>NC_069799.1:20626063-21251063 GCF_027406575.1 Nycticebus coucang | reverse complement strand
CAAGGCATCTTGTATCCAGCTAAACTGAGTTTCATTTATGATGGAGAAATTAAATACTTTAATGACATTCATATGTTGAAGAAAATTGCCATAACCAAACCAGATCTTCAGGATATTCTCAGACCTATCCTACATAATGACCAACCCAATCCTATACCACAAAAGTAAACTCACTCAGAAACTTCGGATCAAACTCCAATTTCCATACTGGCAAAAGGATTAAAAATGCCCACTGGACTTTTGAAAAACTCGATACCCAGAACTTCACCAGACTTATCAATATTCTCCATTAATGTGAACGGCTTAAACTGTCCTTTAAAGAGGCATAGGTTAGCTGACTGGATACAAAAACTCAGGCCAGATATCTGTTGCATACAAGAGTCACATCTTAACATAAAAAACAAATACAGACTCAGGGTGAAAGGATGGTCGTCCATATTGCAGGCAAATGGTAATCAGAAAAAAGCAGATGTTGCAACTTTATTTGCAGATACAATAGGCTTTAAACCAACAAAAGTAAGAAAGAACAAGAATGGTCACTTCATATTTGTTAAGGGTAATACTCAATATGAAGAGATCTCAATTATTAATATCTACACCCAAGCAGAATGCACCTCAATTTATAAGAGAAACTCTAACAGACATGAGCAAATTGATTTCCTCCAGCTCCATAATAGTCGGAGATTTCAACACTCCTTTGGCAGTGATGGATAGATCATCCAGCAAGAAGCTGAGCAAAGAAATCTTAGATTTAAACCTAACCATCCAACATTTGGATTTAGCAGACATCTACAGAACATGTCATCCCAACAAAACTGAATACACATACTTCTCATCAGCCCATGGAACTTACTCCAAAATCGATCACATCTTAGGTCCCAAGTCTAACTTCAGTAAATTTAAAGGAATAGAAATTATTCCATGCATCTTCTCGGACCACCATGGAATAAAACTTGAGCTGAGTAACAAGAGGAATCTGCCTACTCATACAAAACATGGCAGTTAAATAACCTTATGCTGAATGATAGCTGGGTCAGAGATGAGATTAAGAAAGAAATCGCCAAGTTTTTGGAGCAAAACAACAATGAAGACACGAACTATCAGAACCTTTGGGACACCGCAAAGGCAGTTCTAAGAGGGAAATTTATAGCACTGCAAGCCTTCCTCGAGAGAACAGAAAGAGAGGAATTTAAGAACTTAATGGGACATCTGTAGCAACTGGAAAAGGAAGAATATTCCAACCCCAAACCCCGTAGAAGAAAAGAAATAACCAAAATTAGAGCAGAATTAAAAGAAATTGAAAACAAAAGAATAATACAACAGATCATTAAATCCAAAAGCTGGTTTTTCGAAAAGGTCAATAAAATAAATAATCCTTTGGCCAACCTAATCAGGAAAAAAAGAGTAAAATCTCTAATATCATCAATCAGAAATGACAGAGACGAAATAACAACAGATTCCTCAGAAATCAAAAAAATCCTTAATGAATATTATAAGAAACTTTATTTTCAGAAACATGAAAATCTGAAGAAAATTGACCAATACTTGGAAGCACGCACCTTAGAAGACTTAGCCACAATGAAGTGGAAATGTTGAACAGGCCAAAATCAAGTTGGGAAATAGCGTCAAACATGAAAAACCTCCCTAAAAAGAAAAGCCTGGGACCAGATGGTTTCCCGTCTGAATTCTACTAAACCTTTAAAGAGCAATTACTACCTATACTACTCAACCTGTTCCAAAAGGTAGAAAAAGAAGGAAGACTACCCAACACGTTCTATGAAGCATACATTATTCTGAGCCCCAAACCAGGAAAAGACCCAACAAGAAAAGAAAATTATAGACCGATATCACTAATGAATACAGATGCAAAAATATTCAAAAAGATCGTAATAAACAGAATCCAGCAAAACATCAAACAAATTATACATCATGACCAAGTGGGTTTTATCCCAGGATCTCAAGGCTGGTTCAATATACATAAATGTATAAATGTAATCCAGCTCATAAACAAATTAAAAAACAAAGACCATATGATTCTCTCAATCGATGCAGAAAAAGCTTTTGATAATATCCAGCATCCCTTCATGATCAGAACACTTAAGTAAATTGGTATAGAAGGGACATTTCTTTTTTTTTTTTTTTTTTGTAGAGACAGAGTCTCACTGTACCGCCCTCGGGTAGAGTGCCGTGGCGTCACACGGCTCACAGCAACCTCTAACTCTTGGGCTTACGCGATTCTCTTGCCTCAGCCTCCCGAGCAGCTGGGACTACAGACGCCCGCCACAACGCCCGGCTATTTTTTTTTTTTTGGTTTCAGTTTGGCCGGGGCTGGGTTTGAACCCACCACCCTCGGCATATGGGGCTGGCGCCCTACTCACTGAGCCACACGCGCCACCCAGAAGGGACATTTCTTAAACTGATAGAGACCATCTACAGCAAACCCACAGCCAATATCATATTGAATGGAGGAAAATTGGAATCATTTCCACTTAGATCAGGAACCAGACAAGGATGCCCATTGTCTCCACTGCTTTTTAACATTGTGATGGAAGTTTTAGCCACTGCAATTAGGGAAGAAAAGATCATCAAGTGTATCCATATAGGGTCAGAAGAGATCAATCTTTCACTCTTCACAGATGATATGATAGTATATGTGGAAAACACTAGGGACTCTACTACAAAACTCTTAGAACTGATCAAGGAATACAGCAGCATCTCACGTTACAAAATCAACATTCATAAATTGGTAGCCTTTATATATACCAACAACAGTCAATTTGAAAAAACAGTTAAGGACTCTATCCCATTCACAGTAGTGCCAAAGAAGATGAAATATTTGGGAATTTATCTAACAAAGGACATGAAAGATCTCTATAAAAAAGAACTATGAAACTCTAAGAAAAGAAATAGCTGAAAATATTAACAAATGGAAAAACATACCATGCTTATGGCTTTGAAGAATCAACATAGTTAAAATGTTTATACTACCCAAAGTAATATATAATTTCAATGCAATCCCTATTAAAGCTCCACTGTCATACTTTAAAGATCTTGAAAAACAATACTTCATTTTATATGGAATCAGAAAAAACCTTGAATAGCCAAGACATTACTCAGAAATAAAAACAAAGCAGGAGGAATTACGCTCTCAGACTTCAGACTATACTACAAATCAATAGTGATCAAAACAGCATGGTATTGGCACAAAAACAGAGAAGTAGCTGTCTGGAAAAGAATAAAGAACCAAGAGATGAATCCAGCTACTTACCATTATTTAATCTTTGACAAGCCAATTAAAAATGTTCAGTGGGGAAAAGATTCCCTTTTTAACAAATGGTGCTGGGTGAACTGGCTGGCAACCTGTAAAAGACTGAAAGTGGACCCACACCTTTCACCATTAACTAAGATAGACTCTCACTGGATTAAAGATTTAAACTTAAGACATGAAAATATAAAAATACTAGAGAAGAGTGCAGGGAAAACCCTTTAAGAGATCGGTCTGGGCGAGTATTTTGTGAGGAGGACCCCCGGGCAATTGAAGCAGCTTCAAAAATACACTACTGGGACTTGATCAAACTAAAAAGCTTCTGCACAGCCAAGAACACAGTAAGTAAAGCAAGCAAACAGCCCTCAGAATGAGAGAAGATATTTGCAGGTTATGTCTCTGACAAAGGTTTAATAACCAGAATCCACAGAGAATTCAAATGCATTAGCAAGAATAGAACAAGGGATCCCATCACAGGCTGGGCAAGGGATCCCAACACAGGCTGGACAGGTATGCGGCCTTCAGACATATGAAAAAATGCTCATCATCTTTAATCGTCAGAGAAATGCAAATCAAAACTTCTTTGAGATACCATCTAACTCCAGTGAGACTAGCCTATATCACAAAATCCCAAGACCAGAGATTTTGGCGCGGATAGGAGAAAAGGTAACACTTTTGCACTGCTTGTGGGAGTGCAAATTAATACATTCCTTTTGGAAAGAGATATGGAGAACACTTAGAGATCTAAAAATAGATCTGCCATTCAATCCTGTAATCCTTCTACTGGGCATATACCCAGAACCAAAAAGTACATCATAACAAAGATATTTGTACCAGAATGTTTATTGCAGCCCAATTCATAATTGCTAAGTCATGGAAGAAGCCCAAGTGCCCATCAATCCACGAATGGATTAATAAATTGTGGTACATGTACACCATGGAATATTATGCAGCTTTAAAGAAAGATGGAGACTTTACCTCTTTCATGTTTACATGGATGGAGCTGGAACATATTCTTCTTAGTAAAGTATCTCAAGAATGGAAGAAAAAGTACCCAATGTACTCAGCCCTACTATGAAACTAATTTAGGGTTTTCACATGAAAGCTATAACCCAGTTACAACCTAAGAATAGGGGGAAAGGGGAAAGGGAGGGAAGGGTGGGAGGAGGGGGTGGAAGGAAGGGGATTGGTGGGATTACACCAGCGGTGCATCTTAGAAGGGTATCTGTGAAACTTGGTAAAGGGTCTGTGAAGCTAGTGAATGATGCCCCATGATCATATCAATGTACACAGCCATGACTTAAAAAAAAAAAATAAAGAAATAATCAAAAAGATTTCTGGTAATAAACAGTTTTAAAATAAAATTTCAAAATTGATATTACATATCTGTGCATATATGCATATAAGTATATATGTCTCAAAATTATGTGTACATATGCATATATATATATGGGAATAATCAATGAAAAATGTAGGAAAACTATTTCTTCAGATAGAATATTGTCCATACTAATCACTTTTTCTTACATGAAAATAAAAATTAAGTCCTTCAAAAGGCATTATAATATTAATCTAATTTTAACTCTTTTATAGAAAACATATTAACCCCAAAGTAGACCAGGTTATGAGATGCACATATGAAGTAACATCAGTTTATTTCCTTGTGTAACTCATATAAAAGTACAAATATGTAGCTGATTATAATTGCAATAGAAAAAAATTGCATTTAAACATATCTCTACTTGTGTTGAAGAACAAATAAATTGATTTCCTTTCTTTTTGTAAAAATGCTGTGTTTAAAATTATTACCTTGAAACAATGAACATTTCATATTATGGGAAGTCTTATAAGCTTCAGTAGGAGTTTTTTTAACTCAAAAATGTGATAATGGTAGACATGTTTTATGTAACTTGAAGTAAGGTGCATATGCTAAAAGGCCTTAAAATTTCATTTATTAATTCAAGTTAATTTATCATTGAATCCAAGTTCTAGAAATTGAACCAAATAAATAACACCATAATCAAGTCTAACAACTCATAAGCAAGAACTCTTAAGGAATACTTTTGTTCACTAAGAACAAAGTTGAGTATCCCTTATTCAAAAATGTGGGTCCAGGAATGTTTCAGATTTTGGATTTTATCAGATTTGGAAAACCTGCATTATGTACATTTACTGGCAGAGCATCCCAAATTCAAACACCTGAAATCCAAAACGCTCCAGTGACCATTTCTTTTGAACACCTGTTGGCATTCAAAATGTTTCAGATCTTGGAGCACTTTGGATTTCAGATTTGGGATGTTCAATCTGAACTAAGAGAATGTATGTTTAGAGTGACATTTTCAAAGTACTCAAAATTATTTTCTTGTGAATATGTGTAATGAGCATTTTCTTTACTCAAGGAAAGGAATAGCTATCCCTTTATAGTGTTTCTGGTGACAATGTTAACTAGATCAATATTTTCTTACCTCACTGGTTTCAAGAAAGGTAAGTGAAATCCAAAAGTATCATAAATGTATTTACCTTCAATGAAAGGCGCATAGATGTACATGGGAGGAGTCCGCTTAACCTTTGGTGTTTCCGTGCAGATGAAGGCATTTGCCTGGCAGACCTGTGCCAGGGTCTGGCCACTGTACTGAAATTTGGAACAGGTGAGAAATCTGGCTTTAGGTGCCTGGTTCTGCCTATACGAGAAAGAAAGGACCTAAGTCAGATGTGAGGGCTTAAAGAAACTTTAAAACTACATAGTTTAATGATATAATATCACAAAAACAATGCTACCTAAGCTTTCTCATGAGAAAAGAACATTATAAATGCTCCTAAACAGACAGTTTTATGACAGGAATAATGTGAGTAAATTTACATTCGTGGATACACAAATAAGATGTTTTTCTCAACCTAAGCAAAGGAGCAGAGGTTGTCACTGTTTCTCACAGGTTATTTATTTGTATTAGATTAAATCATTTCCATATCTACCCATTTGAATTCTTCCTGCCAGCTGCACATGCTAAGTAGCGGTCCATTACAATTAGTGTTTCTTAATACTTAAGTCTATTTCTTCTGGGAAAAAACACCTAATTTGGGAATGTGCTCCATCCACTGATTCTTTCCCTTCAAGATCACAACACACAGTTGCTCTGCACAGAAGCAACTGATGCAACTGGAGGATGCAAGATCCTGTCTTGTTAGCACAATTCTACTTCTTAAACCCTGGATTCACAATAAAATTCAAATTTCCTTGAGGCCAAATATATCCAGACTTCTGTAAAAGCTTATATTTAGTAAATAACACAAACTTTTTGGAATAAAATGGACATAATTTTGTTTTCATTATCTGATCAAGAGCTTACTAAACAAAGACAGTCTCAGTACTCTTGTACAATTCATTAAATAAGACTTCAGTTGATAACACAAGAATATGGAGAGCTCTTTCAAAATTTTACTATTATTTGCCCAAAGAGAGTGATTGCTTAAAGAGCTCTTTACCATTTCAAGTATTACTAGCCCTTCTGTATGATTTTTTAGAAATCTTCTGCAATGAAAGCTAGGGAATTCCATGTGAGTCTAAACGTAATAAATACAAGAAGGTATCTTCCATCAACTCTACTCACCTGGACAAACAGCACATCAGAACTAATTGATAAAAGAAGAACCCATACACTCTGGCTTTCCTGGGTTTTATCTATTCATGGAGGGTAGTAGAGGTGTTTCTTGCTTTTCAAAGGAAACACTTGTGATGTTACAGAGAAGTGCAATTTGCCAATGGCCAGTGCTTCTAATTGTGCATTGAAAAGTCTCCCATGAGAATGCTGGAACTGCAGAAATGTAGACTTGTTACAAGACTCCCTTTGTAACATCAAAATCACTAAAAGACATCTATCATTTTACTTTGGGATTATAAAAATAACTGAAAAGGACTAACCTTTATAAAAAGTTTAAAGGCCTTGAACAAGATGTGCATATCAATGATGCATCAAAATGGAATTCATACATAAGAAGTACATGACCATTTGAATTTTTTAAAACTTGCCATTAAAATCAAATATCATTAATAATTTTTATGGAGTATTGAAGAATATTTAAAAATCCATTCATCTGTCTCAACTCCCATAGCACAGTGGTTATGGTACTGGGCACCTGCACAGAGGTTGACAGGTTCGAACCCAGCCCGGGGACAGCTAAACAATAATGACAACTGCAACAAAAAAATAGCCAGGCATTGTGAAGGCACCTGTCGTCCCAGTTACATGGGAGGCTGAGGCAAGAAAATCACCTAAGCCTAGGAGTTTGAGTTTGCTATGAGCTGTTAAAAGACTTGGGGCAGGACCCCCCACTCTGCCCGGAGCTCTGACAACCCCAATCAACCGCAAGAGATGGTGCTTGATGCAAAACGCAAGAGGATTTTTATTCCAGCATGCTGGGGCTTGACCCACAACTCTTTTAGAAGCCGAGGAGTCAAGCCCTGCACAGCAGTTTTTACAAGCTTATAAAGGCAAAAACTACAAAGTAGGCGGGAATAGCAGACATAGCAGGGGCTTTAACAGTAGGAGGGGGAGTAGACATAGCAGGGGCTCTAACCATAAAGTAGGGAGAGGGATCAGACATAGCAGGGGCTCTCCAGATAAGAAGAACTCTGGTTCATTATTCAACTGTCTTAAGATAAGATCAACAGTCAAATATTTGTTTTTAACAATAAACATTCGCTTCAGCTCGGGGGCCATCTTCTGGAACAGTTACAAAAGGTCACATTCTCATGGCAGGGGGTGAGAGGTGGTCACATTCCTATGGTAGGGGGTGAGAGGTGGTCACATTCTCATGGTAATACTTTCTTTCACTGTGATGCCACGGCACTCCACTGAGGGCAACATAAAGAGACTCAGTTTCAATTTAAAAAAAATCCACTTACTTACTAAAGTTAATCATACATTTAACTAATATAAGTATTTCCTCAGAGCTCTCCTTGAAGCCACCAGTGACACCAACACACTTGGGATTACTCCGGTCCTACAATGCCAAGATTAAGAGATAGTTTAAGCTACAAGACTATCATGTTAATCTCTAGTTCAAATGACAATAAGAACAATTTAGGCATTAAGAAAAATACAAAGAGGTTCCTATCTGCTGTCAATACAACTGAGCAGTATAACATTGTGAATATGTTTACAAACACTTGGAGCCACACTATCTGGGTTTGAATTCTACATCCACCACTTACTACCTTAGGGCATGTTTCATAGCTCTTCTGTTCCTCATTCTCTCCATATGGAAAGATTTGATATAAACCTTAAAACAATCCTTGTACAGCCCTTACAATTCCATTACATACCCAATCACAGGTTTATTATATTCTCATTCCACTAATATCAACAGAAAGATTTGTTTATTTAATGACTTCAATCTGTAAGCCTCTATAATTTTCTGGAAAAAAAAATCATTTTCTCCTTTGATCTAAAACAAAACAAAAACCAGTGATCTGATTCAAAGATTTCTGTAGACAAAATACATTTGCCTTTTCTTTGTTATCTATACTGTTTTACATAGCTTTGTTATGTAATACAATGCTATACAAAGTTTGAAATGTTAAAAGGGCTGTTGTTAACCATTATCTCAATGGTTTGCAGGATCCAATTGGTTTACTTTTACACTGGAGTCCATGGTACATTAGCAAAAATAATGAAGGGGAAAAATGCTAACATATCTCAGAAACTGTTGCTAGAAGAATGTAAGAAGAGGACAACACAGTGGTGGTAAGTGTGGGCTTCAGAGTCACAGGGCTGTGCCTCTGTCTCTGCTCAGAGCCTGGCTGCTGTGTTCTTCTGTAGGCTCCTGCCTATAAGCACCAGCTGCCTTGCCTGGGCTGAGAAATAAATGAATCATTGTAATAGAAACCAATCAATTCTGTGTCTGGAAACAAGCAATGCTCAATGTATGTTAGCATATGTCAATCCTTTCTAAAAGAATTATTGCTATTATTACCATTATTGCACAGCAAAAGCTGCTGTCATCTGTCTTACATTTGTGTCATAAATGTTAATTACTACCTTTATAGCAAACAGGCTACTGTGGAATTGAGCAGAAATTGGTCATAACTACCAGGAGAAATTATCAACTCGTCAAAGAATTATCAGATCAGTGTAAGTGAGTCAGATGGATTCAAGGATTTGTTATGAGTTACATTTCTCCTTCAAAAGAAATATGGATGAGTAGGCTCCAAAATATGGGTTATTTTAATGTTACGAAAGAGCAATTTGTGCCAGCTGGTAACTCACTTTCAAAATAACAAACTGTGGGCGGCGCCTGTGGCTCAGTGAGTAGGGCACCATCCCCATATACCGAGGGTGGTGTGTTCAAACCCAGCCCCGGCCAAACTGCAACAAAAAAATAGCCGGTCGTTGTGGCGGGTGCCTGTGGTCCCAGCTGCTCGGGAGGCTGAGGCAAGAGAATCACATAAGCCCAAGAGCTAGAAGTTGCTTTGATCTGTGTGACACCATAGCGCTCTACCAAGGGCAGTAAAGTGAGACTCTGTCTCTACAAAAAAATAAATAAATAAAAATAAATAAAAAAAAATAACAAACTGTGTTATCAAACTAAGAATAATGGTGAAAATTATGATGAAGATAATCTGTATAAACTACTAAAAATAATTCTGTTTTGTGCGTTTTATCCTCATTTGATTTTCAGAACAATATTATCACAAAGATTTTATGGTTATAACCAAAGATGGATGATGAAATTGGAGCTCAGAGAGGCTGAGCCACTTACCACAGTCACACAGCTAGTGTGCGATAGAACAGCATTAGCCCCAAAGCCCAGAGCAAAGACTTTAAAGACGAATGGTTTAGACACAAAGCTGTGTAGAGTTCCGTAATAGAAAACTGCAGAAATGGATAAAAGAAGGATAAGCAAACTACATGTAAACAAATGTCCTTGCAGAGAAGTATGAAAGGAGATAGGACATAAGCTAAAGATGGATAGTTAGTCAAATGAATTTGTTTCTAAAAAATCAGGACATGAATATATTTATTGGGCAAGAAAGCTGAATTCATGCAATGGACAGTACAAATTTCATTGTATAAAGCAGGATTCTTTATGAGGCACGAAAGGAGGGACCAAGGCATAGAAATCGCTATCTCCTCTTTGTGACAGGAGATGAGGGAAAGAATGAAAGCGAGTTGGAGAGGATGAATGATGCTTAGGTCAGGGAAAAAGGGGAGAAAGAGAAGGTGCATGACACCGAGAACAGTCACGACCCACACTACTACCATCACTGACCCACACGATGGACGGAATCAGAGGAGAGTGGCAGGGGGGACTAGGAACTCAAGATGACTATGGACATCTGGAATGGCAAAGGAAGTAAAAAGACTGATTGTCCAGTTCCACTGAGGATCTGGCTTATGCTGTGAATTACTTATCTGTAATAGCACTAATCCTCAGAATTGTGTTAGGTTCTGTTACAAAGAATACTTTGCTTGTGTTGCTATCATTGTGCTGCTTAACGTGGAACTGGTAGCACAGGTACAGAAGGGGTGCAGTCAGCACAAAGACTCATCCAGGAACAACAGACTGGGAAGGTCAATGTAAAGACAGAGCTGGGCATGAGTGGGTAAGGACAGTTCTGACAATGTAGCCAGGAGGCCAGATGATAGGCCTCAGGCTGGTTTGGGAAAGAAGTTAAGCCAAGAAGGGGCTGACAAGATCAACTAAATGGAAGCTAAGATGAGTGACAGTAGAGAGAAAAAAGGTAGAAGGTGCAGGGCAGTGTGGTAGTGGTAGAAGGAAAGTGATTTAAGTCAGGAAGTGGACTTCTGGACAGCTGAAGAGTGACTCAGGTCTGAGTGGCTGAGTACAAGAGAGAGCTTTAGGCTCTCCACAAAAATGGACATGGAAGGGACTGCATACAAAGGAGATAAGGCACAGAGTAGAAGAGAGAACTCAAGGACACCAGGGTGGATGAACCTAATATACCTAATATACTATCCATGTTACCGTCTCTAAATCTGAAGAGGCTACCAAGGACAATACCACACTACGTTTCTAAAAATTACCTGAGAAAGGTATGTTGCTCCACACATTCCTTCCAGAACCTTTTGTCTGCCTGGGGACTTGGCATTTTAAATGCAATGGTGCCATCAAATTTGTTCTTCTGGAATAAATGCACAAAATCTATCAGCATATTCCCTTAAAAGGTGATGAGAAGCTACTGGAAACATGGATTTAGATGGCTCTATAAAAAAGTCTTTCTTCTTGAAAAAGGCAAATATTGTATATCTAATGTAATCATACAAAATGGACTTTTCATAGATTGATACACCATTTTCTATGAAAATCAAGTAGAAGTTATTCAACATCAACCAACCGACCAACTTCGGTGTCCACTAAACTCCTTTTATTGCATTCCTATTCATCTCCACCACTTAATTAATTTAACAACAAAAACCTATTGTTCCTTCCCTACTGTGTGCTAAGAATTTATGACTTTTTCTGTGCATGTCTGTGTGTTTGTGTTTTTAGTAACAAAAATATGTATATGCAGACTGATCATCAAAAAGACCTTTTTATAATGGAATAGAGAATAGTTCATTTTCTTAAAATTTTAGTGGGAAAGAATTTATTTAGCTCAAGGCTGTAAAGCAGCAAACTGACGCAAGTGATTAGATATGCCAACGGTGATGAATGATTGCTTACTTTTCGAGCCTCAGTCTTAGTAAAAGCTCACTTCCCTTATAGAAGACCTTTGAGATGTTACCCCAGTCAAAGCGACAGAACATCAGCTCTTCCTTATAGATGAACATGATATTGCCAGACACGCCAAGTTTGATGTTCTGTAAAGCATAACCGAATTAACCGTAATTAGAGCTGTCAAAATTATATAATCAAGAGGCTAAAGAGCTCTCTCAAAGAAAGAATGGCAACTTAATGCTTTTGTATTTAAATTATAGTAATAGTACACAAATTAATAGAAACCGTAAGACATAGGCACATCTGAAATCTTTTTCTCTTGAGGACTCAGATTTGATTTGCCAAACAGTTATTGCAACATGAATATAGGACTCAATTTTCTTTTTGTTTGTTCGTTTTTTGTTTTGAGACAGAGTCCCACTTTGTCACACTCAGTAGAGTCCCCTGGTGTCATAGCTTATACCAACCTCAAACTCTTGGGCTCAAGCAATTATCTTGCCTCAGTTTCCCAAGTAGCTGGGACTACAGGCATCTGCCAGGAGATCTGGACATTTTTAGAGACAGGGTCTTACTCTTCCTCTGGCTGGCCTTGAACTCATGAGCTCAGGCAATCCACCCACCTCAGCCTCCCAGAGTGCTAAGATTACAGGCATGAGCCACCATGCCTGGCCCTAGGACACAATATTCTTCAAAAGCCATAAGACATATATTCTCCAGCTCTGTTTGAACAATAACAAGGAAGAAAGGAAACAACTGTATCAACTATCCTGAAGGTAAGGGAAATAAAATATGCTTTCCTGAAGGCTATTCAAGCCATTAGAAATTATCTGTTGGTCCACCCTAAGATGCATTCAACCATCTTATTTGAGGCCAATTTAATTCAGATAAATCACCATGAGTTTTATTTAATTCAGATAAGGCTGTTGAAATGATGTAAGTAGCTCACAAAGCACAAATCCACCACACAAAATTTCATTGAAATCTCTGAATTCTTTCAAGAACTTTTTCAATAATTCATGGTGCTGACATTCACTTCTCATCAAGCATTCCTTTGACTGGCAAACTTTAAAAGACTATTATTGAAGGTCTTCATAGTTTTCTTTCCCCAAGAGCTTTCATTTAAAATAGATGACAACTGAGAATAACTAAGAGCCTGAATAGCTTTTAGAAAACTAAATCAATGGACAGCAAAAGTGACTAATTGCCTCCTCACATTTCAAGTAGTGCTAAGGATCTAAGATGCACAATGTATAAAGTATATAAATCCCCATTTGTCTTTAGGGGAGAACTGCATGTCATCCATGACATATAAAATTCCAATCTTAGGTGTACATCTGGAAGTAAAACTCAATAGAAACATAGTAGATAGGAGGTGGCAAGATGGGTTAGGTGAATACACATTTAACTGGTATGGTGCCCCTTTTTGGGGTGCAGAACACTTTTTAACTTTGAAGTGAACAAAAGCATATTAGGGGTAAATCATGTCTACCCCTATAGTATTCACAAACTGAAAAAAGAAATATAAAATTAAAGAATACTATCCAAAAGTATCCACATTCTTAAAAGTCAATAACAGGAAACAAACTGTCAGAAAAACATGTTGAAACAAACACCATCTTCAGTCTACCTGCCACTTCATAAAGCATAATATCTTGACTTCCTTTACTAAGAGAAATTCAACACAATTTACATGTCTTTTAAAAAATACAAGCACATGTCAAGGAAGTTAATGCCAATTGCTTTCTCTGCTGTGATACTTGAATAATTCATACAAACAAAACTACATTAGATTAACCCAAGCGAGTTTTAAAAAATCTAGTCTATTCCTTTACTCACCCTGTCCTTGCAGCCACAACTCTCTCTAGGAATGGAATAAAAATGTGGAGTGAATCAGGTGCATGTGCCCAAGTAACTTTGTGAAAACCGTCCCTGCCCACGTCCACAGGGAGCAAGGTGGAAGATTGCCCACGGTGTCATGTTCTCACCACAAGAGAGGAAGCAACCCAAGTGGAAACACTGCACAACACCTCTCCAGTGCAAAGGAATCTTTAGACAGGACAAGAAAGCCATTTTATCTGACTTAAATATGAGGGCAATGCAGGTTGATTTTGGTATTGCTCTACAGCATGGTTTTAGGATTATTATCATTTGTGTGAATAGAAATTCAAGATAAGTGCCAGGGAGTAAAAGGGGAAAAGCATGTCTTAACCCCTCATATGTGAGTTCTGCCACCGGGCAGCAAAGGCAGAAAAGGAAAGTGTAAAAAGGAACACTAGCTCTGCCTTGCTCACCACCTCAAGAAGCTGCCCCATGTGGATAACAACGGGATCCCATGATGGCTGGCTGCCAAATGGGTTTGGAAATTTCTCACAATTGATCATGGAGAAGAATGGAGGAGAGGTCAGGGTATTTTACACTCAGATTCCCTCCCTACATGGTGGCATCACGCTGCCTGTGTTCTTTTGACAATGGCTCCTCTGAAGACAACCATCTCCACACATCTGCCTTCTGGGTTCTGATATGCAGTCTGCTCTGCCACCTTCAGACCTGGGGAGGTCAAAAGGGATGCTGACACAGCCCGGGGGACCAAAGATGATGCACTGCTGCTTTGTGGTTTGCTTGCACCTGTGTCAAGAGTCCTTTTATTCCAGACTCTTCTAATTATCCTAACATGAATGCACCAGTAAGAACTCCTCTAACATTGAATATCTTTTCTTCCATTCTTGAGATACTTTGCTAAGAAGAATAGAAGAAAAAGTATCCAATGTACTCAGTACTATTACAAAGCCAATATATAACTAACCACACTTTCACACAAAATATAAAACTCAACTATAGCCCAGGATGAAGAAGGGGAGGGCAGAGGGGCACGCTGGTGGAGGGAGGGTAATCACGAGGACCTCACCTATGGTGCATATTACAAGGGTACATATCAAATCTATTAAAAGTAGAGTAAAAATGTCTTAACATAATAATTGAGGTGAAGGCTATGTTAACCTCACATATGCTTAATGTAAGCATTCCAAATTGTATACAAAATTAGCACATTGTATCCCAAAATGTATTAATGTACACTGTTATGATTTAATAAAAAAATTGTTAAGAGGAAAAAAATAAATTGTACAAATTGCCCTGGCTGAGATGGGCAGATTAAAAAAAAAAAAGAACTCCTTTAACAGCAATAAATAAATAAATCTGAACTCAAGACAAAAAAAATGAGCAAATAGAAAAAGGAACAAAACTATAAACTACATGAAAACTTCTTTTTAATTGCTACAGATAGTCTGTTCAATAAGCCACAAACATCTTACTCATCAAATATTATCTAACAAATCAAATAGCTAACAAACACAATGGTGATTACTTTGAGTTTTTTTAGTCTTCTGCTCTTAACTACAAAGCAAACACTGATATTATAACAGGGCCTGTAACTGTTTAGCTTTCTAAGATATAACATTAAAAACAAAAATCTTGAAACTTTGCGACATTGTAATCTGATAACTGGTTTCTCAATGATCACGAGATGCAAGATTTGTATGTGGCAAACGTAGTAGGGTTTAGAGAAGGAGAAATGTGCTTGGGAGGTCTTTTTGTGACCCAAATCTGTTGTCTCCTCCCTTCCTTATTTCCGGATTTTGGCTAAAGCAGCCTGTCCTCGTCATATAGGAAATGAGCTGAAAAACAGTTAAATGTTTGGATGATCTCTTTCACCTTCTACTAGAATTTATCCAAAGGTAGCAGGCAGATGAGACCACTTAATAATACATGGCTTTAAGTAAGTCATTCTCTACACTCTGCTTTATGTTGCAATATTAAAAAAATTCAAATAGTATGAGAGCATTTTCTTTGGGAAAATACTTTGAAAATGAAAGATACAGTTGGGAGAGACAAGATGGCGGACTGAAGCCAGCTTTCAACAGAGGCTCCCGTCCAGAAGGAGAGTTAAGGGACAGGAATTTAGTAAGTATCCTGGTGGATTTGACCCGCACCAAGAGAGAAGCTTGAAGAACACACATGAACACTGCTTAGGCAAGCTGTGATAACAAGGACGCAAACAAGAGGTACAAAATCCACCACCTAGTGGATGAGAGTCCCCCTCCCCCATGAGACTGGCTCAAGAGTCCCACAATTAAACAAACGGGCAGAAATTAAAGGCCCTCCCACTACACTCCACAGGAGAGATCTTCTAAAAACTGGACCTACCTCCCCTACTAGGGTGCATTGGCGTTCTCCTGCCAGGCATAAAACTGTATAAAACTTTAAAAATCCTTTGCCGACAACCCTAAATCCCCAACACTCCCCTCCCGCTCACTGAGGTCTGGAGGCCTGTCCCCCAGGAGTTCGGATTCTTGGGTGATTTCTCAAGGGGAGTGGACAGTCCCAGAGCTGCAACTGATCAGCGCTGACTCTGAGGCATGCGAGTGCGGAGAGGGCACCGGGCTGAGGGCACCACGCCTAGGCGGCACTTCCCTGTGGTGCGGTGCAGCAGCCCTCCCCGTGCATCAATACGGCCAGAAATAAAACTGAATGAGCTCTTTCTTCCCCGCTGAGCTCTCAGCACTCCCCCCCACTCTCACTCGGGGTATAGGGAACTGTCGCTCAGGAGTTCGGATCCTTGGGTGATTTCTCAAGGGGAGTGCCCAGTGCCCGAGCCGCGACTGGCCAGCGCTGACTCTGAGACACGCGAGTAAGGAGAGGGCACTCGAGGAAAGGGCACTCGGCTGAGGGAGAGTCACACCTTGGCAGCACTTCGCTGCAGTGCTGTGCAGCAGCCCTCCCCGGGCAACAATAAGGCCAGGCATAAAACTGAATGAAACTCTAGCTTCCCCACACTCTCACTTTGGGGTCTGGGGGCCTGTCCCCCAGGAGTCCAAATTATTGGGAGATCTCTTGAGGGGCGTGGACAGAACATAAACTGTGGCCGCTCAGTGCTGACTCTGGGGCGCAAGACAGAGGAGAAAATGGTCCGCTGGGTGCCCACACCAGAGCGGCAGTTCCTGGAGGCAAATCGAAAGCCCTTTTTTCTTTTTTTTTTTTTTTTTATTGTTGGGGATTCATTGAGGGTACAATAAGCCAGTTACACTGATTGCAATTGTTAGGTAAAGTCCCTCTTGCAATCATGTCTTGCCCCCATAAAATGTGACACACACTAAGGCCCCACCCTCCTCCCTCCATCCCTCTTTCTGCTTCCCCCCCCATAACCTTAATTGTCATTAATTGTCCTCATATCAAGATTGAGTACAGAAAGCCCTTTTTTCTTTAACAGCAAAATGGCTCACTTCTGGATGTTCTGAAGCCACACCCCCTGTCTCCCTGGGCAACCGGAGGAGGCCACCAGTGAGCAAAGGATTTGCCTGATGCTGCTCACAAACCCGGGAATCTTCCAGGGCAGGGCAGACACAGAGAGGTAATCGGACACAAACCTCCAGCAGCAAAGAAGTGTGAACTCAGAACAGCCCGTCTTCTGTAGGTGATTTTAGCAGAAACAGAGACAGAACCCCTCAAATTTGTCTGTTCTGTTCTGTTCTGTTAGCAACACCAATCAGAGACGGGGCTAAGCCTGAGTGAACATCTCCCTCCCAACACCTGCATCAAGCACTCAAAGATGTCAGGCCCCATCTCCCCCCGCTAGATAGCGGCAGACTGCAGGGGCCTGGCAGACTTCCTTGCAATTCAGGTAGGTGCAAACCCCTGGAGTATCTGTTCACTACAGGCAACTGGGTTAGCCATCTGCAGAGATACCAGTGACTGGGTCCGACGGTAGGGTAAAGTGGGGAAGGAGACATCAAACTTCCCAGACTGATCTATTTGCTAGGTGGCTCCTCCTGACTCCACGCAGCACTGGAGTAAGCCATATCAGAGGAGTCACCAGACCCCTGTGATCCAGTTCCCAGAGACCTCTTGAACTCTCCACCCAAGACACGTGCCGATTGAGACAATCAATTTGTACCTTTTGAACTGAACTAATAGACTGAGGACTTTTCAGGTGGTGCCCTGTGTATGTGGTTGTAGAAAGGTTTGATTTTCCTTTTCCAACTGGTGCCAGAGATGGGCGGGCGGGGTCACTTAATTGCTGGTTTTTCTATATAGCTGAGACTTCAAGCCAGAGTAAAAGTTACAATAGGATCAAACATCAACCAGCTGAAAACAAGACAGAACAACTTAGCCCCACCACAAAAGACAGGGCCCCAGTTTCTCAGGTCACAACACTGTACGGGCCCTCGATAAAGCCCCAGGGGAAAAATCAAAGGGAGTAAAATAACCATGGGGCGGAATCGGCGGAAAAACTCTGGTAACATGAATAACCAGAATAGATCAACCCCCCAAGAAAAGATATGGCAGATGTGATTGAAGATCCCATTCATAAACAACTGGCTGAGATGTCAGAAATCGAATTCAGAATTTGGATTGAAGACAAGATTAATAAAATGGAATTAGGAATTCAAGGAGAAATTCAAAAGTTGTCTCAAGAATTTAACGAATTTACAGACAAAACCACAAAAGACTTAGACACACTGAAGCAAGAATTTACAGCCCTCAAAGATATGAAAATACAGTAGAATCCCTCAGCAACAGAAGGAGCAAGCAGAAGAAAGGATTTCTGACATTGAAGATAAAGTCTTCAAACGCTCCCAATTTCTCACAGAGGAAGAGAAATGGAGAGCAAAAACGGACCAGTCAGAGAACTCTCAGATAATTCGAAGAAAAGCAATATACGAATAATTGGAATTTCAGAGAATGATGAAGTGGCCTCGAAGGGCACAGAGGCCCTTCTGCATGAAATTATGAAAGAAAATTTTTCAGACATGCCTAGAGAATCTGAAATTCAGATAGCAGACAGCTTCAGAACCCCAGCACGATTCAACCCCAATAAATCATCCCCCAGGCATATCATAATTAGCTTCACTAAAGATAACATGAAAGAGAAGATTCTCAAAGCAGCCCGGCGAAAGAAAACTATTACGTACAAATGAAAGAATTTTAGAATAACTGCAGATCTCTCTGCTGAAACTTTTCAAGCGTAAAAAGGGTGGTCATCAACTTCTAATCTCCTAAAGCAAAATAACTCAACCCAGGATCTTTTTTTTCGTTTTCTCTCTCCTTATTTTTTTTTTATTGTTGGGGATTCATTGAGGGTACAATAAGCCAGGTTACACTGATTGCAATTGTTAGGTAAAGTCCCTCTTCCAATCATGTCTTGCCCCCATAAAGTGTGACACACACCAAGGCCCAACCCCGCTCCCTCCGTCCCTCTTTCTGCTTCCCCACCATAACCTTAATTGTCATTAATTGTGCTCATATCAAAATTGAGTACATAGGATTCATCCTTCTCAATTCTTGTGATGTTTTACTAAGAGTAATGTCTTCCACTTCCATCCAGGTTAATACAAAGAATATAAAGTCTCCATTTTTTTTAATGGCTGAAAAGTATTCCATGGTATACATATACCTCAGCTTGTGAATCCATTCCTGGGTTGGTAGGCAATTAGGCTGTTTCCACATTTTGGCGATTGTAAATTGAGCTGCAATAAACAGTCTAGTAAAAGTGTCCTTATGATAAAAGGATTTTTTCCTTCTGGGTAGATGTCCAGTAATGGGATTGCAGGATCAAATTAGAGGTCTAGCTTGAGTGCTTTGAGGTTTCTCCATACGTCCTTCCAGAAAGGTTGTACTAGTTTGCAGTCCCAACAGCAGTATAAAAGTTTTCCCTTCTCTCCACATCCACGCCAGCATCTGCAGTTTTGAGATTTTGTGATATGGGCCATTCTCACTGGGGTTAGATGATATCTCAGGTCAACCCAGGATCTTCTATCCAGCTAAACTGAGTTTCATTTATGATGGAGAAATTAAATACTTCAATGACATTCTTATGTTGAAAAAATTTACCATAAGTAAACCAGCTCTTCAGGATATTCTCAGACCTATCCTCCACAATGACCAACCTAATCCTGTACCACAAATAGAAACTCACTCAGAAACTTCGGATCAAACTCCAACTTCCACACTGGCAAAAGGATTAAAAATGTCCACTGGACCTTTGAAAAACTCGATACCCAAAATTCCACAAGACTTATCAATACTCTCCATCAATGTGAACGGCTTAAACTGTACTCTAAAGAGGCATAGGTTAGCTTAATGGATACAAAAACTCAAGCCAGATATTTGTTGCATACAAGAGTCACATCTTAACTTAACAGACAAATACAGACTCAGGGTGAAAGGATGATCATCCATATTTCAGGCAAATTGTAATCAGAAAAAAGCAGGTGTTGCAATTTTATTTGCAGATACAGTAGGCTTCAAACCATCAAAAGTAAGGAAGGACAAGAATGGTCACTTTACATTTGTTAAGGGTAATACCCAATATGATGACATCTCAATTATTAATATATATGCACCCAACCAGAATGCACCTCAATTTATAAGAGAAACTCTAACAGACATGAGTAATTTGATTTCCTCCAGCTCCATAATCATCAGAGCTTTCAACACTCCTTTGGCAGTATTGGATCGATCCTCCAGCAAGAAGCTGAGCAAAGAAATCTTAGATTCAATATTCAGATTTAGCAGACATCTACAGAACATTTCATCCCAACAAAACTGAATACACATACTTTGCATCAGTCCTTGGAACTTAATCCAAAATTGACCACATTTTAGGTCACAAGTCTAAGCTCAGTAAATTTAAAGGAATAGAAATTATTCCTTGCATCTTCTCGGACCATCATGGAATAAAACTTAAATTGCGTAACAACAGGAATCTGCATACTCATACAAAAACATGGAAGTTAAATAACCTTATGCTGAATGATAGCTGGGTCAGAGATGAGATTAAGAAAGAAATCGCCAATTTTTTGGAACAAAACGACAATGAAGACACAAACTATCAGAACCTCTGGGACAAAGCAAAGGCAGTTCTAAGAGGGAAATTTAGAGCACTGCAAGCCTTCCTCAAGAGAATGGAAAGAGAGGAAGTTAACAACTTAATGGGACATCTCTAGCAACTGGAAAAGGAAGAACATTCCAACCCCAAACCCAGTAGAAGAAAAGAAATAACCAAAATTAGAGCAGAATTAAATGAAATTGAAAACAAAAGAATAATACAACAGATCAATAAATCAAAAAGCTGGTTTTTTGAAAATGTCAACAAAATAGATAAACCTCTGGCCAACCTAAACAGAAACAAAAGAGTAAATTCTCTAATATCATCAATCAGAAACAACAAAGATGAAATAACAACAGACTCGTCAGAAATCCAAAAAATCCTTAATGAATATTACAAGAAACTTTATTCTCAGAAATATGAAAATCTGAAGGTAATTGACCGATACTTGTAAGCACGCCATCTTCCAAGACTTAGCTAGAATCAAGTGGAAATGTTGAACAGACCAATATCAAGTTCAGAAATATCATCAACTATTCAAAACCTCCCTAAAAAGAAAAGTCCAGGACCAGATGGTTTTACGTCAGAATTCTACAAAACGTTTAAAGAGGAATTAGTACCTATATTACTCAACCTGTTCCAAAAGGTAGAAAAAGAAGGAAGACTACCCAACATGTTCTATGAAGCAAACATCACCCTGATCCCCAAACCAGGAAAAGACCCAACAAGAAAAGAAAATTATAGACCAATATCACAAATGTAAATAGATGCAAAAATATTCAACCAGATCCTAACAAACAGAATCCAGCAACACATCAATCAAATTATACATCATGACCAAGTTGGTTTTATCCCAGTGTCTCAAGGCCGGTTCAATATACGTAAATCTATAAATGTAATTCAGCACATAAACAAATTAAAAAACAAAGACCACATGATTCTCTCAATCAATGCAGAAAAAGCTTTTGATAATATCCAGCACTCCTTCATAATCAGAACACTCAAGAAAAAATTGGTCTAGAAGGGACTTTTCTTAAACTGAGAGAGGCCACCTACAGCAAACCCACAGGCAATATCATATTGAATGGAGTTAAATTGGAATCATTTCCACTCAGATCAGGAACCAGACAAGGCTGCCCATTGTCTCCATTGCTTTTCAACATTGTAATGGAAGTTTTAGCCACCGCAATTAGGGAAGAAAAGGTGATCAATGGTATCCATTTAGGGTCAGAAGAGATCAAACTTTCACTCTTCGCAGATGATATGATTGTGTATCTGGAAAACACTAGGGAGTCTACTACAAAACTCCTAGAAGTGACCAAGGAATACAGCAATGTCTCAGGTTACAAAATCAACATCCATAAATTGGTAGCCTTTATATATATCAACAATAGTCAAGTTGAAAAAGCAGTTAAGGACTCTATCCCATTCACAGTAGTGCCATAGAAGATGAAATATTTGGGATTTTACCTAACAAA
The DNA here is from genome assembly GCF_027406575.1 of Nycticebus coucang. NCBI lineage: Eukaryota > Metazoa > Chordata > Mammalia > Primates > Lorisidae > Nycticebus > Nycticebus coucang. The sequence goes on along the minus strand of NC_069799.1, from coordinate 21,228,757 downwards.
AGATGTGAAAGATATCTGTAAAGAAAACTATGAAACTCTAAGAAAGAAATAGCTGAACATGTTCAAAAATGGAAAAACATACCATGCTCAAGGCTGGGAAGAATCAACATTATCAAAATGTCCATACTACCCAAAGCAATATTTAATTTCAACGCACTCCCTATTAAAGCTCCACTGTCATATTTTAAAGATCTTGAAAAAACAATACTTCATTTTATATGGAATCAGAAAAAAAACCTCGAATAGCCAAGACATTACTCAGAAATAAAAACAAAAGAGGAGGAATCACACTACCAGACCTCAGACTTTACTACAAATCGATAGTGATCAAAACAGCATGGTATTGAACAAAAAGAGAGAAGTAGATATCTGGAACAGAATAGAGAACCAAGAGATGAATCCAGCTGCTTACCATTATTGAATCTTTGATAAGCCAATTAAAAACATTCAGTGGGGAAAAGATTCCCTATTTAACAAATGGTGCTGGGTGAACTGGCCGGCAACCTGCAGAAGACTGAAATTGGAGCCACACCTTTCACCATTAACTAAGATAGACTCTCATTGGATTAAAGATTTAAACTTCTGACATGAAACTATAAAAATACTAGAGGAGAATGCAGGGAAAACCCTTGAAGAAATTGGTCTGGGCCAATATTTCATGAGGAGAACCCCCCGGGCAATTGAAGCAGCTTCAAAAATACACTACTGGGACTTGATCAAACTAAACAGCTTCTGCACAGCCAAGAACACAGTAAGTAAAGCAAACAAACAGCCCTCAGAATGGGAGAAGATATTTGCAGCATATATCTCTCACAAAGGTTTAATAACCAGAATCCACAGAGAACTCAAACACATCAGCAAGAAAAAAACAAGGGATCCCATCGCAGGCTGGGCAAGGGATTTGAAGAGAAACTTCTCTGAAGAAGACAGACACACAGCCTTCAGACATATGAAAAAATGCTCATCATCTTTAATCATCAGAGAAATGCAAATCAAAACTACTTTGAATATCATCTAACTCCAATGAGACTAGCCTATATCACAAAATCTGAAGACCAGAGATGTTGGTGTGTATGTGGAGAAAAGGGAACACTTCTGCACTGCTGGTGGGAATGCAAATTAATACATTCCTTTTGGAAAGATATATGGAGAACACTCAGAGATCTAAAAATAGATCTGCCATTCAATCCTGTAATTCCTCTGCTGGGCATATACCCAGAAGACCAAAAATCACAACATAACAAAGATAGTTGTACCAGAATGTTTATTGCAGCCCAATTCATAATAGCTAAGTCATGGAAAAAGCCCAAGTGCCCATCGATCCACGAATGGATTAATAAATTGTGGTATATGTATACCATGGAATACTATGCAGCCTTAAAGAAAGATGGAGACTTTACCTCTTTCATGTTTACATGGATGGAGCTGGAACATATTCTTCTTAGTAAAGTATCTCAAGAATGGAAGAAAAATTACCCAATGTACTCAGCCCTACTATGAAACTAATTTGGGGCTCTCACATGAAAGCTATAACCCAGTTACAACTTAACAATAGGGGGAAGTGGAAAAGGGGAGGTGGGTAGAGGGAGGGGGATTGGTGGGATCACACCTGTGGTGCATCTTACAAGGGTATTTGCGAAACTTGGTAGATGTAGAATGTAAAGGTTTTGGCACAGTAACTGAGATAATGCCAGAAAGGCTATGTTAACGACTGTGATAAAAATGTGTCAAATTGTCTATGAAGCAAGTGTATGATGCCCCATGATCATATCAATGTATACAGTTATGATTTAATAAAAAAAAGTAAATAAAAAAATGAAAAAATATGTGCATTTAAATACACAGAAATGTTCATAATGGCTCTATCTATAGTATCCAAATTCTGGGAACAACCAAAGTTATTATCAACAGGTGAATAAATAAACCAATTGAGGTTTATCTATGTATTGGAATACTATCCAGCAATACAAAGGAATAAACTATTTGCATATGCTAAAAAAAAAACAACAAAAAAACAAAGTAAGTGCTTCACTGATGTCAAACAGAAGCCAGCAGACAATAAGTCAGAACCACTCAGCCCCGCCACACCATAAAGGGCCCCAGTCTCTCAGACTATAACACTGAACAGGCCCTCAACAAAAACCTGGGGGAAAAAATAAAATGGAGTAAAACAACCAGGGGGCAGAATCAGCGGAAAAATCTCTGGTGACATAAATAACCAGAGTAGATCAACCCCCAAAAGGAAAGAAATGGTGGATGTAATTGAAGATCCTACTCATAAACAACTGGCTGAGATGTCAGAAATCGAATTCATAATTTGGATTGCAGACAAGATTAACAAAGTGGAATTAGGAATCCAAGGAGAAATTCAAAAGTTGTCTCAATAAGTTAACGAATTTAAAGACAAAACCACCAAAGACTTAGACACACTGAAGCAAGAATTTGCAGCCCTTAAATATATGAAAAATACAGTAGAATCCGTCAGCAATAGAATGGATCAAGCAGAAGAAAGGATTTCTGACATCGAAGATCAAGCCCTCGAACGCTCCCAAACTCTCAAAGAGGAAGAGAAATGGAGAGCAAAAATGGATCTTTCTCTTAGAGAGCTCTGGAATAATTCGAAGAAGGCAAATGTACGAATAATAGGAGTTCCAGAAAACAATGAAGTGGCATCGATGGGCACAGAGGCCCTTCTGTGTGAAATTATGAAAGAGAATTTTCCAGACATGCCTAGAGATTCGGAAATTCAGATTGCAGACAGTTTCAGAACTCCAGCACTATTCAACCCCAATAAGTCATCCCCCAGACATATCATAATTAGCTTCACTAAAGTCAACATGAAGGAGAAAATTCTCAAGGTTATCAGGCGAAAGAAAGCCATTACCTACAAAGGTAAGAACATTACAATGACTGCAGATCTCTCTGCTGAAACTTTTCAAGCCAGAAGAGGGTGGTCATTGACTTTTAATCTCCTAAAGCAAAATAACTTTCAACCCCGGACCTTGTACCCAGCTAAACTGAGTTTCATCTATGATAGAGAAATTAAATACTTGATCAACATTCATATGTTGAAGAAATTTGCCACAACCAAACCAGCTCTTCAGGATATTCTCAGACCTATCCTCCATAATGACCAACCCAATCCTCTACTATGAACGAAAAATCACTTAGAAACTCCTGATCAGGGCGGCGCCTGTGACTCAAGGAGTAGGGTGCCGGGCCCATATGCTGGAGGTGGCGGGTTCAAACCCAGCCCCGGCCAAAAAAAAAAAAAGAAACTACTGATCAAACTCTAACCTCTACAATGGTGAAAAGATTAAAATTGTCCACTGGACTTTTGAAAAACTCGATACCCAAAATTTCATCAAACTTATCAATAATCTCCATTAATGTGAATGGCTTAAACTGTCCTCTAAAGAGACATAGGTAAGCTGACTGGATACAAAAACTCAGACCAGATATCTGTTGCTTACAAGAGTCACATCTTAACTTAAAAGACAAATACAGACTCAGGGTGAAAGGTTGGTCATCCATATTTCAGGCAAATGGTAACCAGAAAAAAAGCAGGTGTTGTAATTTTATTTGCAGAAACAATAGGCTTTAAACCAACAAAAGTAAGGAAGGACAAGAATGGCCACTTCATATTTGTTAGGGGTAATACTCAATATGATGAGATTTCAATTATTAATATCTATGCACCAAATCAGAATGTACCTCAATTCCTAAGAGAAACTCTAACAGACATGAGCAACTTGATTTCCTCCAGCTCCATAATAGTTGGAGATTTTAACACTCCTTTGGCAGTGAGGGATCGATCCTCCAACAAAAAGCTGAGTAAAGAAATTTTAGATTTAAATCTAACCATCCAGCATTTAGATCTAGCAGACATCTACAGAACATTTCATCCTAACCAAAACTGAATACACATACTTCTCATCAACCCATGGAACTTACTCCAAAATCGATCACATCTTAGGTCACAAATCTAACCTCAGTAAATTTAAAGGAATAGAAGTTATTCCATGCATCTTCTCAGACCATCATGGAATAAAACTTGAGCTGAGTAACAACAGGAATCTACATACTCATACAAAAACATGGAAGTTAAATAACCTCATGCTGAACAATAGCTGGGTCAGAGATGAGATCAAGAAGGAAATTGCCAAATTTTTGGAAAAAAACGACAATGAAGACATGAACTATCAGAGCCTCTGGGACACCGCAAAGGCAGTTCTGAGAGGGAAATTTATAGTGCTGCAAGCCTTCCTCAGGAGAACGGAAAGAGAGGAAGTTAGCAACTTAATGAGACATCTCAAGCAACTGGAAAAGGAAGAACACTCCAACACCAAACCCAATAGAAGAAAAGAAAAAAAAAATCAGAGCAGAAATAAATGAAATTGAAAACAAAAGAACAATACAACAGATCAATAAATCAGAATCTGGTTTTTTGAAAAGGTCAACAAAATAGATAAACCATTGGCCAACCTAATCAGGAAAAAAGGAGTAAAATCTCTAATCTCATCAATCAGAAATGACAAAGATGAAATAACAACAGACTCCTCAGAAATCCAAAAAATCCTTAATGAATATTACAAGAAACTTTACTCTCAGAAATATGAAAATCCGAAGGAAATGGACTGATACTTGGAAGCTCGTCACCTTCCAAGACTTAACCAGAATCAAGTGGAAATTATGAACAGGCACATTTCAAGTTCGGAAATAACATCGACCATACAAAACCTCCCCAAAAAGAAAAGTCCGGGACCAGATGGTTTCACATCAGAATTCTACCAAACCATTAAAGAGGAATTAGTACCTATATTACTCAAACTGTTCCAAAATGTAGAAAAAGAAGGAAGACTCCCCAACACGTTCTATGAAGCAAACATCACCCTGATCCCCAAACCAGGAAAAGACCCAACAAAAAAAGAATATTATAGACCAATATCACTAATGAATATAGATGCAAAAATATTCAACAAGAGCCTAACAAACAGAATCCAGCAACATATCAAACAAATCGTACATCATGATGAAGTTGGCTTTATCCCAGGGTCTCAAGACTGGTTCAATGTACGTAAATCTATAAATGTAATTCAGCCCATAAACGAAGATCATATGATCCTCTCAATCGATGCAGAAAAGCTTTTGATAACATCCAACATCCCTGCATGATGAGAACACTTAAGAAAATTGGTATAGAAGGGACATTTCTTAAACTGATAGAGGCCATCTACAGCAAACCGACAACCAATATCATATTGAACGGAGTTAAATTGGAATCATTTCCACTTAGATCAGGAACAAGACAAGGCTGCCCAATGTCTCCATTGCTTTTTAACGTTTTAATGGAAGTTTTAGCCACCGCAATTAGGGAAGAAAAGGCAATCAAGGGCATCCACATAGGGTCAGAAGAGATCAAACTCTCTCTCGCAGATGATATGATTGTATATCTGGAAAACACTAGGGACTCTACTACAAACTCTTAGAAGTGATCAAGAAATACAGCAACGTCTCAGGTTACAAAATCAACATTGATAAATCAGTAGCCTTTATATATACCAACAATAGTCAATTTGAAAAAACAATTAAGAACTCTATCCCATTCATAGTAAAGCCATAGAAGATGAAACATTTGGGAGTTTATCTAACAAAGGATGTGAAAGATCTATATAAAGAGAACTATGAAACTCCAAGAAAAGAGATAGCCGAGAATGTTAATAAATGGAAAAACATACCATGCTCATGGTTGGGAAGAATCAACATTGTTAAAATGTCCATACTACCCAAAGCAATATATACCTTCAACGCAATCCCACTTCATTTTATATGGAATCAGATAAAACCTCGAATAGCCAAGACATTAGTAAAAAATAAAAACAAAGCAGGAGGAATTACGCTACCAGACCTCAGACTATACTACAAATCGATAGTGATCAAAACAGCATGGTATTGGCACAAAAACAGAGAAGTAGATGTCTGGAACAGAACAGAGAACCAAGAGATGAACCCAGCTACTTACTGTTATTTAATCTTTGACAAGCCAATTAAAAACATCCAGTGGGGAAAAGATTCCCTATTTAACAAATGGTGGTGGGTGAACTGGCTGGCAACCTGTAGAAGCCTGAAACTGGATCCACACCTTTCACCACTAACCAAGATAGACTCTTACTGGATTAAAGATCTAAACTTAAGACATGAAACTATAAAAATACTAGAAGAGAGTGCAGGGGAAACCCTTGAAGAAATTGGGTTGGGTGTATTTTTTATGAGAAGGACCCCCCGGGTGATTGAAGCAGCTTCAAAAATACACTTTTGGGACTTGATCAAACTAAAAAGCTTCTTCACAGCCAAGAACACAGTAAGTGAAGCAAGCAAACAGCCCTCAGAATGGGAGAAGATATTTGCTGGTTATGTCTCTGACAAAGGTTTAATAACCAGAATCCACAGAGAACTCAAACGCATTAGCAGAAAAAGAACAAGGGATACCATCACACGCTGGGCAAGAGAATTGAAAAGAAACATCTCCGAAGAAGACAGGCGAACGGCCTTCAGACATATGAAAAAATGCTCATCATCTTTAATCATCAGAGAAATGCAAATCAAAACTACTTTGAGATATTCTCTAACTCCAGTGAGACTAGCCTATATCACAAAATCGCAAGACCAGAAATGTTGGTGTGGATGTGGAGAAAAGGGAACAATTTTGCACTGCTGGTGGGAATTCAAACTAATACATTCCTTTTGGAAAGATATATGGAGAACACTTAGAGATCTAAAAATAGATCTGCCATTCAATCCTGTAATTCCTCTGCTGGGCATATACCCAGAAGACCAAAAAGCACATCATAACAAAGTTATTTGTACCAGATTGTTTATTGCAGCCCTATTCGTAATTGCTAAGTCATGGAAGAAACCCAAGTGCCCATCAATCCACGAATGGATTAACAAATTGTGGTATATGTACACCATGGAATACTATGCAGCCTTGAAAAAGATGGAGAGTTTACCTCTTTCATGTTTACATGGATGGAGCTGGAACATATTCTTCTCAGTAAAGTGTCTCAAGAATGGAAGAAAAAATATCCAATGTATTCACCCCTACTATGAAACTAACTTAGGACCTTCACATTAAAGCTATAACCAAGTTACAACCTAAGAACAGGGGGAAGGGGGAAATCATGGGGAGGGAGGGGGGAGGTGGTTAGAGGGAGGGGGATTGAAAGGATCACACCTGTGGTGCATCTTACAAGGGTACATGTGAGCCTTGGCAAATGTGGAATGTAAATTTCTTGGCAAAGTAACAAAGAAAATGCCAGGAGGGCTATGTCAACTAATGAGATGAAAATGTGCCAAATATTCTATGAAACAAGTCTATGATGCCCCATGATCATATTGATGTACACAGCTATGATTTAATAAAAAAATAAAATAAAATAAAATTGCAGCTCCTCTTAAGCTTAGACAAGCATCCCTTCGAAAGTTTGGGATACATATATTTGCATTAAAGAGATTTATATCCTATAGTTTTAGTAATGCTGACATTATGGTTAAGCTGTCTGCTGATCCATTGTCTTGTTCTGCTTGCAAACCTGTTTCCAGTCTGTGGATAAATTCTGTGTTGGCATTTCTGGGAGAAGATTGGTAGTTAAGTATCAAGCTATTGATTTGTTTTCCACTGTGAGCCAAATCCCACTGTTAAAATCCCACTGTTAAAATCAAGGTGATAAAAGGAAAGTTTAGAATTGATGTCTGATGTTTGAAACGTCTGTTTAATAATATTTTATAAGACGTTTATTTTAATATTTCATTATATAAATATCAGATGCCTGTGTGTGGAATACTCAAAATTAAAATCTGGACGTATTTCTGAAAAAAAGAAAAATAAATAAACATCACAGAAGGAAGTAATGGAGAAATGAGGAAATGAAACTCTCAGATTCTCTAGTTATCACCAATATTTAAATAGTTCAAGGTATCAATTTGACATTTGTGGTACATCACCTAGAATTAAGGTGTTCTATGATATTACATTCTGCCTTGACATCTGGAACTAAGAAGGCTTCAAATGTTCTAACTGCAAGTTCCTCAGCTCTTTGGATAACTTCTTCTAGCCATCAATCAGGGAACCACAGCTTTTTTTAATTCCTTAGATGAATATTTTTGCCATACCACAGATTTTTTTTTTAACAAATCAATTACATCTTGCTGCACAAAGTAGGAGTTACCTCACCCTCTTGATACTACAAAGCCTCTTCTCACAGTCCCTAATTATTCACTCTGCTCCAAAATGCACCCCCAGTGTGGTTCTATACAGTGTCCAGTGTCTTCCTCCATAGCATGAGATACTATATAATTAATAAACTACTGTTAATATTATCTCTTTGATGCCAGAAGTCATGTGTCCTTAACCCTAGAAATCAATTCCTTCCTCCTCAATGTGGTAAACAGAAGGTAAATAAGAAATCACCACCTAAGTATTCTGGGGCAGGAGTGTAAGGGAGAGCTCTATCCATGGTCTCATTCGATGCAAAGACCATGGGGTTGTGGTATTAAACCTATTTTGCAGTATGAGAATGAAAGTCATAATCCTGTTCAGTGTTTCTCTAGACAATTTATTCAATTTGGGTTTGGAGAAGCCATGCCTCAGTATAGCAGGTTGAGGATGAAAGACAGACTGTTGCCTATATTTTATGCAGCCCTAACACAGTGAAAAGGATCAAGTCTTATTTACTTGTGGTCTTTGCCAGAATGTGAACACATGGTCAGATTATTGCTGTCTGCATAGGCCATCCTTAGCTCCTTTGGCTAGAGAGCAAACAGTCTTTCAGATATAGAACACATATCTACAGACATATATATTATTTTTGCCTTTTTGAAATCTGTTTTATTTCTCAGATTGCAGCATTGTTCATAACTAGACCAGAATACAGAGACAATTAAACAAAAAGAAAAATGAAACAGGGAAGTGGTCCTGAGAACAGTGCTATTTTTCTAAGTGAATGGACCTTCTTTTCTATAAATTTCCGAGTCTTTTGACTGAAGGTTTATATATTTTTACAAGCCTCATGCTACAAGTTTTGATAATAGAGCTGAGGTTGCTTACTCCACTTTGTCTAGAACCAAAACTTTTGGAGTCTGAAGGAAGTTTTGAGGATTTGAACTCTATTCTTACTTAGTGGAGCTGCAATTCCATCTCTATGTTTCATGCAGTGCTAGGAACCGATCTGTTCTTCTACTTTCTAAACTGCTACAGAGCCCTGGGCCCTTGGAAATCTCCACACATGTGCAACATGTAGGGTAACTGCACTTACCCTGAACTTAAAGGGAGAATGTGTGTAGAATTTGGAACTCACGTCTATGTATTTTTTTTATATTGGATATCTCTACATCTCAGTTTCTCAGGAAACCCTGAAACGGATCCTTTTTATAAGCCAAAACTCTGGGTTTTCTGGCACCATATAGATTGAAAGGAAAAGGGGAATTTAGAAAACTTTAATTACATGATTGAAAATGGATTAAAATAAGATCATAATGTATTAGAAAATTTAAAATCATTAAGGGTGAGACTTACAGAGAGATCTGTGTATAGAAGGTCAAAAGAGCCATATAATCATACTTCTTCTAGGGTATTTTCTTGTGATATAATAACGTGAACCAGCCTGCTTGACATTTGGACTTGGAAGGAAGCAGAATACCAGACAATGGTCCCACGCAAGATGGGCAGAGTGGGAACTCTGATTTAAACTTACGTAAAGACCGTCAATGACCAAGACTTATAATTAAATCATGGAGGGGAGCGGAGGGGAGGGGAAAGGAGAGGGGAGGATACGTGGAGTGAGGGTAATTGTTGGGACTACAGCTATAGTGCATCTTACAAGTGTACATGTGAAATTTTGAAATGTAGAACATGAATGTCTTAACATAACTAAGAAAATGGCATGAAGGCTATGTTAATGATGTTTGATGAAAATATTTCAAATTGTATATAAAACCAGTACATTGTACCCCATGATTGCATTAATGTACACAGTTATGATTTAATTTAAAAAAGGGGGGGCGAATAAATCATGACCACAGAACCTGGAAAGAGGCCAGCAGGGATCATTTGATTCAGCAGACACAATGAAATGTCTGATGTAGTTTTACTTGATTTGAAGGTTGGATCACTTAGAGACTTTTCTTAATAAGGACCAAAAACCCATAAACCACACAGGGCAAGGTGACATAGAAAAATTAACCCACATAGGAATATGTATAGAACCCACCTGGTTCTACTCTGTTGTTTTCTAGGAAGTAGGAAAGTTCAGTTTTCCTCCTGGTAATCTCCTTTCTAATCATCCCAAAGCCAAGGTTTTTTGGCTTCTAATAGTGTATGACACTTATGAGCCTGGAGGCAAATGAGTTAATGTCATTCCTACCTTATAACTACATCTTAAGTGCCTCCTCTAACACGCATGGATTCACTTTAAAGACTCAGCTGGGTAGTGCGTGATTTCTCATCTACATTAACAGTGAGAGCTCAGAACTGAGGTGGGTGATGAAATAAGGAAGGATTTTCTAAATGAATTGTTAAGAGAATTCCCTTTTCATAATATTAATTACATGTCAGTGAATTATAACTAAATACAGTAGTTCTTCAGAATCTTGAGAGGCAAAAAGTCTACAGATTTTTTAAAGGACTTTTAAAATTCTGTAATGTTGAATTTGTTAAATTGTGTTTGATTTTTCCTATTTTATTATTTTTTCTTAAATGTTTGCAGGTAATTAGAATAAATTTTATCCATTAAAATAAAAGATATTTGATTTAATTGACAATTACTTACATATGTTTCTTTATTATTTTAAGTTTGGAGGAATTTTAGCACATTCATAATATTTTAGGACTTATTAAAATTATTTTAGGACTTATTAAAAACATGACATATTTCTGATATTTTAAATTACATGTATATACAATTTTTTTTTCTGGGACAGAGTCTCACTATGTATTTCTGGTAGAATACTGTGGCATCACAGCTCACAGTAACTTCAAATTCTTGGGCTTAGGCAATTCTCTTGCCTCCAGCCTCCTAAGAAGCAGAGATTACAGGTGCCTGCCACAACCCCTGGCTATTTTGTTGTTGTTGTTGTCATTTTTCTTTAGCAGGCTTGAACCCACCAGCCATAATGTATATGGGTGGAACCCTAAACACTGAGCAACAGGTGAAGAGCCAAATTACTTATATTTTTGAAGATGACTGTAAAGATAATTTTGTTCTGGCTTGGCACCTGTAGCTCAGAGTCTAGGGCACCCATGACATACACTGGAAATGACGGGTTTGAATTCAGCCTGGGCCTACCAAACAACAATGACAATTAAAACCGAAAAAAAAAAAAATAGCCAGGCATTATGGCAAGTGCCTGTAGTCCCAGCTACTTGGGAGGCTGAGGCAAAAAAATCACTTAGCCCAAGAGTTTGAGGTTGCTGTGAGCTGGAATGCCAGGGCACTCCACCCTGGGCAACAGCTTGAAACTCTGTCTAAAAAAAAAAAAAAAAGTAAAAAAAGAGATGAAAAGAAAAAGAGAAAAGTAACTTGTAGCAGTTTTTTTCTATTATGCCATCATACTTGCTATTAGATAATTCATTTTCTAGCTATAATAAAACTACTTGAAACTATCACTTTCTGCCATAATTCAAGCTCTGTAATGTGTACCATACAATAGAGATAGTTTTAATATTCAATAAAATATTATGTATTTCCAAAAATAAATTCACCTTTATTATTTTATTTTCTAAATAAATAACTTCTAGGAAGTTTTCTGTGTATTAGTTTGATTAACATACTTTAGTGATGAGAGAATAATAATTTGCCACATTCGAAAGGTAGAATAACCTATTATTAAAATAAGAACCCTCTATCTTTTTTCCAAGATGTTTTCTCTGAAAATTTCAGATTGTTGGGCTCCAGTCCTACATGTCAAGGAGAAACGCTGGGGGCCAAAAGGGCCGGTGTCTCCATACCGGGCCTGGCAGCCCCAGAGGGTGCTTTCTCAGGCACTGGAGGGTGTAGCCGTGAATCAGAAGGATGCAGTTTGGGCCTTTCTGTGCCTGACGTTTTGGTGAGGAACGTGAGATACAACCCAGACCCACAGAAACAGAAGAGCATTTCACAGAGAGGTACACTCAAGGTTTTGCCAAAAGATTCAGACCTTCCAAACTTCTACCCATGGAAGAACATGTCCTAACATGTCTAAGCAACATAATCTCAGAAGGTTCATTATCAGGTCTACTGGGAAAATCCTGTATGGCAAAACCATACAGATGGGCCGAACTTTCCTTCCAAAGGAGGGTCTCAGAAGATGAGGATATGGAAGAATGAAGTAAATTAGCCCAGGAATTTGAGAACAAGGCCAGACTATTGCCCTGGATCATTTTTGCATACCAGTTGTATAGGTATGTATCATTCAAGATTCACTTGGGGGAGGCGGAGCAAGATGGCGGCCGAGTAACAGCTTCCTTGCATCTGGGCAACGTGAGTCTGGGGAGATAGGACTGCAGGCATCTCTGGCTGGAGGGAACTGCCTTTCATCACTCCTATGAGGATACAGGGAGTCAGCGAGAGACTTCTGGACCCCAAGAGGAGGACTAAAACAGTGGAAAACTGGCAAGTGGTCGCTTGTGTTTAATCCGTCTAAACCCGCCCACAACTGTAAGTTCAGTAGCAGCGAGACTGCAAACCAGAAAGGCCTTACCTGTGAACTGTTTTGATGTCCTTGGACTTGGCACTGAGTTGAACTGCCTTGGGGAAGGCCTGAGCGGGAGTGTGGAGAACTTTGGCTGTTGTCTAGGGCCCCAGTCTGAGCCACTGAGCCAGACAGAGCTAACAGTGTTTGGCGGTGGGTCACACAGAACCATTGTCAGTGATCTGCCCCGGCAAGATCTGCCCTCAGGGTCGCAGAGCTAGAAACGGGTGGGAGCTGGTAACCCAGCAACCAAGTAGCCTAAGGGTGGGGTCTGAGCTGCCTTGCAATCCCTAACCCTCAGGGGCAGAGTGAGACCGGTTTTGGCACACTGGGTAAGTGGATAGCCACTTCAGCAGTGATTCCAGCGAGAAAGCTGGGAAAGCTTCCGCTCAGCAAGTTTACAAGTTCAAAGTGCCTTTAAAGTGGGCTGAAGAGAGATTTAGGGTGTCTACCTGCTCGGGTTTGAGAAATCAGTAGCCTCCACTCGTATCACAACTGTGATTAACATCTCATACCCCAGAAGACAAGGTGTTGCCCAGACAATATTCAATAACATATACAAACTGCTTTGTTTTTGGTTGTGTATTTTTTTCTTTTTTTTGGTTTGGTTGTTTTTTTTTGTTTGTTTGTTTATTTTGACGTTGTTGATGTTCTCTTGTTTTTTAATTTCAATCTTTTCCATACAGATCCCTTTTTCTTTCTCAATTTTTCTAGTTTAATTATAATTTTCCATTGCTGCCTTTTTTAATAACTAGAACTTCATTTTTGCTAGTGTTTCTACCGCTATCATTTGGTTTTCACCCAATTTGATCCCCGTAAAGTTTTCTGTTTGCTTGTTTTGGTTTGATTTATAGCATTTTTGTCTTTCCTCTCTACTTGGTGGAGGTGGGGTACTGTGTCTGATCAGGTTAGCAAAGAGCCGCTGACCTCAAGGGAACCACGCAACTGGGCACCCCCAGAAGGTGGGGTTTTTTAAGGTTGTGTCAAAGTACCCTACTGTACACCTATATTGCCCTGTCTCTGTCTTTCTGTGCCTCTCTTCTTTTTGTCAATATTCCTCATACCCACCCCCCTCCTTTTTCTATCTTTCTTTTTTTTCTTATCACTCGGTTCTCCGTTCTTTCATCCCTTTTTTGCTCTTCAACCTTATCACCCTTCCGGTCCTGTAACCCTTAGTCCACAGGCACAAGAACTTAAAGAGCAAGAGGAAGTGAAAGGAAAATTAGGGCAAGGAAACAGATAAAAGAAATCACTCATGAGGAAGAATCAGCAGAAAACTCCAGGCAACATGAAGAACCAGTCTAGAACAACCCCACCAAGGGACCACGAGGTAGCTACTGCAGATGATTCCACCTGTAAAGAAATGTTAGGAATGACAGAAAGGGAATTTAGAATACACATGTTCAAAACAATGAAAGAAATGATGGAAACAATGAAGGAAATTGCTAATAAAGTGGAAAATAACCAAAAGGAAATCCAAAAACAGAATCAAATAAGAGATGAAAGATATGAAGAATATAAAAAGGATATAGCAGAGCTGAAGGAACTGAAACAGTCAATTAGGGAACTTAAAGATGCAATGGAAAGTATGAGCAACAGGTTAGACTATGCAGAAGAAAGAATTTCAGAGGCAGAAGACAAAGTTCCTGAGATAACTCAGACAGTAAAAGAAGCAGAAAAGAAGAGAGAGAAAGCAGAACGTTCACTGTCAGAATTATGGGACTTTATGAAGCGTTCCAACATACGAGTTATAGGAATTCCAGAAGGGGAAGAAGAATGCCCCAGAGGAATGGAAGCCATACTAGAGAATATTATAAAAGAAAATTTCCCAAACATCAACAAAGATTCTGAAAGGGCTTTGTGAAAGGAAAATTAGACCCCAGGTCACCTCAACTCTAACCGAGCTTCTCCAAGACACATTGTGATGAACCTGTCCAAACTCAAGACAAAAGAAAAGATTCTGCAAGCTGCCAGGAGTAAGCGCCAGTTGACCTACAGGGGCAAATCCATAAGAATGACCGCAGACTTCTCTAATGAAACTTTCCAAGCAAGAAGACAATGGTCATCTACCTTTAATCTACTTAAACAGAACAATTTTCAGCCCAGAATTCTGTGCCCTGCTAAGCTAAGCTTCAAAATTCACGGAGAAATCAAATCATTTACGGATATACAAACATTGAGGAAATTCGGCACAACAAGACCAGCTCTACAGGAAATACTTCAACCTGTTCTGCACACTGACCACCACAATGGATCAGCAGCAAAGTAAGAATCAGAAATCAAAGGACAGAACCTAACCTCCACACTGATGCAAAAGATAAAACTAAGCAATGGACTCTCACCAAATAAGACGAATAGAATACTACCACACTTATCAATTATCTCCATAAATGTTAATGGCTTGAATTCCCCACTGAAGAGACATAGATTGGCTGACTGGATTAAAAAACAAGCCATCCATTTGCTGTCTGCAAGAAACACACCTGGCTTCAAAAGACAAATTAAAGCTCCGAGTCAAGGGTTGGAAGACATTTTTTCAGGCAAATGGAATTCAGAAGAAAAGAGGAGTTGCAATCTTATTTTCAGATACATGTGGATTTAAAGCAACTAAAGTCAAAAAAGACAAAGATGGTCACTTTATATTGGTCAAGGGAAAACTACAACAAGAAGACATTTCAATTCTAAATATTTATGCACCCAATTTAAATGCTCCCAGATTCTTGAAGCAGACCTTTCTCAGTCTGAGCAATATGATATCTGATAATACCATAATAACAGGGGACTTTAACACACCTCTTACAGAGCTGAACAGATACTCTAAACAGAAATTAAACAAAGATATAAGAGATTTAAATGAGACCCTAGAACAACTATGCTTGATAGACGCATATAGAACACTCCACCCCA
Organism: Nycticebus coucang; assembly: GCF_027406575.1. Lineage (NCBI taxonomy): Eukaryota > Metazoa > Chordata > Mammalia > Primates > Lorisidae > Nycticebus > Nycticebus coucang. Next base: position 21,213,124 of record NC_069799.1, on the reverse strand, counting down.
AAGTTAAAGAATATACATTCTTCTCATCACCTCATGGAACATTCTCCAAAATTGATCATATCCTGGGACACAAAACAAATATCAACAGAATCAAAAGAATTGAAATTTTACCTTGTATGTTTTCAGACCATAAGGCACTGAAGGTGGATCTCAACTCTAACAAAAATGCTCAACCCCACCCAAAGGCATGGAAATTAAACAATCTTCTGTTGAATAACAGATGGGTGCAGGAAGAAATAAAACAGGAAATCATTAACTTCATTGAGCGTAACAACAATGAAGACACAGGCTACCAAAACCTGTGGGATACTGCAAAAGCAGTTTTGAGAGGAAAATTCATCGCTTTAGATGCCTACATTCGAAAAACAGAAAGAGAGCACATCAACAATCTCACAAGAGGTCTTATGGAATTGGAAAAAGAAGAACAATCTAAGCCTAAACTCAGTAGAAGAAAAGAAATATCCAAAATCAAATCAGAGATCAATGAAATTGAAAACAAACGAATCATTCAGAAAATTAATGAAACAAGGAGTTGGTTTTCTGAAACAATAAATAAAATAGATAAACCGTTGGCCAGACTAACTAGAAATAGAAAAGTAAAATCTCTAGTAAGCTCAATCAGAAACGATAAAGGGGAAATAACAACTGATCCCACAGAGATACAAGAGATCATCTCTGAATACTACCAGAAACTCTATGCCCAGAAATTTGACAATGTGAAGGAAATGGATCAATATTTGGAATCACACCCTCTAGCTAGACTTAGCCAGGAAGAAATAGACCTCCTGAACAGACCAATTTCATGCACTGAGATCAAAGAAACAATAAAAAAGCTTCCAACTAAAAAACGCCCTGGTCCAGCTGGCTTCACTCCAGAATTCTATCAAACCTTCAAGGAAGAGCTTATTCCTGTACTGCAGAAATTATTCCAAAAAACTGAGGAAGAAGGAATCTTACCGAACACATTCTATGAAGCAAACATCACCCTGATACCAAAACCAGGAAAAGACCCAAACAAAAAGGAGAATTTCAGACCAATCTCACTCATGAATATAGATGTAAAAATTCTCAACAAAATCCTAGCCAATAGATTACAGCTTATCATCAAAAAAGTCATTCATCATGATCAAGTAGGCTTCATCCCAGGGATGCAAGGCTGGTTTAACATACGCAAGTCCATAAACGTTATCCACCATATTAACAGAGGCAAAAATAAAGATCACATGATCGTCTCAATAGATGCAGAAAAAGCATTTGATAAAATCCAGCATCCTTTTCTAATTAGAACACTGAAGAGTATAGGCATAGGTGGCACATTTCTAAAACTGATTGAAGCTATCTATGACAAACCCACAGCCAATATTTTACTGAATGGAGTAAAACTGAAAGCTTTTCCTCTTAGAACTGGAACCAGACAAGGTTGTCCTCTGTCACCTTTACTATTGAACATAGTGCTGGAAATTCTAGCCAATACAATTAGGCAAGACAAGGAAATAAAGGGAATCCAAATGGGAGCAGAGGAGGTCAAACTCTCCCTCTTTGCGGATGACATGATCTTATACTTAGAGAACCCCAAACACTCAACCACAAGACTCCTAGAAGTCGTCAAAAAATACAGTAATGTTTCAGGATATAAAATCAATGTCCACAAGTCGGTAGCCTTTGTATACACCAATAACAGTCAAGATGAGAAGCTAATTAAGGACACAACTCCCTTCACCATAGTTTCAAAGAAAATGAAATACCTAGGAATATACCTAACGAAGGAGGTGAAGGACCTCTATAAAGAAACTATGAACTCCTCAGAAAGGAAATAGCAGAGGATATTAACAAATGGAAGAACATACCATCCTCATGGATGGGAAGAATCAACATTGTTAAAATGTCTATACTTCCCAAAGCAATCTACCTATTCAATGCCATTCCTATCAAAGTACATACATCGTACTTCCCAGATTTGGAAAAAACGATTCTGCGTTTTGTATGGAACCTGAAAAAACCCCGTATAGCTAAAGCAGTTCTCTGTAATAAAAATAAAGCTGGGGCATCAGCATACCAGATTTTAGTCTGTACTACAAAGCCATAGTGCTCAAGACAGCATGGTACTGGCACAAAAACAGAGACATAGACACTTGGAATCGAATTGAACACCAAGAAATGAAACCAACATCTTACAACCACCTAATCTTCGATAAACCAAACAAGAACATATCTTGGGGAAAAGACTCCCTATTCAATAAATGGTGTTGGGAGAACTATATGTCTACATGTAAAAGACTGAAACTGGACCCACACCTTTCCCCACTCACAAAAATTGATTCAAGATGGATAAAGGACTTAAATTTAAGGCATGAAACAATAAAAATCCTCAAAGAAAGCATAGGAAAAACACTGGAAGATATTGGCCTGGGGGAAGACTTCATGAAGAAGACTGCCATGGCAATTGCAACAACAACAAAAATAAACAAATGGGACTTCATTAAACTGAAAAGCTTCTGTACAGCTAAGGAGACAATAACCAAAGCAAAGAGACAACCTACACAATGGGGAAGGATATTTGCATAGTTTCAATTAGACAAAAGCTTGATAACTAGGATCTATAGAGAACTCAAATATCTTGCCCATTGGTATATGGGATTGTTGGCTTTTTTCATGTAGATTAATTTGAGTTCTTCTTAGTAAAGTATCCCAAGAATGGAAGAAAAAATACCCAATGTACACAGCCCTACTATGAAACTAATTTGGGGCTCTCACATGAAAGCTATAACCCAGCTACAACTTAACAATAGGGGGAAGTGGGAAAGGGGGGGGTGGGTAGAGGGAGGGGAATCGGTGGGATCACACCTGTGGTGCATATTATAGGGGTATTTGCGAAACTTGGTAAATGTAGAATGTAAATGTTTTGGCACAGTAACTGAGATAACGCTGGAAAGGCTATGTTAACCACTGTGATAAAAATGTGTCAAATGGTTTATGAAGTGAGTGTATGATGCCCCATAATCATATCATTGTATACAGTTATGATTTAATAAAAAAATTAAAAAAAAAAAAGAAAAAAGCCAACAATCTCATATATCAATGGGCAAGATACATGAATAGAACTTTCTCTAAAGATGACAGACAAATGACTAACAAACACATGAAAAAATGTTCATCATCTCTATATATTAGAGAAATGCAAATCAAAACAACCCTGAGATATCATCTAACCCCAGTGAGAATGGCCCACATCACAAAATCTCAAAACTGCAGATGCTGGCATGGATGTGGAGAGAAGGGAACACTTTTACACTGCTGGTGGGACTGCAAACTAGTACAACCTTTCTGGAAGGAAGTATGGAGAAACCTCAAAGCACTCAACCTAGACCTCCCATTCGATCCTGCAATCCCATTACTGGGCATCTACCCAGAAGGAAAGAAATCCTTTTATCATAAGGACACTTGTACTAGACTGTTTATTGCAGCTCAATTTACAATCACCAAAATGTGGAAACAGCCTAAATGCCCACCAACCCAGGAAGGGATTAACAAGCTGTGGTATATGTATACCATGGAATACTATTCAGCCATTAAAAAAGATGGAGACTTTACATCCTTCGTATTAACCTGGATGGAAGTGGAAGACATTATTCTCAGTAAAGTATGACAAGAATGGAGAAGCATGAATCCTATGTACTCAATCTTGATATGAGGACAATTAATGACAATTAAGTTTATGGGGGGGGAAGCAGAAAGAGGGATGGAGGGAGTGGGGTGGGGCCTTAGTGTGTGCACACTTCATGGGGGCAAAACATGATTGCAAAAGGGACTTTACCTAACAATTGCAATCAGTGTAACTGGCTTATTGTACCCTCAATGAATCCCCAACAATAAAAAAAAAAAAAAGAAAAGAAAAAGAAAATTTCAGATTGTTGTTTACCACATAAAAACATATATTCACAAATATGGCAATTCAATTTTTACTTTATGTTTTTTTTTGAAATTCACAAGAATATGTATGGAGTCATGTCAATAATGTCCTGTAGCATTTATGTTATTTTTTCTTTAATGAAAGATAAAGATATTGGAATGAGAATAATTGGAGAACAGGAGAAAAATATATGATAATTATTAACCATTTTTGACTTATCAAACCCTCAAGAAACTTAAATAGTAGAACACCTGTATTTCTCTGAACAATAGAACATAGGGTTTTTGTAAAGATAAAAACGTAAATTTTGTGTGTTTTGAGGAATTTTGTAAGAAAGGAGGAAACTGAACTGATCCTAATGAGAATACATGGAGAAAAATGGGCACATTTCTCCAAATTTCAATTTCCAAATTGGAGATTCTCAGATATATTGTTGTTTTCCACAGTTGATATAATGATTACCTTTCTTTTCCTATGATTAACATAATGACAAAGGTTTAAAAAAAGTGTTCTATAAAATTTTTGGTATTCTCTTGGGTGTTTTAAGCTGGATTTTTAGTTGTGTTTAAAATGTGTAGCATGGGAATTTTGCTACTAAATTCTCCCATGTTTTCTGTCTCTGACATTTGCAGTTTCACTTGTTTTTCTTCTACTTTTCCTGTGGGACAGCTAAGCATTATGTATCATGAAATTATCAACATCGTTGTCAGCCAGCACTGTGCATGCAGCTTTACCGACACTAAGTCCAGCTGCCTAAACTTAGTACAAGCATTTTAGTTATTCAGTGGTACGTGACGATTATGTTAATTTTTTTGGCACATTAACACTTTATGATTTTTTAAATAAAATAAATTTTGTTAGAAAAGGTGTTTTCTTTCTCTGAAATTACACCTGTTTTTTTAGATTGTCAACTATTGCCACTGAGTCTTCCAGCCCCCCCTACCTTGTCACTTTTGATTCTCATTTTGTGCCATCAATGCACAGTTATAGGTCTTACAGTCCTTCTTAGAGAATGAGATATAGTTAATGTGAAAATGACACTTTTCATAAATATAAATATAAAATAAACAAAATATATTTTCATATGTAGACTGCATATTTAAGTCTACATCAGGCAGTGTGCAAAAATCCCTACACAAATGATGTTTTTAAAACTAAAATAATACTACACTAAAATTTGTATGATTATCAAGATAAGAAAATAGATTTTACCAAACTTACTTACTTGAAAAACCTATTTATTTATTTATTGTTAAATAATAGGTGTGTACATTTGTGCAATCAAGGGATACAGTGTGCTGGTTTCATACACAATCCGAAATATTCTCAGCAAACTGTTCAACATAGCCTTCATGGCATTTTCTTAGTTATTGTATGTAGACATTTGTATTCTGCATTTAGTAGGTTTTGCCTGTACCCATTCTAAAATGTGCCGTAGGTGTGGCCCCACCCATTACCCTCCCTCCACCCTGACTTCCCCCCTCCCTTTCCCTCCCTTGGTCCTTTCACCATATTCTTGTGCTATAGTTGGGTTATACCCTTCATATGAAAGCTATAATTTAGCTTCCTAGTAGGGCTGAGTACACAGGATACTTTTTCTTCCATTCTTGAGATACTTTGCTAAGAAGAATATGTTCCAGCTCCATGCATGTAAGCATGAAAGAGGTAAAGTCTCCATCTTTATTTAAGGCTGCATAGTATTCCATAGTATACATGTGCTACAATTTGCTAGTCCATTCATGGGTCGATGGGCACTTGAGCTTCTTTCATGACTTAGCAATTATGAATTGGGCTGCAATAAACATTCAAGAAAAGAAAATTATAGACCAATATCTCTAATGAATATTGATGCAAAAATGCTCAATAAGATCCTACCAAACAGGATCCAACAACACATCAAAAAAATTATACACCATGACCAATCGGATTTATCCCAGGGTCTCAAGGCTGGTTCAATATACATAAATCTATAAATGTAATTTAGCACATAAACAAACTAAAAAATAAAGACCATATGATTCTCTCAATTGATGCAGAAAAGCTTTTGATAATATCCAGCATCCCTTCATGATCAGAACACTTAAGAAAATTGTTACAGAAGGGACATTTCTTAAACTAATAGAGGCCATCTACAGCAAATATACAGCCAATATAGTATTGAATGGAGTTAAATTGAAATCATTTCCACTTAGATTAGGAACCAGGCAAGGTTGCCCATTGTCTCCATTGCTGTTTAACATTCTAATGGAAGTTCTATCCATTGCAATTAGGGGACAAAAGGTGATCAATGGTATCCACAAAGGGTCAGAAGAGATCAAACATTCACTTTTCAAAGATGACATGATCGTATATCTGGAAAACAGTAGGGATTCTACTACACAACTTTTAGAAGTGATCAAAAAATTCAGCAATGTCTCAGGTTACAAAATCAACACCCATAAATCTGTAGCCTTTATATATACCAACAACAGCCAAGCCAAAAAAAAAAAAAAGTTAAGGACTCTATTCCTTTCACAGTAGTGACAAAGAAGATGAAATATTTGGGAGTTTATCTAACAAAGGATGTGAAAGATCTCTACAAAAAGTACTATGAAACTTAAAGAAAATAAATAGCTTAAAATGTTAACAAATGGAAAAACATACCATGCTCATGGCTGGGAAGAATCAACATCGTTAAAATATCTATACTACCCAAAGCAATATATAATTTTAATGCAATTCCTATCAAAGCTCCATTGCCGTATTTTAAAGATCTTGAAACAATAATACTTTTTTAAATATGGAATCAGAAAAAAACTCGAATAGCCCAAACATTACTCAGAAATAAAAACAAAGCAGGAGGAATGACGCTACCAGACCTGAGGCTGTACTATAAATCGATAATGATCAAAACATCATGGTACTGGCACAAAAACAGAGAACCAAGAGATGAATCCAGCTACTTACCGCTATTTAATCTTTGAGAAGCCAATTAAAAACATTCAGTGGGGAAAAGATTCCCTATTTAACAAATAGTGCTGGGTGAACTGGCTCACAATCTGTAAAAGACTGAAACTGGACCCACACCTTTCACCATTAACTAAGATAGACTTTCATTGGATTAAAGATTTAAACTTAAGACATAAAACTATAAAAATACTTGAAGAAATTGCACAGAAAACTCTTGAAGGAATCAGCCTAGGTGAATATTTTATGAGGAGGACTCCCCAGGCAATTGAAGCAGTATCAAAAATACATTACTGGGACCTGATCAAACTAAAAAGCTTCTGCACAGCCAAGAACATAGTAAAACAAGCAGACATCCCTCAGAATGGGAGAAAATATTTGCAGGTTATGCCTCCGATAAAAGTTTAATAACCAGAATCCACAGAGAACTCAAATGTATTAGCAAGAAAAGAACAAGTGATCCCATCTAAGGGTAGGCAAAGGACTTGAAGAGAAACTTCTCTAAAGAAGACAGATGCACAATCTACAGACACATGAAAAAAAGCTCATTATTCTTAATCATCAGAGAAATGCAAATCAAAACTACTTTGAGATATCACCTAACCCCAGTAAGAGTAGCCCACATAACAAAATCCCAAAATCAGAGATGTTGGCGTGGATGCAGCGAAAAGGGCACACTTCTACAGCGCTGGTGGGAATGTACACTAATACGTTCCTTTTGGAAGGATGTTTGGAGAATATTTAGAGATCTAAAAACAGACCTGCCATTCGATCCTATAATTTCTTTACTTGGTATACACCCAGAAGACCAAAAATCACAATATAACACAGACATCTGTACCAGAAAACTTATTTCTTTTGACAATCATAGATAAATAAATGAAATATTTATCTTATGCAAAATAGGACTTGATTTCTTATAAATAGCTTCTTTCTTTAATTATAGTTCTGGTCTTCATGTCATTTACCTGATCAAAACCCTGAGGGATGATGTTCTTTGTTTCTAGTCCATTTAATGGTTTTATCTTTCCTACCATTACCCATGAGAGTGCATGTACTTTGGAACATAAAATAATGATTGCCTGAACTAAAATTCAGTATAATGAGGATGAACTTGTTCCATACTATCTGTCTTCTTAGGGTTGACAGGGGTCCATGCTCAGCCTCTGCAGCGCATAATTGTCACTTCTCATGGTGGAAGTCAATATGTGCATTCAGACTTTTAAGGAGTTAGTCAATCAGAGAGAATTCATTTTTTTTTTTAAGTCCAACAAACACATAGATGACCTCAATGCCCGTTTTTCTATTCCATTTCTTCTCAGTTGTTATTACACTGCAAAACTCACAATTCTTTTTTGTTGGATTTTGCAAATTTATAAGTAAAAAAATAGTGCAGACATTAAGGTTACAATTTCAATAAAAGTGACTTTTTTGGTATATTAATGACAACTATTTCTTGTTTGCTTTTTTCAGCTTCATACATTTCCAAAATATGTAATGACATAATTATACTTCCTCTGTTAACCCTAATCTATGGGAACTATAATTCTTTCCTGTCTAACTTCAGCATCAGTGACTTGAAGAGCCTCACTGGAGAAAGACACTATTTGATGATGAGGTGGACCAACTCTTTGTTACTATGTGAAAGTCATTTGCAAAGTGAGGGCCGTGAATTAAAGGGGAGCATATAGATAACTCTTGGGGCTAGAAACAAAACTTTAAAAATTTGCATTTGTTATTTTATATAGGTACTTTTATCTTTTTGTATAAAGTGTGATATACTTATAAAAAACTTTAAATGCATATATATATGTGATATATATACATACTTTCCACATGTTAGTATGTTTTGCCTATTTGTTTTTACTTGTACTAGAATGCTGTCCCCACAATGAGAATGCCATTATGGCTTTACATAAATATCATCCTGTTCCACTCCTGGAGTCTAATATAATGTTAAAACCCAACTATGAGTAAGTATCTCTCCTTTCCTTCTTACAAATAAAGTAATTGTGTCTGTTTATTAAATTAAGCTTCCAGAGAAAAAGTGAAACTGATTTAATCAACTTGACAATATCTCCTATGTAAACTTATGCATATCATGTGGTGTTAGGGCAATGTTTTACCACCATAATTAGTATCTGAGGGTGAGATGAAAACACTAACTCTAAACATTTCTGCATCGCCTCACACATTTCCATTTATAGTCCAGTAAGTATAGTTATAAATGACTTTGAAGACATAATTCCACATCATTAATCTCACAGTTTGTATGAATGTGGCCTTTTTATTCATTTTTTAATTAAATCATAGCTGTGTACATTAATGCAATCATGGGGTACAATGTGCTGGTTTTATATACAATTGAAAATATTTTCATCTATTTTCAATAGCCTTATCAGTATTTTCAATAGCGTTCACGGTATTTTCTTAGTTATTGTGATTTAGCAAATTTCACATGCACCCTTGTAAGATTCAGGGTACCTGTGATCACACCAATTACCCTCTAATATGACATCCTGCCTCCTCCTTCGCCTACCTATCCTCTTTCCCCATTTTCTTGGGTTATATTCATATTAGGGTTGAGAACATTGGATACTTTTTCTTCCATTTTGGGGATACTTTTCTAAGAAGAATATGCTCCAGCTCCATCCATGTAAACATTAAAGAGGTAAAATCTCCATCCTTTTTAAGGCTGCATAATATTTCATGGTGTACAAATATATTCATCCATTCGTGGGTCGATGGACACTTGGGTTTCTTCCATGACTTAGCAATTATGAATTGGGCTGCAATAAACATTCTGGTACAAGTATCTTTGTTATAATGTGATTTTTGGTCTTTTGGATATACACCTAGTACAGAAATTGTTGATCAAATGGCAGGTCTACATTTAGATCCCTAAGTATTCTCCAAACATCTTTCCCAAAGGAACATATTAGTTTGCATTCCCACCAGCAGTGTAGAAGTGTTTCCTTTTCTCCACATCCACGCCAACATCTCTGGTTTTGGGATTTTGTGATGTGGGCTAATCTTACTGGAGTTAGGTGATATCTCAAAGTAGTTTTGATTTGCATTTCTCTGATGATTAAGGATGATGACCATTTATTCATATGTCTATATGCCATGCGCCTGTCTTCTATAGAGAGTTTCTGTTCAAGTCCCTTGCCCACACTGAGATGGGATCACTTGTTCTTTTCTTGCTAATACATTTGAGTTCTCTGTGGATTCTGGTTATTAAATCTTTGTCGGGACATAACCTGCAAATATGTTCTCCCATTCTGAGGGCTGTCTTCTTGCTTTACTTACTGTGTTCTTGGCTGTGCAGAAGCTTTTTAGATTGACCGTTTTCAGGAGTGTACTTTGGTGTTGCCTCAATTGCCTGGTAGGGTCCTCTTCATAAAATATTCTCCCAGGTCAATTTCTTCAAGTGTTTCACTGCACTTTCTTCTAGTATTTTTACAGTTTCATGTCTTAAGTTTAAATCTTTAATCCAGTGAGAGTCTATCTTAGTTAATGGTGAAAGGGGTGGGTCCAGTTTCAGTCTTCTACAGCGCCCCAGCCAGTTCACCCAGCACCATTTTTAAAATAGGGAATCTTTTCCCTATTGAATGTTTTTAATTGGTTTGTCAAAGATCCAATAACTGTATGTAGTTGGGTTCATCTCTTGCTTCTCTATTCTCTTCCATACATCTACCTCTGTTTTTGTGGGAGTACCATGCTGTGTTTATCACTATTTATTTATAATATAGTCTGAGGTCTAGTAGTATGGTTCCTTTTGCTTTATTTTTAATTCTCAGTAATGTCTTGGCTATTAGAGTTTTTTTCCAGATTCCATATATAACGAAGTATTATTTTTTCAAGATCTTTAGGGTATGAAAGTGGAGCTTTAATAAGGATTGCATTAAAATTGTATATTGCTTTGGGTAGTATGGACATTTTAACAATGTTGATTCTTCCCAGCCATGAGAATGGTAAGTTTTTCCATTGTTAACATCATCAGCTATTTGTTTTCTTAGAGTTTCATAGTTCTTTTTATAGAGATCTTTCACTTCCTTTGTTAGGTAAACTCCCAAATATTTCATCTTCTATAGCACTACTGTGAATGGAGTAGAGTCCTTGAATGTTTTGTCAGCATGACTATTGTTGGTATATATAAAGGCTACAGATTTATGTGTGTTGATTTTATAACGTGAGATGTAGCTGTATTGTTTGATCATTTCTAAGAGTGTTGTATAAGAATCCCTGGTGTTTTGGAGATATAAAATCATATCAACTGCAAAGAGTGAATTTTTTGTCTCTTGTGACCCTATATGGATAACTTTGAACACCTTTTCTTGCCTAATTGTGATGGCTAAGACTTCTACTACAATGTTAAAACTTAGTGGAGACAGGGACGAGATGAGATGGCTGACTAAAGCCAGCTTTCCACAGAGGCTGCCGTCCAGTAGGAGAGTCAAAGGACAAAAATTCAGCAAGTAACCTCGTGGATTTGAGCTGCACTAAAAGAGAAGGTTGAAGAATGCATGTCAACCCCGCTGAGGCGAGCTGCGACCACAAGGATATAAACAAAGGTACAAAATCCATCACCAAGTGGATGGGAGTCCCCTCCCCCATGAGAATGGCTCAGAGTGCCCCACAAACAACCGGGCAGAGTTCAAAGGTCCTCCCACTACACTCCACGGGAGAGATCCTCTAAAAACTGGACCTACCTCCCTTACTAGGGTGCCACAGCGTCCTCCTGCCAGGCATAAATCTGTATAAACTGTGTATAGTCTCTACCTGGAATTCTGAGCTCCCAGCACTCCCCTTCACTCACACTGTGGTCTGGAGGCCAGTCCCATTCAGCGGAGAGGGGACTGAACTGGAGTGGCAGTTCCCTGAGGCACAGTGTGACAGCCATCTTTTAGTGATAATACGGACAGGCATAAAACTGTGTTAAGCTGTGTGTGTTCTCTGCCCGCAACCCCATGCTCCCAGCGCTTCCCGTGCTCCCTCAGCTCTCACTGCAAGGTCTGAAGGCTTGTCCCCCAGGGGTCAGGACACTTGGGCGATTGCTCAAGGGGTGTAGAAAGTGCTGGGCTGCAGCCGGTCGGTGCAGACTCTGGGGTACGGGAATGGAGAGAGGACGGTTGGCCAGAAGGGAACTGCACTGGAGCAGCGGTTGCCTGAGCCATAAAACAGCAGCCCTCTTTTGCTAGAAATACAGCTCACTACTGAATATTCTGAAGCCACACCCACTGTATCCCTGGGTAACAAGAGACTCTGAGTATAGGTTTTGCCTGAGGCAACTCCAACTTGCAAACCTGGTAAACTCCCAGGGCAGGGCTGACCCAGAGGTCCACTTTACTAAACCTAAGACGTACCTGGCCCTCAGGGGATCATCAGCCTATAGACAATACAAAAGCAAAGACAAGCTGATTTGGAACTCAATTCAGCTTCTCTTCTGCAGGGGAACCCCAGAGTTGTTCTGTTCTGTTCTGTCAGTAACATTAATCAGGGGCGAGATTGGACCTGAGTGAAAACCCCCCAACCTTCATCAAGTGCCCGAGGTTGTCAGGCCTCACCTCCTCCTGCTGGAGAGAGGCACAGCGAAGCAGCCTGGCAGACTTCCTTGTGATTCAGGCAGGTGCAAACTCCTGGAGTACCGAGTCACTACAGGCAACTGGGTCAGCCAACTGCAAGGCTATCAGTGACTGGGTGTGACAGTGGTGCAAAGTGGGGAAGGAGGCAGCAACCTTCCCAGACTGATCTATTGGCTGAGTGGCTCCTCCTGACTCCACGCAGCATGGGAGCAAGCCACACCAGAGTAGTCACCAGACCCCTGTGATCCAGTTCCCAGAGACCCTTTAAACTCTCTCACCTGAGACAGGTGCAGACTGAGACAATTGATTTGGACTTTTTGAACTGAAGCAATCGCCTGAGGACAAATCAGGTGGTGCCCTGGGTGCACGGTGGTAGGAAGGTTTGATTTTTCTTTTCCAATTGTTTGCCGGTGGGGGGTGGGGTGACTTAATTGCTGATATTTCTCCACAGCTGTGACTTCAATCCAAAGTATCTGTTTCACTAGGGTGAAACAGTAACCAGCTGAAAACAAGACAGAACCACTTAGCATCACCACACCAGACACCACCTCAGTTTCTCAGGCAACAACACGGTACAGGCAATCGAAAAAGCCCCAGGGGAAAAAATCAAAGGGAGTAAAACAACAATGGGGTGTAATCAGTGGAAAAACTCTGGTAACATGAATAACCAGAATAGATCAACGCCCGCCCCCCCAAGGAAAGATATGGCAGATGTAATTGAAGATCCTATTCATAAACAACTGGCAGAGATGTCAGAAATCGAATTCAGAATTTGGATTGCAGACAAGATTAACAGAGTGGAATTAGGAATTCGAGGAGAAATTCGAAAGTTGTCTCAAGAATTTAACGAATTTAAAGACAAAAGCACCAAAGACTTAGACATACTGAAGCAAGAATTTGCAGCCCTCAAAGATATGAAAAATACAGTAGAATCCCTCAGCAACAGAATGGAGCAAGAAGAAAGGATTTCTGACATTGAAGATAAAGCATTTGAACGCTCCCAAACTCTCAAAGAGGAAGAAAAGTGGAGAGCAAAAACTGATCATTCTCTCCGAGAGCTCTGGGATACTTTGAAGAAGGCGAATATCCGAATCATTGGAGTTCCAGAAACAGATGAAGTGGCCTCGCTGGCACAGAGGCCCTTCTGTATGAAAATATGAAAGAGAATTTTCCATACATGCCTAGAGATTCTGAAATTCAGATAGAGGACTGCTTCAGAACCCCAGCATGACTCAACCCCAATAAGACATCCTCCAGGCATATCATAATTAACTTCAGTAAAGTTAATATGAAGGACAAAATCCTCAAAGCTGCCAGGAGAAAGAAAACCATTACCTTCAAAGGGAAGAATATTAGAATGACTGCAGATCTCTCTGCTGAAAGTTTTCAAGCCAGAAGAGGGTGGTCACCGACTTTTAATCTCCTTAAGCAAAATAACTTTCAACCCAGGATCTTGTATCCAGCTAAACTAAGTTTCATTTATGATGGAGAAATTAAATACTTTAATGACATTCGTATGTTGAAGAAATTTGCCATAACCAAACCAGCTCTTCAGGATATTCTCAGACCTATCCTCCATAATGACCAACCCAATCCTATACCACAAAAGTAAACTCACTCAGATACTTCGGATCGAACTCCAATTTCCACACTGGCGAAATGATTAATAATGCCCCCTGGAATTTTGAAAAATTCGATACCCAAAACTTCACCAGACTTATCAATATTCTACATTAATGTGAACAGCTTAAACTGTCCTCTAAAGAGGCAGAGGTTAGCTGATTGGATACAAAAACTCAGGCCAGATATTTGTTGCATACAAGAGTCATATCTTAACTTAAAAGACAAACACAGACTCAGGGTAAAAGGATGATCGTCCATATTTCAGGCAAATTGTAATCAGAAAAAAGCAAGTGTTTCAATTTTATTTGCAGGTACAATAGGCTTTAAACCAACAAAAGTAAGGAAGGACAATAATGGTCACTTCATATTTGTTAAGGGTAATACTCAACATGATGAGATCTCAATTATTAATATCTATGCACCCAACCAGAATGCACCTCAATTTATGAGAGAAACTCTAACACACATGAGCAACTTGATTTCCTCCAGCTCCATAATCGTCAGAGATTTCAACACTCCTTTGGCAGTGTTGGATCGATCCTCCAACAAGAAGCTGAGCATAGAAATCTTAGATTTAAACCAAACCATCCAACATTTGGATTTAGCAGACATCTACAGAACACTTCATCCCAACAAAACTGAATACACGTACTTCTCATCAAAGAAAAGAAATAGCTGAAAATATTAACACATGGAAAAACACACCATGCTCATGGCTGGGAAGAATCAACATCGTTAAAAAGTCCATACTACCCAAAGCAATATATAATTTCAATGCAATCCCTATTAAAGCTCCACTGTCATACTTTAAAGATCTTGAAAAAACAATACTTCATTTTATATGGAATCAGAAAAAACCTCGAATAGCCAAGAAATTACTCAGAAATAAAAACAAAGCAGGAGGAATTACACTACCAGACCTCAGACTATATTACAAATCGATAGTAATGAAAACAGCATGGCACTGGCACAAAAATAGAGAAGTAGATGTCTGGACATGAATAGAGAACCAAGAGATGAATCCAGCTACTTACTGTTATTTAATCTTTGACAACCAATTAAAAACATTCAGTGGGGAAAAGATTCCCTATTTAACAAATAGTGCTGGGTGAACTTCCTGGCAACCTGTAAAAGACTGAAAGTGGACCCACACCTTTCACCATTAACTAAGATACACTCTCACTGGATAAAGATTTAAACTTAAGACTTGAAACTATGAAGATAGTAGAGGAGAGTGCAGGGAAAACCCTTGAAGAAATCGGTCTGGGCAAGTATTTTCTGAGGAGGAGTCCCCGGGCAATTGAAGCAGCTTCAAAAATACACTACTGGGACTTGATCAAACTAAAAAGCTTCTGCACAGCCAAGAACACAGTAAGTAAAGCAAGCAAACAGCCCTCAGAATGAGAGAAGATATTTGCAGGTTATGTCTCTGACAAAGTTTTAATAACCAGAATCCACAGAGAACTCAAACGCATTAGCAAGAATAGAACAAGGGATCCCATCGCAGGCTGGGCAAGGGATTGAAGAGAAACTTCTCTGAAGAAGACAGGTGCTCGGCCTTCAGACATATGAAAAAATGCTCATCATCTTTAATCTTCAGAGAAATGCAAATCAAAACCACTTTGAGATATCATCTAACTCCAGTGAGACTAGCCTATATCACAAAATCCCAAGACCAGAGATGTTGGCGCGAATGTGGAGAAAAGGGAACATTTTTGCACTGCTGGTGGGAATGCAAATTAATACATTCCTTTTGGAAAGAGATATGGAGAACACTTAGAGATCTAAAAATATATATGCTATTCAATCCTGTAATCCCTCTACAGGGCATATACTGCAGCCCAATTCATAATTGCTAAGTCATGGAAGAAGCTCAAGTGCCCATCGATCCATGAATGGATTAATAATTTGTGGTATATGTACACCATGGAATATTATGCAGCCTTAAAGAAAGATGGAGACTTTACCTCTTTCATTTTTACGTGGATGGAGCTGGAACATATTCTTCTTAGTAAAGTATCTGAAGAATGGAAGAAAAAGTACCCAATGTACTCAGCCCTTCTATGAGACTAATTTAGGGTTTTCACATGAAAGCTATAACCCAGTTACAACCTACGAATAGGGGGAAGGGGGAAAGGGAGGGGAGGAAATGGGGTGTGGGTAGAGGGAAGGGGATTGGTGGGATTACACCAGCGGTGCATCTTACAAGGGTATATGTGAAAGTTATTAAACGGTCTGTGAAGGTATTGAATGATGCCCCATGCTTATATCAATGTACACAGCTATGATTTAATAAAAATAAATAAATAAATAAATTAGTGGATACACTGGGCAACTTTTCCTGGTTGTTGATCTGAGTGGAAAAGATTTCAATTTAACTCCATCCAATATGATATTGGCTGTGGGTTTGCTGTAGATGGCCTCTATCAGTTTAGGAAATGTCCCTTCCTTACCCATATGCTTAAATGTTGTCATCATGAAAGGATGCTGAATATTATCAAAAGGTTTTTCTGCATCAATTGAGAGAATCATATGGTCTTGTTTTTTAATTTGTGTATGTGATGAATTATATTTCTAGATTTAGGTATATTGAACCAAGCTTGACACCCTGGGATAAAACCAAGTTGGTATTGGTGTATAATTTGTTTGATGTGTTGCTAGATTCTTTTTTCTAAGATCTTGTTGAATATTTTTGCATCAATATTCATTAGTGATATGGGTCTGTAATTTTCTTTTCTTGTTGGGTCTTTTCCTAGTTTGGGGATCAAGGTGTTGTTTGCTTCATAGAATCTTTTGGGTAGTATTCCTTCTTTTTCTATATTTTGAAAAAGGTTGAGTAATATATGTACCAGTTCTATTGAAATCTCATCATGTTGAGAGTTACTCTTAACAAATATGAAGTGCCCCTTTAAAGGCTTGGTACAATTCAGATGTGAAGTCATCTGATTCCAGGCTTTTCTTTTTAGGGAGATTGGGTATGGTTGATGCTATTTCAGAACTTGATGTAGGCCTGTTCAACATTTCCACTTCATTCTGGCTAAGGCTAGGAAGTTGGTATCCTTCCAAGTATTGGTCTATTTCCTTCAGATTTTCGTATTTCTGAGAATATAGCTTCTTGTAATATTCATAAAAGATTTTTTGAATTTCTGAGAAGTCTGTTGTTATTTCATCTTTACCTTTTCTGATTGATGAAATTAGAGATTTTACCTTTTTTTTTTTTCTTGGTTAAGTTAGCTAAAGGTTTATCTATTTTATTGACCTTTTCAAAAAACCAATTTTTTGATATATCGATCTGTTGTGTAATCCTTTTTTAAAAAAATTCATTTAATTCTGCTCACATTTTGGTTATTTCTTTTCTTCTGCTTGGTTTGGGTTTGGAATATTATTCGTTTTCCAATTGCTGGAGATGTCCCATTAGGTTGTTGACTTCCTCTTTTTCCATTCTCTTGAGGAAGACTTGCAGTACTATAACTTTACTTACTATAATTCTATAAAAGTAATTATACTTTTTGGTATCCCAGAGGATCTGATAATTCGTGTGTTCATTATCGTTTTGTTCCAAAAATTTGGTAATTTCCTTCTTAATCTCATCTATGACCCAGCTATTATTCAGCACAAGGTTATTTAGTTTCCATGTTTTTGTATGAGTATGCAGATTCTGTTGTTATGTAGTTCAACTTTTATTCCACAATGGTCCAAGAAAATGTAAGAAATAATTTCTATTGTTTTAAATGTTCTGAGTTTAGACTTGTGACCTAAAATGTGATCAATTTTGAAGTATGTTCCATGGGCTGATTAGAAGAATGCGTATTCAGTTTTGTTGGCATGAAATGTTCTGTAGATGTCTATTAAATACAAATGTAGAATGGTTAAGTTTAAGTCTAAAATTTCATTGTGTATCTTCTTTTTCGTGGATATATTCAACACTGCCATAGGACTGTTAAAATCTCCGACTGTTATGGTGCTGGAGGAAATCAAGTTGCTCATGTCTGTTGGAGTCTCACTTGTAAATTGAGGCACATTCTGGTTGGGTGCATAAATGTTAATAATTGAAATCTCATCATGTTGAGTGTTACCCTTAACAAATATGAAGTGACCATCTTTTCTTTCCTTACTTTTGTTGGTTTAAAGCCTAATGTATCTGCAAAAAAATTGCAACACCTGCTTTTTTCTGATTTCCATTTCCTTGAATTATAGATGACCATCTCTTCACCCTGAGTCTATATTTATCTTTTAAGGCAAGATGAAATTCTTGTATGCAGCAGATATCTGACCTGAGTTTTTGTATCCAGTCAGCTACCATGTGCCTCATTAGAGTACAATTTAAGCCATTTACATTAATTGAGAATATGGATAAGCCTGGTAGAATTTTAGGCATTGAGTTTTTCAAAAGTTCAGTGGATATTTTTAATCCTTTCATGCTTGTGGAAATTGAATTTGATCAAAAGTTTCTGAGTGAGTTCACTTTTGTGATGGAGGATAGGTCTGAGAATATCATGGAGAGCTGGTTTACTTATGGCAAATTTCTTGAACATCTGAATGTCATTAAAGTATTTAATTTCTCCATCATAAATGAAACTCAGTTTCACTGGATATAGGATCTTGAGTTGAAAGTTATTTTGTTTTAGTAGATTAAAAGTCGATGACCACCCTCTTCTAGGTTGAAAGGTTTCAGCAGATAGACTTGTAGTCATTCTCATATTCATCCTTTTGTAAGTTATACTTTTCTTCCATCTGGATGCTTTCAGAATTTTCTCCTTCATTTTAACTTTGGCGAAGTTAATTATAATGTGTCTAGGAGACGTCTTATTTGGGTTTAGTTGTGCTGGGTTTCTGAAACAGTCTGCTATCTGAATTTCAGAATCTCTTACCATGTTTTGAAAGTTCTCCTACATAATCTCAGGAAAAAGGGCCTCTGTGCCTTGCAAAGCAACCTCATCACCTTCAGAGAGTCCTATAAGGCGAATATTATTTTTCTTGAATCATCCCAGAGCTCTCTGAGAGAATGATCCATTTTTCCTCTCCATATCTCTTCCTCTTTGAGAGTTTGGGAGTGTTCAAAAGCTTTGTCTTCAATGTCAGAAATTCTTTCTTCTGCTTGCTCCATTCTGTTACTGAGGGATTCTACTGTATTTCTCAGATTTTTGAAGGCTGCAAATTCTTGTCTCAATGTGTCAAAATCATTGGTGATTTTGCCTTTGAATTTGTAGAATTCTTGAGACAAGTTTTGAAATGTTCCTTGAATTTATAATTCCAATTTTACCTCCATTCTATTAATCTTATTTGCAATCCAGATTCTGAATTTGATTTCTGATGTCTCACCCATTTGTTTACAAATGGGATCTTCAGTTGTGTCCGCCATATGTTTCCTTGGGGGAGTTGATCTACTCTGGTTATTCATGTTACCAGAGTTTTCCTGCTGATTCTGCCCCATAATTATTTTACACTTTGGCTAGATGAGCAGATAAGGTGAAGTTGGGTTGAGGGTGTTCCTGGAGTAGTGATTAACTATCCCTTTGCCCCAGAGCTGGACTGGTGTCTGTCCCTTTCCCGCTAGAGCTTTGCAAAGGACCTGTACAGTGCTATGTCATGAGACAATGGGGACTTACTTGGTGTGGTGGGGCTAAGTGACTGTGTCTTGTTCTCTGCTGGTCTCTGTCCTACCCTAGTGAATCAGTTACTCTGGTTTGAAGTCATGGCTGTAGAAAAATTCCAGCAATTAAGTCACCCCACACACCATTGGCAACAACTGGAAAAGGAAAATCAAACCTTCCCACAAACACACACCCAGTGTACTACTTTGAATAGTCCTCAGGTGATTGGCCCACTTCGAAAGGTACAAATCAATTCTCCCAGTCAGTAGCAGTCTCAGGTGGGAGAGTTCAAAAGGTCTCTGGCATCTATATTGCAGGGGTCTACTGGCAGCTCAAATATGACTCCTTCCAGTACTCCATGAGTTTAGAAGGACCCACTCAGCAAATTAGTCTGGGATAGTTGATGCCTCCTTGCACCTCTGTCACACCCAGCCATTGGTACCCCTGCAGGGCTGTGACCAAGTTCCCTCAATGAGCAGATTCTCCAGGTCTTTGTGCCTGCCTGAGTCACAGGGAGATCTACGTCTCGTCGGCAAGGCCTCCACACTCTGCCACAGTCAGCCAGACAGAGATGAGGCCTGAAAACATCAGGTGCTTAATTGAGGCTGGGGCAGTTCACTCAGTTCCAGCCCCACCCCGAATGATATCACTGATGGAACATAACAATTTTACAGAATTAGTTTCTGTCCCAGGTAGATTTCCCTGTGGATCAGACTTTGTTTTATTTCACACAAACTGAGACTATCCCTGGTTTGTGCTGCTGTCCAGAGCTGGCGTGTCTTTCTCGGCTGCATTCTGTGCTGGGGTAGGCATGGTTAGAGCTCACACTCAGCTTTCGATTTCTGCTCTTCCTGCTTGCATTTGCTTCAGCTATTATTCCCTGAGGGTTACGTGTGTCTTAGGCTCACCAAAGCAGTCCTAACTCAGCCCCACCCTGGCAGTATGCTGTCTTTGTGTGTGTCCGGCCACACCCTGCCGAGGCAGGTACTGCCTCAATCATACCCTTTATTTACAGGGCTTCCATTTCCATCCCAGATCTGTTCCACAAGTGGCTGCCACCAGGGAATATGGTAGCCCAGAGAGTCTGGAAGTGTCTCTTCAAATTATCCCCAGGGGTGTGAGCCCTATTGCTTTCTCCACTGCCGCTGCTGCTCTATGCTGTGAGGCACAACCTCACCTTTTCCAATTAGGTTCCCTTAGCCTCATTTCACCATCTTTTCCTTGCTCCCATGCTACAGAATCAGAACAGACAGTGACCGCACATGCCATGTCCATCCCTCTGGAGAAAATCCCCAAGAATTTGGACTCCATAGGAGACAGGCTTCCAGACCTTGGAGTGAGAGTGGAGGGGAGTTCTGGGAGTTCAGCATTGCAGATAGAGAATATATACAGTTTTATGCCTGATGGGACAGTGCCATTGCACATTTGTTAAGTCCTCTATAGGAAGGAGTTCCGGTTTTTAGAGGATTTTTCTTGTGGGACAAAAATAGGAAGGATCTGAACTCTGCTTGCTTATTTGTAATAGAGTATATTGCAATCTGTTTTCATGGGGGAGGAGACTCCCTTCTGCTTAGGGATGGATTTTGTACCTATTGTTCATTTCCTTGGGGTGGCATCTTGCCTCCGCACGGTTGAT
This sequence comes from Nycticebus coucang, assembly GCF_027406575.1. Taxonomy (NCBI): domain Eukaryota; kingdom Metazoa; phylum Chordata; class Mammalia; order Primates; family Lorisidae; genus Nycticebus; species Nycticebus coucang. Next base: position 21,191,830 of record NC_069799.1, on the reverse strand, counting down.
GTGCATTCTTCAACATTCTCTCTTGGCTCAGCTCCAAACCATTGGCTTAGTTGCTAAACTTCTGTCCTTTAGGTCTTTTTCTGGATGGGAGCCTCTATGGAAAGCTGGCTCCAGTCGGCCATCTTGCCTCCACAGCCCTTCAATATGGTTTTTAAAAAATTTTGTGTTATAAAGATTAATTTTTATAAATATTGGATTAAATTAATTTAATAAATGATGATGCCTGCATCCAGGACAAATAACATGAGACATTACTTGAAAAATTATTCAGTGAATGTTTATGAGGGTTTTTGATCATTGTGAAATCTTGATTAAAATTTAAATGTAAGTAACTTTACTACTGAAGACACATATTTTTTCAAGGTCTATGAGCCTATTTCTGTATTAAGTTAATTCTCAGAAAAATAAACACCCTGTGATTATTTTTATGAAAGTTTATAGATGTCATGAAGTAGGTGAATTCAATGGTTAGCCTCTTGGTAATTGAGAGCTAAGAGATGGATTTAACATTTATCTTCTGATGTGAAGAGAGATAACTTATACATTTCTGAAATGAAAAGTAAACAGGGAAAGATCAAGGGACACTTTGAAGATAAGAAGTTAGCAGAACTGGTGTTAAACAGCATAAAGTCCCCCTCAAAGATATACCTCTCCTAAACCCCAGATCCTGGGAATGTATTAGGATTCATTGTAATGTGAAAATAATATTTAGATGCAATCAGTTGACTAATGTACCAATCTGCTAATTTAAAAGGAAAGATTACTCTCGAATATTAAGTTAGCTCCAAAATAGACAAAACATATTAAAAAAAAAACATGGTAGAGTGGCAAAGAATAAAAATTATCAGAGGAAATCAATGTGAAAAATCTTCAACTGAATTTTTCCCAATTGTTTGTTTGGGTGAGTCTTTTCCCCATTACCAATAATTTCATTTTGTTTGGCTGAACAAATACTTTCAACAGACCTTATATGTCTCTTATTGGTCTGGGTGATAAACAGTAAATGAGAAAATGCAGAACAGTGAAGAAATGCTGTTCAAAGTGGGATGTCTATGTACAATGGGAGTTCACATGATGGGCACCCTACACAAACATGACTCTGGATGTGTTGCACCTTGACATTCACAAATTATTTGATGTAGAAAATAACACTTATACTATTTTGAATAATTTATAGAAGAAACTCAGGCCATTCAGATATAAGTGGGTGAAACAATAATAATAATAATGGTGATGATAACTTTGATTACTGAACAAAGAACAATGATATGAGCTTTATTGTGGCATTTTTTATTCTGACAGATATACAAAATAGCTTTCCTTTATACCATCGAGATCATCATTTTGTATTCATTTTGCTATTTAAAGACACCTCTCTTTTACAAGCTAGTTTTGGAATCTCAGCCAACACCTTGCTCCTTTTGTCCTACATCTTCACACTGCTTCTGAATCACAGGCCTAAGCCCACTGAACTGATAATTTGTCATTTGACCTTAGTCCACATAGTGATGCTTTTCATGGTACTGCTTTTGTTGTCTCCAGACTTCTTTGAGCCAATGGATTTTCAGAAAAACTTCAAGTGTAAGGTCTTTCTCTATGTGAACTGGGTGATGAGAGGCCTCTCTATCTGTACCACCTGCTTACTCAGCATACTTCAGGCCATCACCATAAGCCTCACAATCTCCAGGCTAGTGAAGTTTAAACATATGTTTACAAATTACACCATCTATATATTTTCCCTCTTTTGGTCCTTCAGTTTGTCCAGTTACAGTTACCTGACCTTCCACACTGTTGCTTCTTCCAATGTGACTCAAACCAATCAGCTACATCTCAGTGAATACTGCTTACTTTCACCAATGAAAGACATCATCAGGACCTTTCTTTCTACACTGGTAACATTCAGTGATGTCTTCTGTATAGGAGTTATGCTCTTATCAAGTGTGTACACGGTGAAGCTACTGTTCAGGCATCAAAGGATGTTTTGGCATCTCCACTTTAGCATCTCCTCAAAAATTTACCCAGAGAAAAGAGCCACCCAGATCATTCTGCTACTGGTGAGTTTCATTGTATTCATGTACTGGATGAACCATATTATGTCAGCATTGTCATTTCTATTATGGACAAATGAGCCAGTCATCCTAACTATCCAGGAACTAGCAGTCAATGAGTTCTGATAAAAAAAAAAAAAGGTGACCATTATTCTGCAATATATTCAACAGAAACATCATCCAGTTTTATAAAGCCAGTGATGGAAAAATTCTAAAAAATAGCCTCTTTTCCATTAGTGAAATTATCCAGACAGTGCAGGATTCGCCACTGATTTAATTAAAAGTGGTGGAATTGCAATTTGATTACATTTGAACACTTTTAGAAACAACATTGCCTAGGACTATGTGCTTCATTTAGTTCAATGTCCACCATGAGTTGATATTCACATATCATGACTTTTACTTTTTAATTTTGATTCTCAGATCTTATATAGAAGAATGTTGTATTCATTCTTAAAGTACATTCTTAAGAAGTTTCTATTGGTAATCAAATCACTGTGGTTTCTTTTGAAAATGTTTAAATTTATACTTATTTATTTAAAATATTTTATTCAAATATCCAATTTCATCCAAGAATATTTTTTTCAACATTCTGAATATTTATTTGTCTATTTTTCTAGCTCTATACAAACTGTGCATAGTTTGCTCTTACCTTTGTAGATGATCTCTCTCTGTCCCTATGCTGACATATTTCCCCCCTTATTTTAGGGTTATGCAGTTTGTCCAATACTTATTTTTTTAATTTTGGATTAATATGAAATTACATCAATTAGATTACATTGTGTGCATTAGTAAGGCAAAGTCAGAGTTGTAGTTGAATTCTCCCCCCAGACATTACACCGTTAAGTGGAAACTTACCAAACCCACTCTACCCTCCCTAATCTTAAATTTAATTGTGTTCTCTCTCATGTTGACTTGTAATTATTAATCCACTAGTTTCAGTTTAGCATTAAGTACATGGGATGTTTCTTCTTCCATTCATTTTTTGGGGTTTATTTTATTTTATATTTTACTTCTTCCATGCTTGAGATACTTTAGCAGAATAATCTCCAAATCCATCCAGGAAAATACAAAAGATAGAAAGTCTCCATCATTTTTATGATTAAATAATATTCCATGACATACATATACCACAGTATATTAATCCATTCATGGGTTGATTGGCACTTTGATCGTTTCTACATATTGGCAATTGTGAACTGAGCTGCTATAAACATTTGAGTACAAATATCCTGATGGTAAATGATGATTTTCTTTCTAAGTAGATACTTAGTAATGAAAATGTGAAATAAAAGAGAATATCTACTTTTTTTTCTTTGAGGATTCTTCATACTTCTTTCCAAGATGGCTGTACTAAATTGCAATCCCAACATCACTGCATAAGTGTTCCCTTCACTCCACACTCATCGCCACATCTGCAGCTTTGGCACCTTCTGATATGGGCCATTCTTACTGGGCTTAGGTGATAATAAAAAAAGGCATTTTAATATGCATTTCTCCAATAGTTTTGGATGATGAGGCATTTTTTCATGCGTTTGTTGGCCATTTGTCTTTTCTGTTAGGAAAAAGTTCTGTTCATGTCTCTCGACCAAAAAAGTCTTTACTACCCAAAGAAATCTATGGATTAATTGAATCCCCAATTAAACGTCAATGTCATACTTTGAAAAACCTGAAAAAGTAGTTCTTTGTTTTATATGGAAACAGGAAAAAGCCTGAATACACAAGGTGAGTCTATGAAATAAAAACAAATCTGGATACATCACATTACCAGCCTTAAAGTTATACTACAAGTCTACAGTGATCAAAATAGTATGTTACTGGCATAAAAACAGAGACAGATCTATGGTACATTATAGAGAACATAGAGAAGAAACCAGCCTCATATCACCAGCTCATCTTTGATAAACCAAACAAAAGCATATATTGGGGAAAATATCCCTATTTAATGAATGGTGCTGAGAGAACTGGTTAATCCCATGTCAAAGAGTGAAATTGAAATTGTACATTTCATCACTTACAAAAATTAACCGACACTGGATTAAATATCTAAATCTAAAACATGAAATACTAAAAACTCTGGAAGAAAGAGGAAAACATATTGTTAATTATATTAGCCCGGGGAAGTATTTATGAAGAAGACCTCAGTGGCAGATTCAGCAACAGCCACAAAAAAATAAATAAATGGGACCTGATCAACTAAAAAGCTTCTGTACAACTAAGGACACAATCAACAAAACACACAGAAAACTTACAGAAGTAGAGAAAATTATTCTCATCTTAAAAATTTGACAAAGGGCTAATCAGCAGAATTTACAAAGAACTCAATCAAATAAACAAGAAAAGAGCAAATGACCCCATTAACCATTGGTGTAATACTTATTTTAAACATTTTTAAGAGAATGTATGAAAACAGATATATATTTTTTAGTGAATAACTTTCAATGTCTTTAGATTCACTAAAAAACATTTAAAAGAGTGGCTTGAAGTCCATTGTACAGTGGATGCCAGGCACATACAGCAGGGCTGGTGGGTTTAAAGTGTCCCAGGCCTGCTAAACAACAATAACTACAACAAAATAATAGCCAGGCGTGCGGACACCTGTAGTCCCAGCCACTTGGGAGGCTGAGGCAAGAGCATTGCACTGAAGCACAAGAGTTTTAGGTTGCTGTGAGCTGTGACACTACAGGACTCTCCCTAGGGTGACATAGTTAGGCTCTGTCTCCAAAGAAATAAATAAGTAAAAATTAAAAGAGATACATTTTTCTGTATCTCTTTGGCACACTGCTCTGTGGAATTCCAAAATTCATGACTGTTTTTCTAATTTAGAAATTTATAACTATTTGATTACTGTATTTCATTTTGAATTTGTACATTGTATATGAAATACAAATATGTAACATTTCTATTTTATATCATTACCTCTCTTAATTGTATTTGGCTACTTCAATCTCATCAATAGTTTTAGTTGATTATCCCCCTCATCAGCTCAGTCTAACTAATGTTTAACTCATATACTACACAAAAAACTTATAACATTTTCTATTTTTTAATTTCTATTTTGTTTTTTTTCAAACACACCAGTCAAGACTATAGTTTTGTGCTCTTTCTACTTCATTTTGATTTCCTAGATTTTCATTGTATTTACTTAAAACGTTTAAACATAATTTCAACATTGAAATTAACATGGTATTTATTTTTTTCTAAAATTTTATTTACATGACTTATTTTCTTTTGTGGTTCATTAGTTTTAATATTGTAGTCATTTTGGTGAGACAGCAATTTGAGATGTCTAAAGTCAGTTTATTTCTTTGTTTATTACATTTGTAGTGGAAATCAGCTGGAAAACCCATATTTCTTATACTATATTTTGCTTTTCACTCCTTTATGATTTTAAGGATATTTATAATTTCATGGGGTTATTTAATATATATATTAAAGGTTTGGGGTATATATTGTATTTTCCCAGAAGCACAAATATCCACATCATATACATGAGTAAAATATTTCGTATAGATATCTTTGACAAACAATAATATCTCATCAGAGATCTGAAAGTTCTTAATTTGTAATAATACCCCTGTCCATATCTGATATGGTAGTAAAAATCTGTATAGTATATACAGATACTCTTTTAATACTTGAAAGCATATTTTATGTTTTATATAATGTAGGGGCAGTACTTATGTATGATCAGAATTGTTTGCATATAACATGAAGTTAATATTAGTAGATTTATTTGTCTAACTTTAGATATTTTGATCCATATATCAGATTTCTTTATAGTACTCCCTTGACTTTGTAAAAATAACTGTAATGTAGAATTTCCTTTTAAACCCAAAATTACTTACTGGAGTTATAAGTAAAGTTTGTATGTGGCTAGGTAATATTTATTTATTACACTTTAATTGATAGAGTTTTAGATTTCTAGAGTTAATTAAAATTTTAGGCCTAAATTTTCCGATTTTAAATAATTATCTCTGGTATTTAAAATTAATGTATATCATCAGTTTCTTAATTGGATAATTTTTCTAATAAAGTTATATAACATATTTATATTCATTTATCTGCTATACGCCAAAACAGTTAATATCTATGATGGTAATATCCCCCCAAATGATTGTCAACATGTCCATTTGTCATGTTATTTAATTTCTGAAGTATATATGATTAACTCTTGGGTATCAAGTCTATTTTGCTTTTTATAGTTTGGGATTCATCGAGGGTACAAGAAATCAGGTTACACTGATTGCATTTATTAGGTAAAGTCCCTCTTACAGTTGTGTCTTGCCACCAAGAGGTGTGTCACTCACCAAGACCCCATCCTCCTCCCTCCTTCCCTTTTTCTGCTATTGCTTTATCCTACCCTAACCCTCCTTCTCACTCTCTCTGCTCTCCCCTTTCCTCACACCTCCACCATATACTAAGCCATTAATTGTCCTCATATTCAAAATTGAATACATAGGATTCATGCTTCTCCATTCCTGTGATGCTTTACTAAGAATAATGTGTTCCACTTCTATCCAGGTTAATTAAACGGCTGTAAAGTCTCCATTTTTAAAATGGCGGCATAGTATTCCATGACATACATATACCACAGCTTGTTAATCCATTCCTAGGTTGGTGGACATTTAGGCTGTTTCCACATTTTGGTGATTGAAAATTGAGCTACAATAAACAGTCCAGTGCAATTGCCCTTATGGTAAAAGAAACTTTTTCCTTCTGGGAAGATGCACAGTAATGAGATTGCAGGATCAAATGGGAGGTCTAGCTTGAGTTCTTCAAAGATTCTCCATACTTTCTTCCAAAATGGTTGTATTAGCTTGCAGTGCCACCAGCAGCATAAAAGTGTTCACTTCTCTCCATATTTTTATTCCAGCATCTGCAGTTTTGAGATTTTGTGATGTGGGCCATTCTTGCTGGGGTTAGATAGTATCTCAGGTTAGTTTTGATTTGCATTTCTCTAATAGAAATGACGAGCATTTTTTGTATGTTTGCTCGGGAGCCACCTATGGTTCAGTGAGTAGGGTGACAGTGTCATATACTGAAGGTCTTGGGTTGGAACCAGCCCTGGCCAAACTGCAACAAAAATATAGTCAGACTTTGTGGTGGGCACCTGTAGCCCCAGATACTTGGGAGGTTGAGGCAAGAGAATCATTTAAGCACAAAAGCTGGAGGTTGCAGTGAGCTGTGATGCCATGGCACTCTACCCAGAACAACAAAGTGAAGATTCTGTCTCTAGGAAAAAAAATAGTACAGCACATTGATGTCACCTTTAGGTAGGAATTATCTTTACTATCATTTTATATCTGTAGAGATGTAGGACTTATTTTTATATTCCTCTGAAATGTATAAAAAATATATATATTTTTTGACAGAGTCTCATTGTGTCACTCTTTGTAGAGTGCCCTACCATCACAGCTTATGGCAACTTCAAACTCTTGGGCTCAAGTGTTTCCCTCCCCTCAGCTTCCCAAGTAGCTAGGACTGCAGGTACCCACCACAACACCTGCCCATTTCATTTTGTTATAGTTGTCATTGTTGTTTGTAGGACACCCTGGCCAGGTTGGAACATGCCAGTCATGGTGTATGTGGCCATTGCCCTATCATTGACCTACAGGCAGCGAGTCTGTAAAGATGTTTTTATTTCTACTTATATTACATCAATTAATATACAAAATTTCTATGTCTTCTATCAAATCAAATAATAGTCAAGACTTGTATTTGTTTTTACTATGAATATATGTCAGTGTTTTAACTAATGGGCCAGTTTTTTTCTTTTTACTTGAAACACAAGTGGAAAAACCATGCATTTTCAAAATTTAGAAAGATTTACTCTTTAATCCAGAGAAAAAAAATGTCCAAATTACCCTTTGTATGCTTATATGCATCACACTTTTATGGTTCAAAGCTCCCCCCACCCACATTTTTTCTTTAGTTTTTCTTACTGTAGTTTACATTTACCATTGAACTTCCATGGAAAAATTGATACTAATCATGTTCACATAACATTAAATGGCCACACATAGCACTAAGGAAGGAACAACAGATCACATGTTTTCAGATACATGTTAAGAGCGATCTTATGGCATCAACTAATATGAGGATTGAACTACATCAATATTTCCTTCTGAATATTTTTGGTGGGTGTGAGACAAAATCTCACTCTCAGTCTCACTCTACCCAAGTAGAGTGTCATGGCGTTTTGACTGAGAGCAACCTCAAACTCCTGGGCTCAAGCAATCCTCTTTCTGAAGCCTTCCAAGTAGCTGGGACTACAGGCACCTGTCAGAATGTTCAGAATTTTTTAATTTAGTAGATGAGGGTCCCACTCTTTTGCTCAGGCTGGTCTAGAATTCATAAGGTCAAGCAATCCACCCACCTCCACCTCCCACAGTGCTAAGATTACAGGTGTGACCTACTGACCTGCCCACTTTTGAATAATTTTAAATATTTTCAGTGCAAAGCATCCATGAATATACTAATAATTATACATGGCAAAACATAAAAGTTATAGTCCTTTTGAAAAATAACATGAAATTATTTGGCCTTCACATTTTTCTCAACAGTAACTAATTTAAGTTAATGTAAAGTCTGAAAACATCCTTTAGTTATTGTGTGAATCCTCAGAGGCACTTAGAGTTCAGTTTTAATTAAATACTTGTGCACATTTATTGTACCTGTTAAATGTTTGTCTTTGTACGAACTCCCTAATGATGTCCAAGTTGTGTATTTGGGATAAAACTCTTTTCACTTGTATTATATCTTTAGGGTTTCTGTAGTATAAATGTTCAGATAGTTTTACATTTTATAGTTTCTCTTCCATATAAATTTCCTGATAATTGTCTAAGGCCTGAACTTTAAGAATATGCTGACAGTCTTTACAGACTTATGGTTTCTTTGTGATACACAATTTCTGATGTTGAATAAGCCTTGAAAGACAGTTAAATATTTTGCTACATTCCTCAAATTTTTTGGGTTTCTCCTCAATATTAAGGATTTTTTGATGTGAATCAGATATAAAATGTTTTGCAAAATTCTGCATATTAGTATTGTTTCTATTCAGTATGAATCTTCTGATGTTTATAAAACTAAAGTAAGAGTTAAAGGCCTCCCCACATACATCACATTTATAGAAATTCTGTGCAGTGTGAATTCTCTGATGTGTAAGGTTTTTACCAATTGTTAAAGTCTTTGCCACATTCTTTACAATTGTAGAGTTTCTCTCCAACATGAATTCTTTTATGTCCAGAAAGGATTGAATACTGATTAAAGACTTCACCACATTCTTGACATTTGTAGTGTTTTATTCCAGAATGAATTCTTTGATGCCTGCAAAAGATTGGGTACTGGCTAAAGGCTTTGCCAAATTCTTGACATTTGTAGAGTTTCTATCCAGAATGAATTTCTTTGATGCATAGAAACAACTGAGTACTGGTTAAAGGCTTTGCTGCATTCTCCCCATTAGTAGGATTTCTCTCCAATATCAATTTTCATTATAAGTATTGAGCCCTATTTAAAGGCTTTACCACAATCTTCACGTTTGTAAGGTTTCTATCCAGTGTGAGTTCTCTGATGTCATTTAAGTTTCAAGCACTGCTTAAAGGCTTTGTCACATTTTTCACATTTGAAGGTTCTCTCTTCAGTATGACTTCTCTTGTGAGCTATAAGATGCAAGCACCAGTTAAAAACTTTGTCAAATTCTTCATATTTGTAGGGTTTTCCCCCACTATGTATTCTCCTGTGTGTTGTATGATCTGAACATGATTTAAAGGCTTTGCCACATTCCATACATTTGTAACGCTTCTCTCCAGTATGAATTCTCTTATATGCTGCAAAAACTGTGCACTAGTTAAAAGCTTTGTCACATTCCTGACATTTGTAAGGGTTCTCTCCTGTACGAATTCTGTGCTGTAAGATGTGAGGACTGGTTAAAGGCTTTGTCAAGTTATTCACATTTATATGGTTTCCCTCCACCATGAATTCTCTTGTGTGCTGTAAGATATGAGAAGCATTTAAAGGCTTTGCCACATTCCTCACATGTGTAGGGTTTCTCCCCAGTGTGAATTCCCTGATATTGTTTAAGTTTTGAGCACTGCTTAAAGGCTTTGCCACATTTCTTACATTTGTAAGGTTTCTCTCCAGTATTAATTCTCTTATGTGTTGTAAGATCTGAGCACCAGTGAAAGGCTTTGTCACATTCCTCAAATTTGTAATGTTTCTCTCCACTATGAATTCTCTTATGTGCTGTAAAACCTGAACACCAGTTAAAAGCAGCACCTGGCTCAGTGAGTAGAGTGCCAACTCCACATACTGAGGGTGTCAGGTTCAAACCCGACCTCAACTAAACTGTAACAAAAAATGCCCAGGCATTGTGGCGGCTGCCTTTAGTCCCAGCTACTGGGAGGCTGAGGCAAGAGAATCACCTGAGCCCAAGAGTTGGAGGTCACTGTTAGTGGTGATGCCATAGAACTCTACCAAGGGTGACAAAGTGAGACTGTCTCTAGGGAAATAAAAAAAAAAAAAGCTTTGCCACATTCTTCACATTGGTAAGGTTTCTCTCCAGTATGATGTGCTTTAAAAGCTGAGAACTTGTTCAAGGATTTGGCACATTCTTCACATTTGTAGGGTTTCTCTCCAGCATGAGTTCTCTGATGTTTTGTAAGTGTTGAGTCCCATTTAAAGGCTTTACCACATTCTTTACATTTGTAGGGTTTCTCTCCACTATGTGTCCTCTGATATTCTTTCTCTAAAGTTTAAAAAAAAATATTAAAATCTTTGCCACATTCTTTACACTTGTAGGAGTTTTCTTCACTATCAACTATTTAATTTCTTAGCTTGGAAGACTGAGGCATTTTTGCATGTATTCTATCTGCATGACTTCATTACATTATGAATTTCCTGACTGGGGAAAAGCTTCCACATATTCGATGTACAGGTAGAAATACACACTCTCAGTTATGGGTATCACCACACATGATAAGCTTCAATGATTGATGACAAAGTTGTTTGTAAGCTTCAAACATTGATGACAAAGTTGTTTGTCAAAAGACTTTCTCACATTTCTTACATTTGTACAGGATCTCTGGATATTGAACTTTTAGGCATATTATAAAGAATGAGTCAATATAGCATCCAGGGTCTTTTCAAGTTCAATTGCATTGGTAATTTCTCTCATTAATATAATCACCTAGGTAATTATTTAGTATCATATTTTGTAAAAAGAATTATCAAAATGTTCCTAAATATGTAATGTTTCCACAATTATTTAATCCCTGATAATGATCAAGCAATGATTATTGGATAAACATCTTACCATCCTGATTCCAGTTATGGATTTTGGCATGTGAATGTAATGGTTGTTGGTGGAAGAATAACAAAATTTTAATGAAGGAGTCATCAAATGGATGACATTCATAAATATGCTCTTCAATTTTAAATCTCTTCTCTTCAGAAACATCTGGCTGAAAACATAATCCAAACATATACCCAAAGTCTTGGATTTCTCTTGGGATTTCAAAAGACTTGTTCTTCCTTCCATCAATAGGTGGTGCTGAAAAAAATGCAGACATAATTTAAATGACATCCTAAATCAATTGAAAATAAAGTATAACTATGGCAGTAACAGACACTGCAAACATATAACATTTATCATGGAGGAGAAACATGAAGGTATTTTAACAAGAAATACACAAATCTTTTTAGTGGGAAAATATACAGAGGACTGCACAAAAGGCTTATCTTGTCAACAATTTGGAGAAGTGCCCAGAGTGGCTGGGGGAAGGACTGAATGGTGCTAAATTTCCTGTGAACAAAGCCTCCTTTGGAGGAGGAAATGGGAAGCTGTTTTTCTTTTTCTTGCCTTTTTTAAAATTTTGAGACAGAGTGTAACTATGTTTGCCCTCGGTAGAGTGCCATGACTTCACAGCTCATAGGAGCCTCATAGTCTTGGGCTTAAGTGATTCTCTTGCCTCAGCCACTCAAGTAGTTGAGACTACAGGCACCAATCACCATGCTTGGCTACTTTTTCTTATAATTGTCATTGTTGTTTGGCAGGCCCAGGCTGGGATTGAACACACTAGCTGTGGTGTATGTGGTTGGCATCCTAGATGCTGAGCTACAGGAGCCTAGCCAGGAAGCTATTTGTCAGTGATCACAATATTATCATAAATGAAAATAAATCAGAGAAACCAAGCAAGATAGTACAATGAATGTCAAAAGTATTAAAATGTCCTAAAGTGAAGATTTATGAAATAATTTTAATGCGTGTCCTTAGCTACTCAATGTGGTCGTTGCCTGTAGTCTCAGATAGTAGAGAGGCTGAGGCAAGAGAATAGCTTAAGTGCAAAAGTTTGAGGTTGCTGTGAGTTGTGACACCACAGCACTTTATGGAGGGCAACAAGGTGAGGCCCTATCTCAAATAAATAAGTACGCATAAATAAATAAAAATGTAAAAAAAAGATGAAATAACTGTCTTACAGATGTTCTATTATCTCACTGACAATGCTGACAACTAAATAAAAGAAGAAAAACAATGTACAAAGAAAGTAAAGTTATATATAAACAGATTAAAATTAATAAAAACCCAACAAATTATGGAGCTGAAAAATGAACTAATGATTTTTAAAATTTCACTAGAAAGGGTCCACAGCAGACTTAATGTGGCAGGAAAAACAATTCTGAAAACTTGCTAATAGTTCATTTGAAATTATTAGGCAAGGCTTGGTGCCCATCTCTCAGTGGTCAGGGCACCAGCCACATACACTGGAGGTGCTGGGTTCAAACCCAGCCTGTGCCTGATAAAACAACATTGACAACTACAAAAAAATAAAAATAAAAAAAATGGCTGGGTATTGTGGAGGGCGCCCATAGTCCCAGTTATTTGTGAGGCTGAAAAATAAAATCACTTTAAGCCCAAGAATTGTTGGAGGTTGCTGTGATCTGTGATGCCATGACAGTCTACTGAGGGCACCATGCTGAGACTCAAAAAAAAAAAAAGTAATTATTAGGCAAGAAAGCAAAAAGAAAATAATGAAAAAAAGTGAAGAGAGATTAAGAGACTTATTATCATCACACATGCTAAACTATTTACTGTTTAAACTGTAATAGTTTAATGATGGAAGACAGGAAAATAAGCAGGAAGATTACCTGAAGAAATGTCTGAGAAAATTCTAAAGTTAAGGGAGAAAACTGTATAAATATTAAGTTATCTCAATCTACTTTAACTAGAAACAACAAAAAGAAACCCAAATAAGAAACATATAACATCAAAAATTTTAAAGATAGAAACAGGATATTTAAATCATCAAAAAAAAAAAAAAGTGTGGGGAACAATCCAAGATAGCAGCTGAGTAACAGCTTCCCTGCAACAGGACATGGTGAGTCTGGGGAGATAAGACTCCACGCATCTCCGGCTGGTGGGATCTGCCTATATTCATCCCTTTGAGGATAAAGGGAGTCAGCAAGTGACTTCTGGACCCCAAGAGGAAGACAAATACAGCAGAAAACTGGCAAGTGGTTGTGTGTGTTTGATCGATCAAATCCTGCCGGAGCCGTAAGTACAAGCAGTGAGACTGCAAACTGGAAAGATCTTATCTGTAAACTGTTTCGGTGTTTTTGGACTTGGCCCTCAGTTGAACTGCTTTGGGGAGAGCTTGAGCAGAAGTGTGGAGAACTTTGGACATTGTCTAGGGCCCCAGACTGCGTCACTGATCCAGACGGAGCTAACAGTGTATGGCTGTGGGACGCAGGGAGCCATTGTGAGAGAACTGCCCAGCAACCTCCGCCCTCAGTGTCGCAGAGCAAGGATAGGTTGGGAGCTAGTAACCTAGTGACTGAGCAGCCAAAAGGCGAGGACTGAGCTGCTTTACAGCTTTTACCCTCAGGGGCAGAGTGAGACAAGTTTTGACACACTGGAGCCTTGGGCTGTTGACATGGGTAGAGTGTGGTTGCATCACAGCTCATAGCAACCTCAAAATTCTGGGCTTGGCGCTGCCCAGATGTCCATAAGAGTTGCACCACGACACCCAACTGGCGACCAGCACCCGCCGGGACTCCACATGCACTGACCAGAAACTGCGGGATCCACGCAACCCTGCATCCTCCCTCCTGTAACCTCCCTGCATCCACAAAAACCCGCTCGTCTGGCCAGGGACTCTGGTAGCCATGTGCCCTCTGCAGCCCTACCTGCCTCTGCACAGAGCCCTTCTCCTGGCCAGAGCGTGCTGGAGCCTTGGGCTCTCTGTGCCAAAGTTACTGGGTGCCAGGTACTCTGAGAACCATGCGGACAACCTCCTGCCTGTTGCTGGATCTGGGTGTGTCACACTATGGAGCTGCTTCCACAAACAAAACTCCCTGGCCGGGGCAGCCCCAGAGGAACTACACAGGGTCACTCCCTACAAAGATCTAGCAATAATAGAGTGATCCCACTGGAGTCTCATCTTGGAGAAACACCTACCCAACCCTGAGGATGGCCAGAGGCAATGGTAAAAAACAATCATGAAGCAAAACCAACAGAAAAGCTCTGGTAATATGAATAATCAGAGTAGATCAACTCCCTCAAGGATCAATGGGGCAGACACAGCACAAGATCCCATGCACAAACAAATAGCTGAGATGTCAGAAATCGAATTCAGAATCTGGATAGCAAATAAGATCAAATTAGAATTCCAAGCAGTAACCCAAAAGATATCTCAAGAGTTCAATGAATTCAAAGACCAAATGACCAAAGATTTTGACACATTAAGACAAGAAGTTGCAGCCCTCAAAGATCTGAGAAACACAGTAGAATCCCTCAGTAACAGAATGGAGAAAGCAGAAGAAAGGATTCTGACATTGAAGACAAGCTTTCGAATGCTCCCAAACTCTCAAAGAGAAAGAGAAATGGAGGGCAAAAACAGATCACTGTCTCAGAGAGCTGTGGGATAATTAGAAGAAAATCAATTATTAGTTTTATAGGGATCCCTGAAAGCAATGAAGTGGCTTCACAAAGCACAGAGTCTCTTCTCCATGAGATTATATAAAGGAGAGTTTCTAGACATGCCAGGAGATTCAGAAATTCAGATAGCAGACAATTTCAGAAATCCCGCAACACTCAACCCAAATAAGACATCCCCCAGACACATCATAATCAATTTCACTGAAGTTAATATGAAGGAGAAAATTCTGAAAGCAGCCAGAAGAAAGAAAACCATTACCTACAAGGGCAAGAATATTAGAATAACTGCAGATCTCCCTGCTGAAACCTTTCAAACTAGAAGAGGATGGTCATCGATTTTTAATCTCCTGAAACAAAATAACATTCAACCCAGGTTCCTATACCCAGCTAAACTGAGTTTCATTAATGATGGAGAAATTAAATACTTCAATGACATTCACATGTTGAAGAAATTTGCCATAACTAAACCAGCTCTCCAGTACATTCTCAGACCTCTCCTCCATTAAGACAAGCATAATTCTCCCACAAAAGTAAACCCACCCCAAAAATTTTGATCAAATTCCAACTTCCACAGTCACAAACTGGACTCTCAAAAGGCTTATCAATATTCTCAGTTAATGTGAATGGTTTAAATTGTCTTCTAAAGAGGCACAGATTGGCTGACTGGATACAAAAACTCAAGCCAGATATCTGCTGCATACAAGAATCACATCTTACATTAAAAGACAAATATAGACTCAAGGTGAAGGGATGGTCATCTATACTCCAGGCAAATGGAAAGAAGAAAAAAGCAGGCGTTGCTATCCTATTTGCAGATGCAATAGTCTTTAAACCAACCGAAATAAAAAAAAAGATGGACACTTCATATTTGTTAAAGGTAATACTCAATATGAGGAGATTTCAATTATTAAAATTTAGGCACCCAACCAGAATGCACCTCAATTCATAAGAGAAACTCTAACAGACATGAGCAACTTGATTTCCTCCAGTTCCATTCAAGTTTCAGATTTTAACACCCCTTTAGCTGTGCTGGATAGATCCTCCAAAAAGAACCTAAGCAAAGGAATTTTAGATTTAAACTTAACTGTTCAACATCTGGACATCTACAGAACATTTCATCCCAACAAAACTGAATACACATTCTTCTCATTAACCCATGGAACATACTCCAAAATTGACCACATCCTAGGCCACAATCTAACCACAGCAAATTTAAAAAAATAGAAATTTTTCCTTGCATCTTCTCAGACCATCATAGAATAAAAGTTGATCTCAATAACAACAGGAACCTGCATACCCATACAAAAACTTGGAAGCTAAACAACCCTTTGCTGTAGGATGGATGGGTTATAGACGAGATTAAGAAGGAAATCACCAAATTTTTGGAACTAAACGACAATCAAGACACAAACTACCAGAACCTCTGGGATACTGCAAAGGCATTCCTAATAGGAAAATTTATAGCACTTCAAGCCTTCCTTCAAAAAACAAAAAGAAAGGAAGTTAATAAGTTAATGGGAAATCTCAAGCAACTGGATAAGAAAGGACACATCACCCCCAAACCCAGCAGAAGAAAAGAAATAACCAAAATCAGAGAAGAATTAAATAAAATTGAAAACATAAGAATTATACAACAGATGAATAAATCCAAAAGTTGGTTTTTTGAAAAGATCAATAAAACAGATAAACCTTTGGCTAACCTAACCAGGAAAAAAAAGAGTAAAATCTCTGATTTCATCAATCAGAAATGGTAATGATGAAATAAAAACAGACCCTCAGAAATTCAAAAAATTTTTAACGAGTACTACAAGAAACTCTACTCTCAGAAGTACGAACATCTAAAAGAACTCGACCAATACTTGGAAGTACGCCACCTACCAAGACTTAGCCAGGACGAAGTGGAAATTTTTAACAGGCCTATATCAAGTTCTGAAATAGCATCAACTATACAAAATCTTCCTAAAAAGAAAAGCCCAGGACCAGATGGCCTTACGTCAGAATTCTGCCAAACCTTTAAGGAAGAACTAGTACCTATATTACTAAACCTCTTCCAAAATATAGAAAAAGAAGGAATATTACCCAACACATTCTATGAAGCAAACATCACCTTGATCCCCAAACCAGGGAAAGACCCAACAAGAAAGGAAAATTATAGACCAATATCACTAATGAATATGGATGCAAAAATACCCAATAAGATCCTAACGAACAGAATCCAACAACACATCAAAAAATTATACACCATGACCAAGTGAGATTTATCCCAGGGTCTCAAGGCTGGTTCAATATATGTAAATCTATAAATGTAATTCAGCACATAAACAAACTAAAAAATAAAGACCATATGATTCTTTGAATTGATGCAGAAAAAGCTTTTGATAATATCCAGCATCTCTTCATGATAAGAACACTTAAGAAAATCGGTATGGAAGGGAAATTTCTTAAACTAATAGAGGCCATCTACAGCAAACCCAGAGCCAATATCGTATTGAATGGAATTAAACTGAAAACATTTCCACTTAGATCAGGAACCAGGCAAGATTGCCCATTGTCTCCATTGCTCTTTAACATTGTAATGGAAGTTTTAGCCATTGCTATTAGGTAAGAAAAGGCGATCAAGGTTATCCACATAGGTTCAGAAGAGATCAAACTTTCATTCTTTGCAGATGATATGATCATATATCTGGAAAACACTAGGGATTCTACTACAAAACTTTTAGAAGTGATCAAGGAATACAGCAATGTCTCAGGTTACAAAATCAACAACCATTAGTAGCCTTTATATATACCAACAATAACCAAGCCGAAAAAACAGTCAAGGATTCTATTCCTTTCACAGTAGTGCCAAAGAAGAATATTTGGGAGTATACCTAACAAAGGATGTGAAAGCTCTCTGCAAAGAGAATTATGAAACTTTAAGAAAAGAAATAGCTGAAGATGTCAACAAATGGAAAACATACCATGCTCATGGCTGGGAAGAATCAACACAGTTAAAATGTCTATACTACCAAAAGCAATATATAATTTTAATGCAATTTATATTAAAGCTTCATTGTCATATTTTAAAGATTTTGGAAAAAATTATACTTCGTTTTATATGGAATCAGAAAAAACATCGAACAGCCAAAACACTACTCACCAATAAAAACACAGCAGGAGGAAACATGCTACCAGACCTGAGACTGTACTATAAATCCAGTGATCAAAACAGCATGGTATTGGCACAAAAACAGAGAAGTAGATGTCTGGAACGGAATAGAGAACCAAGAGATGAATCCAGCTACTTACCGTTATTTGATTTTTGACAAGCCAATTAAAAATATTCAGTGGGGAATAGATTCCCTATTTAACAAATGGTGCCGGGTAAACCTTGCCAGCCATAGAAGATTGAAACTGGACCCACACCTTTCACCATTAAATAAGATAGACTCTTACTTGTGATCTAGTTTGAACGACTGTTTTAAGCCTTTGATATTTGACAAAACTTTCAAAATCAAAACTCTAAACTCAGTCTTTTTGAAATATTAAGACCACTAAAGGTCTGAAAAAGACATATTAGGCTTATTCAGTGTGTTACAAATATGTAAGAAGTATTGACAGATATGAAATGGTGCTAATTTTCCATGAATTAAGTTTGTATATATACGTATGTTCTAATATTATGAAATATCAGTCTGTTTTAGTGTATGCAATAAATAATAATGTTTTGATTCATCTCAAATAGTTTTTTGTAGGTTTGGTGCTCATAGCACAGTGGTTACGGCACAAGCCATAGACATTGAGGGTGGCAGGTTCAAACCCAGATGGGGCCAGCTAAACAACAATGACAGCTGCAATAAAAAAAGATTGGGTGTTGTGGCAGGAACACGTAGTCCCAGCTGCTTGGGAGGCTGAGGCAAGAAAATTGCTTAAGCCCAAGAGTTTGAATTTGCTGTGAGCTATGCCACCATGGTATTTTACCAAGGGAACAGAATGAGACTCCGTCTCAAAAAAAAACAAAATGATTTTTTGAAACTGACTAAGTCCAAAGTTTATCCTTGAAAAAAACAAATGATAAAAGTTAACAGGTTCTGTTAAACACAAATTTCTAATGACTAAAAAGATCATATGCCATCAAACTAAAAACCACTTCCAGGACTTTAATTAAAAAACTAAAACATGGAGGAGAGGAGAGCAAGATGACGGCCGAATAACAGCTTCCTTGCATCTGGGCACCGTGAGTCCGGGGAGATAGGACTCCAGGCATCTCTGGCTGGTGGGATACGCCTAAAATCACCCTTGTGAGGATACAGAGAGTCAGTGAGAGACTTCTGGACCCCAAGAGGAGGACTAAAACAGAGGAAAACCAACAAGTGGTAGCGTGTGTTCAATCGGTCTAAATCTGCCCACAACTGTAAGTTCAGTAGCAACGAGACTGCAAACCGGAAAGGCCTTACCTGTTAACTGTTTTGGTGTCTTTGGACTTGGCACTCAGTTGAGCTGCCATGGGGAGAGCCTCAGCGGGAGTGCGGAGAACTTTGGCCGTTGTCTAGGACCCCAGTCTGAGCCACTCAGCCAGACGGAGCTAATAGTGTTTGGCTGTCGACCACAGGGAGCCATTGTGAGAGATCTGCCTCGGCAAGCTCCGCCCTCAGGGTCGCAGAGCTAGAATCAGATGGGAGCGGGTAACCCAGCAACCGAGTAACCTAAGGGTGGGGTCTGAGCCGCCTTGCAGGCCTAACCCTCAGGGGCAGAGTGAGACCGGTTTTGGGACACTGGGTAAGTGGATAGCCACTTCAGCAGTGATTCCAGTGACAAGCTCTTTCCTGGGAAGGCTTCTGCTCAGCAAGTTTACAATTCCAAAGTGCCTTTTAAGTGGGCGGAAGAGAGATTTAGGGTGTCTACCTGCTGGGGTTTGAGAAATCAGCAGCCTCCAGTCGTATCAGAACTGTGATTAACATCTCATACATGAGAAGACCACGTGTTGCCCAGACAATATTCAACAACGTATACAAACAGCTTTGTTTTTGGTTGTGTTTTGTTTTTTTTGTTTGTTTGTTTTACTGGTTTGGTTGTTTTTTTGTTTATTTTAATGTTGTTTTCTTTTTTAATTTCAACCTTTTCCGTACAGATCTTTCTCTTTCTCAATTTTTCTAGTTTAATTATAATTTCAAATTGCTTCCTTTTTTAATAACTAGAACTTCATTTTTGCTACTGTTTCTAATGCTATTATTTGGTTTTTCACCCAATTTTATCCAATAAAGTTTTCTGCTTGCTTGTTTTTTTTTTGATTTATAGCATTTTTGTCTTTCCTTTCTACTTGGTGGAGGAGGGGTACTGTCTCTGATCAGGTTAGCAAAGAGCTGCTGATCTCAAGGGCACCACCCAACTGGGCACCACCAGAAGCTGTTTTTATTTTTAAGGTTGTGTCAAAGTACCCTACTGTACACCTATATTGCTCTGTCACCCTATTTCTGTACCTCTCTTCCTTTTGTCAATATTCCTTTTACCCATCCCTTCTCCTTTTTCTATTTTTTTTCTTTTCACTCGGTCCTCCTTTCTTTCATCCCTTTCTTGCTCTTCAACCTTCTCACCCTTCTGGTCCTGTACCAAATGGACTCATCTAATGCTTAGTCCACAGGCATGAGAACTTAAAGAGCAAGAGAAAGTGAAAAAAAAATTAAGGCAAGGAAACAGATAAAATAAATCACTCATGAGGAAGAATCAGCAGAAAACTCCAGGCAACATGAAGAACCAGTCCAGAACAACCCCGCCAAGGGACCATGAGGTAGCTACTGCAGAGAATTCCACCTATAAAGA
Organism: Nycticebus coucang; assembly: GCF_027406575.1. Lineage (NCBI taxonomy): Eukaryota > Metazoa > Chordata > Mammalia > Primates > Lorisidae > Nycticebus > Nycticebus coucang. The sequence continues at coordinate 21,171,049 of NC_069799.1, read as the reverse complement.
AATGTTAGGAAAGACAGAAAGGGAATTTAGAATACACATAATGAAAACAATGAAAGAAATGATGGAAACAATGAAGGAAACTGCTAAAAAAGTGGAAAATAACCAAAAGGAAATCCAAAAACAGAATCAAATAAGAGATGAATGATATGAGGAATATAAAAAGGCTATAGAAGAGCTGAAGGAATTGAAACAGTCAATTAGAAAACTTAAAGATGCAATGGAAAGTATCAGCAAAAGGTTAGACCATGCAGAAGAAAGAATTTCAGAGGTAGAAGACAAAGTTCTTGAGATAACTCAGATAGTAAGAGAGGCAGAAAAGAAGAGAGAGAAAGCAGAACGTTCACTATCAGAATTATGGGACTTTATGAAACGTTCCAACATATGAGTTATAGGAATTCCAGAAGGGAAAGAAGAATGCCCCAGAGGAATGGAAGCCATACTAGAGAATATTATAAAGGAAAATTTTGCAAATATCACCAAAGATTCTGACACACTGCTTTCAGAGGGATATCGGACCACAGGTCACCTCAACTCTAACCGAGCTTCTCCAAGACACATTTTGATGAACCTGTCCAAAGTCAAGAAAAGAGAAAAGATTCTGCAAGCTCCCAGGAGTAAGCGCCAGTTGACCTAAAGGGGCAAATCTATCAGAGTGACCACAGACTTTTCTAATGAAACTTTCCCAGCAAGAATACAATGGTCATCTACCTTTAATCTACTTAAACAGAACAATTTCCAGCCCAGAATTCTGTACCCTGCTAAGCTAAGCTTCAAAATTGATGGACAAATCAAATCATTTACGGATATACAAACATTGAGAAAATTCGCCACAACAAGACGAGCTCTACAAGGAATACTTCAACCTGTTCTGCACAATGACCACCACAATGGATCAGCAGCAAAGTAAGAACTCAGAAATCAAAGGAAAGAATCTAACCTCCACACTGATGCAAAAAATAAAACTAACCAATGGACTCTCACAAAATAAGATGAATAGAGCAAAAAATAAAACTAACCAATGGACTCTCACAAAATAAGATGAATAGAATACTACCACACTTATCAATTATCTCAATAAATGTTTTTTTTTTTTTGTACTAGAAAGACGTTTCTGTAATGTTATAGCTGTGCTTGCTGACATTTCCCACTTCCCCCAATTCCCAACAGAGGTAAGGGCAGCATGAGGCCTGAGAACCAGAGCAGCGTGTCCGAATTCCTCCTCCTGGGGCTCCCCATCCGGCCAGAGCAGCGGGGCGTGTTCTTCCTCCTGTTCCTGGGCATGTACCTGACCACGGTGCTGGGGAACCTGCTCATCATCCTGCTCATCCGGCTAGACGCTCGCCTCCACACCCCCATGTACTTCTTCCTCAGCCACTTGGCCCTCACTGATGTCTCCTTTTCATCTGTCACTGTCCCAGAGATGTTAATTACTATGCAAACCCAGGACCAATCCATCCCCTATGCAGGGTGCATTTCTCAGGTTTATTTTTTCATACTCTTTGGCTGTCTTGACAATTTCCTTCTTGCAGTGATGGCATATGACAGGTATGTGGCCATCTGCCAGCCCTTGCACTATATCATCATTATGAGGGAATAGCTGTGTGTCTCATTAGTAGCTGGGTCCTGGTGTTTCTCTTGTGCCCACGCCCTGCTGCACACACTTCTGTTGGTCCAACTGTCCTTCTGTGCTGACAGCACCATCTCCCACTTCTTCTGTGACCTCACTTCTCTCCTGAGGCTGAGTTGCTCGGACATCTCCCTCAATGAGCTGGTTATCTTTACTGAGGGTGGAGTGTTTTTTTTTTTTTTTTTTTATTGTTGGGGATTCATTGAGGGTACAATAAGCCAGTGACACTGATTGCAATTGTTAGGTAAAGTCCCTCTTGCAATCATGTCTTGCCCCCATAAAGTGTGACACACACTAAGGCCCCACCCCACACCCTCCCTCTCTCTTTCTGCTTCCCCCCCCCATAACCTTAATTGTCATTAATTGTCCTCATATCAAGATTGAGTACATAGGATTCATGCTTCTCCATTCTTGTGATGCTTTACTAAGAATAATGTCTTCCACTTCCATCCAGGTTAATACGAAGGATGTAAAGTCTCCATTTTTTTTAATGGCTGAATAGTATTCCATGGTATACATATACCACAGCTTGTTAATCCATTCCTGGGTTGGTGGGCATTTAGGCTGTTTCCACATTTTGGCGATTGTAAATTGACCTGCAATAAACAGTCTAGTACAAGTGTCCTTATGATAAAAGGATTTTTTTCCTTCTGGGTAGATGCCCAGTAATGGGATTGCAGGATCGAATGGGAGGTCTAGGTTGAGTGCTTTGAGGTTTCTCCATACTTCCTTCCAGAAAGGTTGTACTAGTTTGCAGTCCCACCAGCAGTGTAAAAGTGTTCCCTTCTCTCCACATCCACGCCAGCATCTGCAGTTTTGAGATTTTGTGATGTGGGCCATTCTCTCTGGGGTTAGATGATATCTCAGGGATGTTTTGATTTGCATTTCTCTAATATATAGAGATGACGAACATTTTTTCATGTGTTTGTTAGCCATTCGTCTGTCGTCTTTAGAGAAAGTTCTATTCATGTCTCTTGCCCATTGATATAAGGGATTGTTGGCTTTTTTCATGTGGATTAATTTGAGTTCTCTATAGATCCTGGTTATCAAGCTTTTGTCTGATTGAAAATATGCAAATATCCTTTCCCATTGTGTAGGTTGTCTCTTTGCTTTGGTTATCGTCACCTTAGCTGTACAGAAGCTTTTCAGTTTAATGAAGTCCCATTTGTTTATTTTTGTTGTTGTTGCAATTGCCATGGCAGTCTTCTTCATGAAGTCTTCCCCCAGGCCAATATCTTCCAGTGTTTTTCCTATGCTTTCTTTGAGGATTTTTATTGTTTCGTGCCTTAAATTTAAGTCCTTTATCCATCTTGAATCAATTTTTGTGAGTGGGGAAAGGTGTGGGTCCAGTTTCAGTCTTTTACACGCAGACATCCAATTCTCCCAACACCATTTATTGAATAGGGAGTCTTTCCCCCAAGGTAAGTTCTTGTTTGGTTTATCGAAGATTAGGTGGTTGTAAGATGTTAGTTTCATTTCTTGGTGTTCAATTCGATTCCAAGTGTCTATGTCTCTGTTTTTGTGCCAGTACCATGCTGTCTTGAGCACTATGGCTTTGTAGTAAGGACTAAAATCTGGTATGCTGATGCCCCCAGCTTTATTTTTGTTACTAAGAACTGACTTAGCTATACGGGGTTTTTTCCGGTTCCATACAAAACGCAGAATCATTTTTTCCAAATCTTGAAAGTACGATGTAGGTACTTTGATAGGAATGGCATTGAATAGGTAGATTGCTTTGGGAAGTATAGACATTTTAACAATGTTGATTCTTCCCATCCATGAGCATGGTATGTTCTTCCATTTGTTAATATCCTCTGCTATTTCCTTTCTGAGGAGTTCATAGTTTTCTTTATAGAGGTCCTTCACCTCCTTCGTTAGGTATATTCCTAGGTATTTCATTTTCTTTGAAACTATGGTGAAGGGAGTTGTGTCCTTAATTAGCTTCTCCTCTTGACTGTTATTGGTGTATACAAAGGCTACTGACTTGTGGACATTGATTTTATATCCTGAAACATTACTGTATTTTTTGATGACTTCTAGGAGTCTTGTGCTTGAGTCTTTGGGGTTCTCTAAGTATAAGATCATGTCGTCAGCAAAGAGGGAGAGTTTGACCTCCTCTGCTCCCATTTGGATTCCCTTTATTTCCTTGTCTTGCCTAATTGTATTGGCTAGAACTTCCAGCACTATGTTGAATAGTAAAGGTGACAGAGGACAACCTTGTCTGGTTCCAGTTCTAAGAGGAAAAGCTTTCAGTTTTACTCCATTCAGTAAAATATTGGCTGTGGGTTTGTCATAGATAGCTTCAATCAGTTTTAGAAATGTGCCACCTATGCCTATACTCTTCAGTGTTCTAATTAGAAAAGGATGCTGGATTTTATCAAATGCTTTTTCTGCATCTATTGAGAGGATCATGTGATCTTTATTTTTGCCTCTGTTAATATGGTGGATAACGTTTATGGACTTGCGTATGTTGAACCAGCCTTGCATCCCTGGGATGAAGCCTGCTTGATCATGATGAATGACTTTTTTGATGATAAGCTGTAATCTATTGGCTAGGATTTTGTTGAGAATTTTTCCATCTATATTCATGAGTGAGATTGGTCTGAAATTCTCCTTTTTGTTTGGGTCTTTTCCTGGTTTTGGTATCAGGGTGATGTTTGCTTCATAGAATGTGTTGGGGAAGATTCCTTCTTCCTCACTTTTTTGGAATAATTTCTGCAGTACAGGAATAAGCTCTTCCTTGAAGGTTTGATAGAATTCTGGAGTGAAGCCATCTGGACCAGGGCATTTTTTAGTTGGAAGCTTTTTTATTGTTTCTTTGATCTCAGTGCTTGAAATTGGTCTGTTCAGGAGGTCTATTTCTTCCTGGCCAAGTCTAGGGAGAGGGTGTGATTCCAAATATTGATCCATTTCCTTCACATTGTCAAATTTCTGGGCATACAGTTTCTGGTAGTATTCAGAGATGATCACTTGTATCTCTGTGGGATCAGTTGTTATTTCCCCTTTATCATTTCTGATTGAGGTTACTAGAGATTTTACTTTTCTATTTCTAGTTAGTCTGGCCAATGGTTTATCTATTTTATTTATTTTTTCAAAAAACCAACTCCTTGTTTCATTAATTTTCTGAATGATTCTTTTGTTTTCAATTTCATTGATCTCTGATTTGATTTTGGAGATTTCTTTTCTTCTACTGAGTTTAGGCTTAGATTGTTCTTCTTTTTCCAATTCCATAAGGTCTCTTGTGAGATTGTTGATGTGCTCTCTGTCTGTTTTTCGAATGTAGGCATCTAAAGCGATGAATTTTCCTCTCAAAACTGCTTTTGCAGTATCCCACAGGTTTTGGTAGCTTGTGTCTTCATTGTTGTTATGCTTAAGGAAGTTAGTGATTTCCTGTTTGATTTCTTCCTGCACCCATCTGTTATTCAACAGAAGATTGTTTAATTTCCATGCCTTTGGATGGGGTCGAGCATTTTTGTTAGAGTTGAGTTCCACCTTTAGTGCCTTATGGTCTGAAAAGATACAAGGTAAAATTTCAATTCTTTTGATTCTGCTGATATTTGTTTTGTGTCCCAGGATATGATCAATTTTGGAGAATGTTCCATGGGGTGATGAGAAGAATGTATATTCTTTATCTTTGGGGTGGAGTGTTCTATATGCGTCTATCAAGCATAATTGTTCTAGGGTCTCATTTAAATCTCTTATATCTTTGTTTAATTTCTGTTTAGAGGATCTGTCCAGGTCTGTAAGAGGTGTGTTAAAGTCCCCTGTTATGATGGTATTATCAGATATCATATTGCTCAGACTGAGTAAGGTCTGTTTCAAGAATCTGGGAGCATTTAAATTTGGTGCATAGATATTTAGAATTGAAATGTCTTCTTGTTGTAGTTTTCCCTTGACCAATATAAAGTGACCATCTTTGTCTTTTTTGACTTTAGTTGCTTTAAATCCACATGTATCTGAAAATAAGATTGCAACTCCTCTTTTCTTCTGAATTCCATTTGCCTGAAAAATTGTCTTCCAACCCTTGACTCGGAGCTTTAATTTGTCTTTTGCAGCCAGGTGTGTTTCTTGCAGACAGCAAATGGATGGCTTGTGTTTTTTAATCCAGTCAGCCAATCTATGTCTCTTCAGTGGGGAATTCAAGCCATTAACATTTATGGAGATAATTGATAAGTGTGGTAGTATTCTATTCGTCTTATTTGGTGAGAGTCCATTGCTTAGTTTTATCTTTTGCATCAGTGTGGAGGTTAGGTTCTGTCCTTTGATTTCTGAGTTCTTACTTTGCTGCTGATCCGTTGTGGTGGTCAGTGTGCAGAACAGGTTGAAGTATTCCCTGTAGAGCTGGTCTTGTTGTGGTGAATTTCCTCAATGTTTGTATATCCGTAAATGATTTGATTTCTCCATCAATTTTGAAGCTTAGCTTAGCAGGGTACAGAATTCTGGGCTGAAAATTGTTCTGTTTAAGTAGATTAAAGGTAGATGACCATTGTCTTCTTGCTTGGAAAGTTTCATTAGAGAAGTCTGAGGTCACTCTGATGGATTTGCCCCTGTAGGTCAACTGGCGCTTACTCCTGGCAGCTTGCAGAATCTTTTCTTTTGTCTTGACTTTGGACAGGTTCATCACAATGTGTCTTGGAGAAGCTCGGTTAGAGTTGAGGCAACCTGGGGTCCGATATCCCTCTGAAAGCAGTGTGTCAGAATCTTTGGTGATGTTTGGGAAATTTTCTTTTATAATATTCTCTAGTATGGCTTCCATTCCTCTGGGGCATTCTTCTTCCCCTTCTGGAATTCCTATAACTCGTATGTTGGAACGTTTCATAAAGTCCCATAATTCTGACAGTGAACGTTCTGCTTTCTCTCTCTTCTTTTCTGCCTCTTTTACTATCTGAGTTATCTCAAAAACTTTGTCTTCTACCTCTGAAATTCTTTCTTCTGCATGGTCTAACCTGTTGCTGATACTTTCCATTGCATCTTTAAGTTCCCTGATTGACTGTTTCATTTCCTTCAGCTCTGCTATATCCTTTTTATATTCTTCATATCGTTCATCTCTGATTTGATTCTGTTTTTGGATTTCCTTTTGGTTATTTTCCACTTTATTAGCAGTTTCCTTCATTGTTTCCATCATTTCTTTCATTGTTTTCAACATGTGTATTCTAAATTCCCTTTCTGTCATTCCTAACATTTCTGTATAGGTGGAATCCTCTGCAGTAGCTACCTCATGGTCCCTTGGCGGGGTTGTTCTGGACTGGTTCTTCATGTTGCCTGGAGTTTTCTGCTGATTCGTCCTCATGAGTGATTTCTTTTATCTGTTTCCTTGCCCTAATTTTCCTTTCACTTCCTCTTGCTCTTTAAGTTCTTGTGCCTGTGGAAGTTGTGGGCGGGTTTAGACGGGTTGAACACACGCGACCACTTGCCGGTTTTCCACTGTTTTAGTCCTCCTCTTGGGGTCCAGAAGTCTCTCGCTGACTCCCTGTATCCTCATAGGAGTGATGATAGGTAGTTCCCACCAGCCAGAGATGCCTGGAGTCCTATCTCCCCAGACTCACGGTGCCCAGATGCAAGGAAGCTGTTACTCGGCTGCCATCTTGCTCCGCCCCATCTCAATAAATGTTAATGGCTTGAATTCCCCACTGAAGAGACATAGATTGGCTGACTGGATTAAAAAACACAAGCCATCCATTTGCTGTCTGCAAGAAACACACCTGGTTTCAAAACACAAATTAAAACTCTGGGTCAAGGGACGGAAGACAATTTTTCAGGCAAATGGCATAAAGAAGAAAAGAGGAGTTGCAATCTTACTTCCAGATTCATTTGGATTTAAAGCAACTAAAGGCAAAAAAGACAAAGATGTTCACTTTATATTGGTCAAGGGAAAAATACAACAGAAGGTGTTTCAATTCTAAATATTTATGCACCCAATTTAAATGCTCCCACATTCTTGAAACAGACCTTACTCAGTCTGAGCAATATGATATCTGATAATACCATAATAACAGGGGACTTTAACAATACTCTTACAGAGCTGGATAGATCCTCTAAACAGAAATTAAACAAGATATAAGAGATTTAATTGAGACCCTAGAACAACTGTGCTTGATAGATGCATATACAACCCTCCATCCCAAAGATAAAGAATATACATTCTTCTCATCACCCCATGGAACATTCTCCAAAACTAATCATATCCTGGGAATCCTGGGACACAAAACAAATATCAACAGAATCAAAAGAATTGAAATTTTACCTTGTATCTTCTCAGACCATAAGGCACTAAAGGTGGAACACAACTCTAACAAAAACGCTTGACCCCGCACAAAGGCATGGAAATTAAACAATCTTCTGCAAAATAGCAGATGGGTGCAGGGAGAAATAAAAAAGCAAATCTTTAACTTCCTTGAGCATAACAACAATGAAGACAAAAGCTACAAAAAACCTGCGGGACACTGCAAAAGCAGTTTTGACAGGAAAATTCATCGCTTTAGATGCCTACATTCGAAAAACAGATACAGACCGCATCAACAATCTCACAATCCATCTTATGCATTTGGAAAAAGCAGAACAATCTAAGCCTAAACTCAGTAGAAGAAAAGAAATATACAAAATCAAATCAGAGATCAATGAAATTGAAAACAAAAGAATCATTCAGAAAATTAATGAAACAAGGAGTTGGTTTTTTGAAAACATAAATAAAATAGATAAACCATTGACCAGACTAACGAGAAATAGAAAAGTAAAATCTGTAGTAACCTCAATCAGATATGATAAAGGGGAAATAACAACTGATCCCACAGAGATACAAGAGATCATCTCTGAATACTACGAGAAACACTATTGCCAGAAATTTCACAATGTGAAGGAAATGGATAAATATTTGGAATCACACCCTCTCTCTAGATTTAGCCAGGAAGAAATAGAGCTCCTGAACAGACCAATTCCAAGCACTGAGATCAATGAAACAATAAAAAATCTTCCAACGAAAAAATGCCATGATCCAGATGGTTTCACTCCAGAATTCTGTCAAACCTTCAAGGAAGAGCTTATTCCTGCACTGCAGAAATTATTCCAAAAAATTGAGGAAGAATAAATCTTCCTCAACACATTCTAAGAAGCAAACATCACCCTGATACCAAAACCAGGAAAAGACCCAAACAAAAAGGAGAATTTCAGACCAATCTCACTCATGAATATAGATGCAAAAATTCACAACAAAATCCTAGCCAATAGATTACAGCTTATCATCAAAAAAGTCATCCATCATGATCAAGTAGGCTTCATCCCAGGGATGCAAGGCTGGTTTAACATACGCAAGTCCATAAACGTTATCCACCATATTAACAGAGGCAAAAATAAAGATCACATGATCCTCTCAATAGATGCAGAAAAAGCATTTGATAAAATCCAGCATCCTTTTCTAATTAGAACACTGAAGAGTATAGGCATAGGTGGCACATTTCTAAAACTGATTGAAGCTATCTATGACAAACCCACAGCTAGTATTTTACTGAATGGAGTAAAACTCAAAGCTTTTCCTCTTATAACTGCAACCAAACAAGGTTGTCCTCTGTTAACTTTAATATTCAACATGGTGTTGGAAGTTCTAGCCAATACAATTAGGCAAGACAAGGAAATAAAGGGAATCCAAATGGGAGCATAGGAGGTCAAACTCTCCCTCTTAGCTGACGACCTGTTCTTATACTTAGAAAACCCCAAAGACTCAACCACAAGACTCCTAGAAGTCATCAAAAAATACAGTAATCTTTCAGGATATAAAATCAATGTCCACAAGTCAGTAGCCTTTGTATACACCAATAAAGGTCAAGATGAGAAGCAAATTAAGGACACAACGCACTTCACCATAGCTTCAAAAAAATGAAATACCTTGGAATATACATAACAAAGGAGGTGAAGGACCTCTATAAAGAAAATTATGAAATCCGCAGAAAGGAAATAGCAGAGGATATTAACAAATGGAAGAATATACCATGCTCATGATTGGGAAGAATCAACATTATTAAAATGTCTATACTTCCCAAAGCAATCTACCTATTCAATACCATTCCTATCAAAATACCAACATCGTACTTTCAAGATTTGGAGAAAATGATTCTGCGTTTTGTATGGAGCCGGAAAAAAACTCATATTGCTAAGGCAGTTCTTAGTAATAAAAATAAATCTGGGGGAATCAGCGTACCAGATTTTAGTCTGTACTACAAAGCCATAGCGGTCAAGAAAACATGGTACTGGCACAAAAACAGAGACACAGACGCTTGTAATCGAACTGAAAACAAAGAAATGAAACTAACATCTTACAACCACCTAACCTTTGATGAACCAAACAAGAACATACCTTGGGGGAAAGACTCCCTATTCAATAAATGGTGTTGGGAGAACTGGATGTCTACATGTAAAAGACTGAAACTGGACCCACACATTTCCCCACTCACAAAAATTGATTCAAGATGGATAAAAGACTTAAATTTAAGGCATGAAACAATAAAAATCCTCAAAGAAAGCATAGGAAAAACACTGGAAGATATTGGCCTGGGGAAAGACTTCATGAAGAAGACTGCCATGGCAATTGCAACAACAAAAATAAACAAATGTGACTTCACTAAACTGAAAAGCTTCTACACAGCCAAGGAGACAACAACCAAAGAGAAAACCTGCATAGTGGGAAAGGATATTTGCATATTTTCAATCAGACAAAAGCTTGATAACTAGGATCTACAGAGAACTCAAATTAATCCACGTGAAAAAAGCCAACAATCCCATATATCAATGGGCAAGAGACATGAATAGAATCTTTTCTAAAGATGACAGACGAATGGCTAACAAACACATGAAAAAATTGTTCATTATCTCTATATATTAGAGAAATGCAAATCAAAACAACCCTGAGATATCATCTAACCCCAGTGAGAATGGCCCACATCACAAAATCTTAAAACTGCAGATGCTGGCGTGGATGTGGAGAGAAGGGAACACTTTTACACTGCTGGTGGGACTGCAAGCTAGTACAACTTTTCTGGGAGGAAGTATGGAGAAACCTCAAAGCACTCAAGCTAGACCTCCCATTTGATCCTGCAATCCCATTACTGGGCATCTACCCAGAAGGAAAGAAATCCTTTTATCATAAGGACACTTGTACTAAACTGTTTATTGCAGCTCAATTTACAATCGCCAAAATGTGGTAACAGCCTAAATGCCCACCAACCCAGGAATGGATTCAGAACCTGTCGTATATATATACCATGGAATACTATTCAGCTATTAAAAAAAATGGAGACTTTACATCCTTCGTATTAACCTGGATGGAAGTGGAAGACATCATTCTCAGTAAATTATCACAACAATGGAGAAGCATGAATGCTATTTACTCAATTTTGATATGAGGACAATTAAGGTTATGGGGTGAGAGGAAAAGCAGAAAGAGGGACAGAGGGAGGGGGTGAGGCTTTGGTGTGTGTCACACTTTATGGGGGAAAAACATGATTGCAAGAGGGACATTGCCTAACAATTTCAGTCAGTGTAACCTGGCTTATTGTACCCTCAATGAATCCCCAACAATAAAAAAAAAAAAAAAACTAAAACATGGCTTTTTGCCTGTAACTCCAGCGGATAGTTCACCAGCCACATATACCAGAGCTGGTGCGTTCGAATTCAGCCTGGGCCTGCCAAACAATGACAGTTACAACCAAAAAATAGCCGGGCATTGTGGTGACCACCTGTAGTCCCAGCTACTTAGGAGACGGAGGCAAGAGAATCGCTTAAGCCCAAGAGTTTGACATTGCTGTGAGCTGTGACTGCCCAGTACTCTACTCAGGGTGAAAGCTTGAGAAAAACAAACAAAAAACCAAAACATGGAGGGCAGACAGGACAGACGTTTAGCCCACCTCTCCATCAGCCATCAGGTGAGAGGAAAGGTGGTCTGGACCTTCCTTGTGTGTGGATTATTGGAGTGGACAGACAGCTGGAGACGCCCAGCAAACTGGCGGATTGCTATATATGAGGGGTAATTTAAAATCACAGACTCTGTTATAGAGATTCTTCCCTGCTTGGCCATGCTGGCCATCAGGCCCCTCCCCTACGGAGGTCAGCAGCTTGTAAATGCTGACAAAACCCAATTGACAAATACTTTTTCCTGAACTGAGGTAGGCATCTGAAAGAGAGCCACTCAAAACCATGGGGAGGTGGGCAAACTGTTGGACAATTGAAGGGAAGGGATCCTGCCCAGGAAACAGGCATTTTGAACTACCCAAAAGGGCGGGCAAATTTCCCCTAGGTGTTGGAGGGGGCTGGCGGTTCAGGCTGTGCCGCGAACTGGCGGCCACCCATCCTAAAGGGAAACTCTGAAGCATAAAACTCAGAATATGTCCCCCAAATGCTCCAACCACAGGAACCAGCTTCAAGCCGCGGACCCGGCTTTAGCTGCTAAAGCCGCAAAGTTACTGAAGCCACGGGAGCCAGCTACAGCAGATAAAACCGCAAGCCCGCCAACAACCATGCAAACTCAGCACCTATCCCCCTACAGCCGATTGCAGTAGCCAGTTTGCAGGAGAACCTGGGAACAGACTGGAAATAATTAAGAAGCCTGGACACCTGCACTGAGTGGGATGGTCGGTCACAAATGCTGTCTGGAAAAGAACCGAGGTTACACAATTCTTAGGCGACAAACTTTGACAGAAATTCCAAAATGGCCATTGGGCATGGAAGGTGGTTACCATGGTAACAGTATAAACTATAAATCAGGTATAAGTCTCGGAACCACTCACAACGCCACCTGGTCCAGAAAGTATTTTGCAGTATGACTATATTCCTACGAAAGTTGATCCCTACAGCAGACATATAGATATAGATAGGTATATTTCTACACGCAAGAATATTTTTGTAGTTGGTGACTTTTTTTTTGGTTTTGGTGTTCGTGGGTCTTTTTTGTTTGTTTTGTTTTTGTCTGTTTTTTCCTCACCTTTCTCTTAGAGGAGGTTTCGATAATTATTTTATTATTACTTTTTATATAGATATCCTTTTTATTTCTATGTCTTCTAATTTCAATTTCTTCTTTCTTCTCATTTAACATTCCTACTAACACCACTTTTTTCTCTCAATTTTTTTTCTTTCTTTCAATTATTTTATGATTATCACTATTTTCATTGCACTTGATCTTATATTGCTGTTGTCATGGTTGTTACCAGTATGTCTATGTGTTTCCATCTGTCTCTGTATCTATGGGTGCGTGTGCCTGGTAACCTTTGTATCTGTTTATTTGTTCATTTGGTCTCAATGAGCTTGGTGTAATGACCTGCAACTCTGAGCTCCTAACACTCCCCTACATTCTCATTCTGTGATCTGGAGACCTGCCTCCCTAGGAGTCCAGATTCTTGGGTGAACTCTCTAGAGATGTTGACAGGACCTGGACTGTAGCTGGCCAGTGATGACTCTGTAGCAAAGGAGCGAGAAGACGATGGTCGGCTAAGAGGGAATTACACTGGAGTGGTGGTGCCCTGAGGTGCAGAGCAACAGCCGTCTGCAGCAATAACAAGGCCTACCCCCAGATATCCCCTAGCCTCTCCTCTTGTCTTCCTGGGCAACCAGATGAGGCTGAGCATCTTCTCAGATGGCAACCACTATGGAACAGACCTGGGACTGAAACACAGGCCCCGTGAGTAAAGGGTTTGCCTGAAGCGGCACTGACCTGGGTGGAACACGAGAACTAGAAAACACACCCACATAGCCGGGAAACTCCCATGGTGGAGCTGATCCAGAGGACCGCTTTACTGAGCCTAAGACGCACCTGGCCCTCAGGGGATCACCAGCCTATAGACAAAGTAGGCCAAGAGGCTACAGCCAACAACTGATCGTGCTGCGAATACAAACCCACAGGACTAACCACAGGGCCTGAGGCACAGGTTCCGGGAACTCAAATCAGCCTCTCCTCTGCAGAAGAATCTAGCAGGGTCAGAATCAAACTCCCACAGGGTTGTTCCATTCACCCAGTAACATAAACTAAGGATGGGGCTGGAACTGAGTGAACACCTCCAGCCTCCATCAAGTGCCCGAGGTTGACAGGACACACCACACCCTGCTGTAAAAAGATAGAGAGTAGCGGCCTAGACGAGCAGACACAGAGTTCCCTGTGACTTAGGCAGGTGCAAACCCCTGGAGTATCTGCTTACTGCAGACAAATGACTGGGTCATGCCCTGTGGGGCTAGCAGTGACTGGGTGTGACAGAGCTGCAAGGTGGGGAAGGAGGCATAAATATTCCCAGACTGATCTATTTACTGGGTGGCTCTTCCTGACACCACACAGCACTGGAGCAAGCCATATTAGAGCAGTCACGAGACTCCTGTGATCCCGTTTCCAGGGACGTCTTGAAATACCTCACCTGAGGCAGCTGCTGACTGAGACCATTGATTTGGACCTTTTGAACTGGGCCACCCACCTGGGGACTATCCAGGGGGTGCCCTGGGTGTGTGGTTACAGGAAGGTTTGATTTTCCTTTTCCATTTGTTGCCTGTGGTGGGTGGGGTGACATATTTTCTGGTATTTATCCACAGCTGAGACTTCAACCCAGAGTAACTTTTTCACTAGGGTCAAATAGAAACAAGCTGAAACAAGACAGAACCACTTAGCCCCTCTACACCAAACAGGGCCCCAGTTTCTCAGGCCACAGCACTGTACGGGTCCTCGATAAAACACCTGGGGAGAAATCAAAGGGAGTAAAACAATCATGGGGCGGAATCAGCGGAAAACCTCTGGTAATATGAATAACCAGAACAGGTCAACCCCCTCAAGGAAAGATACAGCAGATGTAATTGAAGATCCCATTCACAAACAACTGGCTGATATGTCAGAAATCGAATTCAGAATTTGGATGGCAAACAAGATTAACAAAATGGAACTAGGAATTCGTGGAAAAATTCAAAAGCTGTCTCAAGAATTTAATTAATTTAAAGACAAAACCACCATAGACTTAGACACACTGAAACAAGAATTTGCAGCCCTTAAAGATATGAAAAATACAGTAGAATCCCTTAGCAACAGAATGGACAAGCAGAAGAAAGGATCTCCAACATCGAAGATAAAGCCTTTGAATGCTCCCAAACTCTCAAAGAGGAAGAGAAATGGAGAGCAAAAACAGATCATTCTCTCAGAGAGCTCTGGGATAACTTGAAGGCAAATATCCGACTCATAGGAATTCCTGAAACAGATGAAGGGGCCTCACTGGGCACACAGGCCCTTCTGCATGATATGAAAGAAAATTTTCCAGACATGCCTAGAGAACCTGAAATTCAGATAGCAGACAGCTTCAGAACCCCAGCACAACTCAACCCCAATAAGACATCCCCAGGCATATCATAATTAACTTCACTAAAGTTAATATGAAGGAGAAAATTCTCAAAGCAGCCAGGTGAAATCAAACTATTACCTTCAAAGGGAAGAATATTAGAATGACTAAAGATCTCTCCGCTGAAACTTTTCAAACCAGAAAAGGGTGGTCATCAACGTTTAATCTCCTCAAGCAAAATAACTTTCAAACCCGGATCTTGTACTCAGGTAAACTGAGTTTCATTTATGATGGAGAAATTAAATACTTTAATGATATTCATATGCTAAAGAAATTTGCCATACCCAAACAAGCTCTTCAGGATATTCTCAGACCTATCCTCCATAATGACCAACCCAATCCTCTACTACAAAAGTAAACTCACTCAGAAACTTTGGATCAAACTCCAACTTCCACAATGGCAAAAGGATTAAAAATGCCCACTGGACTTTCAAAAAACTCAATACCCAAATTTCACCAAACTTATCAATACTCTCCATTAATGTGAATGGCTTAAACTGCCCTCTAAAGAGACATAGGTTAGCTGACTGGATACAAAAACTCAGGCCAGACATTTGTTGCATACAAGAGTCACATCTTAACTTAAAAGACAAATACAGACTCAAGGTGAAAGGATGGTCATCCATATTTCAGGCAAATGGGAACCAGAAAAAAGCAGGTGTTGCAATATTATTTGCAGATACATTAGGCTTTAAACAAACAAAAGTAAGGAAGGACAAAAATGGTTACTTCATATTTGTTAAGGGTAAGACTCAATATGATGAGATTTCAATGATTAATATCTAGGCACCCAACCAGAATGCACCTCAATTTATAAGAGAAACTCTAACAGACATGAGCAACTTGTTTTCCTACAACTCTATAATAGTCAGAGATTTTAACACACCTTTGGCAGTGATGGATCGATCCTCCATCAAAAAGCTGAATAAAGAAATTCTAGATTTAAATATAGCCATCCAGCATTTAGATTTAGCAGACATCAACAGAACATTTCATCCCAACAAAACTGAATACACATACTTCTCATAAGCCCACAGAATTTACTCCAAAATCGATCACATCTTAGGTCACCTCAGTAAATTTAAAGGAATAGAAATCGTTCCATGCATCTTCTTGGACCATCATGGAATAAAACTTGAGATGAGTAACAACAGGAATCTGAATACACATACAAAAACATGGAAGTTAAATATAATTATGCTGAATGATAGCTGGGTCAGAGATGAGATCAAGAAGGAAATTGCCAAATTTTTAGAACAAAATGACAATGAAGACACGAACTATCAGAACCTCTGGGACACCACAAAGGCAGTTCTAACAGGGAATTTTACAGCACTGCAAGCCTTCCTCAGGAGAACGGAAAGAGAGGAAGTAAGCAACTTAATGGGACATCTCAAGAGACTGGAAATGGAAGAATACTCCAACCCGAAATCCAGAAGAAGAAAAGAAATAACGAAAATCAGAGCAGAACTAAATGAAATTGAAAACAAAAGAATAATACAACAGATCGATAAATCAAAAAGCTGGTTGTTTGAAAAGGTCAACAAAATGATAAATCTTTGGCCAACCCAATCAGGAAAAAAAGAGTAAAAACTCTTATCTCATCAATCAGAAATAACAAAGATGAATTAACAACAGACTCCTCAGAAATCCAAAACATCCTTAATGAATATTACAAGAAAATTTACTCTCACAAATACGAAAATCTGAAGGAAATTGACCGTTACTCGGAAGCACATTACCTTCCAAGACTTAACCAAAATCAAGTGGAAATGTTGAAGAGGCCCATATCAAGTTCGGAAATAACATCAACCATAAAAAATCTCCCCAAAAAGAAAGCCAGTGACCAGATGGGTTTACGTTAGAATTCTACCAAACCTTTAAAGAGGAATTAGTACCTGTATTACTCAACCTGTTCCAAAT
Organism: Nycticebus coucang; assembly: GCF_027406575.1. NCBI lineage: Eukaryota > Metazoa > Chordata > Mammalia > Primates > Lorisidae > Nycticebus > Nycticebus coucang. Next base: position 21,154,153 of record NC_069799.1, on the reverse strand, counting down.
GGTAGAAAAGAAGGAAGAGTACCCAACGGTAGAAAAACAAGGAAGAGTTCTATGAAGCAAACATCACCCTGATCCCCAAACCAGGAAAAGACCCAACAAGAAAAGAAAATTATAGACCAATATCACTAATGAATATAGATGCAAAAATATTCAACAAGATGGTAACAAACAGAATCCAGCAACATATCAAACAAATCATACATCATGACCAAGTCGATTTTATCCCAGGGTCTCAAGGCTGGTTCAATATACGTAAATCTATAAACGATATTCAGCACATAAACAAATTAAAAAACAAAGACCATATGATTCTCTCAATCGATGCAGAAAAAGCTTTTGATAACATCTAACATCCCTTCATGATCAGAACACTTAAGAAAATTGGTATAGAAGGGACATTTTTTAAACTGATAGAGGTCACCTACAGCAAACCCACAGCCAATATCACATTGAATGGAGTTAAATTGGAATCATTTCCATGCAGATCAAAAACCAGACAAGGCTGCCCATTGTCTCCATTGCTCTTTAACATTGTAATGGAAGTTTTAGCCATCACAATTAGGGAAGAAAAGGTGATCAAGGGCATCCACATAGGGTCAGAAGAGATCAAATTTTCACTCTTCGCAGATCATATGATTGTATATCTGGCACTCTACTACAAAACTCTTAGAAGTGACCAAGGAATACAGCAGCGTCTAAGGTTACAAAATCAACATTCATAAATGGGTAGCCATTATGTATACCAACAATAGTCAAGTTGAAAAAACAATTAAGGACTCTATCCCATTCACAGTAGTGCCAAAGATGAAATACTTGGGAGTTTATCTAACAAAGGACGTGAAAGATCTCTATAAAGAAAACTATGAAACTCTAAGAAAAGAGATAGCTGAGAATGTTAACAAATGGAAAAATATACAATGCTCATTGCTGGGAAGAATCAACATTGTTAAAATGTCCATACTACCCAAAGCAATATATAATTTCAACGCAATCCTCATTAAAGCTCCACTGTCATACTTTAAAGATCTTGAAAAAACAATACTTCGTTTTATATGGAATTAGAAAAACCTCGAATAGCCAAGACATTACTAAAAAATAAAAACAAAGCATTAGGAATCGTGCTACCAGACTTAAGACTATACTACAAATCGATAGTGATCAAAGCAGCATGGTACTATCACAGAAACTGAGAAGTAGACGTCTGGAACAGAATAGAGAACCAAGAGATGAATCCAGATAATTCCCATTATTTAATCTTTGACAAGCCAATTAAAAACATTCAATGGGGAAAAGATTCCCTATTTTACAAATGGTGCTGGGTGAACTGGCTGGCAACCTGTAGAAGACTGAAACTGGACCCACACCTCTCACCATTAACCAAGATAGACTCTCACTGTATTAAAGATTTAAACCTAAGACATGAAACTATAAAAATACTAGAAGAGAGTGCAGGGAAAACCCATGAAAGAAATTGGGTTGGGCGAGATTTTTATGAGAAGAACCCTGCGGGCAATTGAAGCTGCTTCAAAAATACACTATTGGGACTTGATCAAACTAAAAAGCTTCTGCACAGCCAAGAACACAGTAAGTAAAGCAAGCAAACAGCCCTCAGAATGGGAAAATATATTTGCATGTTATGTCTCCGACAAAGGTTTAATAACCAGAATACACAGAGAACTCAAACGCATTAGCAAGAAAACAAGGGATCCCATCGCAGGCTGGGCAAGGGACTTGAAGAGAAACTTCTCTGAAGAAGAAAGGCACACGGCCTTCAGACATATGAAAAAATGCTCATCATCTTTAATCATCAGAGAAATACAAATCAAAACTACTTTGAGATATCATCTAACTCCAGTGAGACTAGTCTACATCACAAAATCCCAAGACCAGAGATGTTGGCGTGGATGTGGAGAAAAGGGAACACTTTTGCAATGTTGGTGGGAATGCAAATTAATACAATCCTTTTTGAAAGAGATATGGAGAACACTTAGAGATCTAAAAATAGATCTTCCATTCAATCGTGTAATCCCTCTACTGGGCATATACCCAGAAGACCAAAAATCACATCATAACAAAGATATTTGTATCACAATATTTATTGCAGCCCTATTCATAATTGCTAAGTCATGGAAAAAGCCCAAGTGCCCATCGATCCACGAATGGATTAATAAATTGTGGTATATGTACACCATGGAATATTATGCAGCCTTAAAGAAAGATGGAGACTTTACCTCTTTCATGTTTACATGGATGGAGCTGGAACATATTCTTCTTTGTAAAGTGTCTCAAGAATGGAAGAAAAGGTACCCAATGTACTCACCCTTATTATGAAACTAATGTAGGACCTTCACATGAAAGCTATAACCCAGTTTCAACCTAATAATAGGGAGAAGGGGCAAAGGGAGGGTAGGTTTCGGGGAGGTAGGTGGAGGGAGGGGCATTAATGAGATTATACCTGCGGTGCATCTTACAAGGGTATATGTGAATCCTAGTAAATGTGGAATGTAAAGGTCTTAGCAAATTAACTAAGAAAATGCCACAAAAGCTATGTTAACTAGTGTGATGAAAATGTGTCAAATGGTCTATGAACCAAGTGTACGGTGCCCCATGATCATATTAATGTACACAGCTATGATTGAATAAAAATAAAATAAAATAAAAAACAGAACAGAAGTGAATTACACATGACTAAAGTAATTTTTGTGACTTTTTGTTTAAAACATTCCTAATTCTGTCTGTGCTCTGTTTTCCAAAAGTCAAAAAATGCTTTTCTGTATTTTGAACTATTTATAACTTTCAACAAAGTATGTACTTCTGGATAAAATTAGAATTATTTATTGTTCTCTCTCCTTTATTTCTCAGAAATTTAAAAATCATTTGTAAATATTCTTAATTTCTGACAATATAGTTATTTGCATCAGTTAATAAGAATGTTTTTGTGTTCTCATTTTATTGCGTTTATAAAATACAATAAGAACTACTGGTCACTTTATTAAAGCTTTAAATAGAATAACACTTTCAGAGGTGTCTAGACTACGTTAAAAAATTAAAGTTGATCCTAGCACTCTGGGTTTCTGAGGACTGTGGATTGCCTGAGATCAGGAATTCAAGACCACCCTGAGCAAGGGTCAGACCCCCATGTCTACAAATAGCCAGGTGTTGTGCTGGGCACCTGCACTCCCAGTTACTTGCCAGGGTGAGTCAAGAGTATCATTTGAGTCCAAGAGTTTGAGGTTCACTTTCTAACAGGTCCGGAAATCCCAATTTACTTTAGAACTTTGAGAAAAAAAGAATTTACCCATTACATACATGCAAGTGCATAATAACACAGATAAAACCTAGGAAACTTTCAATACCCTAAAATTCCTTTAAAAATGTTCCAAGAAAACCAATTCTAAAAGAGAAAAACCTGGATAGATATTAATTATTATTACTACACTTCATTAAAATAATTAGATCCAGTATACCAAAAGTACAGTTTATTTGATAATTAAATTAATTCTACTTTGATTGCTATTTAGTAAAATGAGAAATTAGAGAGAGGGAAATATAATTAAAGAAATAACAAACTGTGGCCCACCTATATTAAATACAAGCCTTGTCTGCAGGAAAACGTCATAAAATGAGATATAACTGTTTGACTAAACTGACCTATTAACAGAATGAAAAGACTAGCCAAAAAATTTAAAATTACATACATGAATCAGGTTTGCTGTGATTTATTTTCCTTCCTTGTTCTTAACCCTAAGATAACATATTAGGTTTTAATTTATAATTTTTTTTTAATTTCAAAGAGGACACTGAAAAAAGAAATAAAGTTAAAAATATTTACCCCAAAGTCTAAGTCTCCAACATATTTTGAGATGACTGCCCCAGAAACAACATTACAAAACCTGACTGAAAATATTGGTCCTAATCTCCAGACTATATACCAAAAGAAACGTAATTAGAAATTTGTCTGTGGGCCAGGTGTTGTGGCTCATGTCTATAATGCTAGCACTCTGGGAGGCCCAGGCAGGTAGATTGTCTTAGCTCAAGAGTTGGAGGCCAGCCTGAGCAAGAGCGAGACGCTGTCTCCAAAACAGGCAAGCTTTGTGGTAGGTACCTGTAGTCCCAGCTACTTGGGAGATGGAGGCAAGAGGACTGGGTGAGCCCAAGAGTTTGAGATTGCTGTTCATACAGGGTTAGTAGGTATTCAGCTTTGGCCAGATAGGACCTACATTCCCCTCTGTAGGTACATGGGTCTCAGGGAGGTCAGGGCTGGAGAGTTAAATGAAGGAGAGAGGGGTAAGCATGGCCAAAACCTAGGGATCCCAAGTGAGTTGAGGGTGACCATGGCACGACCTGTGATGCAGCACATGCCAATCTCAGAACCATCCTTGGACAAAGGGAGACCTCTTCTGGCTGCACAATTCCCCAGCGAGCATTTCACATGCCTATGGGTGATAACGGTGTTCCACGATTCAGGGATGAACACTCCCCCGCTTTTTCCTAGGCCTGGGAAATTTCATGAAGTGAACAGCTCATTCGCTTTGCCCTTTAATCATTCATACCCAAAATCCTGGCCAAATTTAACTACAAAGGACAAGCAACTATATATACCCCTAGACAAAAGCAGGGGTCTTTGTCTCTTCCAAGAGCTCTGCTGCTTTTTTTACTTTTTCTGTATTCTTTTCTGTGTAATAAATTTTATCTTATGACTTATCTGTGTTCCTTGGATTCACTCTTTGAATCCCTGAGACAAAGAACCGACAGAAGAAAGAATTTCCAGTAACACTGTGAGCTATGACGCCAGGGCACTCAACCCCAGGGAGACTGAGTGAGACTTGGTCTCACAAAAAAACAAAAATCCAAGGAAATTTGTTTCTGATTCTGAAACTGATAAGAAAACAACTACAAAAGCCTGAAGGCTCAACAAAGATCACCTGCTGGCTACCCTAGAAGAAATCTGTACAATAGTCAACACTGTCTACTGTGTCTATATAAATACCTCAAGAAAAATTAAAACCTGAATAAAAATTTCCCAGTAAGTGATGTGGCTAAAATATGACCTCATAAGTGACTCCACAACCAACTGATTTTCAGAAATATTTACTTCAATTGCCCAGAATATCACATCAGTTCTATAAAAATTTTTAAAACTAAATATAATCTTAAAAACTGTGCTAAAGCTATAAATAAAAATAATAGTGTTCTCGCATACAAACCCTACACTCAAAACCCAGAACTTGTAAATATTTGTAGGTGACTACTAAATGATTTCATTCTTTTACCCTGAACACATCCTTAACGTCATCCCTGTCAGTGTAAGCCAGATTAATGTTCTGTTTCATTGTACTTCTTTACACTGGACTAGTTTTTGAGATCTATCTTTCAGATCCTACATTCCAGTAACAGAGCCACTCAGACCAAAAAACTTAATCAGCTGGACTTAAACTCTCTACACGGAATACCTTTCCACCTTTTTCATGGCCTGTAGCATATAACCTTTAATCTCTACTATGACAAGCCTTGCCACCTCCTGAGCTACACTATGCCACGCTCTCAGTTGCTTAAGAAGAGGTCTCTTGCCCTGCTTCCTGAAATCTACAGACATTGTAGCCATTGACAAAGTTATCCTGAAGACTTAAAAAGACCTGACAATCTCAAGAGAAAGTGTACCAACCTCTGAGACATCCTACTTACAACCCCTACAATAATCAAGTTGTCTAAATTTCATCATTTCCACTTCTAGGCTTATCCCCTGAATATAAATCCAACAAACTCAAATTGAACCAGTGAACTACAAAACAATATGAAGACCAGAGTTAAAATTTCAATTGTGGGTATGGGAAGTGTATTATTATCAGACATCTTTATTTGTTATTAATTTAATTTTATCTTTATTAATGTTACTACGTGTTATTCCCAATATAACATTACATCTATCCTTTACCAAAATAAGTTCAATCTCAGAACAAATACAGTTAATCATAGTCATTATTTGCATGTGAAACTATTTCATAGACATGAAATATTATAATGGAAATGGGAAATAAGGGAGGGAGGCGCCTGTGGCTCAATGGGTAGGGCGATGGCCCCATATACCAAGGGTGATGGGTTCAAACCCAGCCCTGGCCAAAACTGCAACAAAAAATAGCCAGGCATTGTGGTGGGTGCTTGTAATCTCAGCTACTCAGGAGGCTGACACAAGAGAATCACCTAAGCCCAGGAGTTGGAGGAGGCTGTGAGATGTGCAATGCCACAGCACTCTACCAAGGACGATAAAAGAAAAAGAAAGAAAAGAATGGGAAATAAAATCATATATGATGAAAATAAGAGAGTATGTCAACCTAGTACAGATATGACACAACTGGTCTGGTCAGTTTCAGTCCAGCCTGACTTCACCGCCATTTCCTATTCTTACAGCTTTATAAATCTATTTCCCACCTTAAAAATGCTATCTTAAGTAGTTTAGGTGAATTGATTTAGGAAATTGACTTTTAAATTAAAATGATTATTATTTATGAGTCATAAGTTCTGCCAATTATTGTTTGAAATAAGAGTTGACATAGTTTTCATTTTAAACTTAAATATATCAAACTGTAATGTTAAAAATGGAAGAACAAAACAGTCTTAGAGAGACTACTCTCACGGTTCTCCAGACCCACAGCCTTATAACAAATGAAGGTTAGTGGACTTATCTCTATCTCTACATATTTATTAACTGACAGTGACAGACAACCTGAACTTCATCAGACAACACTACAAAACTAAATAAAATGCAAGTCATTTTTGTTTCAGTATTTCCTTTTTTGTAAATAAGTTAAATAAAAGACATCTTTTGTTTGAATAAATTCGAGAAATAACATCCAACATTGCTTTCTTGAAGAGAAGTTAAATACTCGCACATTGGTAAAAAATGTCTTACACCAAAAATTTTCACAAAGGGCACCATAGGAGGCTGAGGTGGGAGAATAGCTAGAGTTTAGGACTTTGAGACCAGGCTGAGCAAAAGCAAAACCCCATGTATTCTGCAAAGAAACTTTAGCTATCATGGTTGCACCTGTAATTTCAGCTACTTGGGAGGTGGATGGTTCCCTTGAGCTCAAAATTTGAGGTTGCTGTGAGCTAGTCTGAAGCTATGCCACTCTAGCACAGGTGACAGCAATAGGCTTGATCTCAAAAAAAAAAAAAAATTGCCACCAGAAAAAACAAAGAATTTTATATAATTGTGAACCACTGATCAAAGCCTTTACAAGTATTCCTTGTAAAGGAATATGTATACACCAATCATACACACAAAGCATTATTTCTGACTACAGTAGAATAAAACTAGGAATAAAAACCACAATAAGGGCGGGGAGTGGTGGCTCAAGCCTATAATCTTAGCACTTGGGAGGCCCAGGTGGCTGGATTGCCTGAGCTCATAGGTTCAAGATGAGCTTGAGCCAGAGTGAGATCTCATCTCTAAAAATAGCCTGGCATTGTGGCAGGTGCTTGTAGTTCCAGGAGAACAAAAGCAGTGGAGATGATGCAAGTGGTTGCCTTCAGTCACCTGCAGCAGTAACTACAACATTAGTGAGATTGTAGTCAGGAAGGCCTTAACTGCGGGTTGTTTTGTTTGTTTGGACTTGGGCACTCAGTTGAATTAACTTGGGAGAACTTGGCTTAGAATTAGGGTGACTTTAAGCATTTTCCAGGGCACAGAACTGGGCCACTGGGCCGAAAGGAGCTAACATTGTTTGGCTGTTGGCTGTACATGCAGCCATTGTGGGAGAACTGCCCCTGCAGGCTCTGCCCTAAGGGTCACAAAAGAAGCCTTGGGCTCAGAGACCCTGGGAGAGTGATCTCTTGACTGTGAGCAGTTCCAAAGGCCACAACTGAGATGCCGGGGAAGAGTGAAGCTATCAGTGTTTGGCAGTGGGAGAGCTGTCCTGCAGCCTGGGCCCTCAGAGGTCATTTTTGGTGCCTGGATAAGCAAGTAGCCATTTCCAGAGGGATTCCAGCAACAAGTACTTTCCTGAGAAAGCTTCTGCTTAGCCAAGGTTAATGGTTTAAAGTGTCTTTTAAGTGGCTGAGGAGAGATTTGTGCTCTCAAACCTGCAGGGATTGAGCTTAAAGAAGTCAGCATAGGCCTCCAATCTCGATTTCATATGCTGTATAAAGATAGTGATTAGTATCTCATACCCCAGAAGATCACCTGTTAGCCAGACAATATCCAGCAGGCTACATATACTGCTTTGTTTCTTTTCTTTTTTCTTTTCTACTTCAACATTTTCATCCTAGATTGCCTTTTTTTTCTTCTTCCTTTTTCCAGTTTAAATATAATTTTCCATGGTGGCATTTTTTAATAGCAAAAACTCCATTTTTGCTAGTGTTTTTACCCCTATTATTTGGTCGTTCCCTCAATTTTATCATGTAAGGTTTTCAGTTTGTTTCTTTTGGTTTGATTTATAGTATTTGTGTCTTTCCTCTCTATTTGGTAGAGCTGGGTACCATATCTGCTCAAACTGGAAAAAAGGTGATGACCTCAAGGGAACCAAACAACCCAGCACCCCCAGAAGTTGGTGGTCTTTAAGGTGCAGGTCAAAGTTCCCTACTCTACTCTTTTATTATTCCTGTCTCCCTCTTTCTGTACCTCTCTTCTTTTTTTTTTTTTTTTGTAGAGACAGAGTCTCACTGTACCGCCCTCGGATAGAGTGCCGTGGCGTCACACGGCTCACAGCAACCTCTAACTCTTGGGCTTACGCAATTCTCTTGCCTCAGCCTCCCGAGCAGCTGGGAATACAGGCGCCCGCCACAACGCCCGGCTATTTTTCTGTTGCAGTTTCGCAGGGGCCGGGTCCAAACCCGCCACCCTCGGCACATGGGGCCGGCGCCCTACTCACTGAGCCACAGGCGCCGCCCCTCTCTTCTTTTTGTTAATATTCCCTTTTACTCACCTCTGCTTCTTCCTTTTTTTAAATCTTTTTTCTCTTCTTGCTCTTCAATTTTCTCTTGGTTTTAATGCTGTACCAAAAGAACTCATCAAAATCTCAGAACAGAAGCACAGTAACTTCAAGAGCAAGAGGAAGTGAATGGAAAATTAGGGAAAAAAAACAGATAAAAGATAACACTCATGATGAAGAAATAGCAGATAAATCCTGGCAACAAGAAAAACCTGTGCAGAGCAACCCCCCCCCCACCAAGAAACCATGAGGTAGCTACTACAGATGATTCCAACTATAAAGAAATGTTATAAATGACAGAAGGGGAATTTAAAATACAGATGATGAAAACAATTGAAGGAAATTACTGAGAAAGTGGAAAATAACCAAAAGGAAATCCAAAAACAGAATCAAATAAGTGTTGAACAACATTAAGACTAAAGAAAGGATATAGTAGAACTGTAGGAATTCAAGAAATCAATTAGAGAACTTAGGCAATAGAAAGTATCAACAACAGATTAGACCATGCAGAAGAAAGAACCACTGAGGTAGAGGACAAAGCTATTGAGATAATTCAGAGTTTTAAAGAGGCAGAAAAAAAAGAGAGAGAAATCTGAACGTTCAATGATATGAGTTAAAAGGTGTCCCAGAAGGGGGAGAAGAATACCCCAGATGAATGGAAGCCATACTAGAGAATATTATAAATGAAAATTTTCCAAATATCACCAAAGATTCTGACACACTTCTTTAAAAGGGATATCAGATTCTAGGTTGTCTTAACTCAAACAGAGCTTCTCCAAGACACATTGTGATGAACCTGTCCAAAATCAAGACAAAAGGAAAGATTTTGCAAGGTCCCAGGAGTAAGCTCAAATTTAAATACAGGGGCAAATCCATAAGGGTGACTACAGATTTCTCTAATGAAACTTTTCAAGCCAGAAGACAATGCTTAACTTTTAATATACTTAATCAAAACAATTTCCAGCCCAGAATTCTATACCCTGCTAAGCTAAGCTTTAAAATTGGCAGAGAAGTCAAATCTTTTACTGATATACAAACATTGAGGAAATTTGCCACAACAAGCCCAGCTCTACAGGAAATACTTCAACCTGTTCTACACACTGACCATCACAATGAACCACCAGCAAAGTAAGCACTCAGAAATTAAAAGACAGAGCCTAGCTTCCACAATGATGCAAAAGATAAACCTAAGGAATGGACTTTCAGAAAATCAGATGAATAGACCGCTACTACACTTATCAATTATCTCAATAAATGTTAATGGATTGAATTCTCCACTGAAGAGGTACAGCCTGGCTGATTTTATTAAAAAACACAAGCCATCCATTTGCTGTCTGCAGGAAACACACCTAACCTCAAAAGATAAATTGAAACCCAGAAGTAACGGTTGAAAGACAAGTTTCAGGAAAATGAAATTCAGAAGAAAAGAGGGGTTGCTATCTTAATTTCAGATACATGTGGATTTAAATCAACTAAAGTCAAAAAGGGGGAAAATGGACACTTCATATCATTCAAGGAAAAAAACAACAAGAAGAAATTTCAATTGTAAATACTTATGCACCCAATTTAAATGCTCCCAGTTTCTTAAACCAGACCTTACTTAGTCTGAGCAATATAATATCTTCTAACATCAAAATAACAGGGGACTTGAACATTCTTCTTACAGAGCTGGACAGATCCTCTAAACAGAAATTAAACAAAGATATAAAGGACTTAAATGACACCCTAGAACAATTGTGGTTGATAGAAGTAAATAGAACACACCATTCCAAAGCTGGAGAATATACATTCTTCTCATCCACCCATGGAACAGTCTCCAAAATTGATTATGTCCGCAAATTTATTGACCATTGAAATTTTACTTTGTATCTTCTCGTACCACAAGGCATTAAAGGTGGAACTCAACTCCAAGTAAAATGTTCAACCCCACACACAAGCATGCATATTAAACAACCTTATGCTGAATTACAGTTGGGTACAGGCAGAAATAAAAAAGGAATCATTAACTTCCTTGAGCATAACAACAATAAACACAAAAGGTACCAAAACCTGTGGGATACTGCCAAAGCAGTCCTGGGAGGAAAATTTATCACTTTAGATGCCTACATCCAAAAAACAGAAAGAGAGTGCATCAACAAACTCACAAGCCATCTTACATAATTGGAAAAAGATGAACATTGTAAGCCTAAACCCAGCAGAAGAAAGAAAATACCCAAAATTAAATCAGAGATTAAAGAAACTGAAAACAAAAGAATCATTTGGAAAATTAATGAAAAAGGAAGTTGGTTTTTTGAAAAAATAAATAAAATAGATGAAACCTTGGTCAGACTAACGAAAAATGGACAAGTAATAAAAAATTAAAATCTCTAGCAATCTCAATCAGAAATGATAATGGGGAAATAACAACTGATGCCACAGAGATACAAGAGATTATCTCTGAATACTACCACAAACTCAATCCCCAGAACTTTGACAATATCATGGTCATTAATCAATTTTTGGTATCACACCCTCTCTCTAAACTTAGCCAGGAAGAAATGGATCTCTTGAACAGACCAATTTCAAACACTGAGCTCAAAGAAACAATAAAAACTCTCCCAACCAAAAAAATGCCCTGGTCAGGATAGCTTCACACCAGAATTCTTCAAACCTTCAAAGAAGAGCTTATGCCCACACTGCAGAAATTATATCAAACAATTAAGGAGGATGCAATCTTCCCCAACATATTCTACGATGAAAACATCACCCTGAAAGCAAAAACAGGAAAATACCTAAATAAAAAGAAGATTTTTCAGACCAAGTTCACTAATGAATATAGATGCAAAAATTCTCAACAAAATTCTAGCCAATAGATTACAGCTTATCATAAAAAAAACTCATACACTGTTATCGCATCAATTTCCTCCCAGTGATGCCAGGATGGTTTAACATATGCAAGTCGATAAACGTTATTCATCATATCAACAGAAGCCAAACCAAAGACCATGTGGTCCTCTTAATAGATGCAGAAAAAGCATTCAAAAAAATCTAGCATCCTTTTCTAATTAGAACACTGAAGAGCATAGGCACATGTGGCATATTTCTTAAACTGACTGAAGCTATCTATGACAAACTCACAGCTAATATATTACTAAATGGAGTGAAACTGAAATTTTTTCCACTTAGAACTGGACCCAGACAAGGTTGTCCTCTCTTGCCACTACTATTCAACATAGTGCTAGAAGTTCTAGCCAATGCAATTAGGCAACACAAGGAAATAAAGGGCATCCAAATGGCAGCAGAGGAGATGAAACACTGCCTTTTTGATGATGATTTGATCTCATACTTAGAGAACCTCAAAGACTCGAACCACAATATTCCTGGAAGTCATCAAAAAATACAGTAATGACTCAGGATATAAAATCAATGTCCACAAGTCAGTAGCCTTTGTAAATGCTAATAACAGCCAAGATGAGAGTCTAATTAACTGCCTTCACCATATCTTCAAAGAAAATGAAATACCTAGGAATAGACCTAACAAAAGAGGTGAAGGAGCTCTATAAAGAAAATTATGAAAACCTAAGAAAGGAAATAGCAGAAGATATTAACAAATGGAAGAAAATACCATGCTCATGGCTGAGAACAATCAACATGGTTAAAATGTCCATTCGCAAAGCAATCTACCGATTCAATGACATCCCTATTAAAATACAAACATTGTACTTTCAAGACTTGGAAAAAAATAACTCTTTGTTTTGTATAAAACCAGGAAAAAAACCCATATAGCTAAGGCAGTTCTTAATAATAAAAACAAAGCTGGGGGCAACAGCATACCAGACTTTGGGTTGTATTACAAGACCGTAGAGGTCAAAGCAGCATGATAGTGGCACAAAATTAGAGACATAGACATTTGGAATTGAATAGAAAATCAGGAAATGAAACTAACATGTTAAAAACCACCTAATTTTTTTTTTCGCAGTTTTTGTCTGGGGCTGGGTTTGAACACACCACCTCCAGCATATGGGGCCGGCGCCCTACTCCTTTGAGCCACAGGTGCCACTCAAAACCACCTAATCTTTGATAAACCAAACAAGAACATACCCTGAGGAAAAGATTCCCTATTCAACAAATGGTGCTGGGAGAATTGAATATTCACATGCAAAAGACTGAAACTGGACCCAGACCTTTCTCCTGTCAGAAAAATTATTTAGGGGCTGTGCCTGTGGCTCAGTGGGTAGGGCGCCAGCCCCAAATACCAAGGGTGATGGGTTCATACCCAGCCACAGACAAATTCCAACAAAAAAATAGCCAAGTGTTGTGGCAAGCGTCTGTAGTCCAGCGAATCGGGAGGCTGAGGCAAGAGAATTGCCTACACTCAGGAGTTGGAGGTTGCTGTGAGCTATGGGACACCATGGCACTCTACGAAGGGCAATAAAGTGAGACTCTGTCTCTACAAACAAAAAAAAAAAGAAAGAAAAATTGATTCAAGATGGATAAAAGACCTTAATCTAAGGCATGAAACAAATAAAAGAAAGTGTGGGGAAAACACCGGAAGATATTAGCCTGGGGAAGGATTTTACAAGAAAGACTTACTCACAAAAACTACAAAAGTAAACAAATATTACTTAATAAAACTGAAAAGGTTCTGTACATCTAAGAAGACAACAACCAATGTATATAGACAACCTACACAATGGAAAAGGATATTTGCATATTTTGAATCATCAAAGCTTGATAACTAGGATCTATAGAGAACTCAAATTAACCCACATGAAAAAAGCCAACAATCCCATATATCAATGGGCAGGAGAGATGAATAGAACCTTCTCTAAAGAAGACAGATGAGGCTCGGCGCCCACAGCTCAGTGATCAGGGCATATATACGGAAGCTGGCGGGTTCGAACCCAGCCCGGGCAAGCTAAACAACAATGACAACTGCAACCAAAAAGTTTGGATGTTGTGGTGAGCACCTGTAGTCCCAGATACTTGGGAGGCTAAGACAAGAGAATTGCTTAAGTCCAATATTTTAAGGTTGATGTGAGATGTGCCACCACAGCACTCTACTGAGGGAGACATAGTAAGACTCTGTATAAAAAAAAAGACAAATGAATGGCTAGCAAACACATGAAAAAATGCTCATCATTCCTAATTCTTAGAGAAAATGCAAATCAAAACCATCCTGAGATACCATCTAACCCAGGAAGAATGGTCCACATCACAGAATCTCAAAACTACAGATGCTGGCATGGATGTGGAGAGAAAGGAACACTTTTATTCTGCTGGTGGGATTACAAATTAATACAACCTTTTTGGAAATAAGTAGAGAACCCTCAAAGTACTGAAGCTAGACCTCCCATTTCATCCTGCAATCCCACTACTGGGCATCTTCCAAAAAGGGAAAAAATCATTTTACCGTAAGGACATTTAGACTAGACTGTTTATCACAGCTCAATTTACAATTGTCAAAGGGTGGAAACAGCCTAAATGCCCCCCAACCCAGGAATGGATTAACAAGCTGTGGTATATGTATACCATGGAATACTATTCAGCCATTAAAACGATGGAGACTTTACATCCTTTGTATTAACCTGGATGGAAGTGGAACACATTATTCTTAGTAAAGCATCACTTGAATGGAGAAGCATGAATCCTATGTACTCAATTTTGATATGAGGACAATTAATGACCTAGTACATTGTCTGAGCAGAAGAAGGGGAGATCATAGAGAAAGAACGAAGGAGGGGAGAAAAGGGAGACCAAAGACAGGGAAGGAGGAAGGGGATGGTGGTCTCGGTGTGTGACACACCTTTGGGGGTCAAGACACAATTATAAGAGGGACATCACCTAGTAAATGAATTCAGTGTAACCTGGTTTCTTGTACTTTCAATGAATCCCCAACAATAAATAAATACAAACAAATAAAAAAAAGGTGACCAATGCTTTTCTGCTTGTACAACATGTGTAAAAAAATGAAGGTTTCTAGCTATAAATTTAATTTAAAAGGTAAATGTTGGTCTACACTAAAAACCATAAAACATGGATGAAGAAACTGAAAAACACATGAATGAATGGAAAATTATTTTTCCATGGTGTTAATGAATTTAAAAAATTTTACTGAACAATACTACCCAATGTGATCTACAAATGTAATTCAATTTCTATGAATGTACACTGATATTATTCACAGAAATTACCTTTAAAACCCTAAAATATACATGAAGTGAGAAAATACCCCAAATAGCCAAAGCAATCCTGAGCAACCAAAAAATAGCCGGGCATTGTAGTGGGCGTCTGTAGTTTCAGCTACTCAGGAGACTGAGGCAAGAGAATCGCCTAAGCCCAGAAGTTGGAGATTGCTGTGAGCTGTGATGCCATGGTACTCTACCAAGGGCGATAAAGTGAGACTCTGTCTCTACAAAAAAAAAAAAAAGAATAATATACTTCAGGAGAAAGGTGGAAAAGAGGATTTGTCTTATAGTCAGTATTAACATTCATATTTGTAAAATAAAAAAGATTTAGAAATTTGTTGACAAGTATGTAAATATGCTCAATAACAGTAAACTGCGCACTTAAAAATATTTGATGAAAATTTCTATTTTTAATCACAATTAACAATGTGCTAAATTTGCTTACCTGAAAGATATAATTGAAACATGTTTCAAAAATTACCTTCAAGGATTGGTGCCTGTAGCACAACGGTAAGGGTGCCAGCCACAAACACCAGGCTGGCAGTTTAAAACCAGGCCCAGGCCTGCTAAACAACTATGACAACCACAACAAAAAAATAGCCAAGTGTTGTGGCAGGAACATGTAGTTCCAGCTCCTTGGGAGGCTGAGGGAAGAAAATCTCTTATGCCCAAGAGCTTGAGGTTGCTGTGAGCTGTGACACCACAGCACTCTATCGAGGGTAAAATACTGAAAATCTGTCTTAAAAAAAAAAATACCTTCAAATAAAAAAATTTGTTTCTCTTCCAAAATAATATAGATTCAAATAAAAAATACCTTGTTAATTTAAAAATATTTTCTTTATTGCTCACCAACACAGGATGAAAAAATTCATTGAACACACATACACACATGCACATAAACACACACATATTAAGTAATAAATATTGAAGGACAATGCAGGTCCTAAACATGTACGGGCAATATTTATAAAAGAAAAACATCACAGATACTTTCATAGGCAATACACACGCCCAATGAATATATAACTCTTAGACTACATCATGCTAAAGTGTACAGAATTGAAAATTCTCATTAAATTGTTATATTCAGGTTTAAATTTGTAAAAGTAAAATTAACTCATCTGGTGAAACATACATTTGAAAAAGAAACAAGGTAATATTGTTTGGCAAAAGAGTTACTAAATTTGATATCCACTATTTTGAATTTTGTGCACCTATGAAGATTGCTACAATTTTTACACAAAATATATCAACAATAATACAGCCCTTGGAAACTAAGAAAAGCTTGTGTTTCCAAATGAAGGAATAACGGAAATGCATGAAATATGTTGTGAATGGGCAAGACCTGTGGCTCAACGGAGTAGGGCGCCAGCCCCATATGCCAGACGTGGCAGGTTCAAAACCAGCTCTGGCCAAACACTGCACAAAAAAAAAAAAAAAAAAGAAAAGTGGAATAAAAAGACTACCTGTCTAAAAAAAAAAAAAACAAAAAACAAAAAGCAAAAAAAGGTGTGTGAATTACTCAATTAAAAAGAAAACATTGGGATTTTAATAAATATAAGGGGGCTCGCTAGTAATGTCATTTGCTTCTTACATAATATGCAAATTTAGCACTTTATTTCAGAAGTTTTTAATCTAAGAATCATGTACAAATTTTGCATGCAACATTTCAGAAAGTGAAAAATATAGGACAGTAATAGAAGGAAGATGAAAGAGAGGTCTCCTATTCATATCCCCCACAGCATACTGTGATAACCCAAATGAAAAGCCTTTATGGGAGTTTTGGGATTTTTTAGTTCAGTGTTTCTAAAAACCTAGTAGAGACAAAGATTAAAGAGGATGATTTTGTGAGAGCTAGAACATGACCCACTAACAGACTTTCCAATAATAGTCCTGGCAACAGAATAAGAAATGATTATACTGTACCATAGACTCAGCTGTAGCTTATGTGACCTAGGTTATGCCACTACCACCATCTGCCAAGATCCACAGGATGAGTCATACCCATGTGAGTCTCAGGTAAACAGGCCTGCAGACTTGGTTCAATCTTTGGCTCCTGAATCAACTTAAAACTCACCTTTTTCATCTTTCAGCCATGGTATGAAAAAAATCCTGCCCACATAAGGAGAAACATCCATCTATGCTCCTGAATCCAGAACCACCAAAATTTATCTGAAATGTGTTCTTTATTTGACAATGTAACCTGGCCTTGGTCACAGTCCAGAACCAATTTTCCTCCATTTGAGGTATGTCTGGAAGCACATGTATCTGTGTCCATGGAGGCAAGCCTGCTAACAATAATTTTACTGTGAATCTTAAAATTCCTTGGTAACCATCTCCAGGTGCTATCATCCAGGCTCTAGAAGCAGTCCTGCTACCCCTAAACTTGGAAGGGGAACATTACATGAACCCAGTGATAGGCCTAAAAACATTTCTCATAGGCTGAATGTGGTGGCTCACACTTGTAATTCTGGAACTCTGAGAGGCCAAGCTGGGAGGATCTCTTGAGCTCAAGAGTTTGAGACTAGCCTGAGCAAGAGTGAGACCCCATCTGTACTAAAAATAGGGAAAATTAGCCAACCACTGTGGTAGGCAATTGTAATCCCAGCCTCACAGAAGCTTGACACAGAAGGATCACTTAAACCCAAGATTTTGAGGTTTCTGTGAGGTAGGCTGATGCCATTGTACTAAACATGGGCAGCAGTTAGGACTATCTAAAAAAAAAAAAGACATTTTTCATAGGTGTGTATCTGGCAGCAGCCCTATACATCAGTTTCAGACCCTCTCAGCTATAATCAGGGGTCAGTCTGGCCCATTCAACAACCTGTCCAATGAGTGAACAACTACCCACATTCATTGCATCAGAATTGCAGAAATACTGCAGTTCTTAATCTGAGCACCAGTCCTACTGATCAATACCTTAAAAAAAATTCCACTTCCCAGGGAACAGCCAGGATATACAACCGTATGATCCCTGATAACAAGTCTACCAACCATGAAACACACTCAATTCCCTATAACAGCCATATTACTTGGGTTCAACCTTACTCACCTGAAATCTCAGAAAAAAATCGCATCAGCCCAGGCACCCAATAGAAGAAATGTCTCTATAATGACTGGATGAGGTATTTGTTCCTTCAGATTCAGAGTTCAAAACCCTGGGTATCCAGACAATAAAGTGTCCAGGTATCCAGACAACAAATTATCAGGCAGATGTGATCGCTGTAAAGGTATCTTTTTAGGCAGAAAAGATACAAATAAAACTCTAGTAATGAATTTCAAAGCAATGAACATCTAAAAAGGTGGCTCCTCTAACTCAGTGGGTAGGGCGCCAGCCACATACACCGGGACTGGAGGGTTCATACTCGGCCTGGGCTTCCTAAAACAATGATGACAACTGCAACAACGATGACAACAAAATAGCCAGGCACTGTGGCCAGTTCCTGTAGTCCAAGCTACTTGGGAGGCTGAGGCAAAAGAATCACTTAAGCCCAAGAGTCAGAGGTTGCTGTGAACTGTGACTCTACAACACTCTACCAAGGGTGACATAGGGAGAATGTTGCCAACAAAAAAAAACAAGGCTGAAAATGAATTTATCTCAATGAGACACAAAAGGACCCATATAACTAAAAAAAAAAAAATCATAAAACAATGCATAAACAAAATGAGAATTTTAATAGACAAATAGAAAAAAGAAATAGAGAAACAGAAAAATAGAAATAGAAAAAAATAACAAAACAAGAGCATCAGCTGAGTCTACAATGTCAAACTGAAAATGTAATGGCATCATAGGAGATTCCGCTATCCAGAATAACAATTCAACAAATGCAAAGGCAGACCATTTGAAGTTACCCAAATACAGAGAAAAAATAGAAAGAGTAAATGAAAGATATGTGTCTGAGAGTGCATCATTAAGTGAAGAAATATATGCACTTTTCATTTTCAAATGAGGAACAAACAGATAAAAAGTTTTTTAAAAATATAACGTCATCCCCTCAAAACTACATGGACATAGCTTTGTTAAAATCAAAGTATCTAAAGAAAACCCAATAACAATTGCCCAGGATAAATTTTAATTGGAAATATCCAAAGAAAAAATGAGAAACTTTCTTGTTGAGACAATCTTACTCTTTCACCCAGTGTAAAGTGCAATAGCATCATAGATCACAACAACTCCAAACTCTTAGGCTCAAGTGATTTTCTTGCTCCAGGCACCTACTGGGACTATAGATGCCAGCCACAATGCCCAACTAGTTTCTCTATTTTTAATAGCGTCAAGACCTTGCTCTCACCCAGGCTGGTCTCAAACTCCTGAGTTCAGCCTCCGAGAATTCTAAGATTACAGGCATGAGCCACTACACCATGCCTAAGGTGAGAATTTTAAGAGCAACAAGAGATAATAGAGCCATTAGCAGATATTTTTAGGCAGAAATTTTGTATTTGAGATGGAAGTGAAATTATATGTTTAACATGATAAAGGGAAAAAAATAAACTCTTTCAACCATAAAGACCATATCTGACAAATCAGACCTTCGGAAATGAAGAGTTTTAAGACATTCCCACACAAAGAACATTTAAAATGTATCACTAGTATATCTGCTGAAATTCTTTAAATTAAAATGGTGGAATACTAGTAATGAAAACATTGAAGTGTGAATTTCACTGGAAAAACTAAATACAAAGTGGAATACTAAACACTCTAATATTGTAATGGTGGTGCATAAGTCACTTTTATCTCTAGTATAAAAGTTACAAAAGGAAACTATTAAAAGGAAGACAGCTAAAATAATTTGTTAATGCATATACAATACAAAAAGTGGCAAAATGTAACACAAACAGTATAAAATGTGTGGAGGGGTGAATTTGTTGATTTTTTTATGCACAGAAATTAAGTTATCTTAAGCTAAAATAAGTATAGGTTCTAAGTATAAAATGTATGTAAATCTTCTGACAAATACCAAAAAGAAACTGTAGTACATACAGAAAAGAGAGCATCAAAGCATATACCAATGACAAAAAGAAATCCAAAAACTGGGGAAAAAAGGAAATATAGTATTATTAAAGAAACGATGTAATTATAAAATGCATAGAAAAACAAAATTACAGTAGAAAGTCCTTACCTATTCAAAATTACTTTACATGTAAAGAGATTCAATTATCCAATGAAAAGACACGGCTATAAACTATGGCCTATGAAATTGATAGTAAACTTTAATTGCTATGATAGAAATAAGAAGTGGGGCCTTGGGCTCGGCACAGTGGCTTACATCTGTAATCCTAGTGCTCTAGGAGGCCAAGGTAGGTGGATTGCTTGAGTTTAGGAGTTCAAGACTAACCTAAGCAAGACTGAGATACCATATCTCTACATAAAATAGAAAAGCTAGCTGCGTATTGTAGCCAGTGCCTATAGTTCCAGCTACTCAGGAAGCTGAAGAAAGGGATCTTGAGACCAAGAATTTGAGGTTGCTGTGAGCTATCATGTCGCACACCTCTACCCAGTTTGACAGAGTGATATTCTGTCTCAAAAACATAAATAAATAAATAAATAAAATAGAAGTGGGGCCTTTAAAAACTGATTAGGCCATCAGGGCAAATTGAGTGGATTGGGGTTTTATTTTTTTATTGAATGAGTGTTAGCTATCATGAACATAGTTCTGTTATTTAAAACAGCAAAAAGAATAACAACAGCTCTACCTGATAAACAACCTTGCACTCCATCAGTTCTTTGGTCTCCATCCCGTTATGCTGCAGCAAAAAGGACTTTTCCAGATGTCAGTACCATGGTCTTGCCTTGCCCAGCCTCAAGAACTAAATGTCAAATAAACTTCTATTCTCTTTGTTTGTTTGTTTGGTTGGTTTTGGAACTATTCTCTTGCCTCAGCCTCCTGAGTAGCTGGGATTTCAGGTGTCTGTCACAACTCCACACCATTTTCTTGCTGCAGTTGTCATCATTGTGTAACAGGCCTGGGCCAGATTTGAACCACCATCCCTGGTGTATGTAGCCAGCGCCCCAACCACTGAGCTATCGGTGCCGATCCTAAACTTCTATTCTTTATAATTTACCCAGTCTGTGGATTGTTGTATCACTTAAAATGGAATAAAACAGAGATGAATGGATTTTTTAAAAATCTAATATTATTCTTCTTACAAGTGATTCACTTTTGATTTAAGGACAAATAGGCCAAACGCGAAAGGATTAAAATGAAAATTTTATGTTAATTTAAGCGAGAGTGCAGGAGTGATCAAACTTTACATAGCACAAAATAGTCTTTTATGAAAAATCTGTCAAAAAGTTAAAAATCATTTACTATTTATTAACAAAAAGGCTAAATTGTCAAGAGGATATATGATTAATATGTATGCAACACTAAAACTTCTAAATACATAAAGTGAACATTAGCAGAATAGTCGAAAAAATAGAAAGAAATACAATAATAAAATGGAATTTCACTGTCCTATTTAAAACAATGAATAGATAATTTTGGCAGAAAACCAGTAAGTGTGCACTTATAAAACACTGTAGACTAATCAGACCTAACAAACACATTGATCACATTCCACTCAACACATATACCAACCTACTAAGATTAAAATCATGAAGTAGAAATACTAAATAGACTAATACTGAGGAAAAATCTTGAAGCAAGTAATAAAAAAATCTTCTAACAAAGAGAAGGACAGGATGGATGACTTCACAGGTAAATTCTATCAAGCATCGAAAGAAGAAATAATCAATGCTCCCCAAACTCCCAAAAAACTAAAGGGGGAGAGACTTCCAAACTTAAATTATGAGACCACCATTATCCTCATATTGAAGCCATATAAAGATACTATAAGAAAGAAAACCATAAACCAATATCTCTGATTAAGATACAAGCAGAAATTTTCAACAAAATACTAGAAATGAAATACTTCAACATGTTTAAAAGATTATATACCAAGAAAAAGTAGGATATATATTTGGAATACAAGGATATAGCAACATATACAAACAAAAAATATATACTACAAAAACAGAAATGACATAAATTATATGATTATCTTAAAATATTTATTTAAAACATTTCATAAAATTCAATACATTTTCATAATAAAAACTTGAAATTCTATACATACAAAGATATGTATCTCAACATAATGAAATCATATATAAGGTACCATTCTCAACATTGAAAATTCTAACAGACATTGCTATAGTATCAGACAAGCAAATAAATGTACTCAATCTGATGATTTTTATTCAAAACTGTATTAGATAAAGCCAGAGTAATTAGGTAATAAATTAACAAAAGACATTCAAACCAGAAATAAAGAATTAAAACTCTCTTGCTTATAGACAAAGTGGTCAGATATATACAAAACTGTAAATATTATAATAAAATTATTTATTTATGTATGTATTTATTTTCTAGAGACAGAGTCTCACTTTATCACTCTCAGTAGAGAGCCATGGTGTCACAGTTCACAGCAACCTCCAACTCCTGGGTTTAGGCAATTCTCTTGCCTCAGCTTCCCAAGTAGCTGGGACTACAGGTGCCAGCCGCAACAGGCAGTTATTTTTTTGTGGCAGTTTGGCTGGGGCTGGGTTTGAACCCGCCACCCTCGGTGTATGGGGCTGGCATTCTACCCACTGAGGCACAGGCACTGCCCACAAAATATTTAGAGATAATAAACCCAGACACTAAATTTGTAAGTCAACATTCAAAACTGACTTGCATTTCTAAACTCTAAAAACAAATGATCTGAGAAAAGGTTAAGAAAAAAAATCCTACTTACAATAAAATTAAATACTATAAAATTTTGATAAATCAGCTTGGTGCCTGTAGCTCTGCAACTAGGGACCCAGCCACATACACCATTGCTGGAGGGTTCCAGTCCGGCCTGGGTCTGCCAAACAATAATGACAACTACAACAAAAAAATACCTGGGTATTGTGGCAGGTGCCTATAGTCCCAGCTACATGGAGGCTGAGGCAAAAGAAACACTTAAGCCCAAGAGTCTGAGTTTGCTATGATCTTTGACACTACAGCACTCTACCTAGGCCGATATAGAAAAATTTTTTAATAAATCATTCTGGGACAACTAGTTAGCCGCATGTAAAAGACTAAAACTAAACACACACCCCTCTCTGCCCACAAAAATTAAGTTGTGATGGATAAGAGATTTAAATGTAAGATACAGAACTATAAAAACACTAGAAGAAAGTGTGGGAAAACTCTTCATTTTACTAGTTAAGGAAAGAATTTATGAAGACCCCACTGGAAATTGCAGCAACAAAATAAATGAATGGAAACTGATCAAGTAAGAACACAGGAAAGAACACATTCAACAAAGGAAAGTAACTTACAGAATGGAAGTAGGTCTACAAATCAAACAAAGTGTAGAAAAAAATCTACAAAATACTCAAGCAAATCACCTTGAAAAGGTAAAACAGCCCCATTAAAAACTGGGCAAGAGAAAGAAAAAGAAACTTTTCTCATGAGGACTTACAAATGTCTAGCTGACACATGAAAAAAATGATCATCATTCCCAATCATGACAGAAATGCAATCAAAACGACTTCAAGATACCACCTAACATTCTCAGAATCACCTATAACACACAGTGAGTGCCCAGAGAAGCAAACACTCATGCATTGTTGGTGGGGATAAAAATTAGTATAGCTTCTGTAGGAAAGAGGTATGGAGATTCCGCAAAGAACTAAATATAGGCCTACCATTATATCCAGCAATCCCATTCTAGATATCTGCCCAACAGAAAAAAAAGTCATTTATCCATAGGACATTTTCACTCAAATGTTATATATAGAAGCACAATTTACAACTGCAAAGATGTGGAAATAATCCAGGTCCCCTTCACCACAGGAATGGATTAATAAACTCTGGTACATGTATATAATGGACTAGTATGCAGCCATGAAAAGATGGCAATTTTATATCTTTTGTAATAATCTGAATGGATTTAGTGAACATTATCCTAACTTAGGTATCACAATAATGAAAAAAATGAGCATCACATGAACTCAGAACCAAATTAGAAACAGTAGATTAACAACTCCATGCTGCCTCTTTGCCTTCTTGCCCTGACAACGGAGGCCCATTTGCTGATTATAGTGAATGTATGCTGCTTTGCAAACTTTCTTACTCTGTCAACCTACCTATCCCTTCTTCATAAACCTTCTTCCATGCTTGCCTTACTTAGACTTTTCTGGTCATTTTTATCCAAAAGCATTCCAAGAACTGAAGATCCAAGCAGCTCTTAGAAACTCTGACATATTAGGATTCAAGAAGCTGCCCTGAAACCCAACATCTTTGGTGCTCTGTGGCTTTGATAAACCTGACTTGGATTAATTCTCCCAAAACAAGCCAACTCACCTTTTTCATAAAGACCTTCACTCAGATGAGTAGGACTGAAGGAGGTTATTGAAGTTTTCCAAAGACTTCCAGAGATATCCATATTCCTAAACTTCCTTGGAGGACCTCAAATACTGTTCAAATGGAATTCTGCTGTGAAACCTTCAGATAAATAGTTCTTCATTTGCTCTCCCCTTGGTTCATCCCATATTGGAGACATTTAACAACCCAAGAAGCTGAATAGCTTGGCACAAAATTCCAAGGATGAGGACAACATTCCTTTTGCAAATCAGCTCCTGTCATAGTAGCCAAAATGAAATGCACTACCCAACAGCCTCCAGCAAAACGGAGATACTGGGTGCATGGCAATCAAACATCCTGGGTGATACCCTCTCACTGGCAGACTGCTGTTCCCTGGGACTAGTATATGCAGATACCCAAATTGCCTAGGATTCAGCCAGCTGGCCTTCCCAGTGTGCAGGCTGCCTCCACAAACTGGCACTTCCATTAATTACTATTTTTGCCTGTACTGGAACAGCAGCTGCTACTGGAGTAGCCACAGGGGCCACAGGAGGTGCATGCTAGGCCTACAACAGTCTTGAGATGCAGAGGCAGCGCAAGCCCTGATAAAAACTAGCTAACACTTGCCCACTTATAGGAACAGTTAGATTCCCTGACAGGGGTTTCCTTATAAAACATACAGGTCCTTAACCTTTTAACTGTAGCAGAAGGAAGCACCTGCTTGCTCTTAAAGGAATAGTGCTGCTTCCATGTTAAAAAGTCAGGATAGGTATCGGACAGCATCAATGCCATCCTGAAGTCTGCCTTCAATCTCCAGACATAAGGCAAAACATCTAGACCTTGGTGGATGTTATAGTAATTCCCTTAGTCACCCCCTTTCTTAGCATCCTGGAAAATTTTAGAATGGGAATGATTTTCATAAATTTTCTGACTAAATTTATTTCATCCACCTAAAAGGAATCAAGCTAAACATGGTCCTACCTTCCCTACCTTTCCCCACACCTATTTTCTCCTCATGCTGACAGCCACAACCAAAGTTCCCTGAAGAGTTTGCAAAAGACAACTTTAATAATAATCTTTCATCCCTCTCAGTAGAAAGCAGCAAGATGATTCTCTCAGTAAGAACAGTCAGATGATACACCCCACCCAATGATTTGGGCCACTAGAACAGAGAAGGAGGAAATGTTAATCATAAAACTTCCTCGGTGAAGGGGAAAACTACAACCCAGAAAAACTATGTAAGCTACTAGTATGAACTAGTTTAATCTGAACTTTAAAAAGCATTTTAAGACTCAATTTAACAAAGGAAGTGAAAGATCTGTTGAGTAAAATTTGACATTAATGAATGTAATGAAAGAAGATTCAAATAAATGAAAATATATCCATTAATCATACACTTAAATAATTAATATACGATGACTATACTCTACAAAGCAATCTACAATCTCCAGACAATTCCTATTAAAATTACAATGGCATTTTTCACAGAAATAGTAAAGACATCAAAATTTGCTATAAAATCACAAATGACCCCAAAGCTCCAAGAAAATCTTTGAAGAACAAAGCCGGAGTTTTCACACTTATTGATTTCAAACTACTACAAAGCTATGCTAACCATGAGTATGGTTCTCACCTAAAAAAATACAAATAGAAAGATGGAGAAGAATAGAAAAAACAGAAATAAGCCTGTTTCTGTACAGTGGACTAGTTTTTGGCAAGGACATGAAGATATATGAAGGGGAAAGTATAAGCTCATTAATAAATAATAATAAATAGTGGCCATCCCTGTGCACAATAATGAAATTGAACTTTCATACTGTATACAAAAATAAGCTCAAAAATAGATGAACATTTAATGTAGTACCAGAACTATATAACTTGTATGAGAAAGCATAGGGAATAATCTCTTCAACATCAGCTTTTGTAATGATGTTTTTACCACACTAAAAAAATTACAATGAAAAACACTAAAAGCCTAGCCAGGTGTTGTGGCAGGTGCCTGTAGTCCCAGCTACTTGGGAGGCTGAGGCAAGAGAATCACTTAAGTCCAAGAGTTCCAGGTTGCTGTAAGCTGTGATGCTATGGTACTCTGCCCAGGGCAACATAGAGAGACTCTGTCCAAAAAAAAAAAAAAAAAACCACTAAAATGCAAACTAAAAAGTTTCTGCACAGAAAAAGAAATTAAAACAAACAAAGAAACAAAAATGAAAAAAAAAAACATAAGTGAGCAAATCAAACCTTTCTCTCTTATATCAGGAATCTGAGATTCATTCACACAAAGTGCAAGCTTTAGACACATTCAGCAAAGGAAGGAAAGAAAACACATGAGGTAAATTAGATATTCTGGAGGTAAGGTATTGTCACCCCAGAGACCAGGTTTCTGTAGTTCTCTGACACCACATCCCTACACAAATTGTGCTGAGCAGGGTCCAAGTATTCCCAATCTTTTGGAGTAAATTCTATGGTGACATTCCCGAATGTCAACAGTTCCTAAAAAATAAATAAATAACACATTGACCAAGTGGCCATGGGCAGAGTTTTTAGGATCCAGGTATTCCCACTCTTCCAGAGAGAAATATATGCCCACATAACTGCATATCACTAATCTCTGAATAAATGAATAAAATGGGTAGAGTTCTTAATTTGGCTCCAGATAAAATGAGGGGGTTAAGACCAGGCACAGTAGTTGATGTCTATAATACTAGCTCCCTGGGAGAACAAGGCAGGTGGATTGCTTGAGGTCATGAGTTCCAGACCAGCCTTAGCAAAAGCAAGATCCCCTCCCTAAAAAAAATTTCCAGGCATTGTGGCAGGCGCCTATAGTCCCAGATACTTGGGAGGCTGAGGCAAGAGTATCACTTGAGCCCAACAGTTTTAGGTTGTTGTGAGCTGTAAGCTGTGATGCCATGGCACTCTACACAGCTTGAGACTGTGTCTCAAAAACAACAACAACAACAAAACAAAAACAACATTGGGCATTGTGGCAGACACCTGTCCAGCTACTATGGAAGCTGAGGCAAGAGGATTGCTTGAGTCCAGGAGGTTGCTGAAAGTTATGCCATGACACTCTAGGAGGGTGACAAATAAGACTCTGTCTCAAAGAAATTAGTTATATATTATCAATGTCAGTGTCTCTTAAAGAAGAAAATGTCTTCCCTAGGTTTTGTGTAGTCCCAGTTCAAAATCTGGCCCTTTCTTGTTCATTCCTGGTTGAAGTCAGACCTTCTATGTAGTTTTTAGGTGGAATCAATCTGGCTCTGTACTCTTGAATGTAAAGGAAGCTGGAGAAGAGATTCCCTCATGGAAAGTTTCTAACACAAAATGAAAAACCCCAGGACCTTTATTTAAATTTCACAGCTGTAGATTTAGGTCTTGGAGAGATGGGGACATTGCAAGTGCCTTCTGCATATCCATGAACATTTCTGCAAAAGTAGAAGTGGGGATTGAAATTCTAAGATTTACTCAATGCACATGTGCAATGAAACACACCTGGAATGACTGGTGCTCTGTGAATTTATCTTTTAGATAAACTGGCTCTAATTGCTAAAAATGAGACTGTAGATCCCAATGAGGCAAAGAGATGATCTCACCTATCAATTTTTGGGGCAGTATACAATGTGCTGCACAACTATGTGTTGTGAGTAGAAGCCCTGGAAAGAGATGCCTGTACAGTGAAACTTGTGGGGCATCTTATAGGTTTATATCATGTCTGGAAACCCTGGACAGCATTTCAGAAATATAATAATAAAGAGAATAATCTCCACCCCAGAAATTCTATCCACTATTCTGAAATAGACAGAAAACTAATTTATAACATAATTATACTAAAATTTAATGCACAGCACAGGCAATATGGCAAGAAATTGCCATAATTAAATCTTCAATTAGAAGACTTGACAGTACCATTCTTTTCTTGTTTTTTTTTTTTTTTTTGGAGGCAGAGTCACTATGTTACCTTTGGTACAGTTCCCTGGCATCACAGCTCATAGCAACCCTCAAACTCTTGGGCTTACATGATTCACTTGCCTCAGCCTCCCAGTAGCTGGGACTACAGGATCGAGACTTCTTACAACAATGGGGTGCAATGCTTACCATCCCCACAATTTAAAAGTCTGATAAAAATAGTATGTTTAATATAGCCTATGATCCAACTCAGCTTGATGTTAATAGAAAGCTTGAAATATCCCAGATGGACCATGATAAAACAGGCCTACAGCTTCTTTCATTACCACAAATAAATGTTTCCTACGGGACTCTGCCCAGCACTTTGCCCTTTTCTTGCAATGGAAAACAGATAAACCAGTTTGGGTGGAGCAGTCGCCCCTTCTTTTGATAAAATTAGAAGCGCTGCATCAATTAATTGATGAACAATTGAAAGCTGGTCATATTGAATCTACAATAACTTCCTGGAATTCTCCAATTTCTGTAATTAAAAAGAAATCAGGACCTTGCCTGCGTCCGCGCGGAGCCAGCGGTTCTGCACGCAGCCAGCATCCTGAGAGACGCGCCCCACACCGACGGAGGGGACATGGGCAGAGTGATGGTGGCCAGGCTCGGGCTGGGGCTGCTGCTCCTGGCACTGCTCCTACCCACACAGATTTATTCAAATCAAACAAGCGTAACAATTCCAAGTAACTCCTCCCAGAGTACCTTGGTTGCGCAAATCCAGCTATTGCCACCAAGGCAGTGGCAGTGCCCTACCATCCACAGCCGGTCTCCTCATGGTCTCGTTCTCTCTTCTACATCTCTACTGTTAAGAGACTCAGGCCAAGAAACATCTATACTTCCCCATCTTCTAAATCTAATCCAAACGGCATCTAGAAGTCCAGTGGGCAAGGAAAAAACAGGTATTCATCGAATCTACTAATTCCACACCTCCTTTTATTAATACAGAAAATGTTGAGAACCCAAATTGATTGGTTTGAAGAACAAGTGAAGGGTTTGACTAGATGATGGATTGTCAATATTAAGTCTGCTGGAGTTTCATGTACAAGAGGAAGAGTGGCAACATCCAAAATTAGCAAAAATGTGATTTCCTTGAATGTGGCTTAAGAAATGTGGACACTTAAAACTACTGAGAAAATAAGAATAGATTACATATCTTTGTCTAGAAATAAAGGATATGATGTGGAATGGGGATTCAATTTTCATTTGATTCATTTGTTCTATAAGGCCATAAAAACAGGTAATATAAAAAAGCTTCCATGATTCTATTTATATGTACATTAGAAGGAACTTGCAGTTGTTACTGTAAATCCTCAGTGTATTGTTTCAGCAGTACTAATTTAATGCCGCTGATATACTCTAGATGAAAATTTACATTGTTAAGCTATCACTGTTCTTTTGGGAACTGAACACTTTTTTTCCTCTGAGGCTTTGGATTTAACATTGCATTTCACCTTTTATGTAGTAATTGACATGTGCCAGAGCAATAAAGGATTGGAATTTCCCCCAAGGCCAAGCATCCTAACTAACTCTTGCATATCCTTATAAAGTCAAGTGGTAGGCATTTCCTTACATCTATTGCCATTCAAAAAGAGCACCAGGTCCTTTTAGCTGAACAGATTCCAAAGAGTAGATAGAATTGCATTGATTTCAACTAATGTCAAAGTGAGTTTTATTTCTGCATATGTTGAATACTTTTTATAATTTAAGGAAGGATCTATTTTGAAGGCAAAATTACAAATCTTGAAATTAAATAAGGCAAAGATCTGAAGGAGCCAAAGGTGTAAATCAAGTATTTGGAAAAGTTAAGACTGGAAGCGAACGTTCATTAAATTTGCAAAAACTTTTACACTCTTTCTGTAAATTTTTTTTTTTTAAATCAGCGACAACTATGGGTCAGAATAGCCACATTTGGAACACCTTTTTGTTAATCAGTCAATATTTTTAGATAGTTAGAACCTTTTCTAAGCCTAAAAGTAGGCTTGATTCTGCAGTAAATCTTTTACCACTGCCTCGATACACAGAAACCTTTTTAAAAATAGACACTCCATGAAGTCTTTTATTTGCATGGTCACAAACTGATGCTTACATGTTCCAATATCTAATATGGCCACAGTAGTCGTGGTAACCAAAGTCATTCTTTTTCCATCTTTAGAAACCTACATGGGAACAACTAGACGGACGGGACAGATCTGAAGCTACCATGTGTGTGAATGAACACTCCCTTTGCTTTGTACCTGAATGCCATACAACTATTCTGAATTGTATACAGTGTTTGTGTATTTATGCTTTGATTCATATTAATTTCTCATGTTATGGAGTTGATTTGCATTGAACACAAACTGTAAATAAAAATATGGCTGAAAGAGTAAAAAACAAAAAAGAAAAGAAAAGAAATCAGGTAAATGGACAATGTTAATAGATTTAAGCAAAATTAATTCAATTATCCACCTGATGGGGTCTTTGCAACCTGATTCCTAATCCTACCTTAATACCAAAACATTATTCTATAATTATTATTGATTTAAAAGATTGCTTTTTTAATATTCATTTGCAACCAAAAGACAGAATGTTTGCTTTCACTGTTTCTGCTTTAAACACTGAAAAACCTACTCAGAGGTTTCACTGTAAAGTATTGACTCAAGGTATGCTCAACAGCCCCACCTTGTGTCAATTATTTGTAGATCAACATTTAGAAGAACTTAGAAAATCTTTTCCATAGAGCATGTGTTTGCATTATATGGATGATGTTTTATTGGCAAATCCAGATTTTAATAAGGTACAGAAATTATATCAATTGGCATGCTCAAAATTTAAAGAATATGGTCTTTAATTAGAAGACAAGGTACAAACTCAAGAGCCTTGGAAATATTTAGGATATTGTATTACTGCTAAAAATATTATTCCTCAGAAAGTTCAAATTAGAAGAGATTCCCTTCAAACTCTAAACAATTTTCAAAAATTATTAGGAGATATTAATTGGATAAGGCCAACCTTAGGAACTCCCACTTATTCTCTTACTAATTTGTTTTCCATTTTGGAAGGGGATCCTAACCTCTATAGCCCTAGAGAGCTTACTTCGGAAGCTGAAAAAGAATTACAGTGGATTGAGGAACATATTCAGTATGCTTAATTAAATTGGATTTCTCAAATTAACAATTTCTTCATCTCTGTTTTTCCATCCATGCACTCTCCTACAGAATTGATTGTGCAGGAAACAGCTTTTGTTGAATGGTGCTTTTTACCAAATAAAGCATCTAAAAAGATGGAAACATATGTCCAAAAATGGCTTTTATAATTTTAAAAGAGAGACAATATTTAAAACAATTAGTTGGAAGAGATCATGAAAAAAAATCATTGTTCCTTTAACTAATAATCAAATTTCTGATTTACTTATGTTAAGTGTTTGCTTGCAAATTGCATTATCAGACTATATTGATAATCATTTTAATAGATAATAATCATTTTCCTCCAAATAAAAGAATTCAATTTTTTTCTTTTTTTTTTTTTTATTGTTGGGGATTCATTGAGGGTACAATAAGCCAGGTTACACTGATTGCAATTGAAGAATTCAATTTTTTAAAAATACTTCTTAGATTTTACTTAAAATAGTAAAATTAAAACCCAACCCATATGCAGAAATGTTTTATACAGATGCAAATAAATTGGGAATATCTAGATATTTAGGTTCTCATACTCATAAAGTGCAACAATCTTTTTATGCATCTGTACAAAAGGCAGAATTATTTACTATTATATTATTATTAACAGATTTTCCTGACCAAGCTCTTAACATTATATCTGATTTGTTTTATTCTACTCACATAGTTCAAACTATTGAAACTGTTACTTTACCAACAAATACCCAAGAACTTACTTTATTGTTTTCCTTCCTTCAAGAATTAATTAGAAATAGATCACTTTCCACATATATTACCCATGTTACAGCTCATTCTAATTGATCATGACCTATTTCTTTGGGAAATCAAACTACTGATCAGTTAGTAGGTTCAGTATTAACTCAATATTAGCTCAGGAAGAACATACAATACATCGTACTAATGCTCAAGCTTTAAAAGGAAGACATGCTATTTCTTGGCATACTGCAAGAACTATAATACGTTCTTGCCCTACTTGTCAACCTTTAACAGTTCCACATTTACATATAGGATTTAATTACCTATAGGAGTTAATCCTAGAGGAGTATTATCCAATCAATTATGGCAAATGAATGTTACTCAATTTCAAGAATTTGGAAAATTAAAATAAATCCATCATTCTGTTAATACTTATTCCCACTTCTCATGGGCTTCAGCAATAACATCCGAAAAATGTGATGCTGTAATTTCTCATTTACTGGAAGCTTTTTCAGTCATGGGCAAACCTCTAACTATAAAAACAGATAATGATTCTGCTTATATTTCTAAGAAATGTCAAGCCTTTTAAAATTACATAATATAAAGCATATTACTGGCATTCCTGGTAATAGTATACAACAAACCATCATTGAAAGACAAAATTGAACTTTAAAAGAAATGCTTTTAAACAAAAAATGGGGGAGAACAGTACAATATCACCCCAAGTAACAGATTATCTTCAGCTCTTTTTAATTTAAATATTTTGAATATGGATGATAAAAATGAAACTCCAGTCCATACACACTGGATAAAGATTAATCCTTCCCCTCCCCCATTAAATCAATCTCTTTATTACAAGTACCCCTTAACAAACTTATGGAACCAGCACATGTCATACAATGGGGAAGAGGTTATGCTTATACTTCTACAGGAAATTCCAAACTTTGGGTTCCAGACAAAAATTTGAAATTTCGACAGGGACTGCCAGACGCACTCTCTGGAAGCAGAGGAACAAGTGATGTCCCACCTGACCAAACTGAAAGTGATAACATCTTGAAAGCAAAGATGAGCAACTCTACATCGGACAAATGGAGCACCCCCAATGACTTGGGGGCAGCTAAAGAATTTGTGCCATCAAGCAGAAGCTCTTCTAAAGAACACATACTAGCAGATGACTGTTCCTACTTTGTTATTAGCTGTGATGGCCATTTTAATTGCCCAGGCTCAAGGACATAGATATAAATACTGGACATATATTCCTAACCCTCATTTTCTTCAAGGTGATAGCTGGTTAGAGCCTACTGTGCCTATCTATGTTAATGATTTATCCTGGCTCCCTGGTGCTTATGCACCAGAGGACCTTTTAGACCTGAAGAAGAAGGCATGACAATTTCTAATTATAATACTGGAGGGATTGGTACACCTATATATTTTGGAGATCACCCCCATTGTCTTAATATGTCTATTCAAACTTGCGCTAGTTTTTATAACTATAAGCCTGAGGATAAAAGTCAGATATCTGAAATGATCATGCTAAGTGCTTATTCCTTGGACAAGATCCATATCGACAAAATTTCCTATAATTCTGAACTGCCACCTTGTAAATACATATATTCTCTGAGATCAGTGAATGGGTGCACTGGACCAAGTGTGAAGGGAAATATGCACATATGCTTCTTAACACTACAAGTGGAGAAGTTATGGATTGGGTACCTATGGCTTACTTAAGATCAGACTTGAAATCAGTTTTGCCTTTAAGAATTTTATATAATGAGAGTAAAGTGTCAGCTTCTGCTTTCGAATATATTTCATGGATGAATGGAGGGTCCAATCACCCCCCATACCTGGAATTGCAGGATATCCTAAACAAATTCATTTGTGGAAAATTGCTGCAGATTTACAACCTCTTAAGTCTTGGATTGGAGGATTATTTTTCCATAATAACCTCCAAGAATAAGAAATGAAATTTGTAGTGAATAACACTAAATACATTCAAGCATGTTTACACCTACCTTTTGTATGGCTAAAAGGTAATATGACTTGGAATAAAGTAACAGGAGAATTGTTTTATCCTACTTGTCAAATGTTTACTTGTGTTAACAATTCTTTGAGTTTTAATCCATCCAAGGAACAATTATACTTGCTGAGGGCTCGCACAGGAGTGTGGCTGCTGATCTGACCAGACCCTGGCAAGAATCCCTGGCACTTTCCATCCTGCAGCTGTTGGCGGATAACATCATGAAAAGAAGCAGATGTTTCATCAGCCTGCTCATTGCTGCCATCTTGGGGATCATTGCTGTTACTGCTACTGCTGCTATTGTTGGCATTGTGTTAACAGAAAATATTAAGACTCAGAACTTTGTTGCCAATTGGCATGAGAACTCTGAAAAGTCATGGACTACCCAAAAGCAAATTGACACCAAGATATATAATGAATTATCAGATTTAGAACAAGATGTTATGTTAGGAGATGAATTGGTTGGTTTAAAGAAGCAGATAAAATTGAAATGTGATTGGAATGTGACATCTTTTTGTATTACTCCTGTTATGTATAATGAAATTAAATTTCCTTGGAAAAAAATGAAAAAACATCTGTTAAATCATGAAAAATTAACCACTGATATTGTTAATTTACAGCATGAGGTATATTCAACTTTTCAACATAAGGTAGATAAAGTAGATGGAGATCCAATTTTAAAGGGTATAGCTGATAGAATAACTAAACCCATTATCCAAAATTCATGGTTTAATTGGAAGTTCTGTTAGATCTTTTGCATTATTATTAATTTTGTGTTTAACTTTATACATTGTGTGTAGAAGACTTAATCAAACCAAACAAGAAAATGAAAGACATGCAGAAATTTTTGCATTGATAATGACGGATCTGAATGCTAAGAACTATCATAAGAAAAAAAGGGGGGAAATACAGGTGCAAAGCCTATATGTAAGACTTTTATACAGATTATTTCTGTTAGAGTAAGTTAAAAGTCTTTGGGAGATGGAATGGAAAAACCTTGCTAGCCCTCCATTATTGTTACAGGCCTAGTCACATAGAAGACAGGGTCTGCTGACTTTTGGCCTGAGCACGGAGGCAGAGCTTGAAGGCAGGTTCTGCATATCTCAGGAATTTCCAGACTGCTCCCTAAAGATGGATGACTGCCACCAGATGGTCTGTTAAAGGTCAAGCATTGTAGCCATTTGGTACCCCAGAGTTCTGCATTGTATCTGCTTGATCTCCTGGAGCTCTGTTTTTTATAATATGTTACGTCCAATTACTTAGCATAAGAACAACTTTAGATAAGGTTAGAAGTGTTGTTATCGGCTAAGCTGTAGACATCCTGATGCCAGGTGGTTAGGGGCTGGGTCTTTGGGTTTGAGCTAATAGATTACTGATTTATGATGTGTACCTGCAGTACTGTCTATATAAGTTGAGGTAAAATAAAGATTTTTTGTTGCATGCCAAAGAGAACTGTGGCCTTCCTTTTATTTTAGACAATGTCAATTGCAGGACTTATACTCTGTGATGCTGCTTACATTCACCTCACACAACAGGAAGTTGACATTTGGGAATATGGTGAGGGGAGTAGAAATTTAGGATTTCATTATGAGCCCTAGGAGAGTTATGCCGGGGGGGGGAAGGGTGACAGTGAGAGCACAGGTAGTGAGAATAAGATAGAGTCAGTCGGGCTAAGGCTGATATGTCATAGCTGTTCTGGTCAGAATAAGTTCTACCTGACCTTCATCTCCTGTTTCCTATTCATATTGTTTTGCAAATTTAGCTACCACCATAAAGATATCCATCTTGAATACATTAGCAAAATCGATTTATGAAACTGACCTTTGAAATGGGAATGTTGTAATAGATCACTGAATTATTGATTATTGAGTATTGTTCAAAATAAGAATTGGTTGGGCACAGTGACTCATTCCTGTAATCCTAGCACTCTGGGATACCAAGGCCGATTGATCGCTTGAGCTCATAAGTTTGAGACCAGCCTGAGCAAGAATGAGACCCCTGTCTCTACTAAAAATGCAAAAATGAGGCAAGAGGATTTCTTGAACCCAAGAGTTTGAGGTTGCTGTGAGCTATGATGCATGGCACTCTATCAAGAGTGAGACTCTGTCAAGAAAAATAATAAAATAAAATAAAATATCAATGTGGTCTTTGATTTAGGAAAATTTGGGAACTTAACTTTTGAACTGCAAATGTTATAATACATTATCACTGAGTTGTGCTGATTATTATTTAAACTAAGGGTTATTGTGGTGTTTATTGCAAACCATTATGTATAAAACTGATATTTTGAAAATAGAAGAACAATCTTGGAAAGGCTACTCTCACTATTCTACAGAATCACTGGCCTCATGAGAAGTAAAGTTTGGTGGACATATTCCCATCTCTGTACAGTCGCTGATAGTGACAGGTGGCAGGACGCTCTTCATCCAGTTAACAGACCCCCAAACACAAACCATGAGTGGGTTCCTTATAACTGTTTGCTCTATACACTTTAAAGTTTTAACAGTGCCTCATTTTAATTTATTTTTGAGACATTGGTTAAATTTTTAACAGGCAAAAGGAAGAATAGGGACACTGATACAGGGTTCTCTCACTCTGGGCTAGACAAGGAACCTCCATTCTCTAGGCCCAGGGGAGCTTAGGAATCAGACACTCATCTCTAGGCACAAATAGCCTGCCTGTTCCAGGGCACACCTTTTGGGCTCTAGCAAGGTCAAGAACCGAGCACACTGAAAACACTGGGTGGCTCCACCTTAAGTAGTGAGCACATATCCTAATTCTTTCCTGTGAAAAAAACTGCAAGGATTTAATACTGAGATAACTCTAGATAAAGGATCCCTGAGGGAGATTTCTGAATTGGGTCTTTCTTTCCTTTTGCCAGAAGGTCTGGTGCTTTTTACTCCTTCTGTATCCCTTTCTGTCTAATAAAATCTTATCTTACCACTATGCCCCCGGGTTCATTCTTCCAATCCCCAAGACCAAGGACTTACTGAAGGAAGAAATTCCAGTACCAACACCACTAACCACTTAGTGATGGATTTTCCCCTGATGATTCTTTTCTTCTTAACACCCAATCTGAGGAAACGTGGGGTTGCAGATGCACAGCTGCCCACAGAGGGCTTCTGTCTCAGCAAAGTCACTTGTAAATGGAACAGGACTCCCAGGGTCCTGGCTGGAATTTTAGCCCCAATCCTGTAGCCAGAAAGATCCACAAGCTGAGCTGCACCATCCAGCAGGGACTTAGGTCCACAGAGTCTGGAGATGATATTGGTAGGCCTCGGACCCAAAGCAGCTGATTCTAGTTGGTTCCTTCTCTCCAGGACAACCATCTCCACACTCTCACCATATGTTGTCCCAGCATCCTCTATTCAGATTTTTTAGTACTTGCAGGTCACAAGGATACAGAGGACATGGTAACATAATCAGAATTTCTACAAGGAAGAATAGGAAACGAAAATTTCTCTGATTGACCTTGGTGGGTTGACGCAAAAGAAAAAAGCCTTGCGTGAGTGTGGAATTCGCCCCTCCTTCTGAGAACCTGATCGGACAGATTCCACCCTAGCGTTCCAAACCCTTCCCCTTAATCTCCTGAATGACAAGTAATAGGATCTCATTCTCAGCTGCAGTCAGTGTTTCCTCTCCAGAAAGGGACCTGGCACTGCCTGAATCCATTTGCATTTAACCTTGGTTGTCATGTTCTATCCATTAGAATTAGTAATATGATATTCAAACTGGGAAACTATAATGAGGAATATTTTTAAATTTCAGATTTGGGCTGGAAAGGGTGACTCATGCCTCTAATGGTACTATTTTTGGAGTCCAAGGAAAGAGGATCACGTGAAGCCAGGAGTTTGAGACTAGCCTAGACTAGACTAGACCACCTTTACAAGAATAGAAACAAAATAATTAGGAATTGCGTTGCCGGTACAACCTCTCAGGAACTCAGGAGGCTGAGGTAGAATGAGCCTAGGGTTTGGAAACTGGAATGAGCTATAATTATGTCATTGTAGTCCAGTCTGGGCAATAGAGCAAACCCTAGTATCTAAAATAAATAACTAACTAAATAAATAAATAAATAAACAATTTAGATAGTATAAACTTCACGTGCCTCAGTGCCTGTAGCTCAGCAGCTAGGGCACCAGCCACATACACCAGAGCTGGCGGGTTAAAATCCAGCCGTGGCCTGCCAGACAACAATGACAACTACCACCAAAAATTTTGGTAGTATCAGCTACTTGGGAGGCTGAGGCAAGAGAATCGCTTAAGCCCAAGAGTTTGAGGTTGCTGTGAGCTGTGACGCCATGGCACTCTACCCAGGGTGACAGCTTGAGACTCAGTCTCAAAAATAAATAAATAGAAAGAAAAAATATAACTTTCATCTTTTTTTAAGGAGGCAGACTGGGTTTCAAAAATGGGGCACTGCAATTCTTTCAAGCAGCAGTATTTAAGTAGAGCTTAAAGTAGGAGCTACATGTATCATTACAAATGTTCTATTTCTCCATTATAAAAAGATGTGAAAATGATTACATTAATTTGTTTAACTGAATATATCCAACAGTTGTTATTTCAATGTGATTGATATTATATTCTTAATGAAATATTTTTGTTACTAAATCTTTCAAAGTCATTCTGTATTTTAAGCTTCCAGAACATCCCAATTAAGACAGCACATTTGGGCTGAGCACAGTGGCTCACTCTTATAATCCTAGCACTCTGGGAGACTGTAGGTGGGTGAATCGCCTGAGCCCAGGAGTTTGAAAACAGATTGAGGAAAGTGAGACCTGTTTCTATTAAGAACAGAAAAAATTAGCCAGGTAATATGTTGGGAATCTGTAGTCTCAGCAACTTAGGAGACTGAGGCAGGAGACTCACTTGAACCTAGAAGTTTGAAATTACTGTGAGTTGTGATGCCAGGTTACTCATCCAACAGGTTGACTGAGTGAGACTCTGTCAAAAAAAAGAAAAAAAGAAGAAGGAAGGAAGGAAGGAAGGAAGGAAGGAAGGAAGGAAGGAAGGAAGGAAGGAAGGAAGGAAGGAAGGAAGGAAGGAAAAGAAAGACATTTGGATGCATGTCTGATTTTCCCACTTTTATTTTATTAAGGGTGATCAGTGGGTCCAGGGAACCTCTGCCTGTGACTTTCATATAATTGCTTGTCATTACTTTATTAGTATTTTCCTAATTACATATATTTTGCTAACAGTTGCAAAACAGCAGTATTCTAATTCTATTATAGCCTCTGCATGCAGTTCTTATTCTTCCATTAAGAAGTACATTTTCTCAACTGGCACCAGTGATCATCCACACTTCCAATGCATTTGCACCATGGCTTCCTTCTGGGGCTACAAAAAAAAAAAAAAATAATAATAATAATTGCATTTTTTGTTTGTTTGTTTTGAGATAGAGTCTCACAATGTTTCCCTCAGTGGAGTGCTGGGGAGTCACAGCTTACAGCAACCGCCAACTCTTGGGCTTAAGTGATTCTGTTGCCTCAGCCTCCCAAGTAGCTGGGATTATAGACACCCACCACAACATCCAGCTGTTTTTTTCTTGTTGTTGCAGCTGTCTTTATTGTTTAGTTGCCCTGAGCCAGGTTTGAACGGGTCACCCTGGGTGTATATAGCTGGCGCCCACAATAATCGCATTTTCTTTATAAAAGTTTCTATTCATGTCACTGACCCAACATTTTTTTTTTTTTAGACAGTGTCTCACTCTTAATCTGCATTGAGTGCCCTAACATCATCATAGCTCACAACTTCAAACTCTTGGGCTCAAGACATCCTCTTGCCTCAGCCTCCTAAGTAGCTGGGAATACAGGCACCTTGCCACAAAGCCTGGCTAGTTTTTGGGGTTTTTTTTCTTTTTTTATCAAAGATGGAATCTTTCTCTTGCTCATACTGGTCTTGAATTCCTGAACTCAAGGGATCCACCCACCTTGTCCTATCAGAATACTAGGATTACAGGAGTGAACCTCTGTTTCCAGCCCAACTTTTCTATTTTCAGTAGAGACATGGCCTTACTCCTGCTCAGGCTGGTATTCAAGTCCTGAGCTCAAGCAGTCTGCTCTTCTCAGCCTCCCAGAATGTTGGAATTACAAGCATGAGCCACTGCACCCAGTCTCTTGCTCAATTATTAATGGTAACATTTGAACTTATTGATTTGCTTGAGTTCTTTGTAGATTCTGGTTATGAGACCTCTATTGAACGTGTAACATGGAAATATCTTTTTTCATTCTGTAGGTTGTCTGTTTTGTTTATTGTCTATTTGGCTATGCAGAAACTTTTTAAATTGACCAGATGTCAATTATTTATTTTTGATGTTGCTATGAATGCCATTGGATCTCCTTATAAGTTTTTCCCTAGCTCAGTCAATATAAGGATTTTTTTTCTATACTTTCTTCTAGAATTTTTATAGTTTGATAACTTAGGTTTTTCTTTTATCCACTGTGAAAGGTGCAGATCCTTTTGCAGTATTTTATGTTGGTTATCAAGTTCTCCTAGCACCATTTATTGAATAGGGATTCTTTTCCCTATTGTATGTTTTTGTTAGCTTTGACATAGGTCACGTGGCATGTGAGGATGGTTTCATATCTGGATTGTCTGTTCTGATCCAAAGGTCTATTCTCTGTTCATATCCAAAGGCTTTATATCAGTATCATGCTGTTTTGATTACTAAAGCCTTGTAGTATAGCCTGAAGCCTGATAAAATGATGCCTCTGTAAGAAAAGCAGATGGCAAACAAACACAGGAAGAAATGCTCAACATCTCTAATTATTAGGGAAGTGAAAATCAAAATCACACTGAGATATCATCTAACCCATATGATAATGGTTCATATTATAAAGTTCCAGAAAAACAGATGCTGGCATGAATGCAGAGAGCTAAGAATATTCATGCAGTGTTGGTGGGATTGCAAACTAGTTCAACCTTAATGGAAAGTAGTATGGGGATTTCTTTTTTTTTTTTTTAATGAAATGATCAGGTTATTTAATCTGTTGGGATTAATGTTGATAGTGAACATAGTTTCTGACTCTCAAAATGTCCAAGGATAAAGACATACAGAATATTTCTCTAATAGGGGAAACTACTCCCCCCCTTTTTTTTCTTTAACAAATTGGATAGAACAAAAGCAATTAACTTAAATTCTGATTTTTTCTAAAACTCTTGCTATAGGGTTTGAGGAGTGGTAAGAAATACTCTACAGCTAGGCTAAAATTCCAGCTCTACCATTTACTAGCTGTGTGATGTTGAGCAAGTTAACTAAATTCTCAGTACTTCAGTTTCTTCTTCTGTGATAGGTAAAATAGTACCTACCACATATTGTTTATATTTAGTCAATACACGTGAATGTATTGACTTCATTCAGTCAATACATATGAAGTGCAAAGAACAATGTCTATAAGCACTTTATAAGTTTGCCAATATTACTCAATTACAATGGCAGCATTTTGGATGTCATACTATTGTCAAGACTAAGATCTTTGAGGAAACAAGCTATAGGCACAAGGTATTTACATTTTAAGGTATAAAAAAAAAATAGTCCAATCCTAATTTTAAATTTCACTGGAAAAGCATAGTCCCAAAGATGTACCACATTAAAATATGAATGCAACAGAACTCTAGATAGTGAAAAGTTCAAGCCGGTTACTGAAAATCATCTAATACTCAGGACAAGACTCATATGATCATAACTAATAATACCTAGTTAAATCCTATAAAAGATACCTTTGTCTTTCAAACCTTTCAAAAGATGAAGTTGGGATAAATTGTGAAACTAGTAGTACCTGAACTGTTTCTGATGAAAAATTTTTTCAAAAATAATTTTAAAAAGCTGAATTTTTCTTAAATTCTATCTCCTAGCACTAACTTCTCTCAGCATGGAAATAAAGTTTATGGTGGTAAAAATAGCTGCCTGCTTAATTTTTATAAATTTTGTTTAAGTTACTAGTTCATTATTTCAACAGTGGCCACTCAGTGTGTTAAGTATTTAGGTAAGTGAAAAATTACTCATTTTCTGTAAACATGGAAAAAGTCCACTGATACACATTTAACTAGTATTCAACGGAGGTGTGTTTCTCAGCAAACTCTGGATTTGATTTGCTGTACCCAATGGCAGTGAACTTCTATGGAAAACACCTGCACACTGTTCAAATTGCATATGTTGTCCATTATTGGCCGGCCACCCGAGATAGGTTCACAGTGAAAAATTCTCAACCCGGCATCACAGAGGAAGGGTTTTTAAACACCTTTTTTCAGTTGAGAGGGGAGAAATGCAGGTAGGATCTTT
Organism: Nycticebus coucang; assembly: GCF_027406575.1. NCBI lineage: Eukaryota > Metazoa > Chordata > Mammalia > Primates > Lorisidae > Nycticebus > Nycticebus coucang. The sequence continues at coordinate 21,111,579 of NC_069799.1, read as the reverse complement.
GAAAGGTTAGATTTACAGGGTAGGGGTTAGTTACCAGGGGAATGAAGGATATGAATGCCCTTTCACCAGGGTCTGTTGTACTCTGGGCTAATCCCCTGTCTCTGCAGGATATGTTTGTTTAACAGCGCCTTTCTGCAAGGCCTATGTGCTGAAGGGGTTGCTGAAGGGCAGATGGAAAGGAAGTGCAAATTGGGGGCGGGGGGGGGGTGTCTTTGACCTTCCAGTTTTATCTAATTAAAAAAAAATAGCAACACAATGCCGTCTCATAACTCCTACTGCCTTCTCACATTTTCAACTGACTGTAAGGGTCTGTAGGCCAATTTTCTGGTCCTCACAAAGGGCAAAAGTATACTGTGATCTATTCATATTCTTATCCTAAAAGAAAATAGACTTTAAAAGGTATTTACCAGGTTATAGAAAAAATAAATTAAAGAAAAGTTCAGGATTGCAGTCTGTAGCATACTAGTTACGACACCAGCCATATACACCCAGGCTGGTGTGTTCCAACCCAGCTCGGGCCTGCTAAACAATGACAACTGTGACAAAAAAAGGGATGGGCATTGTGGCAGGTGGCTGTAGTCCCAGCTACTTTGGAGGCTAAGGCAAGAGAATCATTTAAGCCCAAGAGATTGAGGTTGCTGTGAGCTGTGACACCATAGCACTCTACTGAGGGCCACATAGTGATACTCTGTCTCAAAAAATAAATGAACAAAATAAATAAACTAAAAAAAGTTCAACCTCCTACTTCATCATCAGAGCCCATCTGAATGTACTTCCAACTTATTCTCTAACAATTGATGATTCAGGCTGGGCATCTAACTTTTCTCGTATAGACTACAACCATACATCTTAACTAAATACACCAAAAGAAGTGACAATCTTGACCTTTGAAAAGCCTATTTTGGAACGCTAAAACAGCACATTAATTCATTTAAAAGATATTTCTAGAAATATTCAGATTCATGGACAAAGGTGACCTTTATCTTTATCAAAATGTTTTTTCACATCTGTATTTATTTCTTTGGCTTTGTCATTCAAACAAAAACAAAACATCTATCTTACTGCTACAAGTCCAGCTGTGCAATGATGCTGGTTATGCATTTGGAAAGAAACACAAGCTTCAGCCAAGGTTCTATGTCTTACTAAGACTCAAATTTCAATAAAATCTCTATGAAAATGAAAAATTTCTATTATTTTCCAAGGTAAATAAACCAAAACTAAACAACTCAGTAGTGCAAAAAGGAAATCTTAATCCACAATATGTAAAATTACTGGACAGTCAAAAATAATACTCTAATAACTCAACAATATTAATTTTGTGCTCCATTAGAAATTCTGACTCCAAATAACAATATGGCATTAAGATTTCAAAAGGTAAACATAAATAATGCAACTGTTCTCATTTTGATTCCAAAAACTAAGACTGAACGTTTTTTATAATAAAATCTAAAGTTCTACCTTCTAAAGTTGTGCATAAGCTAACTTCTCATTTTTTTTCTATAGGGAAATTACTGCATCAAGAATCTACCTTCCCATTCTTTTCAAATACAAGAAAAAAAAACAGCTAAGTTTGGAGAGAGACCTATTGAATCTAATGCTTCAAAGAGAAGGGGAAAAAATCTCATGGAAATGAAGTGTGATGGAAAATAACCAGTGTGCATTGATCACTTCTACTAACGGAGATTTCTAAATAATTAAAGATGCTGACATCAAGCAAATATCAAGTAGACACAGCAAAGAATTTCCACTCGTGATCCTCAGAAAGTAGTGCCCTTTGAGAAAGCCCCAGAAGCCATGGCCATGGGCCATTTCCACAGTGAGACTTCTCAGAAGCTTCCTTAGGAGGACACATCAGCTTCACTGACTTCAGGAGTTGGGAGGGAGGAGTGCCGAGCACCATCTTTCCTATCTGCAAGCTGCAGACTTAGGGACAAACTTCAAACCTGAGCTACTTCCAACTTCCAAGGGGACAGGGGGAGGCAGAGAACGTGATTCCACTGCTTTCCTCTCACACCAAGCACAGCAAGTGGGCTCCGTAGCAGTGACAGGAGAGGCGGCTGGCGCCACATGCGGGTTTACTTGTCTCGGATGGGTGTGGGAAGAGGAGATAGAGAGATTCTAATGAAAAGATGTAGAGGTGAGAGGAGAAGGGGAGGCACCACCTTTCTTTTCTCTGCCCTTCCTGGGGATTTGAAAACTCCTCCTAACAGGTCTTTCAGTTTCTTCAGGGCCTTTACCTAGGGCAGCTGCACCCGACGCTGCTCGTGGCTGTAGCTCTGTGCCGCCTCGGCTTGGGCGGTGTCCTCAGGCCCAGGCTCCGCGGTACTGAGGCTGCCGCCACCATAGCCTCCATTTTCTGGGGAACACTCAAACTCCGGGTCTCCAGTTTCATTCTCATCCTCTCCGACACCACTGCTCTCCCACCATGTTAGTCCGTGGAGAGGCCTCTGTCTCCACAGCAGGTGCCAGCCTGAGGAGCTTCTGGAAGCTTCTGCTCCCAAGGTCAAAGAGCGTGGGGGGAAGGGGCAGCAGGCCACCTCGATGCCCTGTTGCTCTCAGCCCACCCACACCTTGCCCCCAGTAGCTAAGAGCACTGCTCCCGACCCAGCAGCTTACTGGGTGCTCCGAACCTGGGCACCCCAATCCTAATCGTGTAGTCCAGCCCCCTCTAGTATGGGGATTTCTCAAAGGAATGAATGTAGACCCACCATACTTGCACTCAAATATTCACAGCAGCACAATTCACAATCACATGGATATGGAAACAACCCAAGTGCTCATCACTACATGAATGGATGAACTAAATACGGTATATGTATACATGGACTACTATTCAACCTTAAAAAGTTGGTGATCCAGTATATTTTGTAAAAAAGTGGATGGAATAGGAAATGGTTCTTCTGAGAGGAGTATCAGAAGAACAGGAAAATAAGCACTCCTTGTGCTCAGTATTAAATTGGAACTATTTGATAAACACCTGTTTGCTCTTACTAAGGAAAACACAATAAAATTTGTGTGGGGGATGGGCAGTACCTGTGGAGGAGTTGGGTGCCGGCCCCATACACCAGAGGTGGCAGGTTCAAACCCGGCCTTGGCCAAAAAACTGTGGGGGAAAAAATTGTGTGGGAGGAGGGTAAGAAGAGGAAAGGGAAGGATAAATTCTGACACAATAGGCACTTGGCCTGGGTACATAAGACATTTTTGAGTGAAGGGCATACCTATACCTTGGACTTAAAAGTTTAGAAAAGCAAACAATGTAACCAAAACACATGTACCTCCATGACATCTTGAAGTCAACTTTTAAAAAAATTGTATTTTCTCTATATTCAAAATTAACCTATCAGGAAAAGAAGAATTAAAGCTTTAATCTTTTTTATCCATTGTCATAACAATGATACTGTGGCAAACAGAACATGTAAAGGATATTTTTCCTAAGATGATCTTTTGTGTATTTGATATGATTCCATACACTACAGTCTAGGGATGTTGTGGAGATAATTGTCCCAAATTAGATCAGTGTGGGACCTTTCACTTTGCCCCCTATGTCCTTGTGCCATGAGACTGTATGTTCTGAGACCTTTCTTATTTTATGTAACAGACATACATGCATGCTTCTCTTTGATAAGATTTGCAAAGAGATGCCCCTGGGCATATTTATTTTTACTTGACTTATGATGTTTCCTACACACATCATGGTGACATGCGAAAAAATCCTGTCATTCTCACCCCACTCTTTGTCTTCTCTATTTCTTGCTTCACTCCCTCCTTCTCCTTAATTTTTGTGAAACTGGCTTGCTAGATCAGCAAAACACAATCAATAGAGGGGAGAGGGAGAGGGCATATAAAAGTTTAGGGAGGTTACTAATACTTAACAATAGCTAAAGAAATTTACTAATACTTAATAATAGTTTAAGAGTAGGTAAAATAGATAACAAAAGATTAATAATAAATGCTAAACAGTAGAAAGCATTAGACATTAGGTGTGATTTTAAGATAAGTGTGTAAGAATTATAATAAACTGTTTACTGTTTAATGAATATTAAAAAAAGCAGAAGGAAAAAAAGGGAAGCAGAGCCAAGAAGTCTGGGCTATAGAAGGGGTCCCCCACTTCTCCTATTTACTCTGCACAACCGCACCAAACTGAGGAGTGCTGAACCAGACCTGACGGTTAAAAAGATATTGTTAGAAAAAATGACTAAGACCAATGCGACTGAATGTCTGTCTGTGATTATTTTTACTGTACACCCTGTAAATGTTTAAACAATACCTGCTTCAGCAATTTTCTGATCATGCAAGCTCACGACAATATTGCATCAGCCTACCATATATAAACTGACACATACCAGAGGACAGCCAGGCCATCGGGCTTTTTAATAAGACTTCCTATTGGCATTTTATTGATTGGCTTTGGGTCTTGATATCTCAAGCCTGTCCTATAACATTTGGAGGCCCCAGCGAGATTTTCCCCCAGGCACCAGCCCAGGGCTAAGATCCACAGGAGTGGTTTGGTGCAGGATCAGTTCTCACCCAGGGTGTGGCCACTGACATGAAATCCCTCAGCCTTGGGTGTGAGGTCAGGACCCGATCCACACCATATAAACTAAAAATTAAAACAACTTCTCTGAGGAAATCGTCAAGTGTGTGTTCACCAGTGAGTCTGGGAAAGCACTCCTTGGCTGGATGCAGCCACAGGAACTGGGGGTTGTTTCTTAAAAAACTCAAGTTCTGGACCTTTTGGTTTACTGTTTGTCTCTGCCCCTGTGTTCTGTCTTTTCTGTGTGGTGATCCCCCCCCCCATGCCATCCTACACCCGATCATATGGCTTAACGGTGAATCACACCACCCTAATAGGGCCCTCTGACCTGGAACAAGAATTATACTTCATGCCTATGCCAAGATCGGGTCTTCTGTTCCTTTGGGAATGTGGGCAGACAAGGTCTTGGGAAGCCAGTGTGTGTTTTCAGTGCACGTGTTTGTCCATATCCCTCAGTTCTGTGAGTTTTGGTTGTGGTTCCTATCTGTCTTGGAAATTTGCCCTCTTCCTTAAATACTTTTTAGAGGAGTGGACTCACCCTGGTTCTTGTTCTGTGGAACACATCATGTCGTGGGTTACTGATCTAGTGTATCAGAGAACCTTGCTGGAATTCACTCCAGAGGAAACGGAGCTCTTTCTTTATTTTCTTCTCTGCCTTCTGTGTCACCCTCCATTTTATTAGTCAAAGTAAGGGGTAGGGTGCTCTTTTACCTGACCTTCTTCTTCTCTCTGCTATGAGATCAGATAGATTTGGTGAGCTTGTGCACCAGATTCTTAATGTACAAGGCTTTCAGAGCCACTTTTAGATCTTTTCCCTTATTATCCTATATTCATTACTCTAACAGCATTGTTCTTGTTATGGCTGTTGGGCTGGCTTCTACTGCCCCTGCCACTTAGACTCTGGGAGAAAATGTAGCTCTCTGGCTAGCTGTACATCCTGACTGTTTCCTTTTTCTCCTTCCTAATCTTCTTTTCAGTTTAATGCCCCTCCTGCACTGGGGCCATCATTTTCCCAAAAATTAGGGAAAGGTTTTTCTCCCAAAATTAGGCACCTTTCTGTTGCTTGTGCCATCCAGACTCTTGCCTCTTCTGCAAAATTACTACACAGTGCTGTTTTCCTGATCAGCATAATAAAGAATGTTGTCATGCTAGGGGTTGAACTGGACATGGGTCTTACGTCTGGCACAGGCCAGAGTGTGGTCAACTTGGGTGTCATCAACCACGTGAGAATAGTAGGTCTGACTTCTAGTATGTGATCATCCCATAGTGGCTCCAGAATTCACACCCTGTTGACCTACTGGTTTAACTTTTCTGTCACCCTGATACTTTTCCTATATATCTAAATTGCTGATTTAGAGAGAGAGGAGACTTGTGGAGATGCCACTCTGTTAAACCTGTAGATATAGTAAGGGGAGTATTCTTTCTTTAAAAAGCCTATCATGGAATACTTGAAAGGTGTTCTAACAACTGGGAATGTCCTGCCCTTTATTTTCTTTATTATCCCTCCTGGTTCCAGGAACCCATCTGTTGTACCTGGCCCTGGCCAAATAGAGTATCTTGCTTACCCTGTCTTAGATCCAAGGCCTTAACCTCCCAAGTAGCCTCTCTCCAAGATTTAGCAGCAGTAGCTTTCTTAAAACCTCTGATAAAAAAAGCTTATACTATACTCGGCCAAAAGATTACAAACTTTCAGTGTACCCCTATAGATAGGATAGTTTAAAAAATGGGTCAGGGAGCTTCCAAACTTGCTGAGTCCCCCCTCTTCTGCTTCCTTAAGAACTTTCTTGACTTTCAGCAAAGAACCCATCGGGAGGGGTATCAGGTCAATGCCTTTGATCTCCAGAAATTCTGTGAGAGAGAGTGGCCCACTTTTGGAGTGGGATGGCCCCAGGGGGTGGCACATATTTACTGCTAGCCAACCAGGTCCAGAGAATAATCTTTGAGAAGCCAGGCCATCTCAATCAAATCCCTTATATTCAAGTCTGGATCAATGCAATTATAGAAAGGCCATCCTATGTTAAGGCCTGTACAAAAGGCTCAAATGCTAGAAATATTCTCCTCACACAAACCACATGGAAAAAGGGCCAGGAGGGGTGAGGTAGGGTAAAGTTGGGAGTGTGGAAGGAGGGGATGGGAGCAAAAGAACCAGCTCAGCTTGTACTCCCTGAACCCGCTAAGAACCTAGAGGCTGTAGATTTGATAACAGAGCCCCTTCCTCCTCCACCGCTCCATCCCCAACTTCTGTCAGCAGAGGAAGCCCCTATAACTGACTTGAGCCAAATGCATAGTTCTCTGCATACTCATAGTGGACATCCTTACTAGTTTCCCCATCCCAAGTCAGATTCCCCCGTGTCCACTACTTCATCCTCAGCCCCAGTATTACCCTTGCGCTAGGTCGCATGCCCTACCTTAGGGAGAGACATCCAACCACTTATGGTGTATGTTCTCTTTTCTACCAATGATTTGTATAATTGGAAATTACAGAACCCTTCCTTCTCAGAGCAACCATATCAGTTAATTTCACTCTTAGAGACAATCTTCCTTATCCATCAACCAACTTGGGATGGTTGTCAGCAGTTGCTTTTCACTTGTGAGGAGGGAAACAGAATTGTTAGGGAAGTCCAAAATCTTGTTCTCAATGCAGATGGACAAACCTCTTTGGACCCCACCTGCCAGAACCTATTTCCCCATGACCACCCAGACTGGGACCCCAACACCAATGAAGGTAAGAAGACTGTCAACAATTACCACCAGGCTCTCCTCAGGAGCATATGGGCAGTGGCTCGAAAACCCACTAAACTATCAAAGGTGAGAGAAACAATTCAAAAGGCAGATGAGAGCCCAGCTGCATTCCTGGAGTACCTCCTAGAGCAGCAGTCCTCAAACTGTGGCCCATGGGCCACATGAGGTGGTGTGATTATAATTGTTCCCATTTTCTTTTTTTACTTCAAAATAAGATATGTGCAGTGTGCATAGGAATCTGTTTATAGCTTTTTTTTTTAAACTATAGTCCGGCCTTGAGGGACAGTGAATTGGCCCCCTGTTTAAAAAGTTTGAGGACACCTGTCCTAGAAGCTTACCGCCTCTATACTCCAATAGACCACCAGGCTCTGGGAAACAGACAGGCTATTAATATCACCTTTGTTTCCCAGTCAGCCCCAGATATCCAAAAAAATTACAAAAGATAGAGGGTTTTGAGAGAAAGCTGTTATCTGAGCTAGTAGAGGTAGCCCAATGAGTGTTTAACAACAGAGATGACCCAGACATCCGATAGTCAAAGAAGCTAGCCCAGCTTCTAGTCACTGCCCTGCAGGACTAGAATCACACCAAAGATTTAAGAGGAAGAACACAAGAGAAGGGGCAAGGATGGAGGAAGAGAGACAGGATCCCACTGAAGTAAGACCAGTGTGCCTACTACAAGAAACCAGACATTGAAAAAATAAATATCCCAGGCGGTGCCTGTGGCTCAGTGAGCAGGGCGCCGGCCCCATATACCGAGGGTGGTGGGTTCAAATCCAGCACCTGCCAAACTGCCACAAAAAAATAGCCGGGCATTGTGGCAGGCACCTGTAGTCCCAGCTACTCGGGAGGCTGAGGCAGGAGAATCGCCTAAGCACAGGAGTTGGAGGCTGCTGTGAGCTGGGTGATGCCACAGCACTCTACCGAGGGCAATAAAGTGAAACTCTGTCTCTACCAAAAAAAAAAAAAAAAGAAGAAGAAAGAAAAGAAAAATAAATATCCCAAGAAAAAGAGGAGCCAGCTGACTTCTATGACGCCCATTCTAAAACTGGAATGAAGGGGCCTGGGCTCCATACCACTAGGCACCCAGGAGCCCATGGTAACTTTGGACATAGGGGGCCAACCAGTAGACTTCCTTGTGTACACTGGAGCCACCTTCTCTCTCTCTCTCTTTTTTTTTTATCACTTTATCACCCTTGGTAGAGTGCTGTGGCGTCTCAGCTCACAGCAACCTCCAACTCCACTGCTTAGGCAATTCTCTTGCCTCAGCCTCCTGAGTAGCTGGGAATACAGGCCCCTGCCACAATGCCCGGCTGCACCTTCTCTGTCTTAAGGGAGGTGGCAGGCCCACTCTCAAAGTTATCAAACAACCATACAGAAAGCTACAGTGTAGACTGAATCATACCCATAGACTAGAATAACTAATTTAGGAAAAGGAACTGTCACCCACTCCTTCCTGGTGCTGCCAGAATGTCCATACCCCTTGATGGGGAGAGACTTATTCCAAAAACTACAAGCCACAATTTCTTCTGAATATGGGGAGGTGAAATTAACTATCAACCCCCCTCTGCAAAGTCCATCCTCAATTATTCTGACTCACCCTCTATCAGGAGAATACCACCTCCTGGGTGGAGAGATCTCACCTACAGGACATACTCTCCAGACGCAGCTATAGAAAAAAATTCCTAGAGTCAGGGCAGAAAATAATCCCCCAGGATTGGCTGCCCACCACTCTCCCATTTCTCAATGCAGACATTGAGAAACCTTTATATGCCTCCTCAGCTCAGCCCAACCAGTAAGAGTTAAACAATATCCAATCTCTCTAAAGGCCAGGAAGGACATTGTGGTTCACATCAGAAGGTTGAAAGATGCTGGGATCCTGAGTCCCTGCCAGTCAGCCTGGAACATGCCCTTGATGCCAGTCCAGAAACTGGGAACTAATGACTTCAGACCTGTCCAGGATTTATGGGAAGTAAACAAGGGTTGGAAACCATATACCCTACTGTGCCCAACCCATATACCCTCCTGAGCCTGCTTCCTCCAGACCATGGATACTACATGGTTTTGGACTTAAAGGACGCGACACCTTCTTCTGTTTACCGATGGCTATAGTGAGTCAACCCATATTTGCTTTTAAATGAGCAGACACAGAGTGAAACTTCATGGGGCAGTTAACAGGGACCAGGTTCCCCTGAAGATTCAAAAATTCACCCACTCTGTTCAAGGAAGCCTTAAACCAAGACCTCCTTGCCTTCTAGGGCCAGCACCCAGAAGTAACTATCCTCCAGTGTGCGGATGACCTGTTCCTGGCAGCCAAAGACCTGGCAGTATGCCAGAGTGCCACCCATGAATTATTCATGACTCTCTATACCCTGCGTTACCAAAAAGGCACAGCTATGCTCTCAGACCACAACGAATTAAGGGAAGGAAGGCGGGCACTGTCCCAAACCAGAATTTAAACAATCCTACAGATTCCCCAACCAAGATTAAGCGGCATGTTAGAGAATTCTTGGGAGCAGTAGGCTACTGCCAATTGTGGATTCCCGGTTTTGCAGACATTGAGAAACCTTTATATGCTGCCACTGGGGGAAAAGATAGTGAGCTATGCTGGGCAGAGGAGGAAGCTGAGCATTTTGAACATTTGAAACAGGCCTTAATAAGTGCCCCTGACCTCGCACTCCCTAATCTCCGAAAGCCTTTCCAACTACACCAGTCAGAGACCAGGGGAATCACAAAGGGGGTCCTACCCAAAACCTGGGCCATGGAAAAGGCCTGTAGCCTATCTATCCAAGAAAATAGATCCAGTTGCCGCTGGATGGCCAAACTATCTAAGGGCCGTAGCTACAACTGCCCTTTTAGTGCGAGAGGCTTCAAAATTGACACTGGTGCAGGAACTCCAAATTTTAGCCTTCCCCATTCTATAGAGGCTCTGCTTCATAGCCCCCTTGATAGGTGACTGTCAAATATTAGAATAAACCAATACCAGGCCCTCTTATCAAAACCTTCCTGGACAAAATTTTTGAAGATGTCTGCACTCAACCCTGCCACCTTCCTCCCTGCTGATAACCTTGAAGAGCCCCTGCATTTCTGCCCTGATATCCTGGAGGCTCTATAGAGCATCCGAACAGACATCCCAGATGAGCCGTGGTCTGAGGCAGGAGCAGTGGACTTCTACACCAATGAAAGCAGCTACGTTTCACAGGGAGTGAGGTATGCTGGAACAGCAGTAGTGACTTTAGATCAAGTTATATGGGCCCGGACTCTGGGGTGTGGAACTTCTCCTCAGTGGGCAAAGAGGATTGCTGTAACCCAAACCTTGTGGTGGGGTGTTGTGTGACTGGAGACGCGAATGAACTGCAGCTTTGCTGTGGGTGTAAACACGCTCCTATAATTATTAAGTCAAGAAACAGACTACACAAGATGAGATGGTATGTAGCAAAGATCTTTATTTAGGGGTTTGATTTTATATCTTTCTAGTCACATACACACTTAATCTATTATCTATTAGTTTCACCATTACCTCAATTTACCTATCTGAAATCAACTAAAAAGGAAATATCCTGCTACCACATCAACATAATCTCTTTTGCAGTAAACATCTTCTTCTAAACACTGACTAATCTCTGGGCAGGTGTGTAAACAAAATCATAAAGAAGAAAGTAGCCACAGGGGAACAGAGTTAATGGAAAAATATCTTCAGGCATTCACTCAGTTTACTCAGTATAATGACTGGGTCTTCTCCTCAGGGCAGAGCACCTATACACCTCTGACAACATGTTGTTAACATAAGTCAACCCTCTGGCCCGTATCTCTGAGGAAGGGGGGGCATGCCCTATAATCTCAGGCTTCACAGGGTGTACAGCTTCAGAGAAATGGGGTAAGGAATTTATAACTCCAAGGAAGCCAACTCTGCGTGTAACCCAGGGGGGTGCAGGTCCCTTAAGCCTCTGGAAGAAAAGCAAGTCATTTTAAACTCACACTGAATTCATTTTGTGTGCTTGATGAAAGATATGTTTATTTTCAAATATTATCCTACATGGGGGAAGGAAAAGACAGTCAACATCTATACCACGTGTCCTCAAACTTTTTAAACAGGGGCCAATTCACTGTCCTTCAGACCATTGGAGGGCCAAACTATAGTTAAAAAAAACAAAAAAAACAAAAAACTATGAACAAATTCCTATGCACAATGCACATTTCTTATTTTGAAGTAAAAAACAAAATGGGGGGTGGTGCCTGTGGCTCAATGGAGTAGGGCGCCGGCCCCATATGCTAGAGGTGGCAGGTTCAAACCCAGCCCTGGCCAAAAACTGCAAAAACAAACAAACAAACAAAAAATGGGAACAAATACAATTCACACTGCTTCGTGTGGCCCACGGGCTGCAGTTTGAGGACGACTGATCTATACCAATCGCAAGTATGCCTTCACCACAATCCACATTCATGGGGCCCTGTATCAGGAAAGAGGGATCCTGACATCTTGAGGAAGAGAAATTGAGGACCAGAAAAAAATACTAACTCTCCTGGAAGCCATCTGGTTACCCAAAACTGTGGTGGTTATTCACTGCCGAGGGCGCTAGGCTGAAGATGTCCCCACTGCTAAAGGAAATGCTTTAACTGACCACACAGCATGAGAGGACCCCGAGAGCTGGTTGAACCACTCAAAATATTTCCTGCCCTCTCTCCTCAGGCACTGCCTGAATTGCCAGAATACAACCCAGGAGAGAGAAAACTAGGAAGTAAGCTATATGCCTCCAAAGACCCCCCAGGGTTGGCTAATTCTGTCTGATCAGCGTGTCCTCATCCCGGTCCAGTTGGGAAGAGAGTTTGTGTATCAAATCCATGACTGTTCCCACTTGGGAGGCACTAAACTGATTGAACTTCTCCAGAAGGACTTCTATATCCCCCATCTGAGGAAAATAGCTCAGTGGGTGATGTCTTGTTGCCAACCGAGTGCACAAGTGAATGCTGGGAATAGACCTAAGATGCCTCTAGGGACCAGACTCCATGGCGACTTCCTAGGGGAACAATGGGAAGTGGATTTTTCTGAGGTGGACTGTTCCCAGTATGGATACAAATATCTTTTAGTTTTTATTGACACCTTCTTCAGATGGACTGAGGCCTACCCTACTAAATCAGAAACAGCACAAGTAGTAGTAAAAAAAATTAAATGAAATTGTCCCCCAGTTTGAATTACCCTTAAAGATAGGGTCCAACAATGGCCTGACATTCATCACTCAGATAACTCAAGAGTTGGCAAAGGTCCTGGGCATAAGCTGGAAATTACATTGCATGTATAGGCCCCAGAGTTCAGAATAGGTAGAAAGAATAAATTGGACTTTAAAGAAGACTTAAATAAGTTACACCTAGAGACTGGCAAAAATTGGGTGAGGCTTCTTCTCTTTGCCCTTTTACTCACTCCCTATGAGATAATGTTTGGGAGACCCTTGCCACTGATCCCCCAGCTGGGAGATAAGAGGCTAGCTGAACGTAACATTCAGTCTCTCCTCAAGGCATTGCAGGCATTACAAACATCAGCCTGGCATAGACAGGAAACCATAAAGGCAGCACACCAAAAACCCAATGCGGCCCTGATCCCCACTGCTGGTGAACAGAACTGTGTGAAGCCAGGAGACTCAGTCTGGCTAAAGAGGCACCAACCTGGAACCCTGGAAGATAGGTTAGGATGGGCCGCTACCAGTTGTTCTCACCACCTCAACAACAGTGAAGGTGGTGAGGAATCGCTATTAGATACATTGCTCTCAAATTAAGAAAGTATGCCCAGACCTGGAAGTGTGATGGAAAATCAAAGCATCAGAAGATCTACTAAAATTAAGACTCATACGGAAATGATTATGGTGTTATTTGCTGGACTAGATGGGCTTGGGTCTTGCAGCCCTCATATGCCTGTGAATTATATTTGAGAGTTAACAAGACATATACAGGGGGGATTAGTTCACAGAATTCATAACATAACCCAGCCCGTTTTTATTTTTGATCTCTACAGATTATCTGATGAAAGTAAGGGCTTGGATGGAGGGGCATATCTCTCTTACTACTGTACTCCCTGGTGTGGATGTGGAAATCTTAATCTTGAAAAGAGACTAAGAGGCATACAATACTATCTCTGTCCCAGTATAGCAAGAACCATTGTGATAAAGGAAATAACTTCCATTGTGGTAAATGGAGTTGAGACCATTTTTCCCTGGAAAGGAAACTACAATCCCTTGATATTTTTTTGAAAGAAAACCTTCACTATGCACCCAAATAGGAACTTGTAATACAGTGTTTATCCAGGTACTTAAAAGGCAACAGGATGACCAAGGGTGGGCAGGGTGTCTTGTGGGGCCTCAGACTATTTTCTAATGTAAATTGGGACAAAATTTACCATCCAGGGATTTGAGCCTAAGAAAGGATTTAACCCCATCAGCCCCAATTTCGTCTTACTCCCCAGTCTTCCTCATGTCCAGCCCCCAAAAGCCCCGAGTATTCCCCAACCCTCCAAGCAACCAGCAGCAACCCAGAAGGAAAAGTCTCATGAGCTAGGACCTCATAGTCAATCCCCAAAATCCCTTCTAAGAATGTTAGATGCTGTGTTTCAATTCATGAACAGTACTGACCCCAAGATCACTAAAGACTGCTGGCTATGTCTCAACCCCCATATTACATAGGAATTGCAATAAATGCTTCCTATAGAAGCATTCACTACCCTGATATAATTGTTAACATCTCGATAAAGCTAAGTAGGCTCTGCGGCTGGGAACAAGAGCCTAAAGAATCCAAACTTACTTGGGGAGACTTGCAAGGAACTGGGCTTTGTTTTCAATCAGCATTGTTTAACTTACAGAATTCCCCTTACTGGGACTCCTGCCACTCCAACCTAGTTCTCTCTGGACTAGGAGCTGGGGACCTCCGGAAGGCCACAGATAGAGCTTGGTTTGCTTGCACTTCCAGAATAACTCCATGCATAAACCCCATTTTTCTGACTAAAACCTCAGACCTATGTGTTCTAGTGCATATTATTCCCCAAATCTATTATTACTCAAGGGCAAGGGGATGTGAACACCGGGGCATCTCTTCCAAGAGCATTCTTACAAGAACCAAATGGGTCCCCATGCTTAACCCGGCATTAGTGGAGATAAGTATAGATGGATCTGCAGCTATAGGGACTACAGCTCTAGTGAAAGGAACATGCCGCGGACCGCCGGTCGATGGGCCTCAGTCCGAGGGTGCTCAGGGCGAACGGCACAGGTTGGTTGAAAGGTCGACGCAGGATAAAATGACAGACTGCCACACACCACGAGTGATGAAGAAAGCAGCTGTACTTTACTGAATTTTTGTATTGGTATTTATACATTTTTGACAAAGCATTACAAATTACAAAAGGTATTTTTACAACTTGCTGAGCCTTACAAGTTATTATCTAACTTGCAGATGTGAGTATTCGACCATCCCACTTGCACAATGTCCTGCCCGCAAGGGGTTTTGCCCGCGAGGGGGAACAAAGGCTGCTGGTTATCAGTTGTGTCTTTCACTACCCCTTATCTAAGTAAATGCTTCAAAGGTTAAAGTTTTAAAACGTGAAAATTCTTTCTTTATAACTACTAGTATTAGTAATAATTCACAAATTATTTACTTCTAATGTGATTAAAAGATTTCATATATGTGTGGGTTATGTAAGTGATTATAGTATTAGGAAATATATGAAATGTAAAGGTATGTGGAAAGTTTTAAGTCGTGGGTGGGTGTGGGTGGTGTAAGCACATATCTAGATGGAACATCTTGTTTGCTGTTCCTGCATTGTCTCAATGCATTGTCTCAATTCACTGACATTTATGATAGGAACGTGCTCTTACATCGTTCCCCCTGGAGACATTGAGTCTTCACAGGCATTCTTTGCTATGTTTAATTATGGATCAGTAAGTCATTATGTTTATTCTTAGTCTCTCAGGACAATCAGGCATTCAACTGAACAGACAGGTTTCATTCACAGGCATTCCTCAGGCTTTTATGCCGCACCTCGTGAGTCATTACGTTCAACAAAAAGTATGCTAGGCAACTTCTGCGCTGCTGTCGCATACTAGGGGTGCTGGGGGCTTCGCTCCGAGGAGCACAGACCACCAACCCATGCGTCTTACAACGCGGACAGCGCCACCTCGCTGCGGCTTGATGCCGAGGGTGCGGCAGGAACAGAGAACTTTAAAATCCTAACACACCAGATAAATAGAGATTTAAAGGAAGTAGAAAGCTCCATAACCCGATGAGAAACATTTTTAGATTGACTCACTAGCTGAGGTGGTCTTGCAAAATTGGAGAGGACTGGATCTTCTATTCCTGAAGCAAGGAGGCCTGGGTGTAGCCCTGGGAGAAACTTGTTGCTTATACACTCATAATTCAAGAATAATAAGAAACAACATGTCACTAGTAAGAAAAAGGTTGCAGGAGAGAGAGGAGGCATGGGACAAAAAAGGTTGCAGGAGAGAGAGGAGGCATGGGACCAACAGACAATTTGGTATGAAAGGATGGTCACCTTGGCTGACTACACTCCTCTCTGCATTAGCAGGATCCATTGTCCTGCTCCTACTAGGACTAACAACAGGATCTTGTATCATTAGATGCTCTCACCTCCTACATTAGGAATAGAATACAGGCTGTAAGACTCATGGTCTTGCAAACTCACTGTGGACATATCTGTCAGGAGGAGGAGGAGGAAGAATCAAGGATTTAATTTTTTCTAACAGAAAAGGAGGAAATGAGATGGGATAAAATCCTGTCATTCTCACCCCCTTTTTGCCTTCCCTATTTCCTGTTTCACTCCCTCCTTTCCCTTAATTCTTACTAAACCAGCTTGCTGGATCAGCAAAACACAATAGAGGGGGGAGGCAAAGGGTATACAATATTTTAGGGAATTTACTAATACTTAACAATAGTTTAAGAGTAGGTAAAATAGGTAACAAAAGATTAATAATAAATGACAAACAGTAGAAAGCATTAGACAGTAGGTGTGATTTTAAGATAAGTGTGTAAGAAATTGTAATAAACTGTTTACTGTTTAATGTTATGTTAAAAGAGGCAGAAAGAAAAAAGGGAAGTGGAGCCAAGAAGTCTGGGCTGTAGAAGCGGACCCCCACTTCTCCTATTTACTCTCTGCAATCTCACCATGCTGAGGGGCCCAACAAGCCCAACCAGATCTGACGGTTAGAAAGATATTGTTAGAAGATGACTAAGACCAACATGACGGAATGTCAGTCTGTGATTATTTTTACTGTACATCTGTAAATGTTTAAACAATACCTGCTTTAGCAATTTTCTGATCACGCAAGCTCACCCAATATTGCATCAGCCTACCTTATATAAACTGACCCATACTGGTGGTCTGTGCTATTCCCCATACTGAGGGGACAGCCAGCCGATCGGTCTTTTTAATAAAGACTTCCTATTGGCACTATATTGATTGGCTTTGGGTCTTGATATCTCATGTCCATCCTATAATAATGGTTTTTTATTGTGTAATTTATTCACCTCACCCGGCCCCGCCCCGTCCCACCCTGCCCCTCCTCGCCTTCTCCCAAGTCTCACTTTGTTGCCCAGGCTACAGTTCACAGCAACCTCAAACTCCTGGGTTCAAGTTATTTTCCTGCTTCAGCCACTCAAATAGCTGGGACTAAAGGTGCCCTCCACAAAACCCAATTGATTTTTTTTTTAATTTTTTTGGAAATTGGAGTTCTCCCTCTTCCTCAGGCTGGTCTTGAACCAAACTTAAGTGATAGAGTTGCCTTGACTCAGCCACCCAGAGGTCTGGGCTTATAGACATGAGCTTCCCCCCCCCCCAGCCCCCAGTATTGTTTTGTTTTGTTTTGTTTTGTTTTGGAGATAGTTTCACCTTGTAGCTATCTGTAGAGTGCCTTACTGTCACAGCTCTCAGCAACCTCAAACTCTTGGGCTGAAGTGATCCCCTTGCTTCAGCCTCCCAGGTAGCTGGGATTATAGGCACCCACCACTACACCCCACTATTTTTAGATATGAGTTCTCCCTCTGGCTTAGGCTGGTCTGGAACCTGTGAGCTCAGGCAATCCACCTGCCTCAGCCTCATAGAATGCTAGGATTACATGTATGAGACACTGCCCTCAGCCCCAATGTTTTTTTTTGTTAACATGTTTTTCTTTGAGATATAAACCAGATTTATTTATACAGCTTGTAGAAACATTAATATTTATCAACGTTTTCTTCTATTATTTGTATTTTTTAATTTTTTTACCATATACATTTCTTCTTTATTTTTCCTTTATCTTACTCTATCACATACAAAATAAATCCATTTTAGCTAGGCATAGTGGCTCATGCCTATAAGCCTCTGGAAGGCACATGGTTTGCCTAAGCTAGGGAGTTCAAGATCAGCCTGAACAAGAGTAAGACCTGGTCACTATTAATAATAGAAAAATTAGCTGGAGGTTTGAAGGACACCTGTAGTCGCAGTCCTCGGGAGGCTGAGGCAAGAGGGTTGCTCAAGCCCAAGAGTTTGAGGTTGCTGTGAGGTATGATGCCACAACACTCTACTTAAGGCACAGATTGAGACAAAAAGAAATCATAAAATATTAAAATAGATTCATATTCAGTTCTTACATTGATAAAGAGTCCTTCTCTATAATGTTTATTGTGTAACTTTTATGAACTTTGAAGAATTTCCAAATTTTCTATTTCAGTCTGCTTGCCTATTTGTTTTGCATAAACACCACACTGCTTTAATTATAGAATGTTTTAATGTCATGGGAGATCAGAAGCCCTCACTGTGTTTCTTTCTTAGGAATTTTGGCTATTTCTCAATGTTTGTTTCTCCATGTCCACATTGCAAAATCATTTCAATCTTAAAAGAAACTGACAGAATCTATTATGAGCTCAAACACAATGTTGACATTCTCTTTATATTATTGAGTTTTCCAGTTAAGAACAAGATGTAACTTTCCATTTTTTAAATCTTCAAACATGTATTTCAGGAATTCTTCATTTGCTCATATCCGCTTTGCACATTTTTCATTTTGCTTTACTTTTAAAAATATACTTTATACATATATATATATTTTTTTAGACAGAGAGAGAGTCTCACTTTGTCACACTCAGTACAGTGCCGTGGTGTCATAGCTCACAACAACTTCAAACTCTTGCGCTCAAGTGATACTCTTGCCTTAGCTTTCCAAGTGATTAAGATAACAGGCATGTTCCAAAATGCCTGTCCTTTTTTCTTCTTTCTTTGAAAATAGGTCTAGCTCTTGCTCAGGTTGGTCTCCAACTCCCGAGCTCAGGCATACCACCTACCTCAGTGTCCCAGAGTGCTAGGATCACGGGAATGAGCCACCATGTCCAGCCAAAAGATATACTCCATATTATAATTTTTCTTTTCTTTTTTTTTTAAGACAGAGTCTCACTATGTCACTCTTGGTAGATTGCTGCAGCATCACAGCTCACAGCAATCTCAAACTCTTGGGCTTAAGTGATCTCTTGCCTCAGACTCGTAAATAATGGGACCACAGGCACCCTCCATAAAACCGGGCTAGTTTTTGTTATTGTTGTTGTCGTAGTTGTCATTGTTGTTTTTAGCAGGCCTGGGCCAGTTTCGATCCCGCCAGCCACTCTAACCACTGAGCTGCGGGCCCAAAGCCTGTATCAATGTTATACTGTCTTTGTTACTGAATTAATTTTTGTATTAGGATCTTTTTTTAGTAATGACTTTGTATTTCCAGAAATGTAATTATATTATCTTCAAATTAAGTCTTATATAATTATTTTTATTTCTTCTGCTATCCTCAAATGCCTTACATAAAGCTCACTGCAAATGTAATGTACAACATAAGCAAAATTGTGCTTTTTAGTATTGTTTCTGAAATAGAGGGAATGTCTCTCCTGCTCTCTATGAGTAATGAAATAGACCATTTTCTCAAGTTGGAAATAAGTATTTTTTGAGACAAAATCTCACTCTGTTGCCCCAGGCTAGAGTGCTGTGGCATTAGCCTAGCTCATAGCCATCTCAAACTCCTGGGTTCAAGCCATCTTCCTGACTCATCCTTCCAAATAACTGGAACCTTAGGTACACACCACACTTTTCTCTGTTTCTTTCTCTCTCTATATATATATATTTTTTTTTCTTTTTTTTGAGATAGAGTTTTACACTGTCACCCAGACTAGAGTGCCATGATGTCATCATAGCTTGCAGAAACCTCCAACTCTGGGGCTCAAGTAGTTGCCTTACCCTCCCAAGTAGTTGGGACTCCAGGGGCTGCCATGATGTTTCCCTAATTTTTCTATTTTAGTACAGATGGGTGTCACTCTTAATCAGGCTGGGCTCCAAATTCTGGCCTCATGCAATTCACTCTGCTGAGCCTCCCAGGTTACTATGATTATAGGAATAAGCCATCAGGTTCCACCACTTTTCGATTCATAGTAGAGACAGGGTGTTGCTCTTGTTCAGGTTGATCTTAAAGTTTTGAGCTCAGGAGAGATGAAGTAGATCACTTCACTCTGGGATCACACTGTTATCCAAACACTCTGGGAGGCAAATTTCTTGAGCTAAGCAGTTTGAGACCAGCTTGAGAAAGAACAAGACCCAGTCTCTAATAAAAATGGAAAAATTAGCTTAGCATTGTGGTGAGTATCTACAGTCCTAGTTACTCAGGAGACTGAGGTAAGATCACTTGAACCCAGAAGACTAAGGTTGCTGTGAGCTATGCTTATTCAACAGAACTCTAGCCTGGGCAACAGAGTGAGAGACTCTGTTCAAAAAAATAAAAACTCTTAGGCTGAGCACAGTGGTTCATGCCTTAATACTTGGGGGTGCCTAAGCTTAGGAGTTGGAGACCAGCTTGAGCAAGAGCGAGACCCCATCTCTACTAAAAAAACAAACAAACAAAAATAAAAACCTGTAGCTGGGTATTGCTGCTGGCAACCACAGTCTTGGCTACTTCGGAGATTGAGGCAAGAGGCTCATCCATGAGTTTGAGGTTTCTGTAAGCTATGACTTCACAACACTCTACCAAAGGTGACAAAAATATGACTCTAGCTCAGAAAAAAACAAAAACAAACACACAAAAAAAAACAACAGAAAAATCTTCTGAGCTCAAGTGATTGTCTCACCTCAGCCTACCAGAGTGCTAGTATTACAGGCATGAGCAATCCTGCCCTGCCTTAAAAGATCTATTAATGGATAATTTTCATGAGTTAAAATGATCAATGATACAAGTTAAATTCTGCTAACTAGACATTTTTGTATCTATGAAAATAATCAGGTGATTGTTCTATTTCTCTTTATGAAAAGAATGAGCCTTGGCCAAGCACAGTGGCTCACACCTGTAATCCTAGCACTCTGGGAGGCAGAGGAAGGAGGATAACTTGAAGTCAAGTTTTTAAGAACAGACTAAGCAAAAAAAGACCCATCTATAATTAAAAAAAATAATTATCCAGGCCAGGTAGGACTTGCCTATAGTTCTATATACTTGGGAGGCCAAGGCAAGAGGATAACTTGAACTCAGGAGTTTGAAATTGCAGTCAGCTAGGCTGTGCCTTGACACTCCAGCTCAAGTAACAGAGTGAGACTCTGTCTAAAAAGAAAAAAAAGAAAGAAAGACAGTAATGAACATTACTATTAAATGTCTGGACTATAAAAAAATCATGGAATCTGGTTTGTAGTGTAGTTTAGGCCAGGGATTTCTGGAGGGCTTTTACCAGAGTCCAAGTTCCTCAAACCCCTCAAGGCTAGCAATACCCTGGCAGTTTGTACAGGATGTCTGGCCCCTGGCAGGCTCAGGGCTAGGATTCTGGGGGTCCTGTGGACCACAGTCCAGATTCTATGGCTCCCTTTTTTCTACACCACAGATGGCCCTATTGTTACCCAGTGGCTGAGAACAGAATGCCTAGCAACCAAAGATTACCATCACCTGAGTTCTGCCCATGCAGAGATAGAAATCACTGAAATCAATTAGGCAAGTTTATCCCCAATTTATAATGTAAGTTGTAACCACCTGGCATGCCTGCATGATTTTTTTTTCCCTTCCTTTGTTTCCCTTCTTCTGATTGTTAATGATTACTTAAGGGACCTTGCTTTGAATAACTTGAATTAAGTTTATGCATAATGCTGTCAAATTGATTTATGATTTTTGATTGACTGACTAGACCTGTGGGAGAATGGCCAGTGCTGTGCTTGCTGGCTGAACTTGAGATGCTGCTGGCTTAGTATCAGCACCTCACAGGCTCCCATTGCTTATTTCACCTGAGATAACTGAGTCTGAGATTTCTCTCCCATTAACTGCCCTCAGTGCAGATACCAGCAAAGATTATGGGGACCCAGGCCCCCACAACAAATTACTCTAGAATTTGAGAAATAAATGAATTTTGCCATTATATATTGCTTTAATAATTGATTTGTTTCCTAGTATTATATCTTACATATTTGTATATGTAGGCAAAGATAAAATTTTTCTTTTGCAGTATATTTTGTACATTTGGAAGTTTTGAGTGCTAGTCATTTATTTAACTTTTGCTTTTCTATTTGAAAGTATTACTTTCATTATAAATTTGTTAAATTGAGTTTTAAAAAGCCAGGTGTGGTGGCTCATGCCTCTAATCTTAGCACTCTGGGAGGCCAAGGCAGGTGGATTGCTTGAGCTCAGCAGTTAAATACCAGCTTGACCTAGAGGAGACCCTATCCCTAAGAAAAAAAAAAAACAATCCAGGTGTTGTGGCTGTGGTGTGTAGTCCCAGCAACTTGGCAGGCTGAGGCAACAGGACTGCTTGAGTCCAAGACTTTCAGGTTGCTCTGAGCTATGATGTCACAGAACTCTAACATGGCCAGAGTGTTCATATCCCTTTGTTTTCTGAACCATAAGCAACAAAGTTAGACTCTGTCTCAGGAAAAAATTGAGTTAAAGCATTCATGTGATATTTAAATTGACTGTAGAAGTCCCTTGTTAAACTACTTTTTCCTGGATCTGTGACAGTATCTTTTCTAAAATTTTTTGTTCCTGTGAATATTATATTGTTTTGCTTTCCTTTTTTTTTGTTTGTTTGTTTTGAGGCAGTCTCAAGCTGTTCCACTGGGTAGAGTCCCGTGGCATCACAACTCACAGCAACCTGAAATCTGGCCTTAAGTGATTCTCTTGCCTCAGCCTCCCAAGTAGCTGGGACTACAGGCGCCTGCCATAACGCCCAGCTTTTGTTGTTGTTGTTGTTGTTGTTGTTTTAGCTGGCCAGAGCGAAGTTCGACCCTGTCAGCCTCGATATATGTGGCTGGCGCCCTACTCACTGAGCTATATTTAACTTTCCTTTATAATCAGAAATAGATACTGATAAAGAATATTTTCTAGTCTGCAAAGTGTTCATATCCCTTTGTTTTCCTAACCAATGTGCTTTGAGTGGTGCTAATTATTCTTTAATGATTTTAGGATAAATTTGTATTTTAAAAAGGTGGATCAATGGGGTAGTCTTAGAACATCAGATACACTTGAAAATACTGGCAGGGCAAAATGAAAAAAGTCATTGTTCATTATTTTCTTTTCTGCATCTTCCTTTTTTTTTGTAGAGACAGAGTCTCACTTTATGGCCCTCAGTAGATTGCCGTGGCATCACACAGCTCACAGCAACCTCCAACTCCTGGGCTTAAGCGATTCTCTTGCCTCAGCCTCCTGAGTAGCTGGGACTACAGGCACCCGCCACAACGCCCGGCTATTTTTTGGTTGCAGTTTGGCCGGGGCCGGGTTTGAACCCGCCACCCTCAGTATATGGGGCCTGTGCCTTACCGACTGAGCCACAGGCGCCGCCCTGCATCTTCTATAAAACATCGCCTTGCTTTAATATTTAATGTGCTTAGAACTCATTAGAGACAAGTTCTATTTGAATAAACATTACTGTTAATTTTACATTATTGCATAATAAAAGTGTTCTTTCATAATGCCAGCCTGTATTATGTGTATTCTGTATAGAGTATATCCTTAAATTAGTTAGGAGTATTCATAAAATTATCTGGAGCAATGAAACCCAATCGATGGTCACTGCCATTAAGTGACATAAGAAAATAGAATTGAATCAATTGAAAAAAACTGAAGAATTACTTTAAATTGAAGTTAAAAAGGGCAAGGAATTTTTAAAAATTAAACTGCCATGATAACTGCTTTATTCAAATCTTTGATCCATAGGCATAATTAGGTTACCTATGAGGACAACTGAAGTTTATACCTGTGAGCAAAATCCAGTTATGTCATAAGATTGGATCCAGCTGTCTTTTGCAAGCTGCAGAGTTTGTATAATATTACTGTCTCATGGCTAGAATTTTGAGATAAAACCCATTGTAATGTACACAACACTAATGCACATTTCATAGTTCAAAACTACTAACGGTAATATAAATGCCTTACCACAAAAAATAAGCGAGGTGCTATTTATGTTAATCAGTTTGATTTAAGCATTCCACATTGTATATCAAATCATCATCAGGTACCCCATAAATATATACAGTTATGATTTAATTAAAAATTAAAGTTACGGAGTGGCACCTGTGGCTCAGTGGGTAGGGCGCCAGCCCCATATACCGAGGGTGGTGGGTTCAAACTCAGCCCTAGCCAAACTGCAACAACAAAAATATCTGGGTGTTGTGGCCATTGACTATATTCCCAGCTATTTGGGAGGCTGAGGAAAAAGAATCCCCTAAGCTCAGGAGTTACAGGTTGCTGTGAGTTGTGATGCCACAGCACTCTACCAAGAGCAATAAAGTTAGACTCTGTCTCTACAAAAAAAAAAAAAAAAGAAATTTAAGTTAAAAATTCTATTCTAATTTGGTGTGTGTGTGTGCAACTGAATATATTTAGTTTTTTGCTTTGGGTTTTTTTTTTTTGTAGAGACAGAGTCTCACTTTATCACCCTCTGAAGAGTGCCAAGGCATTACACAGCTCACAGCAACCTCCATCTAGTGGGCTTTGGCAATTCTCTTGGCTCAACCTCCACAGTAGGGACTTACTGGCGCCCACCACCATGCCCAGCTATTTTTTTTGTTGTTGTTGTTGTAGATTGGCTGGGGCCGGGTTTGAACCCACCAGCCTTGATAAATGGGACCAGCGCCATGCCCACAGAGCCACAGGCACCACTCAATTTAGATATATCATACATATCCATATATTATATGTTTCTGCCTACACAGTTCTATATCAACTTGTAAATAAAGGAGCACTAATAAATTAAACAAAACCAAATGCTTTTGCAGTTCATGTGAATGTAGCAATCTTTGATAAACAAGCTTGGTTATATAAAAAAGTATTTTTGGTATTGCAAGAACAAAAATGCTTTCAAGGCAGGGTGTGATGGTACATGCCTATAATGCTAGCACTCTGGAAGTCCAAAGCAGGAGATTTTCTTAAGCTCAGGAGGTGGAGACAAGCCTAAGCAGGGGCAAGACCTCATCTCTATTAAAAATAGAAATGTTAACCAGGACTTGTGGCTGGGTCCTGTAGGTCCAATGAGGAGACTGAAACAGGAGAACTACTGAAGTCTAGGAGTTTGAGATTGCTGTGAGGTAGGCTTATGCCAAGGCACTCAAGCCTGGGGCAACAGAATGAGACTCTATCTCAAAAAAAAAAAAGTTTTCAAGTTGTCAGCATACAGTTTTTTCTGAGGTTTTACTGGACATTTTATGTTACTAAGGTGTCAGCATTTGACACAAACTTTATAAAACTACAAACCCAGTGAGAGAAAAATTTATCTGTTTGTATGATTTCTGATAAGGCAAATTAAATATTATTATCTAATAATAATAGCTAAATCTCCTGAGTTATCAACAAAAATGCCTATTAATTTTTAGGTTCTTATTTAGGAAAAATAAAGACATGCTTAAATAAAAAATAAGTGTTAGGGCCAAGCACAGTGTCTCAAATCTGTCATCTTTGTTCTCTGCGAGGCTGATACTGGTTGACTGCTTCAGGTCAGGAATTAGAGATCAGCCTGAGAAAGAGTGAGACCCCATCTCTCTTAAAAATAGAAAAACTAGGGAGTAAGATGGGTGACTGGAGGCAGCCTCCGACAGAAGCTCCTATCCAGAGGGAAGGATAACATCCAGAATGTTCCCAGTTAAGCTGAAAACTGGGAGCCAAGCCAAGAAGGAAGTGTGATAACTGCAGGTCACTTCTGCTGAGGCAAGCTGCAACTCCAAGAAAGCAAACTTCAGGTTTTATACTGGTGAGCGGTGAACTGAGGACCTCTTGTCTCACCCCATGGGTGAGAGCTGGAGGAAATGGGGACTACTTCCCCAGAGGGACCATGCTGTGACTCTGAACACTCTCTTGCCAGGCAGAAAAATTGAACTAACGTTTTCCCTGCCATTCTGAACTTCCAGTCCACCCTTCCACCCTCACCTGATAAACCAGAAGCCTAACCCCTGAAGAGACTGTGGGAGAAGGCTCAAGAGCAGTGCCCCCCGACAGTCTACCGGAACAAGTGCCCCACCCACTCCCCGGCCAGAGACTGCTAGAGCCACGTGACCCGCACCCTGTCCCTAGCACTGTCCCTGCCTCCGAGACACATGGGGCCAGGGATTGCTGGAGCCATGTGTCCTGCCCCTGCCCCTGGCACCCTCCCTGACTTTATGCTGAACCCCTGCCCAGCCAGAGACTGCTAGAGCCACGCGTTTCTGCCCTGCACCTGGCATCCTCCCTGCCTCCATGCTGCATAGGGCCAGAGACTGCTAGAGCTGAGTGTCCCACACCCTGCACCTGGCACCCTCCTTGCCTCTGTGCAGCTCCCCAACTGGCCAGAGACTACTACAGCTGCCGCCCCGACCAGCCAGAATCATGAGCCGAGTGCTGTCCTTGGTGAAGTCACTGAGCACCAGACAATGCCAGAATTGAGTGCAGCATCCCCACCCTGCTGCTGGATCCGTGTGCCCATGCTCCAGGAGCTACTCCTACAGCCAGAACTCCCTGGCTTCAGCACAGAACTGCACAGGATCACTTTCCACAAAGATCTGCCAACAAAAGAGTGATCCAGCCAGGGTCTAATTTTGTAGAGACACCTCCTCAACTCTGAGGACTGCCAGAGGAAACCAGAAATCACTCTATAGGGATACCCATGCTGCAGAGCAGCAAGGGCAAAGGTTCAGTGGCTGAGGGGGAAAAGCATTTGCTGACTTGGTACCCTTAGGATTAGACTGAGTCCAAGTGGAACACAAGTCAGTGGCTATTGAGCACTCGAGGCACGCAGGCCTAAGCACCCCCAGCTTGCAGGTAGTAGAGGGCAGGAGCCAGGTGTGAGGGCATTGACCTTCCTTTGACTGACAGGTGCTTATCCCTGGCACATCCGCTTATTGGAGGGAGCAGGACCGCAGCCCTTACCAGTGACTGGGCATGAAAAAGGAGCAAAGTGGAGAAAGAGACTCAGCCCCCTGGTCCAATTCTGCGACCAGGTGGGCCTTTCTGACTCCATAGAGCACCAGAATGAGCCAAATCTGAGCAGCCAGTAGATCTCTGACATCTAGTTGCTGGAGACCACTTGAACTCTCCCACTTGAGAGTTTGTACTGACTGTGTCAATTGGTTTGGAACCTCTAACCTGGGCCAATCACACAAGGACCCCCTTGCGTGGTACCCTGGTTGTACAGTAACGGGAAGGGTTGATTTTCCTCTTCCAGTTGTTGTCCGGGGGGGGGGTGGTCTTAGTTGCTTGTATTTCTCCACAGCTAAGACTTCACTACAGTCACTGATCCACCAGGATCAGACAAGAACCAGCTGAATAAATGACAGAGCCACCTAACCCCACCACATCAAGCAGGTTTCCTCAGCCTGAGACTGTAATACTATACGTCCTTTGCAAAGCTAAAGGGGGAAAAGCTGCAGTCATCAGTCTCAGATCCTTAACAAAGGGCTGGTTAACTACAACTCCAGGAACTCCCAAGCCAATTTCAACATACCTGAACACCTAGCCAACAGTGAAAAACAATCATGAGGTGGAATCAATGGAAAAACTCTGGCAACATGAACAATCAGAGTAGATCAACTCCCCCCATGAACAACAAAGCAGACACAACAAGAGATCCCATTTACAAACAAAAGGCTGAGATGTCAGAAATCGAGTTCAGAATCTGGATAGAAAATAAGATCAATGGAATGGAGGAAAAGATGGAATTAGAATTCAAAGCAGTAATTCAAAAGATGTCTCAAGAATTCAACGAATTCAAAGACAAAATGACCAAAGATTTTGACACATTGAATCAAGAATTTGCAGCCCTCAAACATCTGAAAAATACAATAGAATCCCTCAGTAAAAGAATGGAGCAGGCAGAAGAAAAGATCTCTGACATTGAAGACAAAGATATTGAACGCTCCCAAATGCTCAAAGTGGAAAAAAAGTGAAGAACAAAAACAGATCATTCTTTCAGAGAGTTCTGGGATAATTCGAAGAAATCTAATATTCAACTTATAGGAATACCTGAAAGTGATAAGGTTGTTGTGAAGGATACAGATGCTTTACTTCATAAAATAATCAAAGAAAAATTTCGAGACATGTCAAGAGATTCTGAAATTCAGATAGCAGACAATTTCAGAACACTGGCATGACTCAACCCAAATAAAAATTCTCATAGACACATTATAATTAACTTTGCCAAAGTTAATATGGAAAAATTCTGCAAGCTGTAAGACATAAGAAAACCATAAACTACAAGAAGAAGATCATTAAAATTACTGCAGATCTCTCTGCTGAAACCTTTCAAGCTAGAAGAGGGTGGTCATCAACCTTCAATCTCTTAAACAAAGTAACTTTCAACCCAGGGTCCTGTATCCAGCTAAACTGAGTTTCATCTATAATGGAGAAATTAAATACTTTAATGACATTCACATGTTGAACAAATTTGCCCTAACTAAATAAACCAGCTCTTCAGGATATTTTCAGACCTATCCTCCATAATGAACTACACAATCCTCCACCACCAAAGTGAACTTACTCAGAAACTTTTGATCAAATTCCAACTTCCGTAGTGGCAAAAGGATTAAAAACGTTCACTGGACTTTCAAAAAACTCAATACGCAAAACTCTATCTGGCTTATCATTACTCTCAATTAATGTGAATGGCTTAAATTGCCCTCTAAAGAGATACAGGTTGGCTGACTGGATACAAAAGCTCAGGCCAGACATGTGCTGAATTCAAGAATCTCACCTTACCTTAAAAGATAAACATAGACTTGGGGTGAAGGGATGGTCATCTATAATTCAGGCAAATGGAAACCGGAAAAAAGCAGATGTTGCAATTTTATTTGCAGATACAATAAGCTTTAAACCAATTAAAGTAAGGAAAGATAATGATGGTCACTTCTTATTTGTTAAGGGCAACACTCAACATGACATTTCAATTATCAACATTTATGCACCCAACCAGAATGCACCTCAATTTATAAGAGTAACGCTAATAGACATGAGCGACTTGATTTCCCCCAGCACCATAATTGTCAGAGACTTTAACACTCCTTTGGTCGTGTTGGATAGATCCTCCAAAAAGAAGCTAAGAAAAGAAATTTTAGACTTAAACTTAACCATTCAACATTTACATCTAACAGACATCTACAGAACATTTCATCCTAACAAAACTGAATGCACATTCTTCTTATCAGCCCATGGATTATCCTTCAAAATTGATCACATCTTAGATCACAGGTCTAACCTCAGCAAATTTAAAAGAATAGAAATCATTACTTGTATTTTCTCAGATAATCATGTAATGAAAGGTCAACTCAGTAACAACAGCAATCTGCACACGCATACAAAAAACATAGAAACTAAATAACTTCATGCTGAATGATAGTTGGGTCATAGATAAGGTTAAGAGGGAAATTACCAAATTTTTGCAACAAAACAATAATGAAGACATGAACTATCAGAACCTCTGGGATACCAGAAAGGCAGTCCTAACAGGAAAATTTATAGCGTTGCAAGCCTTCCTCAAGAGAACAGAAAGAGAGGAAGTCAACAACTTAATGGGACATCTCAATCAACTGGAAAAGGAAGAACTTTCCAACCCTAAACCCAGCAGAAGAAAAGAAATAACTAAAATTAGAGCAGAACTAAATGAAATTGAAAATAAAAGAATCATACAACAGGTCACCCAAAGGGTTGGTTTTTTGAAAAGGTCAATAAAATACATAAACCTTTGGCTAACCTAACCAGAAGTAGAAGAGTAAAATCCCTAATTTCATCAATCAGAGATGATAAAGGCAAAATAACAACAGACTCCTCAGAAATTCAACAAATCCTTAATAAATACTACATAAAACCCTACTCTCAGAAGTATGAAAATCTGATAGATCAATATTTGGAAACATGCCACTCTCTAGACTTAGCCAGAAAGAAGTGGAAATGTTGAACAAGCCTATAACAAGT
Organism: Nycticebus coucang; assembly: GCF_027406575.1. NCBI lineage: Eukaryota > Metazoa > Chordata > Mammalia > Primates > Lorisidae > Nycticebus > Nycticebus coucang. The sequence goes on along the minus strand of NC_069799.1, from coordinate 21,081,912 downwards.
TCTGAAATGGCATCAACTATAAGAAATCTCCCCAAAAAGAAAAGTCCAGGACCAGATGGCTTCACATCAGAATTCTACCAAACCTTTAAAGAGGAACTAGTACCTATATTACTTAATCTTTTCCAAAGCATAGAGAAAAGAAGGAATACTTTCCAACTCATTCCATGAAGCAAATATCACCCTGATTCCCAAACCAGGAAAAGATCCAACAAGAAAAGAAAATTGTAGACTAATACCTGTAATGAATATTGATGCAAAAATATTCAATAAGATCCTAGCAAACAGAATCCAACAACACATCAAACAAATTATACATCACGAACAGATGGGTTTTATCTCAAGGTCCCAAGGATGGTTCAATATATGTAAATCCATAAATATAATACATTACATGAACAAATTAAAAAACAAAGACCACATAATTCTCTCAATTTTTGCAGAAAAAGGTTTTAATAATATCCAGCATTCTTTCTTGAGCAGAACACTTAAGAAAATAGGTATAGAAGGAACATTTCTTAAACTGACAGAGGCCATCTACAGCAAACCCTCAGCCAATATCGTATTGAATGGAGTTAAATTGAAATCATTTCCACTCAGATCAGGAAACAGGCAAAGATGCCCACTGTCTCCATTGCTTTTTAACATTATAATGGAAATCTTAGCCACCGTAGTCAGGCATGAGAAGGCAATCCAGTGGATCCAAATAGGACCAGAGGAGATCAAACAGTCACTCTTCACAGACAATTTAATTATATATGAAGAAAATCTCAGGAAATCAACTACAAAACTTCTAGAAGTGATCAAGGAATATAGTAACATCTCAGGATACAAAATTAATACTCACAAATCTGTAGCCTTCATATATACCAACAATAGTCATGGGGAAAAAACAATCAAGGACTCTATTCCCTTTACAATAGTGCCAAAGAAGATGAAATATCTGGGAGTGTATCTAACTAAGGATGTGAAAGATATCGATAAAGACACCTATGAAAATCTGAGAAAAGAAATAGCTGAAGATGTTAACAAATGGAAAAATATATCATGCTCATGGCTGGGAAGAATTAACATTGGTAAAATGTCTATACTACCTAAAGCAATCTACAGATTTAATGTGATCCCTAGTAAAACACCTCTGTCATACTTTAAAGACCTGGAATAATAGTACTTCGTTTTATAAGGAAACAGAAAAAAACTCAAATAGCCAAGACATTACTCAGAAAAGAAAAGCAAATTGGGAGGAATCATGCATCCAGATTTCAGACTATACTATAAATCGATAGTGATCAAAACAGCAAAAAACTGGTACAAAAATAGAGATGTAGATGTATGGAACAGAATTGAGACCAAGAGGTGAACCCAGACACTTATCGTCATTTGATTTTTGATAAGTCAATTAAAAATATAAATTGGGTGAAAGATTCCCTATTCAATAAATGGTGCTGGTTAATTGGCTGGTAACCTGTAAAAGACTGAAACTGGACTCACACCTTTTTCTGCTAACAAAAATTGACTCTCACTGGTTAAAGGACTTAAAGTTAGAACATGAAACTATAAAAATTCTTAGAGAAATTGCAGGGGAAATGCTTGAAAAAATTGGCCTGAGAGAATACTTTATGAGGAGGACCCCCCCAGGCAATTGAAACAACATCAAAAATACATTACTGGGATCTGAAAAAATTAAAAAGCTTCTGCATTGCCAAGAACACACTAAGTAAAGCGAATAGACAGCCCTCAGAATGGGAGAGGATTTTTGCAAGTTATATTTCTGACAAAGGTCTAATAACCAGAATCCACAGAGAACTCAAACTTATTACTTTTGTTATTTGGGGTTTTTTTTGGCCAGGGCTGGGTTTGAACCCACCATCTCTGGCATATGGGGCCGGTGCCCTATCCCTTTGAGCCACAGGTGCCACCCTCAAACTTATTACTAAGCTAAAAACAAGTGATCCCATTTCATTGTGGTCAAGAGACATGAACAGAAGCTTCCCTGAAGAAGACAGGCGCATGGTCCACGGACACATGAAAAAATGCTCATCATCTTTAATCATAAGGGAAATGCAAACTAAAACTACTCTGAGATACCATCTAACTCCAGTAAGAGTAGCCCACATCACAAAATCCCAAAACTACAGATGTTGGCATGGATGTGGAGAAAAGGGAACACTTCTACATGATGGTGGGAATGGAAGCTAGTACATTCCTTTTGGAAGGAAGTTTGGAGAACACTCAGGGATTTAAATGTAGATCTGCCATTTGATCCTGCAATTCCTCTTCTAGGTATATATCCAAAGGACCAAAAATCATTTAACAATAACGATATTTGCACCAGATTGTTCATTGCAGCTCAATTCATAATAGCCAAGTCATAGAAGAAGCCCAAGTGCCCATCGACCCATGAATGGATTAATAAATTGTGGTATACACATACCATAGAATACCATGCAGCATTTAAAAAAATGGAGACTTTACCTCTTTTATGTTTACATGGATGGAGTTCTAAAATATTCTTCTTAGTAAAGTATCTCAGGAATGAAAAAAATATATATCCAATGTACTCAGTACTTCTGTGAAACCAATTTATAATCACTCACACTTGCATATGAAAAATGAAACACAACTTTAGCCTAGGATGAAGGAGGGAAATGGAGGGAGAGGGGAGAGGAGAGGGGTGGATTGATAGAGGGAGGGATAGTAGGGGGACTGCACCTATGGAGCACATTGCAAGTACAAGTTGGATCTGTTAAGTGTAGAACACAAATGTCTTAATGCTGTAATTGGGTAAATGAGGTGAAAGGTATGTTGACTAGTAGGATGTAAGCACTCCAAGTTGTACAAATAATCAACACATTGAATCCCATATCGGCATAAATGTATTTATAATCTATGTACAAATGATTTAATAAAAAATTTAAAAAAAGAAATAAGCCCTTTGGGAAACTGGACAGACACCCATCAATGTTTCCTGATCTGTACTAAGTAATGAAGGTTGCTTGCTGATGGGTCCAGGAATAGAAATATGCTTGGGACCTCAAGAGAAGAGGAATTTACCCAATGCATACAGGTATCTAATGGCACAGATGAAACCTGAGCCATCTGGCTTTCAAGAAACCTGAGCCAACCTGGCTTTCAAGAAAGTCCAGCCTGAGATTCCTTATAAAAGGTTCCAGCAAAGCCAATTATAAAGGAAAGAAGAGCTTAGATGGCTAATAACTAATTATTCTTACTGTGCTTTATGCAAATAATCAGTATACTGAAGATACAGTTTATTCTGGCAACTAAGTTATTTCTGCTATAATTTGTCTTTAGTAAAGAGAGAAATTGGAGAGAGAAAAATGGTTTAAAGAGAAAAGATGCTGTTGCCCACCTCTATTAAATCCCAGCTTTCTCTGTACTGTCAACTCATAAAATGAGACATAACTGTTTTAGTAAACTAATCTGTTAAATGGCACTAAGAGACTAGCCAAAGAATATATAATTATATATGGTAGTTATTTTTACTCTGAAGCCTTAAAACTCGCCACATTGGAAAAATTTGTGCAGTAATAAATGTTATCTTCTGTGTCTATATAGACACCTCAGGAAAAATTAAAACCTGAAATGGGAATTTCCCAGTAAAAGGTGCAACTGTAACACTGCATACACTGTGCCTTATCCTTATACTCTGCTGAGTCTGCTGCAAGCAGAAGCCAAGTGGCCCACTTGCCTGGACTTAAAAGATGTTTTTGTTCAGTATAAGTCTGGCTCTGGGAAGCCAGATTGTTTACTTTCCAGTGAGAGAAACTAGACATGGAAAGTGCAATCCAGTACACATGGATTAGGTTGCCACAAGGGTTCAAAACACCCACAATTTTTGGAGAAGTGCTGGCTCGTGACCTCCAGAAATTCCTGGCTGAGGGATTAGAATTTGTGCTGCTACAATATGTTGATGACCTCTTTTTAGGGCATCCTACACAGGAGGGCTGCGCCTCAGGCATGGACTGTCTTTTATGACATCTAGAGAACACCCTGAACCCAGCCATGCTCTTAGCAGTAAGTGGAAGAGAGACTGAACATGACTGTATGGAAGTTGTAAATAATGTGTATTCTAGGGCAGACTTGAACTGTGTGACCAGCCTTGAACATTTGCAAACTGGGACTTGTAGACTGAAGCAGCTACATGAAAGCTACATGAAAGCCCAAGGTGATCAGTGGGCCGGGTATGCAGTGGTTACCTTAAAGAAACTGTAGAGGCTAAGCCCCTACTGATCCCAAGGAACATTGGCTCAGAAGGCTGAGTTAATTGCCTTGACTTGAACCTTAGAACTAAGTCAAGAGAAAAATGTGAATGCTTTTCTGACTGTCCATGTATGGGGGGCATTGTAAAAGGAGAAAGAACTATTAAATTCTGAAGAAAAGGATATTAAGCATTAGCAAGAGATACTTCAGTTGCTAGAGGCAGTATGGAAACTCCAGGGGGTAGAAGTGATGCACTATCCTGAACATCAAGGATATGCTTCCACCATCACTAAAGGGAACAATAGAGTCGGTACTGAGGCAAAAAGCACTACATCCAAACCATACCAGGTGTCGTAAGTGGCTCCCCTCATCTTGTGGGTTCTGGAGCTCTCACCTATATACTTCCTGGGAAAAGAAGGAACAGTTGGCAGCAGATAGGAGCCAGGAAATGAAGAGAGAATGAATAAAGATGCCAGATGGACAAGTAGCAGTCCCCCAGGTTCTAGGAGCCACCGTGGTGACAGGAGTATTTGATGAAGTTGCTGGGCCAGTACCTCTACATCTCCTGTCTACAGTGTATCACCTGCAACCAGTTCAATGCACACCAAGGACTGACAATACCCCCAGGAATCTAGTCATGTGGAGCAATGACCTTTGAGGACTTCCAGTCTTTTGTGTCTGTATATCCTTTCTCTCTGGAGGATTCAGGGGACCAAGTCAAGGTCTAGAATCAAAAACTTGTCCACCTGAAACCAAGGTAGAAAGGACTTCACAACATTATCCTGAGCACATGCAAGGCAGTGAAGGTAGAAGGAAATCCTCACCTGGAGTAATCACAGGTGGCTGAGTAGGACTTCACTGCCCCTTGGAAAGTAAAGATAACTTTTAAAACAGTCAACATGCCCTGTTCCAGCCACACACTGGGAGGTGGCCAGCCAACACACAGCTGAAGCCTGAGGAAACTCCTCGAGGGACTTGTCTTAATTGGACTTTGGACTTTGGGAAAAGGGAGGGGGAATTTCACACGGAAAAGTAAGAACTCCTATGTATATTAGCCCACCACCATGGTAATATAAGGACTGAGTAGAGAACCCAACAAGAGTCACAGTCCCTAAAACATCAGTGCTACAAAGTAATTAATATCAGCACCTAGAGAAACAAGCTGATATTGAGACCCCTAAATTGAAATATATTGGAGTCTCAAAGGGGGGAATGAGAGAGGATAGCCAAGAAGGGTGAGGTCTAGGAGAACAGGTCTTCTCAAGGAGACCACATGGATACACCTGCAGGGTCCTCTCTATGGTGACTCAGCTCTTGGACATTTGTAAACTTAACTTCCTGAAACTTGAAAATTTCCAAATTATGTGAAATCCTGTAGTCTGTATGGGCTAGAATAGCATCTCCCACTTAATTCAAACTGGCCAATGAGAAAGGTACCTGTGGGGTGGAACTTTATGACTGTCAATAAAAAGGGAAAGACTAAGCCAGTCAGGGAACATGGCCATTTGGAATTCTTCTATGCCATAACCTCCTGGCTAGTAAATAAAGCCCTTCCTCTTATAAATGTGGTGTTTGGGTGCTCTTTCTCTCTGTTGGGCCTTGTCTTCCTGCAACAGTAGCATCACAGCTCAAACATGTTCAAACTCCTAGGCTTGAGCACTCCTCTTGCCTCGGATCACAAGTAGCTGGGATTACAAGTGTTTGTCAAAATGCCCAGCTAACTTTTTCTATTTTTAGTAGAGATGAGGTCTTGCACTTGTTCAGGCTGGTCTCAAACTACTGAGCTCAAGCCATCCACCCATTTTAGCCTCTCAAAATGCTAAAATTATAGGTGAGAGCCACCATGCCCACTAATTTTTCTATTTTTAGTAGAGAAAGGGTTTCACTCTTATTCAGGCTGATCTTGTCTGCCTGAGCTAAAGGAATCCTCCTACATTGGCCTCACAGACTATTAGGTATCCCAGGCCAGGTTCAAACACACCACCCTTGTTGTATGTGGGTGGTGCTGTAACCACTGTGCTATGGGCACCAAGCCATCACAGACTATTAGTATTATTACAGGTATGTGCAACCACACTGGGCCTAAAGAGAATTCAAATGAAAATTTCACAGGCATTCTCAAAAACACACAAATATTTTTATGACCTTAAAAGCAAAGGAAGAGGCTCAGCATCTGTAGCTCATGTAGCTAAGGTGCCAGCCACATAAACCAGAGCTGGCGAGTTCGAATCCAGCCCAGGCCTGCGAAACAACAATGACAAATACAACCAAAAAGTAGCCGAGCATTGAGGCGGACGCCTGTAGTCATAGATACTTGGGAGGCTGAGACAAGAGGATTGTTTAAGCCCAGGAGTTGGAGATTGCTGTGAGCTGTGATGTCACAGTGCTCTACCCAGGGTGAAAGCTTGAGGCTCTGTCTCAAAAAAAAAAAAGCAAAGGAAGAGCAGTCAGACACTTCAGTGGTTATAAGCTATGGGATGTTAGTTCTTACTGCTACCTGAAAGGAATATCACTGAAAAGTAAAGACATTCAAAAATACATAAAGAAGATGGCCAGGTACGGTGGCACACATCTGTAAACCTAGCACCTCGAAGGGGCCAAGGCAGGAAAATTTCTTGAGCTCAGGAGCTCAGGACCAGCCTGAGAAGAGCAAGACCCTATCTCTACTAAAAACAACTGGAAAACAATTAGCCAGTAATTGTGGCTGTACCGCTGCCTACGTAGGAGCCTGAGTCAGAAGAATGACTTGAACCCAGAAGGCTGAGGTTGTTCTGTGCTAGGTTGATGCCATGGCACTACAGTCTGAGGCAACAGAGTAAGATTCTGTTTCAAGGAGCAAATAAGAATAAAACTAAAAAAAAAAAATAAAAACTGAGTTGCCAATGAAAACTACGCTTCTCAGACATCATTTCTATTGGAGATAAGCTTTCCTAATCACATTGTGCTGTCTGGTTTCCACTTTCAACTTGGGACCTCTGACCAGTGTTATCTACATCATTCAGTCCAACCTACCTGGGTGCTTGACTACTGTCTGTTGTGTCCTCGCTTTCTAGGGTTCTTTGCTTTTCTTCAGAGAGGTGATGAGTGATGGCTTAGATATACCAAGACCAGTTTTATTAGAAAAAGAAACGTGACTCTTGTTGGGATTCTCTAATTAACAATCTAGTATCTTGCTAAAGTAGAGAACAGAACATTTTAGGAAATCCTGAAGGAATAATCTATAAACAGAAGTTCCTTACACTAACTTTAGAACACTTAAAAAGTATTTAAACATTAAAGATTCTTAGTTCAACTACCCAGTACTACTGAAATAAAGTTTGTTGCTAGAAAAGTGGTTCTCAACCTTCCTAATGCTGCAATGTATTTTCATTGTTCAAAAGGAGTCACGACCCACAGGTTTAGAACTGCTGTGCTAGAGGCTCAGCGCCTGTACCTCAAGGGCTAGGGTGCAGGCCACATACAGCAAGGCTAATGTGTTCAAATGCAGCCTGGGAATGCCAAACAATTACAACTACAACAACAACAACAACAACAAAAACAGCTATGCATTGTGGTGGGTGCCTGTAGCCCTAGCCTCTTGGCAGGCTGAGGCAAGAGGATCACTTCAGCCCAAGATTTTGAGTTTGCTGTGAGCTGTGACACCATGGCACCCTACTGAGGGCAATATAGTGAGACTCTCTCTATGGTTTCCACTTTCAACTTGGGACCTCTGACCAGTGTTATCTACATCAAAAAAAAAAAAAAAAGAAGGAAAGAAAATTTGGTGCTAGAAATTTGACTTAAAGTTATAGGAAATAATTCTATGCCACTAACTGTCTCAAATTACAATTAATCTTGTGAAAAACATACATCAGCTAAAGAAAGCATAAGGTTAACATCAAGATAGAACATCTATAATATTTTCTTCCTTATACTGAGAAATCCTTAACTTTTTCTTATGCCTATATACACACATAAACTCATGTAATCAAAGAAGAAACTCCATAAAGACCTTCTGCAAAGAAAGAATGTAAAATGCTTAGTATAGACTAAGAATTGTGTATTTGAGTTATCCTCATCAAGGATAACCAGTTTTCTGTAGTTCTCTAGCATGACATTCCAACATAAATTCTGCTGAGCAGGGTCCAGGAAGGCCCACTCATCCATAGAGAATTCTACAGACACATCTTCAAATATCAATATTTCCTGAAAAAAAAAAAAATCAAATGTATTTACCAAGAAGCCATGAGGAGATGTAATTTCACTTTCAGTTAAGTGAGAGAGCGAAGAGAGCTGTTTCTGATTTATATGAGTGACTGGGATTATGTAATAAGATGTGTATAGGAGAGATGAATTGTCTCATGTGTTCTCCAACACTGTGGAAATAGGATGGCATGACATCCACAGAACCAGTGTAGATGCTACTCATTTTTGTGTGACACAATACAAAAATAAGGCCACCAATGCGAGCATGCAGATTGTTGTGGCTTATTTCCATCAAATAGTATACATTGTGTATATTTCTCCTATAAAAATGTCATTGTGAGTTAAATTGTACCTCTAACATTTTAATGTGTACAACAAAAAACTGGAGATCTTGTCCAAATGCAGATTTTGATTCAGAAGATACGTGGGGAATCTTAAATTTCTGAATTTCTAACAAGCTCAATGGTGATCTGTCACATGACAATATTTTGTCAAACATACAGTAAATTGTAGTGGGCTGAATTTGTCCCAGTTAATTATTGACGCAGTAAATATGGGTGAGAGTCTTAACTTATAAAAAGAGAATCTGAGAAGAAAGGAGACCTTCACAAAAAATGTTTTGGTTCATGCACATCATTTGGAAATCTCTCCCAAATACTTGTTTATAATAGAGAAAATCTACTGAACTCTAAAATGGAATATGTGTCAAAGAAAACCATAACTGAGTGAATAAAATTAACATCAAATGTACTTGGACGAATTAGTAGCAGGTGCTGATTCACAATTGCAGACACAATCTCACTGCTGTGATAGTACTGGACAAAAGAAGTAAATCAGAATCTGATAAAAACTAGTTCAAAATACTAGGCACAGTGGCTCACGCCTGTAATCCTAGCTCTCAGGGAGGCCAAGGCAGGTGTATCACTTGAGCTCACAAGTTCGAGATGAGCCTGAACCAAAGAGAGACCATCATCTCTAAAACTAGCTGGGCCTTGTGGTGGGCACCTGTACTCTCAGCTTCTTGGGAGGCTGAGCCCAAGATTTGGAAGTTGCTGTGAGGTATGATGCCACAGCAGTCTACCAAGTGCGACAAAGTAAGAATCTGTCTCAAAAAAAAAAAAAAAAAAGAAGGAAGTAAGTTTAAAGAAAAAGTTTTATGCAAAGCTCAAGGTACAGATATTTATCATGTTGTGTAACCTGTAAGGGGGTCTTTAAATAGTCTTTCCACATACTAGAAAGCATGCCTTTTCTAATTATTTTGTCTGTCAGAACTATGACATACTTTAGGCCTTTAATGCCATCTTCTATAGAAGTGTATGTACTGCACCTTTTTTTTTTTTTGAGACTAGTTCTCACTTTGTCTCCCTGTGTAGAGTGCTGTGGTGTCATACCTTACAACAACGACACATTCTTGGGCTCAACCAATCCTCTTATCTCAGCCTCCCCAGTAGCTGGGAGTATAGGCACCTACCATAACACCCGGCAATTACTTAGAGATGGGTCTCACTCTTGCTCAGGCTGGACTCAAACTCATGTTCCCAGGCATTTCACCTGCCTTGGCCTCCCAGAGTGCTAAGATTACAGGTGTGAGCCACCACTCCTGGCCCCATGTACTTCGTCTTATTCTACATAGAACTGATGGAGCTTTCAGATGGAACCTAAACAGTACATATTTCCTTTCTTGGCTAAAATTCAATGCAGGCTTATCCACAATGGCAATCTTGGGTATCCACATTTTCCCATTTTAAATTGGCACAAGGAAAACTTTTGCAATATCATAGTACATAATATATATGTGTATATATACATATACATATATATATATATATATTTTTTGTAGAACATAAATTTACAGTTAGAATTTTGGGGGGAACACAAGAAGATTAGATGGAGAGAATAGAAAGAAAACTATGATATATAGGTAGGGGAGAAGTCTTCAGAGCCTCTTAAGTATTATAAGAAAAGGAGTAAAGAGTATTTGAAACAAACTCATTAGGCAAGAACACTGAAATTAGAGAAGCAAAAGTTTGCAATTTCCAAACAGGTATCTAGCAGGCCCAGGTAGATCTCGAACCCACCAGCTTTGATGTATGTAGCTAGTGCCCCACTCACTGAGCTATGGGTGCCAAGCCATGCCTTCCACTTTCTTAAGCAAACATTCTGTTTCTGGATAAAATTTATCACACAAGATTCTTTTCTTACACAATGCCATTTTACTTTCTGTCTAATTTCTCTCATTCCCAAAAACCCACCTCCCATACAATAGGATCACAGTTCACTATGAAGTCAACCATTCACTCAGCCAAACTGATAATTAGAAGTTGTAAAAGGCAAGAGTCTTATTCTTTGACAAAGAATCAGTTTCTCCAACAATTTAAACAACAAATGAGAGATATTTTATAAACTATAACAGTGACACACATTATAACATTTTCCCACTCAGGGCTGCACAGGGAACCCCCATTTTTCAGGCTTAGGTGAGCTCAAAACTCATACTTTCATCTCTAGGCACAAACACATTGCAGGCCATACCCTCTGAACCCTAGCAAGGTCATGGAACAAAGCAGTACTGAACACTTTGGTTGGCTCCACCCTGACTTGGGGGCATATACCCTAATCCCCACCCCAGACAAAAACTGCAGCAAAGACCTAATATCTTGTCCAAGGTGAGGGGCTGCATTCAATCATTTGCTAGAACACCCTTTCAGTTCATAAAGGCATTTTTACATCTACCACATCCTGGCCAAAATATCTCTTAGGGCCAATATTTACCTCTAGACCAAGCACCCATGCAGGAGACCTCTGACTTGGGCTTCCTCCCCACTGCCAGTAGCTCTGGTGCTCTCCACTCTCTCTGCATGCCCCTTCATTTAACAAAATCCCATTTTATCACTGATCTGTGGACCATGGGCTCAATTCTCAAATCCCCAAAACTAAGGACTCAGTGAAGAAATTCCAATAACAAAAGTACAACACAGGCATCCTTTCTGATGTCTTTCATTTCCCCCCTAATTCTCAAATGGCCACATGGCTGCCAAAGACTAGACCTGTGTCTGAGACAGGAAGCAGAAAACCTGGAGCTTCCAGTTTCTGTCAGAATAGCCAGGGGGCAAAGCTGGAGCAGGGAAGAAAGGGCCACTCACACAGTCATTTCACCCTGTGAAGGGAGAGTGAACCCCACCTATTGTTACTCATCTCAGTCATTCTCCAAGCACTCACATGCACACATTTCTTAACCTGGGCAACCTCGATTTACCACTATAACTGCCACTTAGCCAGAAGAGCAAACCAACACTCCCCTAGGCTCTGTGAAGGGAGGTCTAACTCCACCCTCAGAGTACTCTCAGTCACACCACATCCACATACTCTCATACACCTCTAAACAAACCTTGTTATGGGGTGATAAAAGACCACCAGACAAATAATCTTCAAAATACCAATAAGGAGCCTTTATTTATACCGAACGGTTAACTGTCTCCACAAGTCTCAGAGAGATGAGGGGAGAGAAGCTCTGACCGGGGTTAATGCACAGCTTTCATGGGTTGGATGATGCAGCAAGCAAGCCGCAGGACTCCACAACCAGCACATACTCCATAACCGGCATGTACGGCACTTGTAGTTACTTGGTTAAGTAAAATAATAGCTAGATACAAAACCATTTTTAGCATCAAAAGGGGTCAGCCTGACCTTATCCTGCCTGTGTGTGTACCACGAAATCAGCAAGACCTTATCTTGTGTGTGTTCATCAAGGCCTCATCCCCTGTGTCCCCTGTTCATCCTTCCTTCCCATCCCTATTTCCGGGGGAAAGGTAAAGGGTGAGTTGGGCCCTGGCCCACCAGCTCACCATCTCATTCCCTACTCCTGATCTTGGGGAATTTCAAATCTTTGATCAAACTTTTACTTCTTCTTCATTCTCACACATGTGTTAGAAGTAGGATGAGGGGTTCTGCAAGAGTGGACAGGAGAGTAGTTAACCAGGGGGACCAATTGAATAGGTTTTCAATTCGCTGACTAGCTTCTAGTCTCTTCTCTGTTTTGAATCCTCGTTTTATCCCTTTTGAGACTTCAGTATATTTTAATTTGGGGTATCAATATCAGCTTGCTTTTGCAGGTGCCAATATTAATTACTTTTCAGCACTTAGATTTTAGGGAATGTGACTCCTCTTGGGTTCTCTACTCAAGCCTTACTAGTACTATGGTGGTGGGCTAATACACATATGAGTTTTTCTTTTTCCTCATGTGATATCCCCCACGCCTTTCCCAAAGTTGAGTTCAAAGTCCAATTAAGACAAGTCCCTTGAAGCTTCATCCTTGCATTGAGCAGCCAGCTTCCAGTGTGTGGCTGGAGCAGGGCATATTGGATGTCTTAAAATTTACCGTGGGCAGAGCCTATGGCTGGTCAGCACCTGTGGCTCAGTGGGTAGAGCGCTGGCCCTGTATACCAAGGGTGGTGGGTTCAAACCCGACCTAGGCCAAACTGTGACAACGACGACAAAAAAATAGCCTGGCATTGTGGTAGGGGCCTGTATTCCCAGCTACTCAGGATGATGAAGCAAGAAAATCGCCTAAGCCCAGGAGTTGAAGGTTGCTGTGAGACCACAGCACTCTACCAAGGGCAAAAAAGTGAGATTCTGTCTTAAAAAAAAAAAAAAATAGCCAAGCATTTTGGCAGGCGCCTGTAGTCCCAGCCACTTGGGAGGCTGAGGCAAAAGAATTGCTTGAGCCCAAGAGTTTGAGGTTGCTCTGAGCTGTGACGCCATGGCACTCTACCTACAGACACAAAGTGAGACTCTGTCTCAAAAGAAAAGGCCAAATTTAGAGTTTTGATTTTAGAAGATTTGTTAAATAGCAAAGGCTTAAAGCATTTGTTCAAACAAGATTATAAGCCAATATGTTGAACAGTTTGATGAGAACATTTCAGATTTTATATGAAACCCGTACATTGTACCCCTTGATTGCACTAATGTACACAGCTATGATTTAACAATAAAAATTAATTAATTAAAAAAAAGATTATAAGCCAAAACATTCTAAAGGCAATACAGAGTCAACATGGATTACATGTAAATTCCTTTGCAACTTTACTTTTAGGAGCTTCATTTAAATGCACAATCTACAAACATTCAAAACCCTAAACCTCCTTTCTTTTTTTTTTTTTTTTTTCTGCCATGCCTTTCATTTTCTTAAATAACCCTTCTGTTTCAGGACAAAATTTACCACACAACATCCTTTCTTACACAATGCCATTTTCCTTTCTGTCTTAATTTTTCTTACTCTTAAAAAAAAAAAAGAACTCTTTTCACAAAACAGAATCACAGTTTACTATGAAATTAATTATTCACTTGGCTAAACTGATAATTAGAAGGCTTATTTTTTTTTTTTTTTTGAGAAAGAATTTCATGTCACCCTCAGTAGAGTGCTATGGTGTCACAGCTCACAGCAACCTCAAACTCAAGTGTTTAAGCAATTCTCTTGCCTCAACCTCCCAAGTAGCTGGGACTACAGACACCCACCACAACACCCCACTATTTTTTGTAATAATTGTCATTTTTGTTTTTAGCAGGACTGGGCCAGATTCGAACCCACCAGCCCCAGTATACGTGGCTGACGCCCTAACCACTGAGTTAAAGGCACCAAGCCTAATTACTACGTTTAAAAGGTAATAATCTTATTATTTTTTTTTTTTTGGCAAAGATTCAATTTCTTAAATAATCTAAACAGCAAAAGTATTACATTTTACTAGTGAGAGATATTTTATGGAACATAACATTGACAGTTTTTGTTTTGTTTTGTTTCACTCAGGGCTAGACAGGGACTCCCCATCTCTGTTTGGTTTTTTGGTAAGAGAGCACAAACAGGTTGCCTTCTCTAGGCCACAACCCCTGGGACTCTAGCAAGGTTACGAATAAAGTAGCATAAAATATCCCTGGGAGTTTCTACATTGAGTAAGAAACACACATCTCAATCCTTTCCCCAGAGGAAAAAAAAAAAAGATGCTAAAATGTAATAACCTTGTAATAGGGAAGGGACTGCATTTATTTGTTAAAACACTCTTTTAGGGGGCTCAGTGCCTGTAGAGCAGAGGCTAGAACACAAGCCACATACAACAGACCTGGAGAGTTCGAATCCAGCCTGGGCCTGCCAAACAACAATGACAACTACAACCAAAATTTGCCAGGCATTGTGGCAAGTGCCTATAGTCCTAGCTACTTGGGAGGCTGAGGCAAAAGAATCACTTAAGCCCAAGAGTTTATGGTCGCTGTGAGCTGTGACGCCATCACACTCTACCCAGTGTAACAAAAGAGAGACGTTGTCTCAAAAAAATAATAATAATAAAAAATAAACACTCTTTTAGGCCAGATGCAGTGACTAATGCCTGTAATCCTAGCACTCTGGGAGGCCAAGGCAGATGGATTGCTTGAGCTCTTCAGCTCACGAGTTTGACAGCAGCCTGAGCAAAAGTAAGACCCCCGTCTCTACTAAAAATAGAAAAACTGAGGCAAGGGGATAGCTTGAGCCCAAGTCGGAGGTTGCTGTGAGCTATGATGCCACAGTATTCTACCCAGGGCAACAACTTGAGACTCTGTCTCAAAAAAAACCCAAAAAACCTATTCATTTAGCTTATAAAGGTGTTTTTATCTACCAAGTTTTGGCTAAAATTTACCTTAGGGTCAATATTTACGCCTAGATAAAGGACTCCTTCAGGAGACCTCTGACTAGGGTCTCCTCTTCCTTGAGAGAAGCTCTGGCACTCAAAAATCCCTCTGCATGCCTTTCTGTCTAACAAAATCTCATTGTATCACTGATCTGTGGCCCATGGGGTAACTTCTGCAATCTCCAAGACAAAAGACCTGCTAGAGAAAGAAATTCTGGTAACAAACCACAACACAGGCATCTTTTCTAATGTCTTTTCATTGTTCCTCTAAGTCTCCTGTGGCCACAAAGGACAGGACCTGTGTCTTGAATTCGTTTACTAGGCCTAGAGTTTGAGGCAGAAAGCAGGAAACCAGAACATTCAGTTTCTTAGAATAGCTAGGGGGCAAAGTTGGAGCAGGGAAGAAGTGACCCTGTAGACTAAACTGTGCCCTACAGCTTCTGGCCTAAGTATAGAGAATATGTGCTTAGGCCTTATAGAATGTAGAGGCTTAAAATCAAGAACATAAGCTTACAGTTGAATCTAGCAAATTTAAAAATATTACAGAGGTGGCAGTTTTACAATACTCGGACGCTTGAACTTTAATAACAGGTGTAAAACTAATTTTATCTTAAGGGATACCTCAATCACATGAATAATAAGGCATTGGAGTTATTCCTATTTACACAAAGTTCTTAATCTTCCTGGAGACATACTGGTTAGCACATAGTATCCTATAAACCCTTTCTTAAAATACTGTATCATAGGAAAGCACCTGTGGCTCAGTGGGTAAAGCGCCAGCCCCGTATACCGAGGGTGGCGGGTTCGAAACCGGCCCTGGCCAGCTAAAATAGCAGTGACAACTGTAACAAAAAATAGCCAGGTATTGTGGCAAGCTCATGTAGTCCCAGCTACTCGGGAGGCTGAGGCAAGAGAATCACCTAAGTCCAAGAGTTGCAGTGAACTGTGATGCCACGGTACTCTACCTAGGGTGACAGAGTGAGACTCTGTCTCAAAAAAAAGGAAAGAAGAAAAACACTTTATCATAGTTTCCAAGACAGTGAGCTTCCCATGTGTGTTTCTTATTTATTTCCCTCAGACAAACCACAAACACATCACAAGTCGGGTAAATGAGGCCACAAATAAGGTAAAAAACAGAGATACAGACAGGGGCCAGTCACACAATTGTTTTGCCTTGTGAAGCCGGGGAGCTTGGGCCCTCCTTTTGTGTAAAAGATCTTCTGGGGGATCAGGAATAGGTAATTGAAGATAGACAGGAAGATAAGTTGGAGGGCGATTAAAGGTGGAGAAATAGTACCTTTTGTCTAATTCATATTTATGCGCATCTGTATTTAAGGGAGTTTTTTAGGGTAGCAAACAACACTGATGTGTTTTTTTTTCTTTGAATGTGTTCTTCTTATCAATATAAATAAGGCAATTGCTTAAGATGATGAGAGCTCTCTAAAATTTTTTTTTAATTAAGGAGTTTTTGTTTTTAATTTAAAGAATCCATCTTCTGGTTATTTAAAGTTAGAATTTTCTAAGGTATATTTGTTCTAAAAGCGACTTAATCCAATTCCTCTTTATAAGGCCCAATGCCTCTTCATAGAAAAGGCTATTTCTAAGATTACCAAAAATGCACTCTCAGAAATAGACTTCTATTAGAATAGACAATAACAAAACTCACTCCTCAGAGCTTGATATGTTTGGTACATACAGCATGCTGCTCTCGGACTCCCAGTCTTTCCAAATGGGCCACGTGACATGTTCCTAACAAAACACACCCTCCAGATGTTGGAGACGGAGGAGACAATTCCCACTCAGTCACAAAGTCATGCTCAAAGAGGATAAACAAGATGATAAGGAAACCTTATACAAAACAAAAGGAAGCAATAACAATAACAATAAAAGCTATTTCTGAGGTTGGCACCTGTGGCTCAAAAGAGTAGGGCACTGGCCCCATATGCTGGAGGTGGTGGGTTCAAACCCAGCCCCGGCCAAAAACTGGAAAAGAAAAAAAAAAAAGCTATTTCTGGGAGAAGATGGAATCAAAAAGTATTAATATTCATGCACCACAAACTACCTAAAAATATACGAATACCAGAGAAGCTTACAAGACTAGTCACCAACAAAAATGCTTCTCTTATTAATCTTAACTATGAAAAGAACAAAGATCATTTATCATCTGCTCAACCAGATCCCACAAAGAGTAAAACTGGGAGCCTGAATGCTAAGTAAAACATCTCACCAAGTGCCAGCTACTGTAGAGGTTCCAATCTTCATGCTGCAGCTTTCAAGAGAACAGGCTGGCTTGAGATCCTGCAGACTACAAGAAATCATAGGGGTGAAGATGAAACTTGCCCTTTTCCCGTAGGTTGGTTCGCTGAAAAGATCAACTCACAGTTATGGTAGATTAATAAGAGAAAGGTTTATTTCCAAATACCATGCTCATGGGGGGAACCACCAGAATGATTATCCAGAGTCTTATTGATTGTCAGATACTTTTATAGATGGCTTTTGGAAGGTGGGGGGAAGTGTGGAAAGTATAAGTGCAGTGAATGGTTGCTGAGGTAGGGGGAAGAGGGAGATGGATAGATGGAGGGAAACATTAATTTGTAAATTAACCTGAGAAACAGATATTGTGCTTCAAATGACCTTGGAGCCAGGTCTATTAGCATGTGATAAGGATGCTGGCAACCTTTTCTGATTCTAAACCACATTTTACAGAGAGGCCAGTGCTTTCTCAGGTTTTATAGAGAGGCCAGTGCTTTCTGATCAAAAATGGCCTGTAATTTAAAATATTCTTTATGGCTCAGCGCCCACAGCACAGTGGTTACGGCGCCAGCCACATACACTGAGGCTAGCAGTTTCAAACCCGGCCCAGGACGGCTAAACAACAATGACAAATGCAACATAAAGTAGTGGGGCTTTGTGGTGGGGACCTGTAGTCCTAGCTACTTGGGAGGCTGAAGCAAGAGAATCACTTAAGCCTAGGAGTTTGAGGTTGCTGTGAGCTGTGATGCCACATCACTCTACCAACGGTGACAAAGTGAGACTCTGCTTCAAAAAAAATAAAAAAGAAAGAAAGAAAAGAAAAGAAAACAAAAAGCCATTCTCCAAGAGTGGTTGGATTTCCTTTTTTTTTTTTTTTTTCCGTAGAGACAGAGTCTCACTGTACCACGCTCAGGAAGAGTGCCGTGGCGTCACACGGCTCACAGCAACCTCTAACTCTTGGGCTTACGCGATTCTCTTGCCTCAGTCTCCCGAGCAGCTGGGACTACAGGCGCCCGCCACAATGCCCAGCTATTTTTTTGTTGCAGTTTGGCCGGGGCTGGGTTTGAACCCGCCACCCTCGGCATATGGGGCCTGCACCCTACCCACTGAGCCACGTGTGCCGCCCATGGTTGTGTTTCGTAACTGCAGCAGATAAAGAGGTAAAAGGAAAACAATTTTTTTTTTATACGCAGACATTTTACAGAGTCCATCACTATTCTTGTGATAAGAGGAGCAAGACTAGGTTATAAGGGACTTAATATTTAGGCTTATTTCCAAAAACTTTCCCATTTTCAAAAGTACCCAGCATGCCTGAGCTACAATTTTTTGATGAATAATTTTCTGCACATCAATCAACATCAACTTAGCAGAAAACAAAATTTAAGCTTATCTAACACAAATCGACAATTCTCTTCTGATTACAAAACTAGGAAAGCTTCCTTGGATAGTCCAAATAAGATCAATGCATAACTGCAATCAATCAGTGCAAGAATTTGATTTGATTTCACTTTTGTTTTTTGGTTTTTGTTGAGACAGAGTCTCACTTTATTACCCTAAGTAGAGCGTTGTGGTGTCACAGCTCACAGCAACCTTAATCTCTTGGTCTCACGGGATCCTTTTTCCTCAGCCTCCCAAGTACCTGGGACTATACCAGATTATCATTATTATTATTGTTTCTTTTTAGAGCCCAATCTCCCTCCTGTTCTGGCTGGTCTCCAATTCCTGAGCTCAAGCGATCTACCAGCCTCAGCCTCCCAATGTGCTAATATTACAAGCCTGACCCACCATGCCTGGTTTGCTTTCTTATGCATCTTGTGAGAGCCTTTCCTTCAATCACCACCTATCCCACCTACCCTGGGACCTCCAAACTACAACTCATGCCTGAGGATCCATGAATTGCTATTTGTTTGTTATATAAGGACATGTTAGAGAGACAATCCCTACTCTTGTGATGAGGGGAGCAAGACTAGGTCATAAGGCACTTAATATTCAGGCTTTGGTTCATCTTCATTAACCGAAATCAATGGGCTTGGACGGGCAATTTCAAAATAAACCAATGGATTTCTTTAGAAAGAGAAGAAAAGTAAATGATTAGTGCATCATTATTTGTCATTTTCATTTGAAATTTCAATCATCATTGCTTGTTTCTTCAACATTTTCCAAAATATATGAAGAACCACTACTAGAAAAGAAATCATGATTTTCTTTGTTTTTTTCTTCAATTTTTTTTTATTATTAAATCATAGCTGTGTACATTAATGCGATCATGGGGCACCATACACTGGTTTATAAACCGTTTGACACATTTTCATCACACTGCTTGACATAGCCTTCCCGGCATTTTCTAAGTTATTGTGTTAAGACATTTACATTCTACATTTACTAAGTTTAACATGTACCCTTGTAAGATGCACTGCAGGTGTAATCCCACCAATCACGCTCCCTCTGCCCACCTCCTCCTTCCCAGAAATCATGATTTTCATCACCACCTGCTGAGTGCTGTAAAAAGATTTCTGGTTAATTGCAGTTTCTTCTGGACTATTATTTCCGAAAAGTTTTCCATTTTCAAAAGTACTCAGCATGCCTAATCTAAAATTTGTTTTTATACTTACTAATTTTTATAATTAGTTCCAATAAATTAAACTCTTTAACATTTTAATAGTACCTAAGTTTATTTTTTTTATTTTTATTTATTTATTTATTTATTTTTGAGATGGAGTCTCACTATGTCACCCTTGGTAGAGTGCTGTGGCATCATAGGTCACAGCAACCTGAAACTCTTGGGCTTAAGTGATTCTCTTGCCTCAGCCTCCCAAGTAGCTGGAACTAAAGGCATCCACCACAACACCTGGCTTTTTTAAAATTTTTGTTACAGTTGTCATTGTTGTTTAGCTAGCCCAGGCTGGGTTTGAACCTGACAGTCTCATTGTATGTGGCTAGCGCCATAACCACTGTGCTATGGGCAGCAAGCCCTATGTCTTAATTCTTAAACACTTGTATCAGGCCTTGAAAAGACAGTGCTTGCGTGTGTGTGTGTGTGTGTGTGTGTGTGTGTGTGTGTGTGTGTGTGTGTGTGTGTGAGAGAGAGAGACAAAGCCCTGTAGAAAGTTAAAGTCTCTCTAAGGCCTCTGCCCTTGGCCTGTCTAAGTTAACAAAACCCTTCTTTCTATATGTGCATGAAAGATGGGGAACTGGGGTTTGGCCTTTGTGTACTGATACAAAAAAAATGGCACTATTCCCAGACCAGTCGCATATTTGTCTAAACAATTCCACTTACAGCTACTGGATGGCCTGGCTTTCTTCAAACCCTGGCTGTGACTTGTGATCTTTCAAAAGAAACTGAAAAATTCACCTTGGGACAACTGACTATGGTTCATGTCCCTCATCAAGTCTTCTTCCTACTTCTGCAAAAAATTAACTTACAGTTAACCGCAGGTAGGATCAAAAGATATCAATCTATATTAATTACTAAACCTGAAATATGGTTAGAAGTAATAGCTGGATTGAACCCAGCCACTCTACTTCCTAAACTTACTCATGAACCAAAAGAACATTAGTGTCTAGACTTAACTGAAGAAGTCTTTTCTTTTCTTTTCTTTTTTTTTTTTTTAAGAGACATGGTCTTACTTTGTCACCCTCGGTAGAGTACCGTGGTGTACTCATGGCTCACACAACCTCCAGCTCTTGGGCTTAGGTGATTGTCTTGCCTCAGCCTCCTGAGTAGCTGGGACTACAGGTGCCCACCACAATGCCCAGCTATTTTTTGTTGCAGTTTGGCCGGGGCCAGGTTCGAACCTGCCACCCTCAGTATATGGGGCCAGTGCTCTCATCACTGAACCACAGGCGCCACCATGAACAAGTCTTTTCTAGCCAAGGAGACACATAAGATAACCCTTCTGAAGAGGAAGACTGGACTATCTATATAGACAGAAGCAGTTATATTGAAAAACGTATGCAAAGGGCAAGTTATACAGTAGTGACTGCAGAAAGGCCGGCAGAAAGCAAAGCCCTTCTACCAGGGACTTCAGCCCAAAAGTTGAACTAATTGCTCTAACCAGGACATTATAACTGTCAAAAAGAAAAACACTAAACATTTATATGACCCAAAATTTTCTTTCTTTTATTTTTTTTGAGATAGAGTCTCAAGCTGTCACCCTGGGTAGAGTGCCGTGGCATCATATCTCTCAGCAACCTCCAACTCTTGGGCTCAAATGATCCTCTTGCCTCAGTTTTTCTATTTTTAGTAGAGAAGGGGTCCCACTGTTGTTCAGGCTGGTCTCAAACTTGTGAGCGCAAGCAACCCACCAACCTCAGCCTTCCAGAATGCTAAGGTTACATACAGGCATGAGCCACCGCACCCGGCCAAATTTTGTTTAATTCTTCAGACTCAAAATGCCATATAAAAAAAGGAGATGACTAGCACCAGAAAAACTACATATATTAAAAACACTTTCGGGGTGGCGCCAGTGGCTCAGTGGGTAGAGCACCGGCCCCATATACCGAGTTTGGCAGGGTAAAACCTGGCCCTGGCCAGCTAAAAGCAAAAAAAAAAAGCAGTGACAATTGCATCAAAAAATAGTCAGGCATTGTGGCAGGCCCCTGTGGTCCCAGCTACTCGGGAGGCTGAGGCAAGAGAATCGCCTAAGCCCAAGAGCTGGAGGTTGCTGTCAGCTGTGACACCACAGCACTCTACCGAGGGCAACAAAATGAGACTCTGTCTCAAAAAATAAACAAATAAATAAAAATAAAAACAGTTCAGAATAGTCTGGTGTTGTGGCGGGCATCTGTAGTCTCGGCTGCTTGGGAGGCTGAAGCAAGAGAATCGCTTAAGCCCAAGAGTTAGAGGTTGCTGTGAGCTGTGATGCCATGGCACTCTTCTGAGGGCAACATTGTGAGACTCTGTCTCAAAAATAAATAAATAAATAAATAACAAAAACAGTTCGGAAGTTATGCAATTATTAGAAACTGTCTTGCTTTCTCACAAGGTGGCAGTCATGCACTGCCCTGAACACCAGAAAAGACAATCCTGCAAACAGAAACCCAGAGGGTGACACTGCAGCAAAGCAAGCTGCAGGACTGACAGTAACGACCCCTTAATGCCACCACTACAGCTATCTGATTTCAATCCCACCTATAAGAAAATAAATAAAAAAAAAAACAGAAAAATTCCATAATAAAAGAATAGTTAATTCAACATCCGTGGGCAGATCATGCTACCCAGAAGTCTAACACGGCAGGTCATTAAACAACTTCATGACATGACACATTTATGCAAAAAAGTCTCACCCAAGTTCCCTCTGCCATAAGCTGGAAACAGGCAACTCACCCAGATAATCAAAAAATAAATACTTAGTGTTTCTTTTGTACAAGAAACAACCCCCCAAAAGACAACAGATCTAAAAAACCACTCCCACCATACCAGAAGATAATGCCATTTGAAAACTAGCTGGTGGGGTCTGTGCCCATAGCTCAGTGGCTAGGGCTCCTGCCACATACACAGAGGCAGGTGGGTTTGAACCAGCTAAAGAGTGATGAAAACTGCAACAGAAAAATAGCTGGGCTGTGGCAGGTGCCTGCAATCCCAGCTACTTGGGAGGCTGAAGCGGGAGAATCTCTTAAGTCCAAGGGTTGGAGGTTGCTGTTAACTGTGACACCCTAGCACTCTACGGAGAATGACATAGTGAGACTCTTTCTCAAAAAAAAAAAAAAAAAGAAAGAAAGAAAAGAAAAGAAACCCTTTCAGGCATTCTCAATGCAAATGTCAGGGCAAGCAGAATTTAAACTTCTTTTTGTTTTTTGAGACAATCTCAAGCTGTTGCCCTGGGTAGAGTGCCTGGCATCACAGCTCACAGCCACCTTCAACTCTTTGGTTAAGTGATTCTTTTGCCTCAGCCTTCCAAGTAGCTTGGACTACAGGCACCCACCACAATGCCTGGCTATTTTTTGTTGTTGTTGTTGTTGTAGTTGTCATTGTTGTTTGGCAGGCCTGGGACAGGTTTGAACCCACCAGTCCCGATTATGTACCCAGCACCCTAGTTGCTGAGCTATAGGCAGCAAGCCAGCAGAATTTAATCTTAAAGTACAAAACTAAGTACAACAAATTCAGGAGTGTTATCCCTTATTCACAAGTTTTCTCTTCCCTTATGCCAGTCAACCCCTACAGAAAATGTACATCCTTTTATCCTGGTAACCAAGACCAGCTCAAAAACTGGAAAGATAGGCCTGAGAAAAACAACTGAAAGAAAAGACTAGTACAAAAGATGTTCTGCTGATCACACTACAGCAATGAAACTTGCAGGACTAGAAGCCCCATCCCACCACACTCCACTCAAGCTATATCTCACTGCACAAGCAGCTGAGGCCTACAAAAACTAGACTGGAGGAAACACCACATTAAGATTGAAGAGATAGGGCGATGCCTGTTGCTCAAAGGAGTAGGGCACAGGCCCCATTTACAGGAGGTGGCAGGTTCAAACCTGGCCCCAGCCAAAAACTGCAAAAAAAAAAAAAAAAAAGATTGAAGAGATACAATTCCTAGTCATCATCCTCTTGAGACTACACAGGGCTGTATGCTCACCCCAGAACTTTGTCCCATTTTGCTGACATTAAAACATATAGATTTCTTCAGCCCAAAATGTCATAAATATGTCTCATTTCTATCTTACTAGAAGTACTTATATAGAACAGGTATTTACTTCATGCCTAATGGAGGTGTGCACCGGCCAGAACTTAACAGAAATGTCACACTTTTGCCATATATCCACAAGATTATCACACACTCAGATATTTATATTTTAAAAACAACCACTACTGTCAAGAAAAAATATATATTTCCTATACAACTGAAAACTGAAACTACTAGTCATCAATATATTAAGTTTAAAAGGTGCCCATTCTATAGCCAGGCGTTGTGGTGGGCGCCTGTAGTCCCAGCAGCTCAGGAGGCTGAGGCAAGAGAATCACGTAAGCCCAAGAGCTGGAGGTTGCTGTGAGCCGTGTGATGCCACGGCACTCTACCGAGACCAGTAAAGTGAGACTCTGTCTCCACAAAAAAAAAAAAAAAAGGTGCCCATTCTGATACACTAACCTAAATAATTCCTTACTTAAATGTAACTTAACCATCTTTGTTCTTATGCCAATAGACACACCAAGCTACCCTGAAGACAGTTTTTATTACATGGCACCCAGGCTTTTTCTTATATCCCTCTGACAACACAGGCAAACCCTGTTTGCTAAGATTAACCCCTTTTCTACACTGGTTACATAATTTTAAGTCCACCTGGTCTAAAATAACTTAAGATATTAACCTCCCTGAAAACTATAATAGCCACCTACACCTTTTAGCCCTGCTAAATACACAACTTTAGCCATTTTTGTCATACCAACAATAGCAATTGGACTAAATCTGAAAATTACTCCATTGGCCTGTGCCACCATGAAGGCCCTTAATACAACTTCTCCAGCCATAAACTCTCTGAGTGTTAAAAGAAAACAAGTAGGAGTAGTTGTACTAAAAAAATCAACCAGCCATTATAGAGTATTAAAACACTGTCATAGGCTGGGTGTGGTGGCTCTTGCCTGTAAATCTTAGCCCTCTGGGAGGCCAAGGCAGTTGGACAGACTGAGTGCACAGTTTGGAGACCAGCCTGAGACAGAGCGAGACCTCATCTCTAAAACTAGCCAAGACTAGGCTTCTAGTCCTGCAATAGTCTCTCTAAAAGTGGCAGGCACCTGTAGTCCCAGCTACTTGGGAGGCTGAGACAAGAGAATCCCTTGAGCCCAAGAGTTTGAGGTTGCTGTGGCACTTTATGAATGGCAACAAAGTGACATTCTGTCTCCAAATAAATAAATAAATAATTTTTTTAAAAAACATAGATGTAAAAACTTTAAAATCCATATACTGCTTCAGTTATCTAACAGTTCCCAACTCATTAAAAACAAGTTAAGATGTATAAATAACATAGTACAAATAATACAACCAACAAGATTTTTCAGAATATCCAACACTTTCTATCTAAAGTATTGTTATAATTACCCAACCATTACCTAAGTCCGATCTTCATAGTTATTCTTGTATTATACTATAAGCTTCTTAATGTTATAAATACAATGTATACCATTCATATGTTTCACAAATTTCAAGAAACAAAATTAACCAGCACAGCCTGCAAGTCAATTTAACCATAATGATTATTTCCATTTTAAATCAATTTCACAGATATGAAAATAAAATAAATGAAAGTAGAGAATGTGGTAGACACAGACACCCCCACGACCTTTCTTAGCTATTTCTGAACTGAGAATGCACTTTAAAACACAGGAAGAGTAAGTCAAACAGGCCAAACCAGAAATAGGGAATAAAGGTAATAATCTTGAAAAAAAAATGAAGTAATGAGGCATTTTAGAGCAAGTTAATAGCATGTTTAATGATGTTTCATTGATGATGATTTTTGATTAGATTTTTAATTGTTATGTGTGTTTAATTTGCCTACATGTTGTTAATCACATTATGTATAATACATTTTTAGTACACTTTTGAAATTATTAAAACTTGTTACACAGACAAAACAACATTACAAAATTAGTCCCGCTGTCGTCCGTAATTACTAGCCTTTCTGATAATAAAGCCTTTTAAGGAAACAACTCCCCGTCCCTGTTTAACTACAACCTCAGGCAACGGAGCCTCTTCTTGTTCCTCAAGAGAGTGAGCCAGGGCGCCCTGCCCTAAATTTATCTTCAACGAAATGGAGGGATTGGGGGTTCCGCGGACTACGGGCTCCCCCATGAACAAGCCCCACACACTCAGCAGGGATTCTTCCCTGAGGACCCTTCTGTTGTCACCACGTGGGAGGGACACGCGGGGCTGCAGCCACACAGTTCCTCAGAGAGAGCTCTGGGCCGTGGTCCAAGTAACAGGTCCAGGAAGGCTTCAAGCAACAGAGTCCCAACTCCCTGCCCCACTCCACCTTTTGCCAAGAGGGGTCAGAGGGCCAAGGGGTGCCAGTGACAAACTTCACTCTGAAGACTCTAAAACTGAAGGGAAACTGCCCGCCCGGTCCGCCACAGCCACTTCTGGCTCCAACCACGCCCCTCCCCCTCTCAGGACGCCCAGTCTCCTATACTAACTATTTTCCCAGCTTCAAGGATGTCCCGGTGTCCTCCCTACAGATCTCCCAGTACCTGCAGGAGGTCACAGGGTGACAGAGGCTGCTGCAGAGACACTTGGGATCTCCAGGAGATGGAACCGCTAAAGAGGAGCCCCCAGCTCAGTGCCCAGCTCTAGCGACAAACGCGGCTGGATCCCCGGAGCCGCCTTCTTCTTTCAGGCTGTGCATCTGATTGGACAGTTCATATTGGAGCATCGCTGATTGGATAGGGCCTCAGGCACCACCTCTCACCTTGAGTGACAGAAATGCCGACTGACAGGAGCCTGAAAGAGGCCAGAATGCTAACGGTCTCTTCACCACAGAACTTTTTTTATTTTATTTTTTTATTAAGGGCAAGAACCATGACTTTATTTATCTTGATATTCCTCTGTGCTTGCCATACAGTAACGTTTTTTATTTATTTATTTATTTATGTTTTGAGACAGAGTCTCACTATGTCACCCTGGGTAGAATGCTGTGGCCTCACTGCTGCAGCAACCTCAAACTCTTGGGCTTCCAGCCATTCTCAACCTGTGGGTCGCGACCCCTCTGGACCATTGGAAAACACATCCTACATATTAGATATTTACATTACAATTCATAAAAGTTGCAAAATTACAGTTATGAAGTAGCAAGGAAAATAATTTTATGGTTGGGGGTCACCACGACATGAGGAACTGTATTAAAGAGTTGCGGTGTTAGGAAGGTTGAGAACCACTGGTAAGAGATTGCCTTACCTAAGCCTCTCAAGTAGCAGGGAGTATGGCCGCCCAGCCACAAAGCCTGGCTATTTTGTTGTTGTTGTTGTTGTTGTCATTGTTTTAGCAGGCCCAGGCCAGGTTTGAACCCACCAGCCCGGGTGCATGTGGCCGACACCCTAACCACTGAGTAGGTACTGAGCCACAGTAAAGGTTTAACAAATTTTGATTAAAGGAATCAAAATGTATTTACTGAGTGTTTAGTCAGTGCTAGACTTGAGCTCCTATCATTAAAATAAAAGTCAGACTCTGCTTTGAAGGAGTTTTCAACACACATTGTAGAGGAATGGACACCATGCTTGCAAGGACAGTAACTGATTCTTTTTTTTTTTTTTTTTTTTTTTTTAAAGGTTTTTTTTTTTTTTTGTAGAGACAGAGTCTCACTGTACCGTCCTCGGGTAGAGTGCTGTGGCGTCACACGGCTCACAGCAACCTCTAACTCCTGGGCTTCCGCGATTCTCTTGCCTCAGCCTCCCTAGTAGCTGGGACTACAGGCGCCCGCCACAACGCCCGCTATTTTTTTTTGTTGTTGCAGTTTGACCGGGGCTGGGTCTGAACCCGCCACCCTCGGCATGTGGGGCCAGCGCCCTACTCGCTGAGCCACAGGCGCCGCCCCAGTAACTGATTCTTATCAAATTAAAAGGAACTATTGAGAACAGGACAGTCTCCTAGCAAGCCTAAAGACATTTTGTGACTTAGGGGCAGTCCCCAAGTAACTCAATGTTCCGGAATGAGATAAGATCAGTCCCTCGTTAGTAAGCATGTGTTAAACAATGATGCTTGGTACTTCTTCATGGGGGTTGTGGGGAAAGAACATGTGAGGAAAGAGCGAGTGGCAATCCTTAGGCAAGCAGCCCACATATGTAATTACCTTAACTCTCCCCACCTGTTGTGTATAACCTTTCTGTTGTGTATAACTGAGCCTTTGCAGAAGGGGCTCAGGGCTACCCTGCACTTAAGGTTAGCCCATCTCTCCCAAGCTTGTACTTCAATCCCTGTCACACCTGTTTCCTTCGTGCAGCAATCGTGACCAACACCTTAGGGATACATCATGATGTCTGGGTAAAAACATGCACAAAAAGAATTTCATAATCTTATAAACAGATGAAAAACATAGGCAGTTAAAGCAAAGGCTGGCTATGGCAGTTCAAAGAAGGGTGAAATTCCCTCTAGTCTTCAGTGAGGGAGTTGGCATTGCAGGAGGCTTCATGCAGGAGGTGATATTTAAGCTCCCAAATAACAGGTACTACATGGGGGTATGTGATATATTTCCTGGGAGAAGGGCTCAGCTACAACATGAACTTTTCCTAACAAACTCTGTAGCTCTTTTTACATAGGGCTTTGTGCCTTCTCTGGGATACAGCTGTGCCTAAGGGATGTTTGTATTTAGCCATGAATATAAATTATATCCTTTTGTCAATTTCAATTATATATACATATATATGTGCTATAATATACACACAGAGTAAATACATGTTTTTCACTCATGGAAACAATATATTAACAGTTATATACATTTTTTATGGTAAAAATGTATATACAGTGTGAACATAAAGTTCATGCACAATTTACTATTTAAACTTGAAACTTCACTATTTCTTTTTTCTTTCTTTCTTTCTTTTTTTTTTTTTTGAAGACAGAGTCTCACTATGTTGCACTTAGTAGAGTGTCATGGCGTCACAGATCACAGCAACCTCCAACTCTTGGGCTTAAATGATTCTCTTGCCTCAGCCTCCCAAGTAGCTGGGACTACAGGTAACTGCCACAAGGCCCAGCTATTTTTTTGTTGCAGTTTAGCTGCTCTGGGCCAGGTTCAAACCCACCACACTTGGTCTATGTGGCTGGCGCTGTAACCACTGTGCAACAGGCACCAAGCCAAATCTTCACTATTTCAATTTAAATTAAAACACTTTACTGACGGTGCTCAAAGCTCAGCGGGTAGGGTGCCAGCCACATATATTCAGGCTCGCTCGTGAGTTCGATCACATACCTGGCCAGCTAAACAACAATGACAACTGAAACAAAAAAATAACCAGGTGTTGTGGCAGGTGCCTGTAGTCCCAGCCACTTGTGAGGCTGAGGCAAGAGAATATCTTAAGCCCAAGAGTCTGAGGTTGCTATCACCACGGCACTCTACTGAGGGTGACATAGTGAGACTCTTGTCTCAAAAAATAAATAAAACAATAAAACACTTTACTATTTATATTTCACACAAAATTTATGTCCGCCCTGTATTTAGAATTAAACAGGTGGATTGGTGTAGATGATTCCGTTTTGGTGGGCAACATCCAAGCATCATAATCAGCAGCCAGCGAAACATATGCCTTCTTCTCTCCATCAGGCCTGATCCAGATGTTGACCTTGGCCACATCAATGTCATACAGCCTCTTCACAGACTGTTGATCTAGTGCTTGTTGATTTGACGTCCAAATGAACACGAGTGTGTTGTCTTCTTCTCTCTTCTTCATGGTAGACTCAGTGGTCAGGGAGAACTTTATGATGGTAGAGTGGTAAGCTTGTTCCTTCTGGGGAAGCCCTTCCTGGGATGTGTGGACTGCCTCCAGAGGACCCACAGAGCCTTCAGCCGTCGAAATGTTGGTGATTTCTGAATATCCTTTTTTTGTGTGGCTGTGGTTACCTTTCAGCACAGCCTTCTTGACCTTCCATGCCTTTGTTTTGGCTTTGGATTTGGGGGGTGGAAGAGGAAGGAGCTTCCTTCTTTCCTTTGGCATCATCTTGTGAAAAGCAATGATTATTTTAAAGTTTGAGAATTTTTTTGTTTTTTTTTTTTTTTTTTTGTAGAGACAGAGTGTCACTTTATGCCCTTCGGGTAGAGTGCCATGGCATCACACAGCTCACAGCAACTTCCAACTCCTGGGCCTAAGCGATTCTCTTGCCTCAGCCTCCCGAGCAGCTGGGACGACAGGAGCCCGCCACCATGCCCAGCTATTTTTTGGTTGCAGTTCAGCCGGGGCCAGGTTTGAACCCGCCACCCTCGGAGAATTTTTTTGTTTTTGTTTTTTGTTGTTGTTTTTGAGAGAGAGTCTCATTGCATTGCCCTCAGTAGAGTTCCATGGTGTCACAGCTCACAGCAACCTCAACATTTGGGCTTAAGCAATTCTCTTACCTTAGCCTCCCAAGCAGCTGGGACTACAGGTGCGACCACAATGCCCAGCTATTTTTTTGTTGCACTTGTCACTGTTATTTAGCTGGCCCTGGCAGGGCTCAATCCCACCATCCTGGGTGTATGTGGCCACACCCTAACCACTGAGCTATGGGCACCGAGTGAGTTTGAGATTTTTTTTTTTAATTTGTCTTAACTCCGGTCATTTAAGGAGGCACCCTGAGCTTTGAAATAGGAGGCAGTCCTCTAAGTCAGCCTGTCCAATAGAAACAAAATCAGAGGTATGTGTGTCATTACAAATTTTCTAGTAACCACATGAAAGAAAAGATAATGAAATAGGTTAAATCGATTATTATTTATTTAACCTAATATTTTCAAAATATCGTTTTCATAACCGATCAATAGAAATATTTTAATGAATTACTTTGGTTATGTATCTTTAAAATTCATTCTATGTATTAACTGTAGAGCACAACTCTCTATTCAGAACAGCATGTGGACAGTTACTGCCACGTTGAAGTGCAGCTCTGAGGGCTCTGACTTTACTTAACCTCAGAGATATAACTGGCCTGAACAATACTTTTCTATTATCAGAGTAAGGGAATATTCTACTCCTTATTTTTATCTCTACTCATGTCGAAGTGTGGGAGACACACAGCACCAGGTGGGAGCACAGGACAGTGTGCACAAAGGGTCTACTGGTAGACACTCACTTCACACCCTGCTTGGCAGAAGCCTATCTACCTTCCAGAAATCATACACTGAACAAAAATTAGTGAGGCTCCAAAAAGAAACTTCAATCGTTTGCTTACATAACTCCCCATAGGATGGGATATAAACAAAAACCATGTGATTACTGGACTGGACAAGGCAGGGTGGGTGTGAGATCTAGGTTTCTGAGAGGTACCTGAAGTCGGATAAGTACATCCACCACCTGCAGGGATTAATGACCCCCCACTAATTAATCCAACCTTCCAGGCTTTGAGTCTCCAAATTGAACACAGGTGAGCACAGCACCAGCTGCTCCTCCTCTGGCCTGCACCAAGGAGAAGAGACTTTGGGGCTGATGTGGGTAACCAGGGATTACCTGGTGGGTAACCAGGAAAAGTAACAGGTAAATGCCTGGCTGTCCCTGCACCTAGGCAGGACTCAGAACCTGGGTGTGGACCTGGCACATCCTAGGGCTCCTTATTCTTTAACTTTTTTGGTTTTTTTTGAGATAGAATCTCACTTTGTTGCCCTACCATAGACCTATCACAGAGTACCGTGGCATCATAGCAAACAGCAACTTCAGACTTCTGGGCTCAGTGACTTTCTTGACTTAGCCTCCCAAATAGCTGGTATTGTAGCTGGCTGCCCAATGCCTTTCTATTTTTGGAGGCACAGTCTCGCTCTAGCTCAGGCTGGTCTTTAACTCCTGAGCTCAGGAAGTCTGCCCACTTCGTCTTCCCAGAGTGCTGGGAAGTGTGAGCCACCAGGACCAGCCCCACTTTAAATTCTAGAAGACACACTGGTCTAACTCACAGACTGTTAGAAAAATAAAATGGTTTCATTAAAGTAAGAATAACATTTCTCAGTGTCACCTACAGAGACATTCTTGCACAAATATTTTGGTGACAACACTGTTCACACTTAGGCATTCAGAGTGCTCTTATCCTAATTGTAATGCCAAGCTGTCTGGTACTCATTTACCTACAGTTATCACACCCAGATCTGGTGACAAACCTGAAAATTTACTATTACAATGTGCAAGAAAACTTTCTTTTTTTTTGAGACTGCGTTTCACTATGTCACCTCAGTACAGTTTCTGTGGCATCACAGCTCACAGCAACCTCAAACTCTTGGGCTCAAGCAATTATCTTGCCTCAGCCTCCCAAGTAGCTGGGACTACAGGTGCTTGCAACAATGCCAAGCTATTTTCTTGTTGCAGTTTTCATTGTTCTTTACGTGGCTCTGGCTGGGCTCAAACCCACCAGCCTTGGTGCATGTGGCTGGCACCGAGCCACAGGAAAACATTTTTAATGGAAAGGGATGATGAGAAGTATGTTACACATTTTTATTAAAATACTTTGTTTCTGGCCAGGCGCCTGTAGCTCAGCAGCTAGGGCACATACACCAGGGCCTGGCAAGTTCGAACCTGGCCCAGGCCTCCTAAATAACAATGACAACTTCAACCAAAACAATAGCCTGGTGTTGGCTCGGCACCTGTGGCTCCAGAGGCTAATGTGCCAGCCACATACACCTGAGCTAGTGGATTCGCATCCAGCCCGGGCCTGCCAAACAACAATTACAGCTGCAACCAAAAAATGGCCCAGTGTTGTGGCAGGCGCCTGTAGTCCCAGCTATTTGGGAGGTGGAGGCAAGAGAATAGCTTGAGCCTAGGAGTTGGAGGTTACTGTGAGCTGTGATGCCACAGTTCTCTACCCAGGGTGACAGCTTAAGTGTCTCTCAAAAAAAAAAAAAACAAAAACCAAAAAAATAGCCTGGTGTTGTGATGAACGTCTTAGTCCCAGCTATTTGGAAGGCTGAGGCAAGAGAATCGCTTAAGCCTAAGAGTTTGAAGTTGCTGTGAGATGTGTGATGCTACAACTCTCTAGTGGGTGACATAGTGAGACTCTGTCTCAAAAAAAAAAAAAAATGTACAAGTTGATTGTGTGTCATCTACACCACAATAAAAATGTAGGAAAAACAAATGTGCATGTATCTTCCACATATACGATGTCAATTATTAATAACACTAAAATTAATTATTCCAACAACCAAAAATATTCTGTATTGATTATAACATTTTGGAAGACGTGCCATCAAATAACTAAGATGTCCAGCCTGTCCTCTTCTGGCTGTCACAAAGAATTATGCTACCAAACATGTGCAACAGTTATGAAGTACCCCTGGAACCTAGACTTCTATTCTTTGATTGATTTCATATCAACCTCATCATAGTCACATTCCAAAATAAGTACTTCAGTATTACACAGTAGCCATGGTACAAAGATAGTAAAAAAGGCATGCCATCACTCATTCCCGAAGAAGAGTCTTTTATTCCCTACGACAGTGGCATTAGGAAGGTTGAGAACCACTGCCCTACAGCATAGTAGATATGAATATTTTATGCATATTTTGGAATGAATAAAGTAAGAATTCCAGCATTGAGGCCTTGCTTTCTTTACGACCAGAAAGAACAAACAATGCAAATAACATTTAATATGGCAAAATGAAACTATGCTTTATGCATAGTTAAATTTCTACTTTGCATAGTGTATTATAATTTGATAACAGTATGAAAAATATATGGAAAGTAGTTCTATTTTGAGAAAAGCATTCAAACCTCAATGTACTTTGAAAATGCAAAAAGAAAATCCACACAATAACTCCCTCCTAAATGTTTAACTTTCTTTAAATATATTTTTGTAATTTTATTTTTTTTGAGACAGTCTTACTTTATTATCCTTGGTAGAGTGCTGTGGGGTGCCTCAGCCTCCTAAGTAGCTGGGACTACAGGCACCCACGACAACACCCAGCTATTTTTTTGTTGCAGTTTGGCGGGTGCCGAGTTCAAACCCGCGACCCTCTTTATGTGGTGCCAGCGCTCTAACCCACTCAGCCACAGGTGCCACCCATATTTTTGTGAATTGGTAATGGCTATGGACAACATAGAGACTTTTATTTTTATGTTTCCACATTTGTGTAGAATCTGTAATGGTTCCTCTGGTACAGATTGCATTTCATCTTATATTGTAACTAATAAAAATGGAGATTAGGACAAATTTCTACATTTTCACTCATATCAATATTTTCCTTGTATTATGACAACACATCTATCCCTGGCATCACAGGGATTCAAGTACTTTTTGGTGTTCAATGATCGTTCGTTCATTGAAATATTTATGGAAAACTTAAGAAGGGATGAGTGTTGTCCTAAGTAATGAAGAGACAGTAGTAACAAAAAATGACACATTATACTACCAATAAATTTATAATCTGGAAGAATAGCTAAACAACTACAGTGAGGTATGGGACATCCTTCAAACAGGGTAACTATACAGAGACATGTAGCCCCAGGTGTAAGGCAGGACTCTTTTTGGAACTGTTTCTCGAAACTAAGACCTGACTATGAGGACATTTTATCACAAAAGGAAAAAGGTGCAAGAGAAACACAGGAATGAGTGAGAAACAATGGAGATCTATAATACGTAAGATATGGCAACTGAGTGACGGTTCCATAAAACAGAATTGCTTTTTAACTTCAACAGCTGCTTTTCAATTTCAGGAATTATTTAGAATTCACAATGGACACAGAAAGAGGAAGCCCAGCAGGCTGTGACAGGGGCTGCTTTTCAGGCTCAATGACTCACCACTGACCACTGCCAAAGGTGCCTTTCAAAAGGTGTTCCCATCACTGATCCTCACACCCTGAATCCACACAGGTCAGAAGCATCCAGCCCAGAGACGCACCAGACCCAGACTGTTCCCTGCCTCTTTTCCTCCTTAGGACATAAGTTCATCAGTCAACCAAGTCATGTGACAGTGTTGGCTAATTTGTGAGATCAGAGCCAGGCCAGATCTCTGAGATCTTTGAGACAGAGCGTCAGTATGTCACCCTCAGTAGAGTGGTGTCCTATCACAGCTCACAGCAACCTCAAACTTTTGGGCTTTAGTGATTCTCTTGCCTCAGCCTCCCAAGTAGCTGGGACTACAGGCGCCTGCCGTAACGCCCAGCTATTGTTTTGTTGTAGTTGTCATTGTTATTTGGCAGGCCCTGGCTGGGTACAAACCCACCAGCCCCAGGGTATGTGGTGGGTGCCCCAAGCGCTGAGCTACAGGTGCTGATTCCAGATTTATTCTTTAATATGTGGAAAGCCATCAGCATAGTAGTATGACATGAGAAAGGCAACATTCAAATGAAATATGTTAGGAATTCCTGACAATGAATAGTAAAAACAGAATAATTATGCTCGATGCCTGTGGCTCAAGTGGCTAAGGCGCCAGCCACATACACCGGAGCTGGCAGGTTCGAATCCAGCCTGGGCCCGCCAAACAACAATGGTGGCTGCAACCAAAAAATAGCCGGGCCTTGTGGCGGGTGCCTGTCGTCCCAGCTACTTTGGAGACGGAGGCAGGAGAATCGCCTGAGCCCAGGAGTTGGAGGTTGCTCTGAGCTGTGATGCCAAAGCACTCTACCCAGGGTGACAGCTTGAGGCTCTGTATCAAAAAAACAACAACAACAGAATAAAAAAAAAAAAATTAGCAGGACCTACGAAACCATTTCATAGTAAATAAACATTGAATAGTCATTTCTCATACAAAGAGCCATCCAACTTCAATGGTGTTTAGATGAAATAAATTATAAGATAGATGCATTTTGTGCCTCGGTGCCCATAGCACAGTGGCTACAGTGCCGGCCACATGCACCAAGGCCAGCAGGTTTGTACCCAGCCCAGGCAAGCTAAACAATAATGACTACTGGAACAAAAAAATAACGCGGCATTGTGGTGGGTACCTGTAGTCCCAGCTACTTGGGAGTCTGAGGCAAGAGAATCGCTTAACCCCACGAGTTTCAGGTTTCTGTGAGATGTGATGCCATAGTACTCTACCGAGGGCAACAAAGTGAGAATATGTCTCAAAAAAAAAAAAAAGACAGATGCATTTTATGAGATGATCAGATTGAAAAATTGAATGCTGCCTAGTCTTGTCTCTTTATATGATCAGTTTGTACATGCTTGTACACAGTATAAATGGCTAATAAACTATTGAAGAACAATTATGGACTGTGTATTAAGACTGAAAATTTGAACATTCTTGTATGTTGCATGACCAGAGACATGAGAAAACAGGGGCTTTGCTGCAGGTGCAAGCTCACTCCTGCAATTATTAATCTGGAAACAAGAAACAGACTACACCGCATGAGATGGCATGTAGCAAAGCATCTTTATTCTTGACCACCTTATATACCCTGGTGGTCACATACACACTTAATCTATGATCTCTAACTCTTTCTATCTAAAATTAACTTGTGAGGAGACACCAAGTCTACAAATCAGCACAATCTTTCCTGCTTTTTTAATCTTCTCAGACTTGCGTCAACTCTTGGGCAAGGTATCTAAATAAAAATCACAAAGAACTCCTGGGGAATAAGGGGAAATAAAATCCCTCAAGCACATACTTAGTTTGCCTCATAGTGGAGTAATGACTTTGTTTCTCCACAGGGCAGAGACCTTTAGGCTCCAAAGACAGTATGTTTTTAACACCTGTCAACCTCTGGCCCATATCTCCAGGAGAGAGATTGTTAGTCCCTGACCACCTGGGCTTAACGGGAGCATGACATAAGAGAAACTGTTCCAGATTTTTACCTCTGAACATACAGGCTCTGTGTATGCCTCAGGGGGAGCCCAGCTCTCCTTTTGCCTCTGTGTTAGCAAAAGCCATTTTTAACCCATTATAGACGTGCCTTGTGTGACTTCTGTGGGACAATTTAACCCACACTTGTATCTATGATTCTACATGCAATAAGAAAACATGTAATAAGAAAACAGGAACAACACTGACCATGGTGGTTCATGCCTGTAATCCCAGCACTCTGGGAGGCCAAGGAGGGTCAATTGCCTGAGCTCAGGAGTTTGAGACAGGCCTGAGCCAGAGTGAGACCCTATCTCTAAAAATAGCCAGGCATTGTTGCAGATGTCTGTAGTCCCAGCTCCTTGGGAGTATGAGAGAAGATAATCACTTGAGCCCAAGAGTTTGAGGTCGCTGTGAGCTATGATGTCATAGCACTCTACCAAGGGTGACAAAGTGAGACTCTGTGAAAGGAAGGAAGGAAAGAAGGAAGGAAGGAAGGAAGGAAGGAAGGAAGGAAGGAAGGAAGGAAGGAAGGAAGGAAGGGAGAAAGAGAGAGAGAAAGAAAGAAAGAAAGAAAGAAAGAAAGAAAGAAAGAAAGAAAGAAAGAAAGAAAGAAAGAAAGAAAGAAAGAAAGAAAGAAAGAAAGAAAGAAAGAAAGAAAGAAAGAAAGAAAGAAACACTTAAACCAAAGTGCACACACGGGCATGTTTTTGGTGAATATATAAATAATAGTGAAGAAGAAAAAGAAGGAGGACGAGGAAGAAATATATGTCAATGTGAGAAATCTATTTGTTCATCCTGTGTTTTTCAAATAATCCCTGGCAAAGAAATTCACAGAAATAAAACACACCAGGGAACCCATGAAGATTAAACGAGTAGAAAAACAGGGGAATAAATACCGGCAGAGTCCATTTTCCTTCTGTTTGCTGATGCATCACTTGATTCCTGGGAATCTTCTACAGTATATTTTTTCTCTGTAGCTCTTCCTGAATGAAGAAAAATTTATGTTAAGTGCTGGACTTGTCTCAACTTCCTCGTTTACTTGGGTGATTGGAAGCCATTGGACAGCCATGGCTTATATTTTGGAGTGAAGAAGGCATTGAAGTTCTTGCAAACCTTTGCAAGACTTCTGCAACCCTCATGTGATATCCACTTTCCCATCCTGGTAGCAGTTCATGGTTTCTAATGTACAGTCAAGATATACCTTCGCTTAAGCTTCATTATTATTCTATCAGCCATATACTGCTTCATTACACCCCTGTGAACCTGCCCAAGTGATCCCTTGAGTATAGCAAGAGCTCCTGAGTGAGAAACTCTGATGTATACTATGCTCTCTGAATATTTTAATTTACTTCCTTCATTTTTGGTTGGAGAAGGCTGTAGAAACAGAATGAATGGGAGACACTGTAATTTTAATGTCCAGTGATGGTTTCAACCCTTCAGATGTCTCATCTTTGCCTTTGTTCCTTCAGTCAGTCCCAGGACTTCTTTGGTTCCGTATTGTTTTTCTCTGTTATTTGAAACCAGCTGTTGTGGGACAGGGTCCCCCAAACACTTGAGTGGGAAGCTCCATATCTTTTCCTGAGAATTCTTTCACATTTCCTGTGAGTTGAAAGTAGGAAGAAGTCTGCAACTTCATCAATCACTGGAAGATTCCAAAGGAATGTTATGACAGGTTTTATTTCAATTATTTTTCCTTTTTAGGACAAGATACAGGCAATAGGCCCATTAGGTGATTGATAACCCATGATGTAATAGTCTTATCCACAACTCATTTTAAATGAAACTGCAAGAATGAAAATCCAAAGGTGTAAGAATGATGATAATGATCCACTTGGATTTATCAGCTGAGATTATGGTTGCTTAATAAATTCTGCAGAACACAGTGGAACTCCCAGGATGACTGAAGTGAGACAGAGGGGAAGTTTCCCCTCCAGCTGGACTTTTTATTGCCTCTATAATCAGAAGTCACTGTGGATAGCATTGATTCTAATCAATTGAAAGATACATCATTTCATGTAATTATCTCTCACTTTCTAGATGGGTAAGGACATTTTATTTTGTTTTGACTTTTTCCCTCCATCTTTATTTTACTACATATGTGCATATTAAATATAGTTTAATATTGGTAATTTCAAATCATTTGAAAATTATAACATCTATGTGTATAGTTTGTAACACTGTATTTTTCTTCCTATGCAATGTAAATACCTGTATCAGTAGATAGTCTGTTTATTTCTACATCTTAAAATCTGAGCAAGGTTTTCAATACTTCTAAGAAAGACTTGAGCCAGGAATCAGATAGGAATGCGTTCACTGCATTTATTTCTTTGATGGCCTATAAAATATCTCCCCTTATCTGTTTTTTGGTCTCCAGTGTAATCACTGTCTGAAAGTCTTTTTTTTTTATTGAGGTTATGATGAGTGATAGAAGGGAAAAATGTCTTCATCACACCTGCTTATAAATAAGCAATCCAACAAAGCCACATACATGCTGAATCTGAATGTGTAAGAGTGGGAACTTTTCACTTGAGCTTCAAAATGGGATTGGAAGCTAAAGACACAGATCTTAGGGCAGGCAGGGAGGTTCATACCTGTAATTCTAGCACTTTGAGAGGTTGAGGCCAGTGGATTCCCTGAGCTCACAGGTTGCCTGAGACCAGCCTGAGACAGGGAAATACCCTGTCTCTAAAAATAGCTGGGTGTTGTGGCAGACACCTGTAGTCCCAGCTACTTGGCCGGCTGAGGCTAGAGAATCTCTTGAGCCCTAGAGTTTGAGGTTGCTGTGAGCTATGATGCCACAGCACTTTACTAACAAAGTGAGACTCTGTCTCAAGAAAAAAGAAAAGAAAGAAACAGTTCCTTAATGCCTTAATGCCCATCTATACAATGCCCAACAGAGCAGCCCTCTTTTCAATAGATCTGCTTTACAGAAAAAAGCCCAGATTAACACTATCAATCATATGAAAGAATGAGTAAGACACTATTATTATTGCAAAAAAGAACCACATCAAAAGGCAAAGTAAGGCCTTGGATTCTTCGTATGGAAGCTGAAAGGAGTGAGAGAGTTATGGCTACTCAGTGTGTTTCTGTGGTAGTGCTTCATTCTGAAATTGGAAATGTAAAATGGCCTTTGAGGAATGGAGCAATGAGCCCCTGCATTTGTATGCTTCCTTTTTACTTTGATACAGCTGAACAGTTTTAGTTGAAAGAATAACCCACAAAAATGAACCAGACATAGTTTATGAGATTTGGATTCTGAGAATTTCAAAAATGGTAATAATAAAAATAAGCTCAGAGCCAAAATAATAAGCTCAAAGCAGTGCTATACCACATAAGATTTGATTCTTCCAGATGAGAAGTGAGAGGAGAGGGATTAACACAGTATCAACTGGTGAGGAACTTGTAAGCCCTTTAATACTAGGACCTCTCATATTCTGGACTCTGGAAAAATAAGAATCAACTTTTTTTTATTTTTTTGAGATGAGGTCTCATTCTGGTTCAGGTTCGTTTTGAACTCAGGAGCTCAGGAAGCCCACCTGCCTCAGACTCCCAGTGTGCTACAATTACAGGCATGAGCCACATCGGCTGGCAAAAATCAACTTTTGTTGACAGCTTCAGCTCCTGATTATTTAGGATAAAATAAGGTTTCTAACGAGTTGGCTTACATGTCCTTAAATGAACACTCATTTTTGTTTTTTAGACAGACTCTCACTTTGTCACCCTCAGTAGACAGTAGAGTGCCATGGCGTCATATCTCACAGTAACCCCAAACTCTGGGGGTCAAGGAATCCTCTTGCTTCAGCCTTCCGAGTAGCTGAGACTACAGGTGGCCAGCACAATATCCAGCTAATTTTAGAGATGGGGTCTCACTCTGGTTAAGGCTTGTCTTAAACTCCTGAGCTCGGATAATCCACGGGACTTGGCATCCCAGAGTGCTAGGATTAGAGGCATGAGACACTGCAACCAGTCCTCAAACACTCATTTTATCCACAGTATAAAGATCCACATCAAATGTGGGAATTACAGAAAAAAATAAGAATTATTTCCAAGGACAGCTTCCAAATAGAGGACCGTAGAGAATTTTGCTTTTTTGGCTAAAAGAAACAGACAAACAGATAACTTATAAGGGGCATTGGAAGAAAGTAGGTATGTCCATCAATGATAGGATTTTAGTATCTTTCATTGGAGAACATTCATGAGGAGTTCAGGCTTAGGCACAATGAGAAGGTCAGGAAGAAGGAGGAGATACAAGTGAGGTTCACCTGAGGGTGCATGGGAAGGTTCCAGGATGAGCCTCCTTGGGAAGCGTTCTGGTGAGTCTCTCACTCACATGATTCCCGCACAGAGTACTGCCTACAAGATGAGCACAGCTTGACTTTGGAAAAGAAACCAAAGGTCTCTGACATTTTACAGAACAATGACATTGAGGAGGCCTCTGTTCGCTGTGGTAGGGTCAACTAAGAGACCACACTGGTCACAGCAAGTGGCCCTGATTGCAGTTCCCAGGAGATTACCTGCAGTGATATAAAAAAGGCCTGGTGACTTTCCTCATATTATCAAGATACAGCCAAGGTGTGAACACAGCAGGTACACTTTCTAGTAATCTGAGAGCAGCTCTTTCTGTTCACCTGAGACAGAGCCTCACTATGTCGCCCTTGGTAGAGTGCTGTGGTGTCACAGCTCACATCAATCTCAAACTCTTGGGCTCAAGTGATTCACTTGCCTCAATCTTCCAAGTAGCTGGGTCTACAGGCGCCTGCCAAAATGCCTGGCTATTTTTGTTGTTTAGCAGACCTGGGCCTGGTTCAAATCTGCCACCCTCATGTATATGGCTGGCTCCATAACCACTGTGCTACGGGCACCTAGTCACAACCCTTACTTTTTAATCTTTTTTCTCATTATAAAGAAATTTATTTGAGATCTGAGAATTGATTTATGTACTTGTCACTGTGTGCTTAGAGTGGCAGCACTGTACAAAGAATTTATTTATTTATTTTATTATTATCATTATTTATTTATTTATTTTTGTAGTTTTTGGCCAGGGCCAGGTTTGAGCCTACCACCTCCAGTATAAAGGGCCAGCGCCCTACTCCTTTGAGCCACAGGCGCTGCCCAAATGTGTGTATTTTTTAAGCTCAGGAGTTTGGTACCATTCTGAACAAAAGGGAGACATCATCTCTACTAAAACAAAAGATATTACCCAGGCATTTTGGTGGGCACCTGTATTTTCAGGTACTGAAAAAGTTGAGGCATGAGGATAACTAGAGCACAACAATTTGTGGTTGTTGTGAGCCATGATGATGCTGAAGAACCTAAGGAAATTTCACCCAAAAATATGATTCCTTGATAAAGAATATTTTGAATTAAAGGCCATTTATGATGAAAAATCATTGGAAGGGTGGCACCTGTAGCTCAGTGGGTAGGGAGCCTGTCACA
Organism: Nycticebus coucang; assembly: GCF_027406575.1. NCBI lineage: Eukaryota > Metazoa > Chordata > Mammalia > Primates > Lorisidae > Nycticebus > Nycticebus coucang. The sequence continues at coordinate 21,039,797 of NC_069799.1, read as the reverse complement.
TACACTGAGGCTGGCGGGTTTGTACCCAGTCCGGGCCAGCTAAAACAGCAATGACAACTGCAACAAAAAAAAAAAATAGCTGGGCATTGTGGCAGGCGCCTGTAGTCCCAGCTACTTGGGAGGCTGAGGCAAAACAATCACTTTAGTCCAGCATTTGAGGTTGCTGTGATGCCAGGCACTCTACCCAGGGTGACAGCTTGAGACTCTGTTTCAAAAAAAAGCATTGGAAGACAGCACCCAAAGCTCAGTGGTTAGTGCGCCAGCTACATGCTCCGAGGCTGTTGGTTTTGAAGCTGGCCTGGGCCTGCTAAACAAACAAAAAAGATAGCCAGGCATTGTTGCAGGCGCCTGTAAGTCCCAGCTCCGAGGGAGGCTAAGGCAACAGAATCGCTTGCACCCAAGAGTTTGAGGTTGCTGTGAGCTGTGATGTCATAACACTCTACTGAGGGTGACCAGGTGAGATTCTTGTCACCAAACAAACAACAACAACAAAACGGTATTAGAAGAGGCCTTCCCTCTATCTACTGGACTAACTAGACTGGAATTCAAAGGAGGTTGCTGACTTCTTCTTTGGAACTCTAGAAGACCTGGCCCCAAATAATTTAAAACATAATACCTATCTCTCCTGTTTATTAACAAGTCAATCTGTCTCCCTCCATCTACAGTTGCCCCTTAGCAACCACTTGGTGCACCTATACTTTCCACATTCTCCACCCTCTCTTCTTAAAGGCATCTATTAAACTCTCTCACCATCATTGAGACATTGGGTAATCATTCTTGTGGTTCCCCCTATGGGCATAGTATTTAGAAATAAACCTTTCTCTTATTAATCTGCTATAATTGTGAATTGATCTTTAATGCCAGGTGCTCAACCCCTGGACAACACCGTTACACTTAAAGGCCAGACAGACTCCATTTTGCGCTAAAAAGCCAGACTGACTCCACTTTGCTTCATAACCTGCGGCACTTCCTATATTCCATATTAAGGGCCCTCTACCCAGTCCGTCCCCCCAGTTCTTTGCCAGTTGCTCTGCTGTACTTCTGTTAAATGTCCTTTTTAGCAACTAATCTACAGGTGCAAGCTGTTTCACACACACACCCCTAAAAATATAGTGCTGAAAATATGTCTGCTTCTGTAAAATTCTGCTTTGTGCTAGAATACCCCTGCCCAACCCTGGGGGCAGGGAGTTCTTTCTTTCTTTGTTTTTTTCTTTTTTTTTTCTTCAGGTAGAGTCTCATTATGTAGCCCTTGGTAGTGTGCTGTAGCATCACAGCTCACAGAAACCTCAAACTCTTGGACTTAAGTGATTCTCTTGCCGCAGCCTCCCAAGTAGCTGGGACTAAAGGTGCCTGCCACAATGCCTGACTATTTTGTTGTTGTGGTCATTACTGTTTGATAGGCCAGGGCTGGGTTTAATCCCTGCAGCCCCAGTGTATGAGGCCAGAGCATTAGTGGCTGCGCTACAGGTGCTGAGCCTGGGGCTGGGATCCCACTTGCTGCCAAGGGCAATAAAGGACCCTATACCCAATTCGACTTCAGTGTCATGGCATATTTTCTGTAATTCCACTCACATTCTTGGGCACAACTACACTGTCTCAAAAAAAAAAAAAAAAGGCCTGGCATATGTAGCACCATGGTTACAATGCTGGCCATATACACCCAGGCTGGGAGAGTTCAAATCCAGCCCAGGACAATTAAACAACAATGACAACTGCAACAACAACAAAAAAACAGCCAGGTATTGTGGCGTGTGCCAGTTACCTGGGATGCTGAGGTAAGAGAATCACTTAAGCCCAAGAGTTTGATGTTGTTGTGAGCTGTGACACCATAGCACTCTACCGAGGGAGACATAATGAGACTCAAAAAAACAAAAGAAAAAGAAATAAATATTATTTGTGTTGTGCCCAGATCTTGAAGTCCCCCTCAAAGACCACCAAGGAGCCGAGTCTGATGCAAAAGCAAAAAGCCGTTTTATTGCAAGTTCGAACTTGGACTCCTGGGGTCTCCGTTACAACGGTTCCAAGCCAGGAGCCCATAGTTTTGGAGCAAGGGTGTTTATGGTCCCGCACAGCGGGTGGGCATGCACAGCTTGAAACAAAAAGGGCACTTTTGGATTGGTCAGTTGTCTCATGACGCCCGGGCTTGCCTGGAAGGTGAAACTAAAGGGCGAGGGTGGGGGTGTGTGGGGGGTAGGGGGTGAAACTTAACTCCTTAAGATGGCGCTGGTCTGGTTCTTTCAATTTGCATATTTTTAAATGAGTTCTGATATAAATGAAAAGACAGCTTTTTTTCAAAATCTTTGTTTACTTCTATGTTCTCCATTAGGTGTTTTCTTCTCTTTTTCATCAACCTAAGTGTTCTTTGTTATACAGTCAGAGGACACTGGCCAACAATTCATAAAATATCATATTCTGTGTGGGAAAATTAGAGATTAAAGACCCTGAGCCCTCCAAGAGCAAGATAGAACTTAGAAGATTAACTGAGCAAAAAAACAGCAGCCTAGCTTTAGTATTTCAATAGTTTTTTTTTTTTTTTTTTTTGAGACAGAGCCTCAAGCTGTCACCCTGGATAGAGTGCTGTGGTATCACAGCTCAAAGCAACCTCCAACTCCTGGGCTCAAGCAATTCTCCTGCCTCTGCCTCCCAAGTAGCTGGGACTACAGCCACCTGCCACAAGGCCCAGATATTTTTAGGTTGCAGCCATTATTATTGTTTTGGTGGTCCTGGGCTGGATTCGAACCCATCACCTCAGGTGTATGCGGCTGGCGCCTTAGCGCCTTGAGCCACAGGCACTGAGCCTTTGAATTGGTTTTTAATAAAAATAGCTTTACTGAGCAGCACCTATGGCTCAAGGAGTAGGGATCTGGCCCCATATACCGGGGGTGGTGGGTTCAAGCCTGGTCCCGGCCAAAAACTGCAAAAAAATTAAAATAAAATATAGCTTTACTGATGAACAACCAGTCTGTGCAGTTCTTGTAGAAAACAATGTTGAGGAAGAAAACAGTGATTACAACTTGCCTGTTTGAAGGTTAAATGGCCCAGGCACATTGGAGTGTACATTGCAGCTTGGCAAGGCCTGACAGGTAATCCATCAAGCCTGGGCGCCACAGCTCTTCCCGTAAAAGGATAAGGCTTCAGTTTTTAAGGTGGCTGGAACACAGAAACCCTGGAAGAGAGGTGGGTGTTGCAAAAGTCACTAGAGACAGTGTGCACAACCAATACCCACACAGAGAAAGAAACCCTTAGGCGGAGGTAGGAGGAAGGACTTTTTTCTCTCTCAGCTTCCAAAGCCTGTGTGGCCCCTCAGGGGAACAAGGGGTTTAACCTTCCCTTTGGACTCCTGAAGAGGGAGGCCAACCATGCAGAAGTGGGCACATCATGTTTGCCTTAAGGTTATGTTCCTTGTTTCTCTAGAAGGCAAGGACTAAGTATACTTAACTATCAATTAAGGAGCAGAAGAGAATGGAAAAAAGCCATGTATTCATATAATTGCTAATGTATGACGCAAATAGCACACAGGTTGTTCCTTGCACAGTTCTCCATTAGCTAATAGACCTCCCAAATAAACTTAGCGTGGAGAGGGGTGCCCCTCTCAGTGGTTGGGGTGCTGGCCACATGTACCAAAGCTGGTGGGTTTCAACCTGGCTTGGGACTGCTAAACAAAACAAAGCAAACAAACAAACAAAATAGCCAGGCATTGTGGTGGGCACCTGTAGTCCCAGCTACTTTGGAGGCTGAGGCAAGAGAATCACTGGAGCCCAAGAGTTCAAGGTTGCTCTGAGTTATGGGCATAACACTCTACAGGGGGCGACATGAAGAAAAAAAAATTAGCGTTGAGAGAACTCCATAAAAGTTGAGTGGTGAAACCACTGAGGGTCTCCATTGAGTCTCACCATGGTTGATGGAGATCATATGGGCCCACCTGTAAATGTGTCTCTCTCTGTCTTGTATCTTCATTTTCCACATTTGGCCAATTCCACAATCCTGGAGAGAAACTGGTCCCCAATAATTCTGCTTCTTCCTAACATTTTAAAGTTGAGGCTCTTCTCTTTTGTGATCTTACTTCATACTGAGATCCCCTTTTTATTGTCTATCCATAGAGCTATAATTTTACTTAGATATTGCAATTTCTTCCTCTTCCTCTGAAAACTGAGCAAAATTATCACTCTTTTTATATTCATTATTTTCTATCCCGCTTATATTTTTTCTATCTTGTGGTTTTCAAAATGAGAAGTTATTCCAAGTCATGAATGAAAGGAAACAGACTCCAGGTTCTGTGTGGGCATCATGGCCTTTATTCATTTGTTTTGGAGCGGGCTGAGGTCAAGAAAAAAAGTCAGCAGTTGGGTTAAGGCAGGGTGGGAATATAAGGGTTGGGAAGGATTTGTGCACTCATTCCTTTCTGGGCCTGGGCGGGACATGTGCACTCCTTTCTGTGTCACTGTGCTTGGTTATATCACAGAATAAAGTTCTTTGGAGTACCTGTGTTCCTATGTTCTTTTTTTTTTTTTTTTTCTTGAGACAGTCTCACTCTATTGCCTCCTGTAGGGTGCGTGACGTCACAGCTCATAGCAACCTCCAAGTCCTGGGCTTAGGCCATTCTTTTGCCTCAGCCTCCCAAGTAGCTGGGACAACAGGCGCCTGCCACAATGCCGGGCTATTTTTTTTTTTTTTGGTGTTGTTGCAGTTTGGCGGGGCGGGTTCGAACCCACCACCCTTGATATATGGGGCCAGTGACCTACCCACTGAGCCACAGGCACTGCCCCCTGCCTCCCAAAAGTGTTTTCTATAAGAGTTTTTGAAATTATTAGATATAGTTAGTAAAATACCTACAAACTAAATAATGTGATCTGTTATATTTACTTTAAAATGAGACGAGGGCGACTGAAGTTGGTTTTTCCAAGTGAAGGCAAGACAATAAAAACTGTAGAAGCATCTTGATTGGTACTATGTGTGATGGGTTTTATTATATAAATATTTCCACTACTGGGCAAATGTGTGCATGTCAATCATAATGCTGAAATAAAGAAAATAAAGTGTTTTCACAAAAATGTGTAACATACCACTCATCATACCTTTTCCAATAAAAAATTTCCTCCTGCACATTGCAATGTTGTAAATGTTGAGGTTTGTCCCCAGATCTGGGTATGGCAAGTATGTGTGTAGCAGTTTGGCATTAGAATTGGGAAGAGAACACTCTAAATGTTCCTCCAAGTGTGGACAGTGAAGTTTCCAAAAATATTTGTGGGAGGTTGTCTCTGTGGATAGTACTGAGAAATATTATTCTTACCTTGATGACATCATTATATTTTCTTAACAGTCTGTGAGTTAGAGCAGTGTGTCTTCTAGAAGTTAAAGTAGAAGGAGCCCTGGTGCTAACATCCTGCCCAGGAGCAGGGCCAGTCCAGCCTTTACCTGCCACTTCTCCTGGCTTCACATCCCTGCTTATCCAGCTCAGCCCAAGGTCCCTTCTTTTTGGTGCAGTCCAGAGGAGGAGGAGAAGAAGCTGGTGCTGTGCCCACCTGTGTTCAGTTTGGAGACTCAAAGCCTGAAAGGTTGGAATAATTAGTGGTGGTCCCTAATTCCTGGAGGTTGTAGATATACTCATCAGATTCCAGGTACTTCTCAGAAACCTAGATCTCACACCCACCCTGTTCAGTCACAGTAATCACGTTGCTTATGTGTGTATCCCATCCTTTGCAGAGTTATGCAACCAAACTATTGAGGTTCCTTCTTGAAGCCCCACTCATTTTTGTTCAGTGTATGATTTCTGGAAGATAGATAGGCATCCATCAAAGCAGAGAGTGAAGTGTAGGTCTACCGGTAGTCCCCTTTTGCACACTGTCCCATGCTCCCACATGGGGCTCTGTCTCTCCCACCCATGGACCTGAGGCAAGATTCTGATAGGGAGTAGAACGTTCACTTATTCTGGCAACAAAACAGTGTGGTTCAGGACAGTTACATCTCTGAGTTTAGGAGAGTCAGAGCCCTCAGAGTTCCACTTCAATGTGGCAGCAACTGTCCACATGCTGTTCTGAATACAGAGCTGTACTCTACAGTTAATACATAGAACGAGGCTCATGCCTGTAATCCTAGCACTCTGGGAGGCTGAGGCAGGTGGATAGCTTGAGTTCACAGGTTCCAGTCCAGCCTATACAAAAGCGAGAACCCCCCATCTCTACTAAAATTAGAAAAACTGAGGCAAGAGGATTGCTTAAGCTCAAGTTGGAGGCTGCTGTGAGCTAGTATGATGCCGCACACTCTACCCTGAGTGACAGCTCAAGACTCTGTCTCAAAAAAAGAAAAAAGGTCTGGAGAGGTGGCTAACGCCTATAATCCCACCACTTGGGAGGCTGAGATGGGTGGAGTGCCTGAACTCACAGGTTCAAGACCAGTCTGAACAAGAGCAAGACACCATCTCTAAAAAATAGACGGGCATTGTGGTGGGCGCCTGTAGTCCCAGCTACTGGGAGGCTGAGGCAAGAGGATCGCATGAGCCCAAGATTTGAGGTTGCTGTGAGCTATGATGCCACAACACTCTAAATGGTGACAAAATAAGACTTTGTCTCATAATAGAAAAAATACATAGAATGAATTTTTCTTTTTTTGAGACAGAGTCTCACTACGTCGCTCTTGGTAGTGCCCTGGCATTACAGCTTACGGCAAACTCCAACTCTTGGGCTTCAGTGATTCTCTTTCCTCAGCCTCCCAAGAAGCTGGCACTACAGGCACCCACCACAATACCTGGCTATTTTTTTGTTGAAGTTTTCATTGTTGTTTTAGCAGGCCCGGGCTGGGTTCGAACCGTATCCACCTAGCTACAGGCACCAAGCCCATAGAAAAAATTTTAAAGATACATAACCAAAATTATCAGTTATGAAAACAATAATATTTTGGAATATATTAGGTGAAATAAACAGGAGCAATCAATTTGACCTATTTCATTATCTTTTCTTTGAAATGACACACATGGTTCTCATTTGATTTCTTTTTCTTTCTTTTTTTTTTTGAGACAGAGTCTCAAGCTGTCACCCTGGGTAGAATGCCACAGAGTCACAGCTCATTGCAAACTCAGACTTTTGGGCTTAAGCAATTCTCTTGCCTCAGCCTCCCAAGTACCTGGGAGTATAGGCACCCACCACAATATCCAGCTAAATTCTCATTTTATTTCTATTGGACAGGCTGACTTAGAAGGCTGCGTCCTATTTCAAAGCTTAGGCTAACTCCTCAAAAGACCAGAGTTCAGGCAAATTAAAAAAAAAACTCAAAATTTAAAATAATTTTTGCTTTTCACAAGATGATGCCAAAGGTAAAGAAGGAAGCTCCTGCCTATCTCAAGGTCAAAGCCAAAGCAAAGGCATTAAAGGCCAAGAAGGCAGTGCTAAAAGGCAACCACAGCCACACAAAAAAGGATATTCAAACATCACCCACATTTCAACGGCTGAAGTCTCTGTGCCTCCTTTGGAGGCAGCCCTCATATCCCAGGAAAGTCTTCCTTAGGAGAAATAAGCTTGACCACTGTACCATCATCAAGTTCTCCCTGATCAGAAAGTCTACCATAGAGAAGAGCAAAGACAACACACTTTTGTTCATTTGGATGTCAAACCAACAAGCACCAGAACAGGCTCTATGAAAAAGCTCTATGACATTGATGTGGCCAAGATCAACACCTGGATCAGGCCTGATAGACAGAAGAAGGCATATGTTCCACTGGCTCCTGATTATGAAGCTTTTGAAGTTTCCCACCAGGCTTGGCACCCATAGCACAGTGGTAACAGCGCCAGACACATGAATCGAGGCTGGCAGGTTAGAGCCTGGCCAAGGCCAGCTAAACAACAATGACAACTGCAACAATGACAACAACAAAATAGCTGGGCATTGTGGCAGGCACCTATGGTCCGAGCTACTTAGGAAGCTGAGGCAAGAGAATTGCTTAAGCCCAAGAGTTTGAGGTTGCTGTGAGCTGTGACAGCACGGCACTCTACCATGGCAACACAGTGAAACTCTGTCTCAAAAAAAAAAGAAAGAAAAAAAAATTGCCCACCTAATTGAAATCTTCCAAAGCAAAATTTTAAATACAGGGTGGACACAAAGTTTATGTGCAATTTAAATAGCAAAGTATTTTAATTTAAATTGAAATAGTGAAGTTTTAAGTTTAACTAGTAAACTATTGTAAATTGCACATGAACTTTATGTCCACCCTGTATGTAACTTTTCACCATAAAATATTTATATATATGTATACATGTATATATATATATATAATTGTCAATATGTTGTTTCCATGATTGGAAAACATGCATTTACTTTGTGCATATATTATAAACAAATACCTATATATAATTGAAATTAATAAAAAGATATAATTTAGGCAGGGCTCAGTGGCTGACACCTGTAATGCCAGCACTTGGGAGGCTGAGGCAGGTGGATAGACTGAGCTCACAGATTCAAGAACAACCTGAGCCAGCTTGAGACTCGTCTCTAAAAAATAGCTGGGCCATGTGGTGGGTGTTGGTAGTCCCGTCTGCTTAGGAGGCTGAGGCAAGAGAATCACTGTAGCCGAAGAGCTTGAAGATGCTGTAAGCTGTGACTCCATGGTACTCTGCCAAGGGTGACAAAGTGAGACTCTGTCTCAAAAAAAAAAAAAAAAACAGCAGATATAATTTATATTTAGAGCTAAATACAAATATCCCTCAGCAGAACTGCATGCCAGAGAAGGCACAAAGCCTTGTGTAAAAAGAGTTAAGACAGTTTGTAAGGTAAAATCCACATGGTAGCTGAGCCCTTCCCTCAGGAGGTGTACCACATACTCCTAGTTATGCCTGTTAGTTGGGATCTTAAATACCACCTCCTGCACGAAACCTCCTGCAATGCCAACCCCCTGACTGGAGGCTAGAGGTAATTTCACCCTTTGAACTGCCATAGCCAGACTTTGCTTTAACTCCCAATACCCTTCATGTGTCTATAAGTTCACTGAGTTCATTATGCGCATGTTTTTACCTAGACATCATGATGTATATTGAAAAAGCCTTCAAAGCAGAGTCTACCTCCTATTTAAATAATAGGTGCCCAAGTCTAGCACAGACTACACACTCAGTAAATAGAGTTTCATTGCTTTAGTCGAAATTTATTAAACACTTACTGTATGAAAAGCATGGTGGCCCTGGAATATGGAGATGAATAAAGTCATGGTCCCTAAGACGGACGCGGAGGCTAATGCTTGTAATCCTAGCACCCTGGGAGGGTGAATTCGGTGGACTGGTGAGGTCACAGGTTCATGACCAGGCTGAGCCAGAGGGAGACCTCATCCCTTTAAAAAAAAAAAAATAGCCGGGCATTGTTGCAGGCTCTTGTAGTCCCAGCTACTCTTGAGGCTGAGGCAAGAGGATAGCTTGAGCCCAAGAGTTGGAGGTTGGTGTGAGCTGTGAGGCCAGGGCACTCTACTGAGGGTGACAGAGTGAGACTCTGTCGTAAAAAAAAGGTCATGGCCCTCGTCGTTAATGAAAAAAAAAAAGTGCTGTGGTGAAAAAATTGTTAGCATTTCTGGCCACTTTTAGCCTCTTGTCTAACGACATTCCTATCACTCAAGGTCAGAGAGGTGGGGCCTGAGGTCCTATCCAATCAGGGATGCGCCTATCTGAACTGTCCAATCAGATGCACAGCCAGAAGGTAGAAGGCGGCTCTGGGATTCCGGAGCAGCTTTCCTTTCCTGACCTGGGCACTGAGCGGTTGTCTCAACTTCAGCAGTTCCATCTCCTGGAGATACTAGTTGTCTCAGTAGCAGTCTCTGTCAGGCTGTGCCCTGCAGGTACTGCGAGATCTGAAGGGAGGACACCGGGACATCTCTGAAGCTGGGAAATGGTGAGTACAGGAGGCTGGGTATCCTGAGAGGGGGAGGGGCGTGGTTGGAGCCAGAAGTGGCTGTGGCGGGACCGGGCAGTTTCCCTTCAGTTTTAGTCTTCAGGCCAAAGTTTGCCACTGGCACCCCTTGGCTCTCGGACCCCTCTTGGCAAAAGGTGGAGCGGGGCAGGGAGTTGGGACCCTGTTGCTTGAAGCCTTCCTGGACCTGTTACTTGGACCCTGGCCCAGTGCTCTCTCTGAGTAGCTGTGTCGCTGCAGCGCCGCACGTCCCTTCCTGGTGGTCACAATGGAAGGCGCCTCAGGGAAGAATCCCAAGAGTGTGTGTGTGTGTGTGTGTGGGGGGGCTTGTTCATGGGGGAGGCTGTTGTCCGTGGAGCCCTCACTCCCTCCATTCTTTTGTTGAAAATAAACTTAGGGCCTGGCGCCCTGGCTCTCCCTGTTGGGGAACCGGAAGTGGCTCGCCTGTCTGCTGTTGTTAGTTAAACACTGAAGGGGAGTTGATGTGTAAAAACGCTTTTTTGTTGGAAAGGCTAGTAATTCCGGAGGACAGCAAGAGTAAGTTTTTAAATGTTGTTTTGTCTGTGTAACAAATTTTAATCTGTAGAGTCTATGTCTGGCCTATCATAGGCCAAAAGGGGAGTATCACCTAAGTCGTCATGGAAAGTGTTGCTTTTTGTAGTGAGCTGCTCTTGAGAACACAGCTCATGGGCAATTTCTGTAATCAGAGCTACTTCCCAGGATGAATGATGGTTCCGAAAATCTCCCACCACTATCTCCTTGCCTTATATGTGTCTTCTGTCTTTTTTCTTTTATTATTATTATTATTCGAGACATAGTCTCACTCTGTCACCCTGTGTTTTACTATTTTAAATTATATACAAACTTTATGGATACCCTGTATAAACGATGGTGCTGTCAAGTCTTCTTACTGAGGACTAATAATGATGACTTAATTCATCTTTGTCGTCTCTTAAGTGGTCTGAGATGAACATCCCATTCTGGTTAAATTGTCTAACGTGACACTTCTTTTTCTGTATACCATCATGGTGGGTTATTCTAGAGTTGGAAATGACTCTGTTTTTAGTTATAAAGTATTTTTACACACCATCCAGAATTACCAGAACTGACATGAACATAGATGATGCCCACCAAGTGTAACTCCAGAGGGCACTTTCTATCTCCACTTCACAGTCACAACACCTAGTTGTGCAGCAAATTGCATTCTGTCCCAAGTAATGAAGCTACAATGGTCTCTGCCAGTTTTCAATCTCCCTTCTTGAGTAGTTACAGTACATGGTGTCCCAAAAGTTGCCCCTACAGTCATACATAGGCAAAGAGGGAAATTGCAGCTATACGTACTTTTATTTACAACAAAATTTTATAAAACATTTAAAAACTATTCTCTATGTGTTGCTACCTCCTTGTAAAATTTTGTAATGAGTAATTTGTAAAAGTATATTTTGGCTACAATTTTCTATTTCTGTATGTATGTTGACTTTGGTACAACCTGTAGATTTTTACAAACTACTTTTATAGGGCAGCAATCAGGCAATGTGTCACTATCTTTCAATTATGTTGATCTCTTTAGACCTAAGACTGATCCAGAGGCTAGGAGGCCAGAAGCTCAACCTGGATCACAGATGTGCATTGAGTACACCTGAGAATGTCCCCATTCCCATTTTTCTGTTTCTCTATTTCTCATTAATGTACACAGGGAACTAGCTGCATCCCCACATGTGCCATACTCAAATCTGCAGGTCCAAATTCTGAGTCTGGGTATTTCCTCAGACACTGCTGCTTTCTTCAGAATCTGGAAACTTTAAAGTGCCAGCAAACTATATCGTTTCAAGATTGTGATTGTTGGTCTTCCTTGAACCAAAGGTTTTCATGTTGTTTACAAAGTGTTGAACTGAGGGAACTCTGTGCTGTGTTTGCTTTCTCTAGCTGGGTGCTGCTATAGTCTAGAACAGTGGTTCTCAACCTTCCTAATGCCGTGGGCCCTTTCATATAGTTAAAAGGGGTTGCTACCCACAGGTTAAGAACCACTGGTCTAGAAGGAGTAACAGCAGCAATAGGGGGAATAGTTAAAAAAGCCACTCCTTAGACTCACTCAAAACCTGTAAAATTTTAAACCCATGACTGACTGTTCCCTCCTAAAAAGTGAAAGTCACAACACAAGAGTTGATGGAAGAACAAGCAATTAATTCAAGAACATCATGAAGAGATGGCTGACTAATGTTGCAAAGACCACCTCATGTTTTTAGGTTGATCAGATGGCGGTGGAAGGGGAAAGGAGCTTGAGAAACTCTGTGGAAGCTTTCTGTGTGTAGGTCTCCATGTCTCATTGAAATGCTTTCTTGCCTTCTGGCTGTCTGGCTTTTACCAGCTAGACCAAAATAGAAATGGGGGTTAACTGGTCACTATTTTACTTTACAGGTTCTGTAATCTTGATTCTATAGTTAATGGCTCAAAACACTTCATGAAATTCTTTTTTTTTTTTTTTTTAAATGAGACATAGTCTCACTTTGTCAGCCTCATTGGAGTGCTATGGCATCACAGCTAACAGCAACCTTAAACTGGGCTCAAGCCATCCTCAGCCTCCGGAGTAGCTGGGACTACAGGCACCCACCACAACACCCTGCTATTTTTACAGACGGGGTCTTGCTCTAGCTCATGCTAGTCTGGAACTCCTGAGCTCAGAAAAGCCACCTGCCTTGGGCCTCCAAGAGTGCTGGGCTTACAGGCTTGAACCGTCAAGCTGGCCTTCTTTCTGAAATTCTTAAGGAAGGATATAGGCATTGTAAGAAAACTGATTATTTGCTTGAAGATAGAGTAACTCCTGCTGTTGCAGAATCAGATGCTTTGAGTGGGCATACTGTGAAATACCTTGTATGCATATGAAACCCCGAGAGGTGATGCTTAGCTAAGTGTTTCTCAGCCCAGGCTTGTAGTTAGGATTCTATGCCTAGTTTGAAGAGGTACCATCATCTGTGATTCTGCCTGTGCACAGATTCTATTAGTGTGAGTTGTGTCATCCATGTGGTTTTAAATAAGTGCCCCCTGTGATGCTAAGGGAAGGCCAATGTCTAGCATGAGGTTTTCCAGATACATTTAAACAGTCGAGTTTATTTATTTTTTTCCAGAAAGAGGGTACAGACTCCATTTCCCATTTCCATAGCAGAAATTATGGCAGGGGAGGGAACTGGAAGCCAAGAAATTAGAACTCACACTTTGGTCTTTATGTGGAACCTCCTTCTTCCCGACTCTCTCCCATGATAAAGAATAGGAAAGTGTCAAAATTTCTCTGTACTTCGAGGTCCCTGTGCCTGTGGATGTGGTGGTAGCAGGTGATGAGTTTGTGCTGATGCCTTTAAAGACATATTATCAAGATGCAGGAGTAATGTGTCCAGATAATCTCACCTGAGAAGGAAATCAAGGGAAGGAGGAGAAAGAGAAAGAAATGATTGCTTCTCTGTTGAATGAGTCCAAGGTCCAGGGCTGTGCCCACTTTTTCTTCTGCACTATCATGTTCTTAGAATTTTCAAACATTTACATCTCTACTTGTGATGTTCCTGCCTAATGAGTTTGTTTCAAATACTCTTTTCCCCCAAAATTCTTCTTCTCTACATATGGCCGAGTCTTCTTTCCTTTTTCTCCATCCAGGCTTCCCATATGTCCTAGAAAATTCTCATATTAAACTTACATCCTGCAGCAGTGAAAATATTCCCTTTCTTTCTGTTGAAAATGGGAAAATGTGGATACCCAAGATTTCCACTGTGGATGAGGTTGGATCATTGTATATTAGCAGAAATGGGGAATATGTACTGTTTAGCTTCCATCTCGAAGCTCCATGGGTTCTATGTAAAATAAGTTGATATACATGTACTTTTACAGAAGATGGCAATTACTGCCTAAAGTAACTCAAAGTTCTGAAAAACAGATTAATTACAAAAGATTTGCTTTCTAGAATGCTAAGAAGGTCATATTTAAAGATAGGATTAGAGATTAGAAAACATGGCAGACATCTGTACCTTAAACTTTGCCCAAACTGGGTTTTTCCAACTAGTTTTTATCAGATTATGATTTACTTTTTCTGTCTAGTACTGTCACAGCAGTGATGTCGTGTTTGCATTTGTGAATCAGCACTTGATACTAATTTGTCCTGTTCACCGTTGAGGTTAATTTTATTCACCCAGCTGTGGTGTTCTTTGACACATATTCCATTGCAGGGTTCAGTATATCTTCTTTATTTATTCAATTTTTTTAAAGACAGTCTCACTTTATTGCCCTTGGTAGAGTACCGTGGCGTCACAGCTCACAGCAACCTCCAACTCCTGGGCTTAGGTGATTCTCTTGCCTCAGCCTTCTGAGTGGCTGGGACCACAGGTGCCCGCCACAACGCCCCATTATTTTTTGTTGCAATTTGGCCGGGACAGGATTTGAACCTGGTATATAGGGCCGGTGCCCTATCCACTGAGCCACAGGTGCTTCCCAGTACTGTTAATAAGTACTTGGGGGAGATTATCAACTAATGTGCACAAACCAAAACATTTATTGAGGAAGCGTCCCTTTCTTCTTAGATTCTCTTTCCTATACCTTTCTTTGGAAAGTAAAGGTTGTCATTTTTGTTTAGTGGTTCAGAAATCAACGGGGTAAATCCAGTATGTACAGTTCACTGCATGTTTGACAAAATATTTTCTTATTTTTTGTAGAGACAGAGTCTCACTGTACCGCCCTCGGGTAGAGTGCCGTGGCGTCACATGGCTGACAAAATATTTTCATGGGACAGAAGCATTGTCATTCCTGTTTAGCATATTCGAAATTTAGAAATGGAATCTTCATCCCATATCTTCTGAATGAAAGTCTACATTTTATCAGGATCTCCTGGTCTTTTGTTGTTGTTGTTTCTTTTTTTGAGAGTCTCAAGCTATCATCCTGGGTAGAGTGCCATTATGTCATATCTCACAGCAACCTCCTAATAGGCTCAAGTGATCCTCTTGCCTCATTTTTTTCTATTTTTAGTAGAGATGGGGTCCCGCTATTGCTTCAGCTGTTCTTGAACTCATGAGCTCAAGCAGTCCACCTGCCTTGGCCTCCCAGAGTGCTAGGATTATAGACACCAGTCACCACTGTGCCCGGACTATCTCCTGTTCTTTCTTGTACATGTTAAAGTTTTAGAGGTACTATTTACCTCACCATGACATTGTCATTTAAAAGAATACACACAGCTTACATGGAATGATATAGGTAAATCACAAAAATATACATGCCTGTTTTGGTGGCCTTTTATTTCTACCCTGCAAACCAAAAGCTATATAGTGTCTACACTGGTTCTGTGGACATTATGCCATCCCCTTTAGTGTTAGAGAACACATGAGGGAATGTATCTCCTCTGTACTAATTAGATAATTTCAGTCACTCAAATACATCAGCAACAGTTCTCTTCACTCATTAAACTAAAAGTGAAATTCAGTCTCCCCTTATATCTTGGCAAACATGTTTGTTTTTCAGGGAGTGTTGACATTCAAGGATGTGTCTATAGAATTCGCTATAAATAAGTGGGCCTGCCGGGACCCTGCTCAGCAGCATTTGTGTTGGGATGTCATGTTAGATAACTATAGAAACCTGGTCTTTCTTGGTGAGGATAACTTAAATACACAGTTCTGGGTCTAAACTAAGCATTTCATATTCTTTCTTTGTAGAATGTTTTTATTCAGTTTCTTCTTTGACTGCATGAATGTCAGGTTTTTGTTTCTAAGGAAAACTTAAGGGTATCTTGGTATAGTCAAGAAAATTTTGGAGATATTTTATTTTGGCATTAATCTTACCAATTTTTGAGCCAATTTATATCATTCATTAGATTAATGGTAATTTCAGAAGTATAGTGGCATAGATTGTTACCCATACCTTTAAGTCTGATTTCTAGCACAAATTTTATTTCAGTAGCTCTGGGGAGTGGAATCAAGAGTTCTCCAACTTTAAATACTGTTTTGTTTTTTTTTAATTACTTGAAGATTCATTGAGTGTACAAGCAACCAGGTTATACTCATTGCATTTGTTAGGTATAGTCCCTCTTACAATTGTGCCTTGCCCCTAAAAGGTGTATCACACAAGACCCCACCCACCTCCCTCCTGCCCTCTTTATGCTCTTTCTTTCCCCCATCTCCTCCTCCTTCTCTCTCTCCCCTTCCCCCACCCACACCATGTCATTAGTTGTCATTAATTGTCCTCATATCAAAATTGAATACATAGGATTCATGCTTCTCCATTCTTGTGATGCTTTACTAAGAATAATGTGTTCTACTTCCATCCAAGTTAATACAAAGGCTGTAAAGTCTCCATTTTTTTAAATGGATGAATTGTATTCCATGGTATACATATACCACAGCTTGCTAATCCATTGCTGAGTTGGGAAGCATTTAGGCTGTTTCCACATTTTGGTGTTTGTAAATTGAGCTGTGATAAACACTGTAGTGCAAGTGTCTTTATGACAAAAGAATTGTATTAGTTTGCAGTCCCACCAACAGTGTAAAAGTGTTCCTTTCTCTCCACATCCATGCCAGCATGTACAGTTTTGAAATTTGGTGATGTGGGCTATTCTTACTGGGGTTAAATGATATCTCAGGGTAGTTTTGATTTGCATTTTTCTAATAATTAGGGATAATGAGCATTTTTTCATATGTTTGCTAGCCATTCCTCTGTCTCCTTTAGAGAAGGTTCTATTCATGTCTCTTCCCCACTGATTATGGAATTCTTGGCTTTTTTCATGTGGATTAATTTGGGTTCTCTATAGATCCTAGTTATCAAGCTTTTGTCTTATTCAAAATATGCAAATATCCTTTCCCGTTGTATAGATTGTCTATTTGCTTTGGTTGTTGTCTCCTTAGCTGTTCAGAAGCTTTTCAGTTTAATGAAGTTCCATTTGTTTATTTTTGTTATTGCAAATGCCATGGCAGTCTTCATAAAGTCTTTCCCCAGGCTGATATTTCCAGTGCTTTTCCTATGCTTTCTTTGAGGATTTTTATTGTTTTATGCTGAAATTTAAGTCTTTTATCCATCTTGAATCAATTTTTGTGAGTGGAGAAAGGTGCGGGTCTAGTTTCAGTCTTTTTCATGTGGATATCCAGTTCTCCCAGCACCATTTATTGAATAGGGATTCTTTCCCTCAGTGCATGTTCTTGTTTGGTTTATTGAAGATTAGGTGGTTGAAACATGTCAGTTTCTTTTCCTGGTTTTCTATTCAATTCTTAATGTTTATATCTCTATTTTTGTGCAAGTACCATGCAGTCTTGATCACTATGGCCTTGTAGCACAGCCTAAAATCTGGCATGCTGATGCCCCCGGCTTTGTTTTTATTACTAAGAACTGCCTTAGCTACACGGGTTTTTTTCTGGTTCCATACAAAACACAGAATCATCTTTTCCAAATCTTGAAAGTATCATGTCGGTAATAGGGATGACATTGAATCTGTAGATTGCTTGGGGAATTATAGCCATTTTTACAATGTTGATTCTTCCCAGTCGTGAGCCTGGTATGTCCTTCCATTTATTAATATCCTCTGGTATTTCTTTTCTTAGGGTCTCATAATTTTCTTTCTAGAGGTCCTTCACTTCTTTTGTTAGGTGTATTCCTAGGTATTTCATTTTCACTGAAGCTACGGTGAAGGGAGTTGTGTTCTTAATTAGCCTCTCGTCTTGGCTGTTATTGGTGTATACAAAGGCTGCTGACTTGTGGACATTGATTTTATATCCTGAGACGTTACTGTATTTTTTCTTTATTAAATCATAGCTGTGTACATTAATGGAATTATGAGGTACAATGTGCTGGTTTTATATACAATTTGAAATAATTTCATCAAACTGGTTAACATAGCCTTCACTACATTTTCTTAGTTATTGTGTTAAGACATTAGTGCACTTAGTAGATTTAACAAGTATTGCATTTTTTGATGACTTCCAGGAGTCTTGTGGTTGAGTCTTTGTGGTTGTCTAAGTATAAGATCATATTGTCAGCAAAGAGGGAGAGTTTGACCTCCTCTGCTCCCATTCGGGTTCCCTTTATTTCCTTGTCTTGCCTAATTGTATTGGCTAGAACTTCCAATACTATGTTAAATAGTAATGGCGACAGAGGACAACCTTGTCTGGTTCCAGTTCTAAGTGGAAAAGCTTTCAGTTTTACTCCATTCAGTAAAATATTAGCTGTGGGTTTGTCATAGATAGCTTTGATCAGTTTAAGAAATATGCCACCTATGCCTATACTCTTCAGTGTTCTAATTAGAAAAGGATGCTGGATTTTATTGAATGGTTTTTGTGCATCTATTGAGAGGATCATATGGTTTTTGTTTTTGCTTGTGTTGATACACTGAATAATGTTTATGGACTTGCACATGTTAAACCAGTCTTGCATCCCTGGGATGAATCGTACTTGATCATGATGAATGACTTTTTTGATGATAAGCTGTAATCTGTTGGTAGGATTTTGTTATGAAGTTTTACATCTATATTCATTAGTGAAATTGGTCTAAAGTTCTCCTTTTCAGTTGGGTGGGTCTTTTTCTGATTTTGGTATTAGGGTTATGTTTGCTTTGTAGAACGTGTTGAGGAAGATTCCTTCCTTCTCAATTTTTTGGAATAATTTCTGTAGTATGAGAATAAGCTCTTTGAAGGTTTGATAGAATTCTGGTGTGAAGCCATCCGAACCAGGGCTTTTTTTTTGGTGGGGAGACTTTGTTTTTTCTTTGATCTCATTGCTTGGAATTGGTCTGTTCAGGAGATTTATTTCTTCCTGGCTAAGTCTAGAGAGAGGGTGTGATTCCAAATATTGATCCATTTCCTTCACATTGTCAAATTTCTGGGCATAGAGTTTCTGGTAGTATTTAGTGATACTACAAGAGTATCTCTGTGGCATCAATTATTATTCCCCTTTATCATTATTCTTTTTCTTTCTTTTTTTTTTTTTTTGGAGATAGAGTGTTACTATATCACCCTCGGTAGTGTTTTGTGGTGTCGCAGCTCACAGCAAACTCAAAGTCTTGGGCTTGAGTCATTCTTTTGCCTTAGCCTCCCGAGTTGGTGTGACTACAGGTGCTGCCACAACACCCAGCTATTTTTTCTTTTGTTGTTGCAGTTGTTATTGGTGTTTAGCTGGCCTGGGCTGGGTTTGAACCCACCACCCTCCATGTATGTGGCTGACACTGTAACCACTTTCTATGGATGCAGAGCCCCCCTTATATCATTTCTTATTGAGGTTACTAGAGACTTTACTTTTCTTTTTTTTTTTTTTTTTTTTTTGTAGAGACAGAGTCTCACTTTATCGCCCTTGGTAGAGTGCCGTGGCGTCACACAGCTCACAGCAACCTCCAACTCCTAGGCTTAGGCGATTCTCTTGCCTCAGCCTCCCAAGTAGCTGGGATTATAGGTGCCCGCCACAACACCCGGCTATTTTTTTTTGTTGTTGCAGTTTGGCCGGGGCCGGGTTTGAACCCACCACCCTCGGCATGTGGGGCCGGCGCCCTACCTGTTGAGCCACAGGCACTGCCCGAGACTTTACTTTTCTGTTTCTATTTAGTCTGGCCAAAGATTTATCGATTTTACTTCTTTTTTCAAAAAAAAACAATTTCTTATTTCATTAATTTTCTGAATGATTCTTGTGTTTTTGATTTCATTAATCTCTGATTTACTTTTGAATATTTGTTTTCATCTGCTGGGTGTAGGCTTAGATTGTTCTTCTTTTTCCAGTTCCATAAGGTGGCTTGTGAGTTTGTTGATGTGCTCTCTTTCTGTTTTCAAATGTAGTCATCTAAAATGATCAGTTTTCCTCTCAGGACTGCTTTTGCTATATCCCACAAGTTTTTGTAGCTTGTGTCTTCATTGTTGTTATGCTCAAGGAAGTTAATGATAACATTTTTATTTCTTCATGCACCCAATTGTCATTCAGCATAAGATTGTTAAATTTCCGTGCCTTTGTGTGGGGTTGAATGTTTTTGTTGGAGTTGAGTTCCACCTTTAATGCCTTGTGGTCTGAGAAGATACAAGGTAAAATTTCAATACTTTTGATTCCGTTGAGGTTTCTTTTGTGTCCTAGGATATGATCAATTTTGGAGAATGTTCCATTGGGTGATGAGAAGAATATAATATTCTTTATCTTTGGGATAGAGTGTTCTATATTCACCTATCAGGCACAGTTATTCCAGGGTCTCACTTAAGACCCTTATATCTTTGTTTAATTTTTATTTAAAGGATCTGCCCAGCTCTGTGAGAAGAGTGTTAAAGTCCCCTGTTATTATAGTGTTATGGATATCATATTGCTCAAACTAAGTAAGGTCTGTTTCAAGAATCTGGGAGCATATAAGTTGAGTGCATAAATATTTAGTATTGAAATGGCTTCTTGTTGTATTTTTCCCTTGACCAATATGAAGTGACCATCTTTGTCGTTTTTGACTTTAGTTGCTTTAAATCTATATGTACCTGAAAATAAGAATCCCTCTTTTTTCAGGATTCCATTTGCCTGAAAAATTGTCTCTCAAACCTTAACTCAGAATTTTAATTTGTCTTTTGAGGTTAGGTGTGTTTCCTACAAACAGCAAAGGATGGCGTGTGTTTTTTAATCCAGTCAGCCAATCTATGCCTCTTCAGTGGGGAATTCAAGCCATTAACTTTTATTGAGATAATTGATAAGTGTGGTAGTGTTCTATTCATCTCATTTTGTGAAAGTGCATTTAGTTTTTTTTTTTTTTTTTGCATCATTGTGGAAGCTAGGTTCTATCATTTAATTTCTGGGTGCTTACTTTGCTGGTGGTCCATTGTGATGGTCAGTATGTAGAACAGGTTGAAGTATTTCCTGTAGAGCTGGTCTTCTTGTGGCAGATTTTCTCAATGTTTGCCTCGCAGTAAAAGATTTGATTTCTCTGTCAATTTTAAAGCTTACCTTAGTGGGATATAGCATTCTAGGCTGGAAATTGTTGTGTTTAAGTAGATTAAAGGTAGATGACCATTGTCTTCTGGCTTGAAAAGTTTCACTAGAGAAGTCTATGGTCACCCTGATGGATTTGCCCTTGTAGGTCAATTGGCAGTGAGTCCTGGAAGCTTGCAATATCTTTTCTTTTGTCTTCACCTTGTACAAGTTCATCACAATGTGTCTTGAAGAAGCTCTATTAGGGTTGAGGTGACCTGGTGTCCTATATCCTTCTGAAAAGGGTGTGTCAGAATCTTTGGTGATATTTGGAAAGTTTTTATTCATAATATTCTCTAGTATAACTTCCATTCCCCTGGGGCATTCTTCTTCCCCTTCTGGGATACCTATCGCTTGTATGTTTGAACTCTAGAAGTTTCATAATTCTGTCAGTGAATGTTCTGCTTTCTGTCTCTTCTTTTCTACCTCATTGACTATCTGAGTTATCTCAAGAGCTTTGTCCTCTACCTCTGAGATTCTTTCTTCTGCATGATCTAATCTGTTGTTGATACTTTCTATTGCATCTTTAAATTCCCTAATTGGGAATTTAATTGACTGCTTCAATTCCTTTGGCTCTGATATATCCTTTCTATATTCTTCATATCATTTATCTCTTATTTGATTCTGTTTTTGGATTTCTTTTTGGTTATTTTCAACTTTATCAGCAGTTTCCTTCATTGTTTTCATCATCTGTATTCTAAATTCCCTTTATGTCATTTTTAACATTTCTTTGTAGGTGGAATCCTCCACAGTAGCTACCTCACGTTTCCTTTGGGAGGTTCCTCTGGACTGGTTTTTCCTATTGCTAGGACTTTTCTGCTGATTCTTCCTCATGGGTGTTTTCTTTTACCTGTTCCCTTGCCCTAATTTTCCTTTCACTTCCTCTTGCTCTTTATGTTACTGCACCTCTGGCCTAATGTTTTGATGAATCCTTTTGGTACAGTAGCAGAGGGATGAGAAGATTGAAGAGAAAGAGGGGAAAACAGATTTAAAATAAAAAAAGATAGAAAGAGAAATAAAAAGGAGGAGAGGCAGTGAGTAAAAGGCAATATTGACAACAGGAAGAGAAGCACAGAAAGAGGGAGACAGGATTAATAAAGTTGTACAGTAGGTACTTTGACTCAACCTTTAAAAATCCCCAACATGTGGGAATGCTGGGTTGGGTGGTTCCCTTGAGGTCAGTAGCTCTTTGTCAGCCTGTTAAGACACAGTACCCCACCTCCACTAATTAGAAAGGAAAGACAAAAATACTACAAATGATACCCAAACAGACAAACAAAAAACCTTCCGGGATAAAATTTTGGGGGAAAATCCAAATAATAGGGGCAGAAACTGTAGCAAAAATGAAGTTCAAATTGTTAAAGAAGGCTACAATAGAAAATTATATTTTAACTAGAAAAATGAAGAAAGAAAGAGAGAAAAAGAAAAAAGAAAAATCTAGAGGGGAAAGGTTGTAATAAAAAAATAAAAAATAAAATAAAATAAAAACAAAAACAAAGATATATATATCTTGTTGAATATTGTCTCCGCAACGGTGACCTCCTTGGGTATGAGATGTTAGTCATGATGCTGACATAGCTGTACAAGATGGAGCCTGGAGGCCTCTGCTGATTTCTCAGACCTGGCAGGATTGAGAACCTAAATCTCTCCTCAGCACTTAAAAGATACTTTAAACTATTAATGTTGGCTAAGCAGAAGCCTTCCCAGGAAAGCACTTGTTGCTGGGATCTCTCCTGAAGTTGCTGCCTTCTTATCCAGTGTGGCAAAACTGGTCTCACTCAATGCCCCTGAGGGCCAAGGCTGTAAGGCAGCACTGTTACTGCCAAATACTGAAATCTCCGCTTTTCCCCAGCGTCTAAATCACCGCCTTTGTGCTGCTCAGTCACTAGATTACTTGCCCAAGGTCTCCCAGCTCCTTCCTCACTCTTCAACCCTGAGTGCAGAGCCGGGGCAGTTCTCCCATAATGGCTGCACAGGCTCTGTCACCTTGAGGGAGGAGCCTGCAGAGGCAGTTCTTCCACAGTGTCTGTGCCAGCAGCCCACAGCTGAACAATATTACCTCCTTTCAGGCTCAGCGGCTCAGTCCAGGGCCCTAGAGAATGCTTACAGTCAATCTGCACTCTCATCCAAGTTCTCCCAAGGTAATTCAACGAAAGGCCCAAGTCCAAAAAAACAAAACAGCCCACAGGTAAGGCCTTTCCTGTTTTCAGTCTCTCTGCTGCTGTAGTTTACAGTGGCGGGCAGCCTCTGACTGAATGAACACATGCAACTACTTGCCAGTTATCCACTGCTTTTGTCCTCCACGTGGGGTCCAGATGTCTCTCGCTGTCTCCCTGTGTTCCCAAAGGGATGTTTCTGGGCAGATCCCACCAACTAGAGATGTCTGGAGTATTCTCTCCCCCATTTCACTGTGCCCAGTTGCAAAGAAGCTGTTACTTGTCTGCCATCTTGCTCTTCCCCTAACGTTAAATACTTTTTAAATATTCTGAAGTTTTTATAAGGATCCTCTATGTTTGGATTATTATTTCAGGATCTGCTGTATGATTGAAGGAAAGGCTTTTCAAAGGTGCATATGCAAATCAAATTCAATAACTAATTGGTTGCAGTTATGCACTGAAGTTTTTTTGGACTTTCCAGTTGAAATTCTCCTGGTTTTGTAATCAGAAGATAATTAGTAGTTTGTGATTGGTAAAGTCTATATTTGCTTTCCTTCTAAGTTGATGTTGGGGTGCAGAACATGATTCTTAAAAAACTGTGCTTAGGCATGCTGAGTCCTTTTTAAAATTGGAAAGCTTTTCAAAAATAATCTTGAATATCAAGGTCCTTAAAATCTAGCCTTGCTTCACTCACCGCCAGGGTAGAGATAGACTATCTAACATATCCTTAGGTAACAAAGTTTCTTACCAAAATAAAAACAGTTGCCTTCTATTGCTTTCCTGTTACCTCCTTATCTAGTGCAGATGAAAAATACAACCGCTCCTGGAAGGTTTTTACCTCAACATGATTTCTGCCTCTCTGGTGCATTCACATTTCTAAAAAAGCATTAACAAGCTAGTTTCCTTCTTGCCAGTCAGTTCATCCTCTCTAACCATTTTTTGCCTCTGAAAAAAATTCCCGTCTTTTTCTTCTGTTATGGAAAAGGGAATTTATGCTTCTGTTGGAGATTGAGGTAAATCTCTCCATGATTTTCTCACATATGTAGTACATGAGTAAATTCATATGCCTTTTATTACTCTTCCATTTGTGAGTTGGTATTTGGGGAAACTTCGAAGAATTCATGGGAAAGTTTTCCCTTGGCTCCTATATTAGCACATAATAAAAAATAAATAGGAGCTGGATTTTGTTTTCCTTGGGTAGAAATGCAGAGCAGTAGCACCTTTTCGGCCAAATTGGCTGATATATATTTTAACACTCTACAGGGGGACTTGTTTTCCCCAGCATTTTCCAAAAGTTTGGGAACCTGAGTCTGAATCTACTACTTTTGTTTCTTCGGCCTAACTCTTGTAGGTTTTAGAGTAAAATACTCAATTTTTATTTTCTTTCACACTTTTTCAAACACCAACTTCCCATCCAATTCACATTATCACTTGTTTTTTTTTCTTTATTGCCCATTTCAAAGACTTGCAGTATTTTTGTGTTTATTGTTTACATAAGGGATGGGTGATTTTTTTTTTTTTTTTTTTTTTTGGTAGAGACAGAGTCTCACTTTATGGCCCTCAGTAGAGTGCCATAGCCTCACACAGCTCACAGCAACCTCCAAATCCTGGGCCTAAGCAATTCTCTTGCCTCAGCCTCCCGAGTAGCTGGGACTACAGGCGCCCGCCACAACGCCCGGCTATTTTTTGGTTGCAGTTTGGCCGGGGTCGGGTTTGAACCTGCCACCCTCGGTATATGGGGCCAGTGCCTTACCGACTGAGCCACAGGCGCCGCCCTATTTTTTAACTTGTTTTACATTTCACATAAGAAAAAAAGCAGACCATAGTCCTCTGACATTCCCTGGTAAAAACTTTGTGCTTTACTCCTGTTATCTTGCCCTAGGAACACACAGCTTACCAGAATCTCTTGGAATTGATATTCCCTATTGGTAACTGTACAGAATGACAGATCTTCGTTCACACTCCTGTGTTTTCCCAGTCCTGAGCTTCATACTTATCTGAGGATGACCCAAGATGCCCATAGCATTCACATTTTCTTTAGTGTTCCATAAATATCAGTCCCTGGGACATTTTCTCCCAGAAGACAGCCTGAAGAATGGGAGTAGAGCCTCTCAGGAGCAAATGAGTGTTCTTGAGGTTGAGAGAAGTCTTCTGGTATACTCTTCACGTAAAAAGCTAACCCATTGGGACTTTAAGTTTTTTGGTACTAGCCTCAGTTTTCATTTCTTAGAGAGACATTCTCTGTCAGCCCATCAGATGTGGGTATTCAGGGGAAAATGCACAAATTATTTCTTAAATATTTCAAGGGAGAAAGTACCAAAGGATAAGGACAACCCACCCCTAGCAAAGTGTTTTAAAAATCTGCAACACAATACACACTTCATATGCATTGTAAGCTAGGGTGCAGTTTCTCCAGGGAGGGTGGCCACTGAGCAATTCTGTGATCAGAATAAGGGTGGGAGGTATAGGATAGGGATCCAAGGTATAGGGTGATCTTACTTGACACTTGAGTGGGGCATGTCTGTATTCCAGTCACCAGTCTCATTCCCTGAATTTTGTATCTTGAAAAGCTTTGTTCATTTATTTTAGCTTCGTTTTTCCATTAACTATAAAATGTAATTCACCCATAGCACTTGAAGAATATGAAAATATTCCTAAAAGGCAAGACAGAAGTGAACATTAAATATGGAGTCATATATTTTATTTCATAATAAGAATGGTTTTACCTTGTTTCCACAGAGTAAATGTTGTACGGTTTTGAGATTTATAATTTTTTTAGGGTGATTTCAAATGGGAACCCTGAGCTTAGCTTTGGACAGATACCGTGAAAATAAAGACCACTGGGAGGCTGAGGTGGGAGGATCACTTGAGTCTAGGAGTTTGAAACCTCTCCAGGCATGGTGGCTCACACCTCTAATCCGAGCAATAGGGAGACAGTGGTGGGTGGGTTGCTTGAGCTCACGAGTTCAAGACCAGCCTGAGCATGAGCGAGGCCCTGACTCTAAAAAATAGTCAGGTATTGTGGCAGGCACCTGTAATCCCAGCTACTTGGGAAGCTGAAACAAGAGGATCCAAAGAGTTTGAGTTTACTGTGAGCTAAGATGACACGACACTCTTCAGAGGGTGACCAAGTGAAACTCTGTCTGAAAAAGAGTTTGAGACCAACATGAACAACATAGCAAGAATCCATCTCTACAAAAACTTAGAAAAATTAGCGAGGCATGATGGTACGCACCTTTAGTCCCAGGTAATAAGGAGGCTGAAGTCTCTTGCCCACAGGCAGTCACACCACAAATTGTATAGTGATTCCACATCACCTCCTGTTGTCAGAGGGGACTAAGGTTTTTGATAGGAAGAGTTCTGAGGTTAGATTTTTTTCTCCTTATTGCGACACTCACCATTTTATGGACATGCACACTAGACAGGGATGTGGTCATATCCCTCCCAGACAAGGCTACATCCTCTGGAATCAAACTCATAGGTCCTTCACCCCTAGAATGTCCCATCAAAACCCCACACCAATGTGAAGAGACTTCTGGCTTGTCCCAACCCTCAGATCTTGAATTTGTAGCAGCAACCTGGCTCTTCAGCCATGCTGCTGTCCCAGGCAAAGTTAATCTCATCTCCCTGCATGGAACAGAAAGAAGCCTGAGCATATCCCACCCTTGGTTATCATTCCAGGCCCTGGCACACCAAAAGAAGTTACTGAGGCAAAGATATAAATCAGTCGAAGATAATTAAGACAATGTGTATAGACATTACTGGAGAAAAAGGCAAATTACAGATGTATCTTTTATTTTTCAGAAGGAGCATTTGGGAACTTCAGTATTTAAAACAGGACAAGGCATACAGAAGAACTAGGGCAATAGATACCAAGGTAAAATATTTACATTCTTGTAAAGCTTAGGAAATTTACATTTTACAAAGGATAACCTGAATTCAAATTTGAACAGAAAAAGAGAGTGATGTAAAATCAATTTTCTTGCACAGCGCCTGTGGCTCAGTGGTTATGGCACCAGCCACATATACCGGGGCTGATGGGTTCCGGTTCAGCCCAGGCCTGCTGAACAACAATGACAACTACAACAAAAAAAATAGCTGGGCATTGTGGTAGGCACCTGTAGTCCCAGCTACTTGAGAGGCTGAGGCAAGAGAATCACTTAAGCCCAAGATTTTGAGGTTTCTGTTAGCTGTGATGCCATGGTACTCTACTGAGGGCTACATCGTGAGACTGTGTCTCAAAAAAAAAAAAAAATGTCCCCAGGTGTATCTTTTTGTGTGTGTTGTTGGCTGGGGCCAGGTTTGAACCCACCACCTCTGGTATATGTGAGCCACAGGTGCCACCCCCTGGGTTGATCTTGTCTCTGTCCTACACCCGGGAAGAAAATCTTGTGGTAAACATTGTTAGTATGCAATCAAACAGACTTTAGTTTTAGGAGATAGATTTGGGCTGCAAACCAAAAGTTAGGTTTACAAGTTTTTGCTTTTGGGATCCCAGCAAGAAATTTTTTTATGAATTATTTGTGAGGGCAGTCCTTACAGAAGGACTGTCTATTTTCTTTCTTTTATTTATTATTATTAAATTGTAGCTGTGTACATTAATGCGATCATGGGGCAACATATACTGGTTTTATAGACAGTTTGACACATTTTCTTCACACTGGTTAACATAGCCTTCCTGGCATTTTCTTAGTTATTGTGTTAAGACATTTACATTGTACATTTACTAAGTTTCACATATACTCTTGTAAGATGCACCTCAGGTGTAATCCCACCAATCACCCTCCCTCTGCCTATTCTCCCCCCTTCCCCTTCCTCCTTTCTTAGGTTATAACTGGGTTATAGCTTTCATGTGAAAGCCATAAATTAGTTTCATAGTAGGGCTGAGTACATTGGATACTTTTTCTTCCATTCTTGAGATACTTTATTAAGAAGAATATGTTCCAGCTCCATCCATGTAAACATGAAAGAGGTAAAGTCTCCATCTTTCTTTAAGGCTGCATAATATTCCATGGTGTACATATACCACAGTTTATAAATCCAATTGTGGATCAGTGGGCACTTGGGCTTTTTCCATGACTTAGCAATTATGAAGTGGGCTGCATTAAGCATTCTGGTACAAATATCTTTGTTATGATGTGATTTTTTTGTCTTCTTGTTATGTACATAGTAGAAGAATTATAGGATGGGATGGCAGTTCTAATTTTAGATCTCTAAGTGTACTCCAAACATCTTTCCAAAAGGAATGTATTAATTTGCATTCCCACCAGCAGTGTAGCAGTGTTCCCTTTTCTCCACATCCACGCCAACATCTCTGGTCTTGAGATTTTGTGATATAGGGTAATCTTACTGGAGTTAGATGATATCTCAAAGTAGTTTTGATTTGCATTTCTCTGATGATTAAAGATGATGAGCATTTTTTCATAAGACTATAAGCCATGCGCCTGTCTTCTTCAGAGATGTTTCTCTTCAAGTCCCTTGCCAAGCCTGCGATGGATCACTTGTTCTTTTCTTGCTTATACGTTTGAGTTCTCTGTGGATTCTTGTTATTAAACCTCTGTCGGAGACATAACCTGCAAATATCTTCTCCCATTCTGAGGGCTGTCTGCTTCCTTTACTTACTATGTTCTTGGCTGTGCAGAAGCTTTTTAGTTTGATCAGGTCCCAGTAGTGTATTTTTGAAGCTGCTTGAGTTGCCCGTGGGGTCCTCCTCATAAAATACTTGCCCAGACCGATTTCTTCAAGGGTTTTCCCTGTACTCTTTTCTAG
Organism: Nycticebus coucang; assembly: GCF_027406575.1. NCBI lineage: Eukaryota > Metazoa > Chordata > Mammalia > Primates > Lorisidae > Nycticebus > Nycticebus coucang. The sequence continues at coordinate 21,011,061 of NC_069799.1, read as the reverse complement.
TATTTTTATAGTTTCATGTCTTACGTTTAAATCTTTAATCCAGTGAGAGTCTATCTTAGTTAATGGTGAAAGGTGTGGGTCCAGTTTCAGTCTTCTACAGGTTGCCAGGAAGTTCACCCAGCACCATTTGCTAAATAGGGGATCATTTCTACACTGAATGTTTTTAATTGGCTTGTCAAAGATCAAATAATGGTAAGTAGCTGGATTCATCACTTGGTTCTCTATTCTTTTCCAGACATCTACTTCTCTGTTTTTGTGCCAGTCCCATGCTGTTTTGATCACTATCAATTTATAGTATAGTCTGAGGTCTGGTAGCGTGATTCCTCCTGCTTTGTTTTTATTTCTGAGTAATGTCTTGGCTATTCGAGGTTTTTTTCTGATTCCATATAAAATGAAGTATTAATTTTTCAAGATCTTTAAAGTATGACAGTGGAGATTTAATAGGGATTGCATTAAAATTGTATATTGTTTTGGGTAGTATGGACATTTTAACAATGTTGATTCTTCCCAGCCATGAGCATGGCATGTTTTTCCATTTGTTAATATTGTCAGCTTTTTCTTTTCTTAGAGTTTCATAGTTCTCTTTATAGAGATCTTTCATGTCCTTTGTTAGATAAACTCCCAAATATTTCATCTTCTTTGGCACTATCGTGAATGGAATAATGTCCTTAACTGTTTTTCAGCTTGACTATTGTTGGTGTATATATAAAGGCTACTGATTTATGAATGTTGATTTTGTAACCTGAGATGCTGCTGTATTCCTTGATCACTTCTAAGAGTTTTGTAAGAGTCCCTGGTGTTTTCCAGATATACAGTCATATCATCTGCGAAGTGCGAAAGTTTGATCTCTTCTGACCCTATATAGATACACTTGATCACCTTTTCTTCCTTAATTGCGGTGGCTAAAACTTCCATTACAATGTTAAAGAGAATTGGAGACAATAAGCAGCCTTGTCTGGTTCCTGATCTGAGTGGAAATGATTTCAATTTAACTCCATTCAATACAACATTGGCTGTGGGTTTGTTGTAGATTGCTTCTATCAGTTTAAGAAATGTCCCTTCTATACCAATTTTCTTAAGTTTTCTGATCATGAAGTGATGCTGGATTTTATCTAAAGCTTTTTCCACATCAATTGAGAGAATCATATGGTCTTTGTTTCTTAATTTGTTTATGTGCTGAATTACACTTACAGATTTACATATATTGAACCAGCCTTGAGACCCTGGGATAAAACCGACTTGGTCATGATGTATAATTTGTTTGATGTGTTGCTGGATTCTGTTTGTTAGGATCTTGTTGAATATTTTTGCATCTATATTCATTAGTGATATTGGTGTATAATTTTCTTTTCTGGTTGGGTCTTTTCCTGGTTTGGGGAGTAGGGTGATGTTTGCTTCATAGAACGTGTTGGGTAGTCTTCCTTCTTTTCCTACATTTTGGAACAGGTTGAGTAATATAGGTACTAATTCCTCTTTAAAGGTTTGGTAGAATTCTGATGTGAAGCCATCTGGTCCCAGGCTTTGCTTTTTAGGGAAGTTTTGTATGGTTGATGCTATTTCAGAACTTGATATTGGCCTGTTCAACATTTCCACTTGATTCTGGCTAAGTCTTGTAAGGTGATATGCTTCCAAATAGTGGTCAATTTCCTTCAGATTTTAATATTTCTGAGAATAAAATTTTTTGTAATATTCATTAAGGATTTTTTAAATTTCTGAAGAGTCTATTGTTATTTCGTCTTTGTCATTTCTGACTGATGAAATTAGAGATTTTACTCTTTTTTTTCTGGTAAGGTCATCCAATGTTTTATCTATTTTATTGACCTTTTCAAAAAACCAACTTTTTGATTTATTGATGTATAATTCTTTTGTATTCAATTTCATTTTATTCTTCTCTAATTTTGGTTATTTCTTTTCTTGTACTGGGTAAGGGGTTGGAATGTTCTTCCTTTTCCAGTTGCTTGAGATGTTAACTTTAAGTTGTTAACTTTCTCTCTTTTCATTCTCTTGAGGAAGGCTTGCAGTGCTATAAATTTCCCTATCGGTACTGCCTTTGCAGTTTCCCAGAGGTTCTGATAATTCATGTCTTCATTGTTGTTTTGTTCCAAAAATTTGGCAATTTCCTTCTTAATCTCACCTCTGACCCAGCTATCATTCAGCATTTAACTTCCATGTTTTTGTATGAGTATGCAGATTCCTGTTGTTACTGAGTTCAACTGTTATTCCATAGTGGTCTGAGAATATGCAAGGAATAATTTATATTCCTTTAAATTTACTGAGGTTAGACTTGTGACCTGAGATGTGATCGATTTTGGAGTATGTTCCGTAGGCTGATGAGAAGTATGTGTATTCAATTTGTTGGGATGAAATGTTCTGTAGATGTCTGCTAAATCCGAACGTTGGATGGTTAGGTTTATATCTAAAATTTCTTTGCTCAGCTTGTTATTGGAGCATCGATCCAACACTGCAAAGGAGTGTTGAAATCTCCAACTATTATGGAGGTGGAGGAAATCAAGTTGCTCATGTCTGTTAGCATTTCTCTTATAAATTGAGATGCATCCTTGTTGGGTGCATAGATATTAATAATTGAAATCTCATCATATTGAGTATTACCTTTAACAAATATGAACTGACCATTCTTATCCTTCCTGACTTTTGTTGGTTATAAGCCTATGGTATCTGCAAATAGAATTGCAACACCTGCTTTTTTCTGATTACTATTTGTCTGAAATATGGATAACTTTCCTTTCACCCTGTGTCTATATTTGTCTTTTAAGGTAAAATGTGACTCTTGTTTGCAGCAAATATCTGGCCTGAGTTTTTGTGTCCAGTCAGCTAACCTGTGCCTCTTTAGAGGACAGTTTAAGCCATTTACATTAATGGAGAATATTTTTAAGTCTGGCAAAATTTTGTGTATTGAGTTTTTCAAAAGTCCAGTGGACATTTTTAATCCTTTCACCAGTGTGGAAGTTGGAGTTTGGTCAAAGTTTTCTGAGTGAGTTTACTTTTGTGGTAGAGGATTGGGTTGGTCATTATGGAGAATAGGTCTGAGAATATCCTGAAGAGCTGGTTTGCTTATGGCTAATTTCTTCAACGTGTGAATGTCATTAAAGTATTTAATTTGTCCATCATAAATGAAACTCAGTTTAGTTGGATACAGGATCTGGGGTTAAAAGTTATTTTGCTTTAGGAGATTAAAAGTTGATGGCCACTTTCTTCTGCTTGAAAAGTTTCAGCAAAGAGATCTGCAGTCATTCTAATATACTTCCCTTTGTAGCTGATGGATTTCTTATGTCTAGCTGCTTTCAGAATTTTGTCTTTCATATTAACACTATTAAAGTTAATTATGATATGCCTGGGGGATGTCTTCTTCGAATTGAGTCATGCTGGGTTTCTGAAACTGTCTGCTATCTGAATTTCAGAATCTCTTGGCATGTCTAGTAAATTCTCTTTTATAATTTCATGGAGAAGGGCCTCTGTGCCATGCGAAGCCACTTCATTACTTTCAGGGATTCCAATGAGGTGGATATTAACCTTCTTCAAATTATCCCAGAGCTATCTGAGAGAATGATCCATTTTTGCTCTCCATTTCTCTTCCTCTTTGAGAGCTGGGGAGCGTTCAAACGCTTTGTCTTCAATGTCAGAAATCCTTTCTTCTGCTTGCTCCACTGTTACTGAGGGATTCTACTGTATTTTTCAGATCTTTGAGGGCTGCAAATTCTTGCTTCAGCACGTCAAAATCTTTGGTGGTTTTGTCTTTAAATTCGTTAAATTCTTGACACAACTTTTGAAGTTCTCCTCGAATTTCTAATTCTGACTTTTGAATTGCTCCTCAAATTTCTAATTCCAAATTTTCCTCCATTTTATTAATCTTGTTTGCAATCCAAATTCTGAATTTGATTTCTGACATCTCGGCCAGCTGTTTATGGATGGGATCTTCATTTACATCTGCTGTATCTTTCCTTGGGGGTGGGTTGATCTATTCTGGTTATTCATGTTACCAGAGTTTTTCTGCTGATTCCACCCCATGATTGTTTTACACCGTTTGGTTTTTCCCCTGGAGCTTTTTCAAGGACCTGTATTGTGCTATGACCTGAGAATCTGGGTACCCGTATTGTCCTATGGTGAGGGTAAGTGGTTCTGTCTTGTTTTCAGCTGGTCTCTGTTCAACCCTAGTGAAACAGTTACTCTGGACTGAAGTCTCAGCTGTGGAGAAATACCAACAATTAGTCACCTTGCCTCCTGCAGGCAACAATTGGAAAAGGAAAATCAAACCTTCCTACAACCACACACCCAGGGCACCACTGGAATAGTCCTCGGGCCATTGGCTCAGTTCAAAAGATCCAAATCAATTGTCTCAGTTGGCACCTGTCTTAGATGGGAGACTTTAAAAAGTCTCTGGCAATTGGATCTCAGGGGTCTGGTGACTACTCAGATATGGCTTGCTCTGATGCTCCATGGAGTCAGGAGGACCCACCCAGCAAATAGATCAGTCTGGGAAGGTTGATGCCTCCTTCCAAACCTTGCACGTCTGTTACACCCAGTCACTGATAGTCTGGCAGGGCTGTGTCCCAGTTGCCTGTAGTGAACAGATACTCCAGGGTTTTGTACCTGCCAGAATCACAAGGAAATCTATTTTCTGCTCAGCCAGGCTGCTGCACTCTGCCTCTATCTGGCAGGGGGAGGTGAGGCCTGACAACCTCTGGTGCTTGACGGAGGCTGGAGGATGTTCACTCAGTTCCAGCCCCACCCCTGAATGATGTTACTGACAGAACAGAACAGAACAACTTTGCAGGAATTTTTTTCTGTCCCTGCTAAATTCCCCTGCAGAAGAGAAGCTGTTTTGAGTTTCCGGAGCCTGTGCCTCAGGCCCTGTCTTTGCTCCTGTAAATTTGTATTTGGTTACCTGTCAGTTCTAGCCCCCTGTCTTCCTTTGTCTATAGGCTGACAATCCCCTGAGGGCCAGATGCGTCTTAGGCTCAGTAAAGCGGTCCTCTGGTTCAGCCCTGCTCTGGGAACTTCTGGGATCTGCGTGTGTGTTTCTATTCCCCACCCTCCATCCAGTCTGGTACTGCCTCAGGCAAACTGTTTACTCATGGTGCCTGCGTTTCCATCCCAGTTCTGTTCCCTGGTGGTTGCCAGCTGAGTAGATGCCCGGCCTTTTCTGGTTGCCCAGGGAGACAGGGGTGTGGCTTCAGAATATCCGGGAATGAGCCCTATTGTTACCTGAAGATGGCTGCTGCTCTGCTTCTTTGGGCACCGCTGCTCCAGTGTGGTTCCCTTTCAGCCAACGGTCCTCTTCTAACTCCTTTTCGGCAGAGTCAGCACTGAGCAGCTTCAGTTTAAGCCCTGTCCACACCCCTCGAGAAATCACCCAAGAATCTGGACTCCTTTTGGAAAGGTCTCCAGATGTCAGAGTGAGAGTGGAGGGGAGTGCTGGGAGCTCAGTGTTGCAGGTAGCGAATTTATACAGTTTTATACAGTTTTATGCCTGGCAGGAGAATGCTGTGGCACCCTAGTAGGGGAGGTAGATTCAGTTTTTAGAGGGTCTCTCCCGTGGAGTGTAGTGGGAGGACCTTTAAACTCTGCTCATTTGTTTGTGGGGCACTCTGAGCTGTTCTTATGGGGGAGGGGACTCCTGTCTGCTTGGTGATGGATTTTGTACCTTTTGTTTGTATCCTTGGGGTCGCAGCTCGCCTCAACAGGGTTGATGTCCGTTCTTCATTCTTCTCTCTTGGTGCAGCTCAAATCCACCTGTTACTTGCTAATTTTCTGTCCTTTAACTCTCCTTCTGGATGGGAACCTCTGTGGAAAGCTGGCTTCAGTCAGCCATCTTCTCTCTGCCCCCCCCGACTGTCAATTTTCAATCTCCCTTTTAATGCAGTTTCATTACATGGTTTCCCCTCCAATTTTTTTTTTTTTTTTTTTTTTTTGAGACAGAGTCTCACTTTCTCACCCTAGGTAGAGTAAAGTGGCATCACAGCTCACAGCAACCTCCAACTCCTGGGCTTAGGAGATTTTGCCTCAGCCTCACAAGTAGCTGGGACTACAGGCAACCACCAGAGCACCCAGCTATTTGTTTTTTGTTTTAATGTTGCAGTTTGGCTGCAGCCGGGTTTGAACCCACCACCCTTAGCATATGGGGCCAGCACTCTACCCACTGAGCCATAGGCACTTCCCACACCAAAAATTACCCCTAAAGTCATCATTGGTAGGGAAAGGGGAAATTGTAGCTAAGTTTACCTTTATTTAAAAAATATTTATTATGGAATTATACAAAACATTTACAAAATGTTCTCTATGTGTTGGTTACTTCTTTGTAAAACTTTGTAACGAATTTTTCATATTTATAGAGACATTGGGGTGACTTTGGAGACAATCTGTAGATTTCTTCAAAAGTACATTTATAGGACAAAAATCAATCCTCTTTCTCATATAATGATCCTGATATCTTTAGACCTACAACTGATACAGAGATTATCGGTCCCAGAAACATATTCTGAATTACAGATGTGCATTAATGTACTGGAGGATTTCCATTTTTCCATTTTTCTTCTTTCTGAATTCCTTTGGATGTACACAGGGCACTAGCTTGCTCCCCAGTTCTCCAAGACCCAAGTCTATAGTTCCAAATTCTAAATACAGTTCCCTAGTCAGACACTGCTACCTTCTCTAGCCCTTGGAATCTTTGAAGGTCCAGCAGACAATGCCGTGTTTGAAGATTATGATTGGTGTTCTTAACTTAGACCAACAGTATTTGTGTTGTTAAAAAAGTGTTGAGTAGAAGGAACTCTGCTGTGTTCTCTAGCTCAGTGCTGCTGTAGTCTGGGACAAGTAACACCAACAATAGGGGGAATTGTTGAAGAAGCCATTTCATAGACTCACTCAAATAGTGCAAAATTTTATTCAAATTCAAGTTTGATTACTCAGTTCTCAAAAGCCAAACTCAGCATACCAGAGTTGGTATAAAAAAAAAAAAAGCAGTTTATTCAAGAGCAACATGAGGGTTCAGTGCCTGTCAGTCAGTGGTTAGTGCTCTGGCCACATGGTCTGGGGCTGGTGGGTTTGAAGTGTCCTGGGCCTGCTAAACAAAACAAAATAAAATACCAGGGCATTATGGTGGGAACCTATTTTCCTAGCTACTATGGTAGCTGAGGGAAGAGAATTGCTTAAGCCTAAGAGTTTGAGGTTGCTGTGAGCTCTGATGCCACAGGACTCTATGGAGGGAGACATAATGAGACTGTCTCAAAAAAAAAAAAAAAGAGCAACATGATGAGATGGCAGACTAAATGTTGCCTTTGTGCTTATTTTGAATGGAAATAAGTGGATCCCCATTTTACCCAGTGTGGATGATATTGGGTCATCATATATTAGCAAAGCAGGGGACTATGTGCCATTAAATTTCAGTCCAGAAGCCCCCTCAGTGCTGTGTAAAATAAGGTGACACACATGCAGTTTACAGAAGATGGCATGAATGGCCTAAAGTAACTCAAGGTTCTCAAAATCAGAATTATTAGAAAAGCCTTGCTTTCTAGGATGCTGAGGAGAGTTTTTAAAGATAGCATTACAGATTAGAATTTAGGGCAGATATCTGTACCTTCAGCGTGTTTTTTTTTTTTCTTTTTTTTGAGACAGAGTCTCAACCTGTCACCCTGGGTAGTGTGCCTTGGTGTCACAGCTCAGAGCAAACTCTAACTCTTGGGCTTAAGTGATTCTCTTGACTCACTCTCCCAAGTAGCTGGGACTGCAGGTGCCTACCACAATGGACGGCTATTTTTTGGTTGTAGTTGTCATTGTTTAGCAGGTCCGGGCAGGATTTGAACCCAACAGCTCCCGTGTATGTGGCTGGCGCCCTCGCCACTGAGCTATAGACACTAAGCCTGTACTTTCAACTTTAAAAAAAATTTTTTTTAACTGGTTTTTATCAGAATATGATTAAGTACTTTGGGGAGAGTATCAACTCATATGCACCTTCTGAGATTCTCTTTTTATACCTTGTTTGGAAAATAAAGGCTCTAATGGTTATTTACTGGGTCAACATTCAACTGGGATAAATCCAGTCTCACGTGTGATAAAATATTGTCATGGGACAGAAATATTGGCATCCCTGTTGAGCTTTTTGGAAATTCAAAAATGAAGATTCACCCAATATCTTCTGAGTAAATAACTGCATTTAAGGCTTGCAGTTAAATAGCACAGTGTTTCTCGCCAGCCACATGTACTAAGTCTGGCCTGTTCCAGCCCGCCCAGGCAAGCTAAACAACAGTGAAAACCGCAAGAAGAAAATAGCTGGGCATTGCCTAGAGTCCCAGGTATTTGGGAAGTTGAGGCAAGAGAATCACTGAAGCCCAAGAGGAGTGAGCTGTGACACCATTGCACTCTACCAAGGGCGATATAGGGAGACTATGTCTCAAAACAAACAAACAAAAAACACAAAAAACTTCATTTGACAAGATCTCCAGTTCATGCTTGCACACGTTAAACTCTTAGGACTTCCATTTACCTCACCATGATATTTTCACATAAGAAATATGCACAGGTTATAGTGTATGATGTAAGTAGGTGCAAGAATCCACATGCCTGTATTGGTGGCCTGATTTTTGCATTGTAAAGCCAAAAAGCGCAGTATCTACACTGTGGTTGTGGATGTTATCCCATCCTCTTTCCTCAGTGTTAGAGAACACATGAGGGAGTATCTCTCTGCTATACTTATTACATAATACCATTTAGTCATGTAAGTCAAAAGTTCTCACCCACTCATTTATGTAAAAATGAAATTAAATCTTCCTGTGGCATCATGATAAATATTGTTTTTTTATTTTATTATTTATTTATTTATATTTTTCAGGAACTGTTGACATTCAGAGACGTGTCTATAGAATTTTCTATGGATGAGTGGGACTGCCTGGATCCTGCTCAGCAGAATTTGTATCAGGATGTCATGTTAGAGACCTACAGACATCTGGTCTTCCTTGGTGAGGATAACTTACATACACATGTCTTAACTGTACACTAAGCATTTCATATTGCTTCTCTGTAGGTTGGTTTTGTGGAGATTCTTCTTTGACTGTATTAGTTTCAGATTGTTGTTTCTAAGGAAAACATAAGTTCTTGGTATAGAAAAGAAAATATTCCACATGTTATCTTGGCATTATATTCTTCTCTACATTGATGGTAATTTCAAAAATGTAGAGGCTTAGAATTATTGCCCATACCTTTAAGGCTAGTTTCTGGTACCCATTTTTATTTCCATAGTACTGGGTAGTGGAGAATTTTTAATGCTTTTAAAATGTTCTAAAGTTTCTGTGAGAAATCTCTATTTTTAGATTATTATTTTAGGATCTCTAAAATGTTGTGTTCTCTACTCTATGAAGGTACTAGATTGTTAACTGGGGAAGCCCAACAAATGTCTTGTTATCTTTTTTTTTTCTAATGAAACAGGGCTTGCTGTCTCTAAGCCAGAGCTTATCACCTGTCTGGAGCAAAGGAAAGAAGGCTGGAAGGTGAAGACTCACCAGACACTAGTCAAGCACCCAGGTAGGTTGGAGTGAATGAAGCAGAGAACGCTGGTCAGAGGTCCAAAGTTGAAGGAGGAGACCAAACGTTGCAATGTGATTAGCTTAATTGGAAACGATTTCTGGGAAGCCTGGGTTTCTTTCTCTTGTTACATAACGGGACATCTGTTCTTGTCTTCATTTCTTATGTTTATTTTCTCATTGAGACAGAGGCTCACTGTGTTGCCATCAGTCCAGCATTGCCATAGCATCAGCATAGCACAGAGCAATCTTAACCATCTTGGTTCAAGTGATTTTTCAGTCTCAGCCTCTCAAGTAGCTGGGAGTACAGGTTTCTCCACAAGGCCTGGCTAATATTTTTACTGTTTTTTAGTAGAATCAGAGTCTTGCTCTTGCTCAGGCTTGTCTCAAACTCACAAACTCAAACAATCCTCTCACCTTGGCCTCTCAGGTGCTATGTTTACATGTGAGCCACCATGCCTGGCCCTATTCCTTTTTTAAATTTTTTCAAATTTGTTTGAAACAGAGTCTCAATTTGTCACCCTGGGTAGAGTTCTGTGGTGTCATAGTCACTGCAACCTCAAACTTTCAGGCTCAAGGAATCCTCTTGCTTCAGCCTCCCAAGTAGCTGGGACTACAGGTGCTTACTACAATGACTGGCTAGCTTTTCTTTTTAAGAGACGTAGTCTTGCAGTTGCTTGGACTGGACTACTACTGGTTAAGCTCAAGCAATCCACCTGCCTTGCCCTTCCAGAGTGCTAGAATTATAGCTGCCTGGCCTTTTCTTTTCTTTATTTCTTTTTTTTTTTTTTTTTTTTTTGCAGTTTTTGGCCGGAGCTGGGTTTGAACCCACCACTTCCGACATATGGGGCTGGCGCCCTACTCCTTTGAGCCACAGGTGCCACCCTTGCCTGGCCTTTTCTTTTAAATGTTTAGAAGGAGTTTAGTTTTCAGTGATGTTCTTTCTAGTTTACAGTGAAAAGAAAGAACTTTCTATGGCTTATACAGGACTGAAAAATCTGACTGGTATGTGATTGATTTTCAGCACATAAAAATGTTTGTGTATTTTTGAGGATCTGTGAAACATTTTTAAAAAATTTTCTTTAGGCTTGGTGCCTATAGCTCAAGCGGCTAAGGAGCCAGCCACATACATCAGAGCTGGCGGGTTTGAATCCAGCCCGGGCCTGCCAAACAACAACGGCAACTACAACCAAAAAATAGCCAGGCATTGTGGTGGGCACCTATAGTCCCAGCTACTTGGGAGTCTGAGGCAAGAGAATCGTTTAAGCCCAAGAGTTGGAGGTTGCTATGATCTTTGATGCCATGGCACACTACCCAGGGCCACAGCTTGAGGCTCTGTCTCAAAAATATATATATATTTTTTTCTTTAAGCAGGCATAGTGTCTCACTTCTACAATCCTAGCACTCTTCGAGGATGAGGTGGGATGATCATTTGAGTTCAGGAGTATAAGACAAGGCTGAACAAGAGTGAGATCCTTTTACTACTATAAATAAAAAACAATAGCTTGGCAGTGTGGTGGTTACCTGTAGTCCTAGCTACTTGGGGGCTGAGACAGAAGGATTACTTCAACCTAGGAGTTTGAGGTTGTTGTGAGTTAGGCTGATGCTATGGCACTTTAACCTGGGCAACAGAATGAAATTGTGCCTCAAAACAACTTTTTTTTTTCTTTAGCACAGTGGTTCTCAACCTTCCTAATGCCAAAATGTATTTTCATTGTTAAAAAGGGGTCATAACCCACAGGTTGAGAACCACTGCCTTAGCATCCTGTTCAAAATATGAGAGTGAGCAGTAAGTACTAGTATTTGGGTCAGGCACCTCAGGACACTTCAAATAGATGGCATATGTCTTCTGCTTTATAGTTTTTGATTCAATGAAGTTTTCGAATAAGATTCTGCAGAAAGTATAGTCAGTAAATTTTATCAGAACACTTAAGACTCTCCCCCAAATATAAAAAAAAACTCATGTAAATTAACGTCAACATTGTCTTTATATGAACTGTGATAAATAGTTTAATTTGTATATGCTCTAATTTCTCAACTTTATTTTATTTTTTTGAGACAGAGTCTCAAGCTTTTGCTCTCGGTAGAGTGCGATGGCATCACAGCTCACAGCAACCTCAATCTCTTGGGCTTAAGCTATTTTCTTGCCTCAGCCTCCCAAGTAGCTGGGTCTACAGGTGCCTGCCACATCCCTGGGCTATTTTTTGTTTGTAGTTGTCATTGTTGTTTGGCAGGAGGGGGCTATATTCAAACCCACCAGCTCTGGTGTATGTGGCTGGCGCCCTAACCGCTGAGGTACAAGCACTGAGCCCAATTTCTCAACTTTTGTTTTTTTGAAACAGAGCCTCAAGCTTTTGCCCTGGATAGGTGATGTGGCATCACAGCTCACAGCTACCTCCAACTCCTGGGCTTAAACGATTCTCTTGTCTCAGCCTCCCAAGTAGCTAGGACTAAAGGCACCTGCCACAATGTCCGGCTATTTTTTGGTTGTAATTGTCATTTTTGTTTGGCAGGCCCAGGCTGGATTCAAACCTGCCAGCTCTGGTATATGTGATTGGTGCCTTAGCTGCTTGAGCTAAGGGGCTGAGCCCCAATTTCTCAACTTTAATATAGTCAAAGGTATCTACTCCATGCATTTCTTACATATGCTATGTTGTTGGGGAGTTACAGTATTCCCGAACATATATTAAATTCTTTCTTGTTACAAAATCACTCTTATAAACTTTTCTGAGACAGTGTCTCACTCTATCACCCTGGGGTTAAGTTCAGAGGCACTGTAGATCATAGCAACATCAAACTCTTGGTTTCAAGTGATCCTCTCTTTTTAGCCTACCCAGTAGGTGGGACTAGAGAGATCTGCCACAGTGTCTGGGTAGTTTTTCTATTTTTAGTAGAGGTCTTGTTCTTTCTCAGGCTGCTCTCGAATGCCTGAGCTCAGGTGATCCACCTGCCTTGGCCTTCTAAAGTGATTAAGATTACAGACGTGGGCCACCATGCCTGTCATAAAAAGCCTTTATTCTATAACTATCTCTTGCTTAGGTTATGCTTATCAGGACTGTATTAAGCACACACTCCCACACACACAAAAAAACACAGTAGACCTTTGCAAGTTGACCACTCAAGGGATTGTAAAAATCTTGTCAACACACATAGGTGGTTAGCATAAGGAACTGGCCTAGTGTGCTAATAAGTACTTGTGGTGCATGCCCAGTCTATGTACATTAGGTGAACTTGGGGAGGTGTTCAATGTAGGGAGGTGGTCAATTGCAGGTTCTCATGTCTGTATATATTTACATATACACACAAATAGATATATAAACATATAGAGACACAAACAAAAAGTGCCAAGGTCTTCAGGCCTGTCTCCTTTTTCATGAGTATCTCCCTTCAGGTCTCTGGATAGGTGGAACAGCCCCAGATCATGGCTGAGAGAAGTTGGAGATGCCCACATAATCACTTCAGAATCCTCAGCGGGGCTTGGCACCCATAGCCCAGTGGTTGTGACCCTCATGACACACACCAAGGTTTGCTGGTCGGTTTGAATCCAGCCAAGGTCAGCTAAACAATAACAACGGCAACAAAAAAATAGCCGGGCGTTGTGGTGGGTACCTGTAGTCCCAGCTACTTGGGAGGCTGAGGCAAGAGGATCACTGAAGTCCAAGAGTTGGAGTGCTGTGAGCTGTGATGCCGTAGTACTCTTACCTAGCGCAACATAGTGAGACTCTGTCCCTCCCAAAAAAACCCAAAAATTCTCAGTGGGAGAATTTTATTTTAGTGTTCATTCTGAGTACGATGTATGATATTTCATTGTGATTTTGCTTTGCATTTCTTCAGTAGTTACTAATTTTAAGTACCCTTTCTAATGCTTGTTGGCTATTTATATATCTTTTTTGAAAAATGCTAGTTCAATCCTTTGTCATTTTTTCTTTCTTTTTTTTTTTTTAAGAGACAGAGTCTCACTTTGTCACCCTTGGTAAAGTGCAGTGGCATCACAACTCACAGCAACCTCCAGCTCTTGGGCTTTGGTGATTCTCTTGCCTCAGCCTCCTGAGTAGCTGGGACTACAGGTGCCTGCCACAACAGCCAGCTATTTGTTGTTGTTGTTGTAGCAGTTTGGCCGGGGCCAGGTTCAAACCCGCCACCCTTGGTATATGGGGCTGGCGCCCTACCTACTGAGACACAGGTGCCGCCCTTTCATTGTTTTTATTGAGATAGAGTCTCACTGTTGCCCTTGGTAGAGTGATGTGTCATCGTAGTTCACAGTAACCTCAAACTCCTGGGATAAAGTAAATATCTTGCCTCAACCTCCCAGATACCTGGGAGTACAGGTGCCCACCACAATGTCCAGCTATTTTTTAGTGAGGAGGTGTTACTCTTGCTCAGGCTCTTCACAAATTCTCCTGTCCTCAAGCAATCCTCCAGCCTCATCCTTCAAGAGTGCTAGGATGATAGCCCTGAGAAATTGTGGCCAGCAGTATTTTGCTACTTTTGACTAGAGACCTCTGTCATGTTTGTTAGGTCTAAATAATACACCATGTTCAAGTTGTCTGTTATCTTATTAATCTTTTTTCTAATCTTTCAATTGATTATTAAAAATGGTGTTTTATGTAAGGGTATATGGCGCACCTCCTGGGTGAGGGACACAACTATAAGTGGGACTTTACCTAACAAATGCAAACATTGTAACCTAATTTTTAATTTTTTTTTTGAGACAGAGTCTCAAGCTGTTGATCTGGGTAGAGTGCCTGGTTTCTTAGCTAATAGCAACCTCCAACTCTTGGGCTCAAGTGATTTTTTTTGCCCCAGCTATTTTATATATATTCTCTTTCTCTCTCTCTCTCTCTATATATATACACATACATATATATATATATATAGAATAAGCCTCTTTTTTTGGAGACAGAGCCTCAAGGTGTTGACCTGGGTACAGTGCCGTGGTATCACAACTCACAGCAACCTCTAACTCCTGGGTTCAAGCGATTCTCCTGCCTCTACCTCTCAAGTAGCTGGGACTACAGGTGCCTGCCACAATGCCCGGCTATTTTTTGGTTGCAGCCATCATTGTTATTTGGCCAGCCCAGGCTACATTTGAACCCGCCAGCTCAGGTGTATGTGGCTGGTGCCTTAGCCACTTGAGCTACAGGCGCTGTGAGTCCAGTTATTCAATTTTTAGTAGAGATGGGGGTCTTGCTCTGCTCAGGCTGGTCTGGAACACAAGAGCTTAAGCTATCCACCCTCCCAGAGTAGTGTGAGTATAGGCGTGAGCCACCGTGCCCAGCGGGTGATCCGATTGTTTGTACCCTCATATTAATCTGAAATTTTAAAAAAGAAGAAAAAAAAAAACTAGGGTATAAAATTAAAAATAACCACGTGGCTGTTTCTTCCTTTGTTTTTGCCATGATTTATTTCTTATATTTGGAATCAATGATGTTATACATACTTGTTTATATAATACAGGTGTGTAATATACCTAAATGAGGTTTGTGAGTATATGTAATAGATAGTGAGGATTCTTTGTAAAGGGGCCTATTCTATTACTACTACATTTTTCTCTTGGCTGTTTAGGCCACAAGTGTATATTGTCCGATATAATTATAGCTATTTCACCCACTTAGAGTTACTATTTGGTTGGCATGCAGTTTTTTTTGTCTTTTTACTTTTAGCCTATTTGTGTCCATAAAGCTACAAGGAGTTTTCTTTAGACCTAATATTGTAGAAACTCATTTATTGTAAGTCTATTCAGCCATATCATCTTTTTAGATTATTGAGTTAATTACATTAAAAGTTACTATTAAAATAGCCGGGCGTTGTGGTGGGCGCCTGTACTCCCAGCTACTCTGGAGGCTGAGGCAAGAGAATCACATAAGCCCAAGAGCTGGAGGTTGCTGTGAGCCGTGTGACGCCATGGCACTCTACCGAGGGCAGTAAAGTGAGACTCTGTCTCTACAAAAAAAAAAAAAAAAAAAATGTTACTATTACTTTATTTCTTCTAGGTATTTTCTTCTCATTTCTTCTCTTGCTACCTTCATTTCTGTTTTATTGATTTTTGTAATTAGTCTGATTGCTTTCTTAGTTTACTTCACATGAATTCTATAGATATTTTCTTTCTGAACACCTTGAAGAACGGAAATTATTAAAAGTTCTTAAAGATACAACAATATTATTAATATTATTCAGACTCATATCAAGCTAACTTTAATTGAATGCAAAAATTATAACTCTTTATATTCCTTATTTTGTTGTTCTATGGGGTTTTTGTTTTGTTTTATTTTGTTTTTTGTCAGAGTCTCACTCTGTGGCCATGAGTAGAGTGCTGTGGCATTGTTATAGCTTACAGCAACCTCAAACTCTTGGATTAAAGAGATTGTCTTGCTTCAGTCTCTTCAATAGCTGGGAGTACAGGCCCTTACCACAATGCCTGGCTGGTTTTTTTTGTTTTGTTTTGTTTTTTGAGACAGTCTCACTTTTCTCACCCTCATTAGAGCTCTCTGGTGTTGCTCTGGTGTCGTAGCGCACAGCAACCTACAACTCTTGGGCTGAAGCGATTCTCTTGCCTCAACTCCCTAGTAGGTGGGACTACAGGTGCTTCCCACAGTGCCCAGCTATTTTAGAGATGAGGTCTCTCCCTGGCTCAGGCTGGTGTGGAACTTGTGAGCTCAGGATATCACTTGCCTTGACATCCCAAGTGCTAGGATTACAGGCATGAGCCACCTCGCCCAGCCTTTCTTTCAACTTACTGCTCTCACCAATTTCATCTTGTTACATTGAACACTTCTACCATTAACAGATGTATCATGTTAAGATTATGTTTTTGTCTTTGAATTTTAAGCATGATTTAAAAAGCTTTCTGGGTTCAATGCCTGTAGCTCAGCAGCTAGGGAATTAGCCACATACACCTTGAGCTGGCAGGTTTGAATCCAGCCCTGACCTGCCGAAAAAAAATGACAACTACACCCAAAAAATAGCCTGTTGTTGTGCTGGTGGATGCCTGTAGTCCCAGCTCCTTGGGAAGCTGAGGCAAGAAAATCGTTTAAGCCCAAGAGTTTGAGGTTGCTGTGAGCTGTGATGCCATGGCACTCTACCCAGAGTGACAGCTTAAGACTCTGTCTCAAAATAACAGAAAATAGAGTGGCACCTGTGGTTTAGTGGGTAGGGCGCTGGCCCCATATGCTGAGGGTGGTGAGTTCAAACCCGGCCCCAGCCAAACTACAACAAAAAAATATCTGGACGTTGTGGCAAGCACCTGTAGTCCCAGCTACTCGGGAGGCTGAGGCAAAGAAAATTGCTTAAACCCAGGAGTTGGAGATTGCTGTGAGCTGTGTGATGACATGGTACTCTACTAAGGGTGATAAAGTGAGACTTAGTTTCTACAAAAAAAAACAACAACAAGCAAACATATAAATAAATAAATAAAATAAAAGTGCTTTCTGCCCTGTCATTATAATAATACAAAAGTTTACTTAAATGTACTTAGTTTTTTTTTTTTTCAGGTTTACTTATTGTTACCTAATTTATCATTGTTCTCAAGCATAATTTCAAATCTCCTTTGAGATTTCTTCTTTGGCAGCTTTCAGCATTCATTTATCTTGATAAATGTTTATTTTTTTCTTTATCTTGAAGGGATGTTTTGCTGGATATAGTATATGTTTTTTAAAATTTTTGTCCTTTCAGCACTTAGACTATATCATCTGGCTCTTTTTTGATGGGGAAGGTATGTGTCAAAAAATCCACTAGTAATCTCATAAGAGCATGCTTAGAGGTGACACATCTGTTTCCTCTCATAGTTTTCAAGATACTCTTGTGTGGCTTTCAAATCTTTGATCTTCATGTGTTTTTTTATGGGTTTCTTTGTGTTTCTCCTAGCTGAAGTGTGGTGAGCTTGATATTCTGTATTTTTTTTTTTGAAAATTTCTCAGTCTTTTCCACTATGTTCTTCAGATTAGGAATTTCTTTTTTTAAAGCTTTTCTTTTTTGTTGATATCTCCCTTTTTATGATTTTACTTAGTTGTTTGTATCATTCCCATTTCATCCATTTACCATCATTAAGATAAAACTCTTAGATAATTTAGACATCTCTATTTTTTATGGTGGATTCTACATTGCTTATTTTGTTACTTTCAGGTTATGTCACTCTGTTATTTTTTACATGTTCTAATCTTTCATTGATTTTTGAGGCTCACAAAAGGCAACTTTGTTTTGTTTTGTTTCTTTTGAGACAGAGTCTCACTCTGTTACACTCAGTAGAGTGCTGTGGTGTCACAGCTCACCACAACCTCAAACTCTTGGGCTTAAGGGATTCTCTCGCCTCTGGTTCCCAGGTAGCTGGGACTCTCTCGCCTCGCCTCCCAGGTAGCTGGGATACAGGTGTCCACCACAGTGCCCTGCTATTTTTTTTTTTTTTTAATTTATTGTTTGGGATTAATTGAGGGTACAAGAAACCAGGTTACACTGATTGCATTTGTTAAGTAAAGACCCTTTTACAATCGTGTCTTGCCCCCAAAAGATGTGGCACACACCAAGACCCCACCCCCTCACTCCTTCCCTCTCTCTGCTCTTCCTTTCCCCACCCCTCCCTCCTTCTTTCTCTCTCTGTTCTCCCCTTCCCCATCCCTACCGTGTCATTAATTGTCATTAATTCTCCTCATATCAAAATTGAGTACATAGGATTCATGTTTCTCCATTCTTGTAACGCTTTACTAAGAATAATGTGTTCCACTTCCATCCAGGTTAATACAAAGGATGTGAAGTCTCCATCTTTTTTAATGGCTGAATAATATTCCATAGTGTACATATACCACAGCTTGTTAATCCATTCTTGGGTTAGTAAGCATTTAGGCTGTTTCCATGTTTTGTGCCTGGCTATTTTTTGTTCTAGTTGTCATTGGTGTTTAGCTGGCCCAGGCTGGGTTCAAACCCGCCACCCTCCCTGTCTGTGGCTGACACTGTAACTAACCACTGTGCTATGGGCACCAAGCCACATAAGGCACCTTTCACAAAATCCATGATGTGACTTTACCTTACAGGACTCTGACACAAATTATACTAAAGACTTGAGGCAGTTCAATATACATTCTGAAAGTGTTTTGCCTGTGGAATTGTGTGGCTATTTTCTAGCTGAAGCATTTTCCCCACATTTCCTAAGAGCTTGTAATCACTTGCTAGACCTGAATCTGTCTGTTGTCTTGGAGTCACTCTGGTGCTGTGATAATATTTGACCGTCGGTTTCAGCTCCCCCAGTGAGTTTTATAAAAACTGCACCATTCTTGGGCATCGCCTGAGGCTCAAAGAAGTAAGACACTGGCCCCATATTCTGGAGGTGGCGGGTCCAAACCCAGCCCTAGCTACAATCTGAAACAACAGCAACAACAAAAAAAACAAACAAACAACAACAAAAAAAAATACCCCAAAACTGCACCATTCCCTTCAGCACTCTCCCTCTTGGGAGACATAACCTATCTTTAGAAAAGCCCTGAAAAGCCAATAGAGTTAATGAAGGTCTCTATTTTGTGGGGGGAGAGGGGGTGGAGTTTACTTTCTTTTTTTTTATTGTTGGGGATTCATTGAGGGTACAATAAGCCAGGTTACACTGATTGCAATTGTTAGGTAAAGTCCGTCTTGCCCCCATAAAGTGTGACACGCACCAAGGCCCCACCCATCTCCCTCCTTCCCTCTTTCTGTTTCCCCCCCCATAACCATAATTGTCATTAATTGTCCTCATATCAAAATTGAGTACATAGGATTCATGCTTCTCCATTCTTGTGATGCTTTACTAAGAATAATGTCTTCCACGTCCATCCAGGTTAATACGAAGGATGTAAAGTCTCCATTTTTTTTAATGGCTGAATAGTATTCCATGGTATACATATACCACAGCTTGTTAATCCATTCCTGGGTTGGTGAGCATTTGGGCTGTTTCCACATTTTGGCGATTGTAAATTGAGCTGCAATAAACAGTCTAGTACAAGTGTCCTTATGATAAAAGGATTTCTTTCCTTCTGGGTAGATGCCCAGTAATGAGATTGCAGGATCAAATGGGAGGTCTAGCTTGAGTGCTTTGAGGTTTCTCCATACTTCCTTCCAGAAAGGTTGTACTAGTTTGCAGTCCCACCAGCAGTGTAAAAGTGTTCCCTTCTCTCCACATCCACGCCAACATCTGCAGTTTTGAGATTTTGTGATGTGGGCCATTCTCACTGGGGTTAGATGATATCTCAGGGTTGTTTTGAATTGCATTTCTCTAATATATAGAGATGAGGAACATTTTTTCATGTGTTTGTTAGCCATTCGTCTGTCGTCTTTAGAGAAAGTTCTATTCGTGTCTCTTGCCCATTGATATAAGGGGTTGTTGGCTTTTTTCATGTGGATTAATGGAGTTTACTTTCATATGGACAATGCTGTTTTCAGATGGGGGAATGTCTGTGGTGTATAAGAACAAACAATTCTTCCCATATTTTGCACCTTTTATCATGACCATTTTTTTCTTATTTCATTTTATATAGTTATATGTTTTTGAAACAGAGTGTCTTTCACCACAGATGGAGTCCTGTGGTATATAGTTAACAGGAACCTCAATCTCCTGGGCTCAAGAGATACTCTTGCCTCAGGTTCGTGAGTTGCTGGGATTGCAGGTATCTGCCACATGCCCCACTTATTTTTTCTAGTTTTGGTATAAACAGGGTTTCACTCTGGCTCAGAGTGCTCTAAAATGCCTATGTTGAAGCAATCCACACTCTCACTCTTCCAGAGTGCTAGGTTTACAAACATAAACCCCTGCACTGGGCCTGTATATGCCTCTTCACATTGTTGTGCTTGCCTGTGGGCTGAAAATTCTCAGTTCGTTTTTAAAATCGCTAAAACACAGCATGTATTTCTTACTTATATGTATCTCAGAAATTATTAGGGCATTTGTGCTGTCCTATGCCATCTTATTACTGTGCAGAACATAATTTTACAGACAAAATTTGTAATGTATATTTATTCAATTGTGATGAAACTCAATGGCATAATTTTGTATTTTTAATTTTCTTTCAGTTATATTTAATCATTCTACCCAGAACAATTCACAAGCGCTGGGCGTGAATATGTTATTACCAGAGATAATCCTGAGAAGATATGAAAATGATACCCCTGAAAATTTAAACTCAATAAAAGACTGGGATAGGGTGTGTGAGTATAAGCAGCAGAAAGTATGTTACAATGGACTAGATGAAAGTTTAACAGCTACGCATGGTAAAATCTACCAATGCAGTACATGTTTCAGAGTTGTCAGAAAATTATCAAATGTAAATAGACATAAGATGATATATACCAGGGAAATAACATTTGAGTGTAAAAAATATGGGAAAGCCTTAAATCTATGCTCAAACTTTGATAAACATAAGATAACCCATTTTCTGGAAAAGCAGTGCAAATGTAAAGAATGTTGCAAAGTTTTTCCATCTTGCTCAAGACTGTCTAAGCACAGGGGACTTCATACTGCAGAGAAAATCTCCCATTGTGACAAGTGTCTTAGCCATAGCTCAAAATATGCTAACTATAAGACAATTTATAATGTAGAGAAACCCTACACGTGTAAAGAATGTGGCAAAGCCTTCAACAATTACTCAAACCTTTCTATACATGAAAGAATTCATTCTGCAGAGAAATACTTCAAATGTGAGGAATGTAGCAAGTCCTTTAACCAGTCCTCACACCTTTCTCCACATCAAACAATTAACTCTGTGGAGAAACCCTACAAATGTCAAAAATGTGGCAAAGCCTTTAACAAGTACGCAACCCTTTCTGTACATCAAAGATTTCATACCAGAGAGAAACCCTACAAATGTGAAGAATGCGACAAAACCTTTAAACAGTATTCACACCATTCTGTACATCAAAGAATTCATTCTGGAAAGAAACCCTACCAATGTGAAGAATGTGGCAAAGCCTTTAACCGGTACTCAACCCTTTCTGTACATAAAAAAATTCATTCTGGAGGGAAACTCTATAAATGTGAAGAATGTGGAAAAGCCTTTCACGATTCCTCAACCCTTTCTGTACATAAAAGAATTCATTCTGGAGAGAAACCTTACAAATGTGAAGAATGTGGGAAAGCCTTTAACCAGTATTCACACCTTTCTGTACATAAAAGAATTCATTCTGGAGAGAAACCCTACAAATGTGAAGAATGTGGCAAAGCCTTTAAGGATTCCTCAACCTTTTCTCTACATAAAAGAATTCATTCTGGAGAGAAACCTTACAAATGTGAAGAATGTGGAAAAGCCTTTAACCGGTACTCTAACCTTTCTGTACATAAAAGAATTCATTCTGGAGAGAAACCCTACAAATGTGAAGAATGTGGAAAAGCCTTTCATGATTCCTCAACCTTTTCTGTACATAAAAGAATTCATTCTGGAGAGAAACCCTACAAATGTGAAGAATGTGGAAAAGCCTTTAACCAGCATTCACACCTTTCTGTACATAAAAGAATTCATTCTGGAGAGAAACCCTACAAATGCGAAGAATGTGGAAAAGCCTTTAAGTGGTACTCAGCCTTTTCTATACATAAAAGAATTCATTCTGGAGAGCAACCCTACAAATGTGAAGAATGTGGAAAAGCCTTTAAATGGTACTCAGCCTTTTCTGTACATAAAAGAATTCATTCTGGAGAGAAACCCTACAAATGTGAAGAATGTGGAAAAGCCTTTAAGGAATCCTCAACTCTTTCTGTACATAAAAGAATTCATTCTGGAGAGAAACCTTACAAATGTGAAGAATGTGGGAAAGCCTTTAACAATTCCTCAACCTTTTCTGTACATAAGAGAATTCATTCTGGAGAGAAACCCTACAAATGTGAAGAATGTGGAAAAGCCTTTAACCGGTATTCACATCTTTCTTTACATAAAAGAATTCATTCTGGGGAGAAACCCTACAAATGTGAAGAATGTGGGAAAGCCTTTAACAATTCCTCAACCTTTTCTGTACATAAGAGGATTCATTCTGGAGAGAAACCCTACAAATGTGAAGAATGTGGAAAAGCCTTTAACCGGTACTCACACCTTTCTGTACATAAAAGAATTCATTCTGGAGAGAAGCCCTACAAATGTGAAGAATGTGGAAAAGCCTTTAACCGGTACTCAACCCTTTATGTACATGAAAGAATTCATTCTGGAGAGAAACCCTACGAATGTGAAGAATGTGGCAAAGCCTTTAACCAGTACTCACACCTTTCTGTACATAAAAAATTTCATTCTGGAGAGAGATGTTACAAATAAGAATAGTGTGGCAAACCCTTTAACTCAGGGTCAAACCAGCCTGTACATTAAAAAAATAAAAAAAGAAATAGCATGGAAACTCTAGAAATATGAAGAATATGGCAGTACCTTACTTGGTGTTCATAACTTACTAAGCTTATAAGAATTTACACTGGAGAGAAATCCTTCAACTGTGAATGGTGTGGCAATAAACTTAACCATAGCTCAAACTTTACTACACGTAAGAAAATTTATATTGGAGACAAATCTTACAAATGAGAATAAATGACTAAGGTTTTAACTGATTCTTGGCCCTTAGTAAAAATAAAAGAAATCATGTAGGAGAAAAATTAGAATATGAAGGTGTGTGCAAGCTTTATGCCAGTAATCATAGTTTTCTGTACACAGTAGAATTCATGTTGAACAGAAAGGCTGTGAATGTGAAGAATGTGACAAGTGTTTAACTTCTGCTCAAACCATTTCTCTATAAGAAATTTATGACAGAAAACCCCTTCAACTGTAAAGACAGTGTCGAATATTATAACCAGTATTCACACATTTCAGTACATACCAGAATTCATAGAGATACTCTACAAATGTGAAGAATATGACAATGTTTTTAAATACTTCTTATACTTTTCTAATCATAATTCATACAGAAGAAATACTCTAAAAATGTCAATGATGTCTTAAAGTTGTGTTTATCCTGTTCAGTAGGGCTAAGGAGGGACAGGAGCAGATGATTCTAGGGCATTCCTTGTCCATAATAAGTAGGAACAAAGTCACCAGAAGGGGCTGCCAAGAAAGAACCGCATTTCAGGAAGGCTTTAAGAAACTGAACTGATGTTTGCTTTACAAAACTGACTCTCAGAGGTAGAGAGGTCCCATGGTGGAGATATGGCGAAGGCCACAAAAAGGGTTCTTTGCAGCATCCATACAAGTAAGGTGACAGTAGCCTCAAGGGACACATTTTCATAAACAAAGTAAAATTTACACCACTTTTATCACAGTTTACAAATACTATGACAATTTCTGGAAATTGGTTTACCGGGATAAAAATGGGAGGACTCTCCGTTGAGGAACTTTTCCCCCTTTCCAGTAAAAATAGTAAATATATTACTCCCCTCCCCCCACCACTTAAAGTAAATTTGGAAAATTATTATAAAGGGGAAAAATCTCACTAACCCAAGGTATTCTCCACTTGATAAGGTAGATGTCTTCCTTCTCTGGACTGTACTGTGCTTTAATAAACTTTGACATTTTGCTCACTTGTATCTACGTCTTCTGTTCATTTGTTCCACTGTCTTGGTACCAGTAACTATGCTTTGTCACCTGGAACCAAAAACCAGGGAAACACACTTGACACACTTGACATCTGTTCCCTATATGTGACATTTTAGTGCCAAAATCTGGGAGGAAAGTGTACATTTTCAGCAAGATAAGGTAATGGAACAGTAGACATTCTGAGTTCACGCTGCCTGATGCACATTACTTATTACACTTACAGCTCTCACTCTCTTTGCTTTCCAGGTAATGTAGCTCCTTACCTACAGTTGCTCCATTTTTTTCTTTTTTGTTTTTCTTTTTTTTCATCTCCACAATGCACCTCATCCCCCAGTTGGGCCTAATATTCAAAAGCATACAAAGGGACCTCTTGTTCCACAAGCAGAACATAAAGCAAATTTTTAAAGTCTTCATAAGGAGAATTGGGATGAAGAGACAGCAAGAGAAAGCCAGGCCAGCATCAGTCCTCAAGAGCAGTAGGAAGCTTTTGAAATGGTTGTTACCACTAGGGAAGAAGGTTGTCAGGAACAGAGTTACTCTAGGGTCAGGCAAGAAACCACCAGGCCAGAGCCCTTCCTGCACCATGACTATGGGTTCTTGGAGTCAGGAATGGCTCAGGAAGCAGCCTGTGCTGGGATTATCCCTTCACTGCTAGAGAGATGCCCTGGAAGTGACATTTCCCTCTCATGGAGATGGGGGATCAAACTTGCCTTCTAGACTCTGAAATCCCTGAACCAGCTCTGACTCTCTTTAACTCTTTTAGTTTGGTGGACAAGCTCCAGCTTCAGAACAAAGTCCACTTTCCGATGCTGGGAAGGCTGATTGTTGGGTAGCTGTCTCTTTCACAGTAAACAAACTAATGTTCATAGCATTAGAGCCACCCCTCTGCTCTCCCCCAATATTCAGGGCCTCTGTTTCCCTCTCCTATATCTTTCTTAAAAATGGAAGGTAAAATAGAGTCCTACATGGTACTCTAAAGTCCCTCTGCTCCCTGGTTGATTATTTTTTTTAGTGCTTTCCAGCTGGTCTACCCCATTGTTTGATGAAGTCTGAACTTTAAGCTAGAGACCTAAATCCTGTAAAACCACCCTCCCGGACCTTTAAATAGAGAAGACTTAACTGGGATCACATTTCCATTCAAAATGGAAAATAAACTTAAAGCAAGAAGGAACCCGTATGTGGGAGAGAGATGTGAATAAACTCATGAATATGAAGAAACATGGGTGGCAAGTAACACTAAAAGGAAAGAGAATGATTTCCGAATAACAGAATTGAAACCTAATAACAATATTTCTCCTAAAATAAGTGATGATTTAAGAAGAAATTTTTTTTTTTGAGAAAGAATCTCAAGCGACAGCTGAGTGCTGTGATGTCACTGCTCACAGCAACCTCAAATTCTTGGGCTTAGGACATTCTCTTGCCTCAGCCTTCCAAGTAGCTGGGACTAAGGTGCCCACCACAACACCCAGATTTTTTTTGGTTATACTTGGTGGGCACAGGTTGGATTCGAACCTGCCAGCTCCAGTGTATGTGGCTGGTGCCTTAGCCACTTGACCTACAGGTGCTGACCCAAGAAGAAAATTTTCTGACAAACAGGGCTTCAGCATGTCAAAAATGGTCTATGTAAAGGATAACATGTAAAGGTAAATTTATGAAAAATTTTGTAAAAGATGCTGGAAAAAAAAAAAAGAAAGAAAAATTTTGTATGTGAACAGGTTGGCCTAACTGAAAAGCGAATTGCCAATTAAGTGTTAGTTTTGTTTTGAGAATTTGTTTAAAACCTCATCAGATTGCTGTGTTTTTGCTGAAAGTGACAAACATCAATTATTCAGCATCAATCTGCCACAATAGTGTTAAATCTGCTGCTCTGTAATTTCTTCTGCCTGCCTGAAGCTGTATTTCCTTAGTTATGGGTTTTGAGATCACTACTGAAGGTTATGAGTTACTCCTTTGAAAATGAAGCAAAGGAAATCAGTAGTCAACATTATCCTTTAAATCATTAGCCTCTTTTTCTTACTGCCTGACATTTTCACTGCTTCCTCTGTGTTGTTAATTCACCCCACACACATCCTGGCTTTTTGTTGCTAAGATAAGATGACACACTATGTATGTGTAACTGCTGCCACCCTTGAACAATATATTTTTTCTTTCACAAGAAATGGCCAAACTGGACCATTTCTGGTTGTGGTACAAACTGGGGACTACCTGCTCTCCTTGCTGCCCTTTTTGAGTTGTGACTTTCTCAATCAAGTAAAGTGTTTCAAATAGATTTTTCTCCTGCTGCATCAATGGTGTCTCTTTTATAAACCTGTGGTCTTGATCTGCTCTTGGCTTAAAGCTCTACTTAGCCACCCTTCAAGTGGAGGCAAATGGTCTGTGTTAAACCTCCTCACGGACTCCCTGAAAATATCCAGGAAGACATCCCAGATTCCTCTCAGGCTGAATCACTGGACAGCTCTTTCACTGTGGTCAGTAGTAAAACTCGGGGAAGACAGGGAGGTCGTGTGACCAAGAGGACTTGGTGAGGCAATGGCTAAAAAGAGGTACCCAGGCAGAGGTAAATCTGAATCTCGGGAATTGAGGGTTGAAAGTGGGTGCATGCTTGTTAAGAGATGCCACCTGCCACTGGAATCTGACCTTGGGACTCTGAGTGAGAAAATGCTGATCTCAGCCCACTCTGGCAACCTGAGATGAGGACAACATTGTCCACAGGTAATACTTGGTCCATGACAATGATGCCTTTATGGGCAACCAACTATTTGGTACAATGTCTCCAGTATGCCCAGCTCAAAGGATAGTCAACCCTCTCTTTACCTATGGAAAGCTGTGGGCCAAGGCTTTCTAATAAATACTGGGGCTATATATTCATTGCTTAATACTTCACTCTCCTCTCTGATTAACAATCTGGTTCTGTAGCCGGAGTGACAGGACACCTGGAACACAAATTCTTTCTTCAACCTCTTACATGCTAGATTGGAGAAAAATAGTTGACTCATCAGTTCCTTTCAATGCCTGATTTCCTTATCTATTGTTGGGGAGAGAATTATTGTCTAAATTAAATACTCGTGATTACTAACTCTAGAAAACAATAGCCTTCTCATGAAGGTACTCCATGAACACACCTGGTAGATGTTACTCTAGTGTCTGGAAAATGAGGACAAATGGCCAGAAGGAATCAAAATCCAGGTAAATTTCTCTGTCTGGGAACAGCTTCACCATGGGAAACCTCAAGACCACCACAGTAGAGATTCACTTAATACCAAAAATGTTCGCACCCTCTGTAACAGGAAGCATTAGTAGACATAGCCCCTTTGATTGACAAATTTATGAGATACAGCTTTTACAATTTGGTGCTGTGGAATAACATGCTACAAATACAGATGAAAGGCAATATGTTACCCAAATAGCAAAAGGTAACAACACTTTTCAATCTTTTTTTTTGCTTAAAGTTAATGTCTTTAATTTATAATGTGCCTTATATACATTGTTTTGAAATTATTTTGTAAATTATTATATTATAACTAAGTCATACAGTACCTCAAAGACAGACACAACATCTTAATTACTATGTATTTCCAAACTGAGCTGTTTAAAACAGCTTCCATTTGCACAACCTACAGGGCCAAAAAGTATTTTTTGTTCCCAATGCTTTCTTGGAAAATAAAAAAAAAGTAGAAATGCATAATTCTAAAACATCAATTAACAAGTTCAGAAAATACCATTCAATTTTCTTCTCATAGTCAAAAATAGAAACTTTCTTTAACGGTTGCCAGAATAGACAATTTTTTCTAAAGATTTACTGTTCATTGCTGAAACCACTGGCTGTATAAGGTTTGTAAGGCAAGCAGAGATTATTATATTTACATGAGCAAATGTCTAATATCTAATTCTGATTTCTAATATCTGGTTAGGGTAAATGGGTAGTTGTTAGAGAAAACTGAAGGTGATAACTAATTAGAATATGTTTATAATAACTTTGTGTGTAATATGTGTGTTTTAGATATAATGAATACACCTAAGCGTACACATATAAATGACTTTTCTAAATGAAAGTAATAACCTAAATCTAAAATTTAATTATAGGGTTATAGGTTAATTTATAATTTAATTATATAGTTATTGGTTAACTGATGACTCCATGCTGAACCTCAGAGTCAAAGAATTCTATACTGGACATACTCTTATTTGACAATGTGAGTGTTGCTTTCTTGGCATTGTTGTTGTTATTATTGCTTGATATTTTGATGCAGCAATAATCGGATTTCTTTTCTGAATGTATTTATCTTCATTCATTCTTTACAAGGTTTTTGTTTCCGGTCTTTGTTTTGAACATTGTTATTGTTGTTGAATTATAAGCCTTTTTCATTTTGTGAAGGCCAAGGGTGGAACCTAATAAACACATGTATATGTAAAAGGAAAAAAAAAAAAAGTAAGTCACAGAAGACTAACTCATTAATTCAGCAAATATTTACTAGAGTTTTACCCTGAACAAGATTATTGCTGAGTATTTTGGGATAACAGTAAAAAATCAGTTTTGAACCCTATACTCTAAAATTGTATGATCTGATAGAAAACATATGTTCAAAGTAAGCTTTTTAAAGTGATGTCATCATTACTGGTCCTATATTTACATTAAAGCAATGATGGAAAATACAAAAAATAAAATAAAATTTAATTATATATCTGTATTAATTTGAAGACTCCTCAATATTTTTTATTTTTATTAGTTCTCTAATTAACCTTCATGACAATATTCCAACTATGAAAACCTTGGGTTATTTCCTGAGGCTACAATCTTCTATTTGTAAAATTGTCCAAATCCATTTTCCAAGTATTAAAGTACCGAATCAAGGATTAAGTTTCAAGATATTTGTTTCCTTCGGTTCACAAGGAGAACTCCAGACTAGACACTTCCTGACTTAGGTGTACAGAAAGAGTAAAGATGCAATAAAATATTTCTAGTAATAAACCACTTTAATCTCGTGTAGTATACCACACAGGTTTAATTACAGGAATTGTAATTTATGATATAACTTATGACTAAAAGACTCTGGCACATTCACCTGCTTCTCACTGCCATTCTTGTGTTATTTACAAACAATCTGTTTAATGATTGTTCCATGCTACAGATGATTGATGAGGTCATGGCCAGACCATCATGTTGCCTTATATCACTGCTTGTCTACCCACAGCCATCATTGAGTTATATGGACACAGCTTCCTGGTCCGGGACCAAAAGCTGAGCAAATAAGCGCTGTCACTGAAAAGGTATGACTCAAAACTTTGCATCAGGATTATCCTTATCTTTGAAGAAACCAGGCTCTTCTGGACCAAGAGAAAATAAAGCTTCTCTGAATTCAGGTGTGAAAGGAAGCGTCCGAAGAAGGGAATGGAGATGACAGGATCCACCCTGATTTTTTTTTTTAATTTTTTTTGTAGAGACATAGTATCACTTTATGGCCCTCAGTAGAGTGCCATGGCATCACACAGCTCACAGCAACCTCCAACTCCTGGGCTTAAGCGATTCTCTTGCCTCAGCCTCCAGAGTAGCTGGGACTACAGGCGCCCGCCACAACACCCAGCTATTTTTTGGTTGCAGTTCAGCCGGGCCGGGTTTGAACCCGCCACCCTTGGTATATGGGGCCGGCGCCTTACCGACTGAGTCACAGGAGCCGCCACACCCTGATTTCTGATTGTGCTTAAATTGATGAATTCTCTAGGAGCAGGCAGCTCCAAACTTTAGTGTTTAATTTTTCTCCTTATCCATACTGATTATTTGGCACACTGGAATAATCCTCTCCAAATAGATCCCCAAACATTGTACAAATAAATACTACCTGGCTAGAGCACAGCCCCAGTCCCAGCCAGAACACGCAGTGGATAAACCGGCCCCAAGTGGGTGCCGCCATGTTGGCGAGGTTGTGTCTTCGAAATGTGATTTTCTTAATTTTTAATTTTTTTTCTAATTATAAAGAAATTTATTTGAGATCTGAGAATTACATTTGTGAACTTGCCACTGTGCGCTTACAATGGCAACACTGTACAAACCACTCAGCAAGGTTCCATAATCTTGGTATATCAGTGTTTCACTGTTGTATTCTCATTGACTTGTGTTGGTATATTGCTGTGTTTTGTTTATTTTTATTATTGTGTGTTTTTGTGTGTTCTTGGGAGAATATCAGAGTTTGACTCAGAGCAATGACCAAACTTTTGAAAATTACTTAGTCTTTTTTTTTGTGTGTGTGAGATAATGTCTTGGGGTACTCTAGTAATTCTCTTGCATCAGTCTCCCAAGTAGCTGGGATAACTGGCCCCCACATCAATGCCTGGCTGTTTTACAAGACAGGGTCTTGCTATTGCTCAGGCTGATCTCGAACCCATGAACTCAGGCATTCCACCTGCCTCACCCTCCCAGAATCCTGGGATTACAGGCATGAGCCGGATAATTATTATTATTATTTTTTTTTTGAGACACAGGCTCAAGCTGTCACCCTGGGTACAGTGCCTGCTATCACAGCTCATAGCAACCTCAAACACTTGGGCTCAATCAATTCTGTTGCCTCAGCTTCCCAAGTAGGTGAGACTACAGGGCCAGCCACAATGCCCTGCTATTTTCTGTTGTTGTTGTTGTTGTTGCAGTTGTCATTTTAGTTGGCCTGAGCAGGGTTTGAGATTCCCAGCCTTGGTGTATGTGACGAGAGCCCCTACACACTGAGCTGGTGGTGCCAACTGAGCAGGAAATATTTTTTTAAAAGATATTTTACTGACATTCTCAATGTCGAGGATAATACAACAGCAGCCATGATGGACATTCAGAGAAAACTAAACACTTAGAGCAAGCAGACAGCCCTCAGAATGGGAGAAGATATTTGCAGGGTATAACTCTGACAAAGGTTTAATAACCAGAATCCACAGAGAACTCAAACGCATGAGCAAGAAAAAAACAAGGGATCCCATTGCAGGCTGGGCAAGGGATTTGAAGAGAAACTTCTCTGAAGAAGACAGGCGCACGGCCTTCAGACATATGAAAAAATGCTCATCATCTTTAATCATCAGAGAAATGCAAATCAAAACTACTTTGAGATATCATCTAACTCCAATGAGACTAGCCTATATCACAAAATCTCAAGACCAGAGATGTTGGCGTGGATGCGGAGAAAAGGGAACACTTCTGCACTGCTGGTGGGAATGCAAATTAATACATTCCTTTTGGAAAGATATATGGAGAACACTCAGATATCTAAAAATAGATCTGCCATTCAATCCTGTAATTCCTCTGCTGGGCATATACCCAGAAGACCAAAAATCACAACATAACAAAGATATTTGTACCAGAATGTTTATTGCAGCCCAATTCATAATAGCTAAGTCATGGAAAAAGCCCAAGTGCCCATCGATCCACGAATGGATTAATAAATTGTGGTATATGTATACCATGGAATACTATGCAGCCTTAAAGACAGATGGAGACTTTACCTCTTTCATGTTTACATGGATGGAGCTGGAACATATTCTTCTTAGTAAAGTATCCCAAGAATGGAAGAAAAAATACCCAATGTACACAGCCCTACTATGAAACTAATTTGGGACTCTCACATGAAAGCTATAACCCAGCTACAACTTAACAATAGGGGGAAGTGGGAAAGGGGTGGGTGGGTAGAGGGAGGGGAATCGGTGGCGTCACACCTGTGGTGCATATTATAGGGGTATTTGCAAAACTTGGTAAATGTAGAATGTAAATGTTTTGGCACAGTAACTGAGATAACGCCGGAAAGGCTATGTTAACCACTGTGATAAAAATGTGTCAAATGGTTTATGAAGTGAGTGTATGATGCCCCATAATCATATCATTGTATACAGTTATGATTTAATAAAAAAAAAAAAAGAAAAAAAGAAAACTAAACACTTACAAAATAGTGGAGGGGGGTCGGCAGAAGAAGGGGGGTTGATGGGATTACACCTGCGGTGCATCTTACAAGGGTATATGTGAAACTTAGTAAATGTGGAATGTAAATGTCTTAGCACAATAACTAAGAAAATGCCAGGAAGGCTATGTTAATCAGTGTGATGAAAATGTGTCAACGGTCTATGAAACTAATGTATGGTGCCCCATGATCACATTAATGCACACAGCTATGATTTAATAATAATAAAAAAAAGACTTACAAAATTGCATTGACGGGTAGATTAGGCACCGGCTTCAGTACATAGCTTTCCAAGTGGAGTACTTTGAATGTGATCATAGTGATATTCAGGAATGAAGTACGTAGCAGAGTCCTGATACAATAAAAATGTCGTTATATCGATGTACATGAGGATAAAATCTTTACTTTCCTCCAATGATTCATAGAAGAAACTATTAACAGTGTTTATTCTTCTGGATACTTCCTATGAGTTTATAAATACACACTTTTTAAAGAATAAATTATGTCATTCTCCAATGTTCTTTTATTTATTGTTTTCCTAGCTATGGTTAACTGACATGTATTTATATTAGTCTGGGATCAGTTCTGAGGCCTATTTCATAAATTTTCAGGACGAGTGTCTATTGTAGGTCAACAATTCTTACTGTTAAAATTCAGGTCCCAACACAAATGAAATGCTAAAAACTAAAAATTGTAGTGCACATGTAGGCACTTGTCTTTGAAGACACGTTCTGGTTTTAAACTGATTTCTAGTTTATCATCATTAAACTGTTTTCATTTACTGGAATACTAAAATGATATCTTACGAGTACAATGAGAACTGTGGGTTTGGGAAGCTCAAGTTTGGGATGAAAAATTTTAGAGAAATCTTATCTGCAATTCACACATGCAGTTAAAATGAATTTTATTGGATAAAATGCTAAATTATCTAAAATTTAAAAGACTCAAACCATTAATGTTTTCTTATGCTCTATAATATGGAAATTTAGTACATTTATATGATAACATATTGCATGATCCCAGTGTAAATGCCAATGAAATACAGGAAAAGTGGCCAGGCAGATAGCTCTCACCTGTAATCCCAGTTCTTTGGGAGGCTATGACAGGAGGATTTTTTGAGCTCATTAGTTCCAGACCACCCAGGGCAAGAGTGAGACCCTGTCTCTATTAAAAATAGAAAAACTAGGGGCGGTGCCTGTGGCTCAAAGGAGTAGGGCGCAGGCCCCATATGCCGGAGGTGGCGGGTTCAAACCCAGCCCCGGCCAAAAACTGCAAAAAAAAAAAAAGAAAAACTAGGCTGTGCATCTGTGATTCAAGCAGCTAAGTCACCAGCCACATACACCTAAGCTGGTTAGTTTGTATCCAGCCTGGGCCCGCCAAACAATAATGATGGCTGCAACCAAAAAATAGCCGGGCATTGTGGCAGGTGCCTGTAATCCCAGCTACTTGGGAGGCAGAGGCAGGAGAATCTCTTGAGCCCAGGAATTTGAGGTTGCTTTGAGCTATGATGTCATGTCACTCTACCCAGGGTGACAGCTTGAGGCTCTGTGTAAAAAAAAAAAAAAAAAAAAAAAAATAGACAAACTAGCCTCAGCGCCCATAGCACAGTGTTTATGACATCAGCTATATGCACCGAGACTGGCAGGTTTCAGCACCAACCAGGCCAGCTAAACAACATTTGCAACTGCAACAAGAAAATAGCTAGGTATTATGGTGGGTGCCTGTAGTCCCAGGTACTTGGGAGACTGAGGCAGGAGAATCGCTGAAGCTGAAGAAACTTGGAGGTGGCTGTGTGCTGTGATGGCACAGCACTCTATGGAGGGTGACATAGTGAGACTCTGTCTCAAAAAAATAGAAAAACTATCCAAGGGTGGTGGTGCACACCTGTAGTCTCAGCTCCTCAGGAGGCTGAGGAGAGTGGATTGCTCTTCATCAACTATTTGAGGTTGAGCTATGATGCCATGGCACTCTAGCCAGGGTGACAGAGTGAGAGTCTATCTAAAAACAAAAATGCAACAAATGTCACACAAAGGTCAATACGTACATTAGATTTAACATCATATAATAAAATAAGATCCATCAAAATAAACAGAAGTTGAAAATTAGGCAAATACTATCAACCAGGAAGAGGATTTTTTTTTTTCTTTTTGTTAGTGACTAATATTAAAAGTATAGAGAAGGATCGGGGCCTATAGGGCAGCAGCCACCTACAACGGAGCTGGTGGTTTTGAACCCAGCCCAGGCCTTCCAAAGAACAATGACAACTACAACCCAAAAGTAGCTGAGCATTGTGGCAGGCACCTGTTGTCCCAGCTACATGGGAGCTACATGAGGCAAGTGAATCACTTAAGTGTTTGAGGTTGCTGTGAGCTGTGATGCCATTCACTCTACTGAGGGAGACAAAGTGAAAGTCTGTTTCAAAAAAAGTATGGAGGGAATACGTATTATCAATAAGCATTTAATATACATTTTCTGCGATTTTATGCAAAGAAAATCTAAAGTAAATGATAATAACAAGATGATTTCTCAATAGAGAAAAAAATTAAACATTTCTCATTAGAAAGTGCTATCAAAATTTAGTGGATTATAGTCCTTCATGTACTTAGACTAGAAGAGTGAAGATCTCCATCATTTCCTGAATCAAAGAATCATGTTGAATAGAGTTAAAATGAAATCATTTCCACTCAGATCAGGAACCAGACAAGGCTGCCCATTGTCTCCATCGCTCTTCAACATTGTAGTGGAAGTTTTAGCCACCACAATTAGGGAAGAAAAGGCAATCAAGGGTATCCATATAGGGTCAGAAGAGATCAAACTTTTACTCTTCGCAGATGATATGATTCTATATCTGGAAAACACTAGAGACTCTACTACAAAACTCTTAGAAGTGATCAAGGAATACAGCAGCGTCTCAGGTTACAAAATCAACATTCATAAATTGGTAGCCTTTATATATACCAACAATAGTCAAGTTGAAAAAACAGTTAAGGACTCTCCCATTCACAGTAGTGCCAAAGAAGATGAAATATTTGGGAGTTGATCTAACAAAGGACATGAAAGATCACTATAAAGAGAACTGTAAAAATCTAAGAAAAGAAATAGCTGAAAATTAACAATTGGAAAAACATACCATGCTCATGGCTGAGAATCAACATTGTTAAAATGTCCATACTACCCAAAGCAATATATAATTTTAACGCAATCCCCATTAAAGCTCCACTGTCATACTTTAAAGATCTTGAAAAAACAATACTTCGTTTTATATGGAATCAGAAAAAAAACTCGAATAGCCAAGACATTACTCAGAAATAAAAACAAAGCAGGAGGAATCACGCTATCAGACCTCAGACTATACGATAAATCGATAGTGATCAAAACAGCATGGTATTGGCACAAAAACAGAGAAGTAGATGTCTGGAAAAGAATAGAGAACCAAGAGATGAATCTAGGTACTTACCGTTATTTGATATTTGACAAGCCAATTAAAAACCTTCAGTGTAGAAAAGTTCCCCTATTTAGCAAATGGTGCTGGGTGAACTGGCTGGCAACCTGTAGAAGACTGAAACTGGACCCACACCTTTCACCATTAACTAAGATAGACTCTCACTGGATTAAAGAGTTAAACTTAAGACATGAAACTATAAAAATACTAGAAGAGAATGTAGGGAAAACTCTTGAAGAACTTGGTTTGGGTGAGTATTTTATAAGAAGAACCCCCCGGGCAATTGAAGCAGCTTCAAAAATACACTACTGGGACCTGATCAAACTAAAAAGCTTCTGCACAGCCAAGAACACAGTAAAGCAAGCAGACAGCCCTCAGAATGGGAGAAGATATTTGCAGGTTATTTCTCTGACAAAGGTTTAATAACCAGAATCCACAGAGAACTCAAATGTATAAGCAAAAAAAGAACAAGCGATCCCATCGCAGGCCGGGCAAGAAATTGGAAGAGAAACTTCTCTGAAGAAGACAGGCACGTGGCCTACAGACATATGAAAAAATGCTCATCATCTTTAATCATCAGAGAAATGCAAATCAAAACTACTTTGAGATATCATCTAACTCCAGTAAGATTTCCCCATATCACAAAATCCCAAGACCAGAGATGTTGGCGTGGATATAGAGAAAGGGGAAAACTTCCATACTGCTGGTGGGAATGCAAATTAATACATTCCTTTTGGAAAGATGTATGGAGAACACTTAGAGATCTAAAAATAGATCTGCCATTCAATCCTATAATTCCTCTACTAGGCATATACCCAGAAGACCAAAAATCACATCATAACAAAGATATTTGTACCAGAATGTTTATTGCAGCCCTATTCATAATTGCTAAATCATGGAAAAAGCCCAAGTGCCCATTGATCGACAATTTGATTAATAAATTGTAGTATATGTACACCATAGAATATTATGCAGCCTTAAAGAAAGATGGAGACTTTACCTCTTTCATGTTTACATGGATGGTGCTGGAACATATTCTTCTTAGTAAAGTATCTCAAGAATGGAAAAAAAAGTATCCAATGTACTCAGCCCTACTATGAAACTAATTTATGGCTTTCACATGAAAGCTATAACCCAGTTACAACCTAAGAATAGGTGGAAGGGGGAAAGCGAGGAGAGGGACGGGGAAGGTGAGCAGAGGGAGGGGGATTGGTGGGATTACACCTGTGGTGCATCTTACAAGGGTATATGTGAAACTTAGTAAATGTGAAATGTAAATGTCTTAACACAATAACTAAGAAAATGCCAGGAAGGCTATGTTAACCAGTGTGATGAAAATGTGTCAAACAGTCTATGAAACTAGTGTACGGTGCCCCATGATCACATTAATGTACACAGCTATGATTTAATAAAAAAGAAAAAATTAAAAAAATTAAAGGATAACAATATATATTCACTTTGCTGTTTCTAATATACCGAGACAAATGAATAATGAAATGCTCATATGTTTGTTTTTTTTTTTTTTTGTAGAGACAGAGTCTCACTTTATGGCCCTCGGTAGAGTGCCGTGGCCTCACACAGCTCACAGCAACCTCCAACTCCTGGGCTTAAGCGATTCTCTTGCCTCAGCCTCCCGAGCAGCTGGGACTACAGGCGCCCGCTACAACGCCCGGCTAACTCATATGTTTTTAATTGTGAAGAATGGCATGACTTTCATAAAACATCCAAAAATATAAACCGTGTTACTTGATTATAAAATTTTTTCAGTCATCATAGCCCTCAAGAAAACTAACAGTTCAACTTTTTGATTATATTGCTCAAATTCTTATACTAAGACCTCCACCAGTCCCATAATTTTTTTTTTTTTTTTTAGTGTGTGTCCAAAATTGTGAAGCTCATCATCTGGAAAAGTATGAGAAGAAGAAGACTTTCTCCTCCCACACGGACCTGCCTCCTCTGCTGAAGAGGGTCAGGAATCCTGCACTCAAGTCTCCTCTGATTCACTAACAGCCTGTGGCCTCCTGCCCAGGGATTAGGCATGCCCATTGGTTTCCTAGGAGAAGCTGTGTGTTTCTCCATGCTGGGGTGGATCCCAAGGGTCAGACAGTGTAGGGAAAAGCCCTCAACAGAAAAGACAAAGTCCACCTGGGTGGCCATGGCATAGCTCTCCGCTGCAGAGATCACAGCCTCCTGCACCAGGTGAGCTAAGAGAGCTGCTCCCAGATTAGGAGGAAATATATCTGCTGTGACCTCACCCAGGCTATGTCTTGATAAACAGCCTCAGACATAGCATTGAGGGAGGTCACCATTCTTTTGGCAACACAGCAGGTGATTTTTGGGTTTGCTGTGAGCTTGGTGATTTGGAACTGTAATCAGGGTCGCTTGCTGTACCCAGCGTGGGCCCTTAGAGGACCCCTACCTATCACAGACATCGCAATCCTTCTCCATGTCACCTCTGTACAATGTCAGAGACCCTTGATTTCTTGTTCTTTTCCTTTTTTTTTTTTGCAATTTTTGGCCGAGGCCAGGTTTGAACTTGCCACCGCTGGCATATGGGGCCGGAGCCCTACTCCTTGAGTCACAGGTGCTGCCCGAGACCATTGATTTCTTTCTTTCTTTTTTTTTTTTTTTTGCAGTTTTTGGCTGGGGCTGGGTTTGAACCTGCCGCTTCTGGTATATGGGGTCTATGCCCCACTCCTTTGAGCCACAAGTGCTACCCGACCATTGGTTTCTTTTAGAAAGTTGAGCTGTGCTCCTCTTGTAGACAGTATTCTGTGTAGGAATCATGTGAGTGAGAGATTCATCAAAACAGTGAATCCAAGGTTGCTCCTTCTGGAACCTTCCCATGTATCCCAGGTGAACCTCACCTGTCTCTCCTCCTCCTCCCTGATCCCATCATACTCCCCAAGTCTGACACCCCCGGTGTTCTCTAAATGCAGGATGCTAAAATCTTCTCACCAGTGAGAAACCCATTTTCTGCCAATGCCATGTATAAGTTACCTGTTTGTCTGTTTCTTACACCAAACAAGGAAAATTCTACCTGCTGCTTTATCTTAGAAGCTGCTCATGGAAATGATTTTCCTTTTTCCAAGAATTTTCTCATCTGAGCTAAAATCAGATTCTATGAATAAAATGAGTGTTTGAGTGAGCACCTGTAAGTGAACACTTTAGAAGCCTTTGTCTATGCTGGATAATCAGGAGCTGAAGATGTCACCCCAAATTGATTCTTCCTTTTCCAGAGTCCTGTGTGTCCCAAGAGCTCCCAGTTCCCTTGCCAGGGAATACTGTGTTAATCCTTCACCTGTCACCTCTCACATGGAGGAATCAAATTTTATCTGGTCTAGCAGAGTGGTTTTGGCTTTGAGCTTTGATATTTGGAATTCTCTTTATCATGTGCAGTGAGCTGTAATTCTGGTGCAAAAGTAAGATTAGAATGCTCAGTGGCTGGGCAGAGCTTGTGACTAGTGAGTAGTGCTGGCCCCATATACTGAGGCTGGCAGGTTCGACCCTAGACCCGGCCAAACTGCTACAGTAACAACAAAAATAGCTGGGCAATGTGGATGGTGCCTGTTGTCCCAGCTACTCAGAAGACTGAGGCAAGAGAATCGCTTAAGCCCAAAAGCTGGAGGTTGCTGTGAGCTGTGACATTATGGCACTCTACTGAGGGTGACAAAGTGAGACTCTATCTAAAAAAAAAAAAAAAAGAAGAAGAAGAAAAAGAATGCTCAGCACCCTTAGCACAATGGTTGCAGCGCCAGCCATATACACCGAGGGTGGCGGGTTTGAACCCAGCCCTGGCCAGCTAAAGAACAATGACAACTGCAAAACAGAAAACAAAAAAAACCCCAGCTAGTTGTTGCAATTATTGTGGCTGTACTGTAGCCTAAGCTACTTGAAAGGCTGAGGCAAGAGAATCCCTTAAGCCCAGAAGTTTGAGGTTGTTGTGAGCTGTGATGCCACGGCACTCTACCAAGGGTGTGAGACTTTTTGAGACTCTGTCCCAAAAGAAAAAAAAAAAGTAAGATTACAAGACTTTTTTGTCATGAAGCCCAGAGCTCATAGTCTATCTCTGGGGGATGTTTGTGAGTTACTTTCTCAGCTGAATCAGTTCAGGTGTATCAAAGTAAACAGGAAAGGTTCTCATCCAGGGGATCATTGCTGCATTTTTCAAAGCTCCTTGATGGCTATAAGCCATTTCCTATTTCCAATCTCAGAGCAAAAGACTACCAAAGACACACACATTCAGAATCCCTGACTCTCACTTTCCTTTCAACCTCCATAATAAGAGTCCAAGGCCGCACCTTTCTTTGGATGTGGTTCTTACTGGACTCACCATAGTGTCTTAATGATTCCTTCATATGATTGTGTTTATCTGGGCCTTTTCCTGTAAATTAGGTCTGGTTTTTTTTTTTTTTTGTAGAGACAGAGTCTCACTTTATCACCCTCGATAGAGTGCCGTGGCATAACACTGCTCACAACAACCTCCAACTCCTGGGCTTCGGCGATTCTCTTGCCTCAGCCTCCCAAGTAGGTGGAATCACAGGCGCCCCCCACAATGCTCGGCTATTTGTTTGTTGCAGTACAGCCAGGGCCAGGTTTGAACCCGCCACCCTCGGCATGTGGTGCTGGCACCCTACCCACTGAGGTCTATTGCAAAGAAGGCAGGTCAGTAGGGAATTGCGTACCGAGGCAGAAGATATCTGGATCTTCACCTCCCAATTTAATTTTTATTTGGGTGGTAGGCAGGGCTTGGTTTGAACTCACCACCTCTGGTATATGGGGTGGGCTCCCTATTCCTTTGAGCCACAGGAGCCGCCCCCAATTTCATGTTGAACCTGGAGAGAAAAGTCCCCTCCCTTATACATTTAGATTCAGTGTGTGGCCCTGCTTGATTGGTCTTTTATAAGCAGGTTTACTGAAGACATTTTTCCTTTCTACTAGTCATCATGACTTCAGTAAGAAAGGCTAAGGTGGTGATTGCACTGGGGACCTACAAACTGAGTCTTGTTACAGTGTTATAAAGCAGGGCATGAAAGACATGAGACACAAGGAAAAAAATGCAATGGTTTCCTTCCCATGGGATTCCTGACTCAATTCTCTCATAGAAGTATTTAAGACCTCGCCCAGATTTCAAGATGCAGAATGAAGCAACTGATTGACACGTGTATTATGCTGCATGTGAAGACAATATTTAGTGTTAAAATTGTCTATATTGATGTTATAATTTTCAAATGTTTAGAAAAGACCGATATTATATTATGTTCAGTAGTTCCTCAGAGACCACACAGCCAGACAAGCTGAATTTGCAAAGGAGTCCTTTATTGAAGAGCCAGCTAGCTACTGCCTCACTGTTTCAATGAGGGGTTTTGGAGAGCAGCCCTGAGTGCTTAAGTGGTCAGATTTTTAAGGCCTGGTCTGCATCCTGGTTGGTGCGCAGATTGCCCAGGTGCATCCAAGTAGGGTAGCAAGCAAGCATTGTTCAGAAGTAGAATTCTGTGGTTAGTTAGCTATACATTTTATTTTCAGTACTTTCCCCACCAGGTATTCCTTAAAGGTGAATCTGGGGACAGTTGGTACCTCCCAGTCCTTTCCCAGGGAGTTAGCGAAGCAAAAAATTGGAAGTGAACTAGAGGCAAGATATCAGTTAATACTTACTCATCTATCTTGGGAGTGAACTAGACTTACTTCATTTTTGAAAGCTTGTAGTCTGGAACTTTGCCAGGATTTAACTGGTATTTTTTTCTACTTCAGCCTAGGCCCACTAAGCCTAACACTCCCCACTGGGTTTTTTTGGAGACTGTGTTAAACCATTGACTTAGTGGCAGGTATGGTGTCATATTGGTTTCTAATTATCATCAGTTTGACAGCACTTATTCACTTTTTAAAATGTGCAGTAGTTTGATTTAAGATACAGGGTCCTACCGCCAGAAGGAGGATAAGGAGGATGAGTGGCCCCGCTGAAGTTGTGAGTAGGGCTGTGAGTCCTGGGAACCAGGAGAATAGAGATTGATATCAGTTTTTATTGTGGTAATACTTGTTTTTTAAATTTTTAGGAACCAGAGATTGAGTTTTTCTAATGACTTCAGACTGGTTTGTATAAAAACAGCATTTTTCTCTGAAGGTTACACAAAGTCTCCCCTCTTTCATGAAAAGGAGATTTAGTAGTAAATCCTGGTATTGGGTTAGATGAGCATTTGGCAGTCACTTGTCTGGGGTTCCCCTCTATGAGGAGTCATTATTAAGTTCTAGCCCACTTGGGCTGAGCCTGTGGCTCAAGGAATACGGCTCCCGCCCCATA
The DNA here is from genome assembly GCF_027406575.1 of Nycticebus coucang. Lineage (NCBI taxonomy): Eukaryota > Metazoa > Chordata > Mammalia > Primates > Lorisidae > Nycticebus > Nycticebus coucang. The sequence goes on along the minus strand of NC_069799.1, from coordinate 20,969,350 downwards.
TGCCAAAGGTGGTGGTTTCTAATCTGAACCCAACCAAAAACAAACAAACAAAAAAAAACTGCAAAAAATAAATAAATAAGTTCTAGCCCAGTGTTAACTTATTTGCATCCTTTACTAGGGACGCAGTGGCTGCTATGGCCCTGAGGTATGAGAGCTACCCCGTGGCTACCAGGTTTAACTGTTTGGACAAGTAAGCCACTGGCCTTTTCCAGGGGTCTGGGTTCTGGATCAAAATGCCTTTGGTAACCTTTTGTTACTCTGCTATAAAGAGGTGGAAAGGCTTGGTGATGTCATGAATAGTTACTGTAGGTGTAGACACTTCAGTGTGTTTTTAAGTTTCGATGCTTTTTGCTCCATTTCAGTTCATTTCAAGGGTGAGTTTTCCCTAGCCGTGGCTGCATAAAGGGGTTTTATTATCTCTGTGAAACCTAGAATCTACAGTCTGTAGTATCCAACGGCTCCCAAGAATTCATGTACCTGTTTTTTGGTGGTGGGGGTTGGGATCTGGAGGACAGCTGCTACTTGCTGGGCTGAGAGGGCTCAACTTCCTTCTTTAAGTACATATGCCAGATATGTGACTTGACTGGCTCACAACTGAGCCTTCTTGGTGGATACTCGATACCCCAGTTCTTGTAAGGTGCTCAAGAGATTTTCCGTGGTCTCCCCTACACTTAGCGGTAGAGGGGGCTGTGATGAGTAGGTCTTCTACATACTGTAAAAGGATTATAGCTGGGTGCTGTAGTCTGAACTGTTGGAAGTCCTGGCTTAATGCTTCATCAAACAGGGTTGGGGAATTGTGAAACTTCTGGGGCAGGTGTGTTCATGTTAATTGTCTAGAAAACCCATTGTTAGGGTTTATCCATTCAAAGGTAAAAATTGCCTGACTTACAGTAGTTAAGGGAATACTGAAGAAAGTATTCTTCAAATCCAGTACTGTATATATGCAGTGGTCAGGGGAATATGGCTTAGGAAAATGTACGGATTGGGGACTGTGGGAACAATGGTTTCTACTCATTTGTTAACCTCCCTCAGGTATTGAACTGGGCAGTAATCTTGGGTGCCTGATTCCTGGACAGGAAAGAGGGGTGTATTCTGGCTGACTGGTAAGGTATTAAGATGCCTGTTTTTTTAAGTTGCTGAATGTGTATGGTTATGGCCCTCTTGGTCTCTGGCTCATGAAGTATTGTTTTACCCTTATGGAGAGGGCATCTGCCCTTAACTGGACCACCGCAGTGGGGTGGTGGGAGGCTACTCAAGGCAGGTTGGTTTCAGCCCATACCCCTGGGATCTAGATTTATAAATACTGCAGATAATCTTGGGGGCCAACTGGAGGGTCGGGAGGCTGGACGAGAGGGGGTATATAGGTGAAAGGCCTATATGCCTCTGGCCAAAAAAGCTGTTTGAGAGAAAGCAGTGAAAAGACTTTGTGCTGGCATACTTGTGAAAAACTGAGGCAGAATCCCATATGGCTGGGTTGGTTGTGGGCATAAAACCCCCCTGACCTAAGGTTGGTCTGGTTGGTTGCAGGCATATATCCCCCCTGACTTAAGGCCCCCATGGGAGCAGAGGCTTATAAACAGGTTTCTGTACGCCTTAGTAATTTCCAGACTATGCCTTGCTTAAAGACTAAAGTAATTGATACAGTGAGGCCAGTAAGGCAGATATTCAATCTATCTTTCCCCCCGCCCCCAGAGCCTCAGGCTTTACCAGTTAAGAGCAAAGAAGTAATGGCTAACAACATGTTCTCCATTAAGTCATGTATTTTTAGGAGGATTAAGTTAGATGAAGTAGTTATCAGTTAATCCAGTTAAACCTTAGCCCATAAGGATAGCTTTAGACAATGTTAGTAAAATGGTTATCAGTTGGGCGGCACCTGTGGCTCAAAGGAGTAGGGTGCCAGCCCCATATGCCAGAGGTGGTGGGTTTAAACACAGCTCTGGCCCAAAACTGTAAAAGTCCTGGGGCCAAGGTTTAAGTCATGTGTTTACTGATTAAGTTATGTGCCTATACAAGCTTTGGTGGAAGAAATAAAGATTGCCACTTGCCATGACAGTGTAAGTGGTCCTCCTTGTTATTCAGACTATTTCATTGCAGGACTCATTCCTCTGCACCAGCAATCAATTGGGAGACATTCACGCAACAGGGCATGTTACCAGGAGGTGGGCTGGAAGGACAGTTGTCCAGGTGTACTTTCAAAAGGAAGTACACCTTCCTGGAAGGACAGTCGTCCAGGTGTACTTGCAAAAGGGATGGTAGCTTTTAATTTTTTTAAAAGGTTACGTCCAGGAGGGGGTAGTCAGGGATTACCAGGAAGGAGTGGGGGGTGACCATCCCATTTCCTAGATCTACTGTGAGAGCAGTGGTCCACGAGTATGTGGCTGTTTGACCTGTAGCCCCCTGCACTTGAGTGGCTGATGCCCACAGAGGCCCAAGTGGTTTAGTCAGAACTGAGTGAGCTGTCCCCATATCGACCAAAGTTCTCATGAGTGCCCCAAATTTTAAAAGTTACTGTAGACTCCTTGGGGCATATATGTAAGAAGCCACGGCCTCTTCAGTTTTCATCTAGGGACAGGACAGGTTTTTTCCTTTGCCCCCTCCTCTTGGGGCATTCGTTTTTCCAATGCCCTTTCTCCTTACAGTAGGCACGTTGATTTTTTTCTAAAGGTGGTTTTTGGCCAATCTTTCTCCTGCCCCATGGCTCCCGGGCCTGGAGATCTGCTCCTAAGGTGGCAACAGTCACTCCTCCTAATTTCCTGGCCACTTTTTTTCTCTGGGTTTTCCAAGTTGTAGGATAATATTTAGAAATAAACATATCCCACGTCAAGCACACAAAGTGAATTCGGTGTGAGTTTAAAATGACATGCTTTTCTTCCAGAGGCTTAAGGGACTTGGACCCCCCTTGGGTTACACGCAGAGTTAGGCTTTCTTGGAGTTATAAATTCCTTAGGCCTTTTCTCTGAAGCTGTACACCCCGTGAAGCCTGAGATCAAAGGGCATGCCAGTTTTCCTCAGAGATAAGGGCCAGAGAGGTGACATATGTTAACAACATATTGTCAGAGGTCTATAGGTACTCTGCCCTGAAAGAAAGACACAGTCATTACTTCATACTTCAAGTGAATGCTTGAAGACATTCTTCTATTTACTCTGTTCCCCTGTGGCTACTTTCTTTGTGATCTTCCTTTAGATGCCTGCTCAGAAATTAGTCAATGTTCAGAAAAAGAGGTTTACTACAAAGGTGATTGTATTGCTATGATAACAAAATATTTCCTTTCAAGTTAAATTTCAGATACGTAAAAGAAGATAATGATGAAACTAATAGATAATAGATTAAGTTTGTACGTGACTGGAAAAGTATAAAGTCAAAACCTGGATTAAAGATTTTTGCTACATACCATCTCATCTCATCTAATTGTGTGTAGTTTGTTTCTTCTTTTTTTTTTTTGCAGTTTTTATTTTTATTTTTTTTATTAAATCATAACTGTATACATTGATATGATCATGGGGCATCATACACTCACTTCATAAACCATTTGACACATTTTTATCACAGTGGTTAACATAGCCTTTCTGGCGTTATCTTAGTTACTGTGCCAAAATATTTACATTCTACATTTACCAAGTTTCGCAAATACCCCTGTAAGATGCACCACAGGTGTGATCCCACCGATCCCCCTCCCTCTACCCACCCACCCCCTTTCCCACTTCCCCCTATTGTTAAGTTGTAGCTGGGTTATAGCTTTCATGTGAGAGTCCCAAATTAGTTTCATAGTAGGGCTATGTACATTGGGTACTTTTTCTTCCATTCTTGGGATACTTTACTAAGAAGAATATGTTCCAGCTCCATCCATGTAAACATGAAAGAGGTAAAGTCTCCATCTTTTTTTAAGGCTGCATAGGATTCCATGGTATACATATACCACAATTTATTAATCCATTCGTGGATCGATGGGCACTTGGGCTTTTTCCATGACTTAGCTATTATGAATTGGGCTGCAATAAACATTCTGGTACAAATATCTTTGTTATGTTGTGATTTTTGGTCTTCTGGGTATATGCCCAGCAGAGGAATTACAGGATTGAATGGCAGATCTATTTTTAGATCTCTGAGTGTTCTCCATATATCTTTCCAAAAGGAATGTATTAATTTGCATTCCCACCAGCAGTGCAGAAGTGTTCCCTTTTCTCCGCATCCACGCCAACATCTCTGGTCTTGAGATTTTGTGATATAGGCTAGTCTCATTGGAGTTAGATGATATCTCAAAGTAGTTTTGATTTGCATTTCTCTGATGATTAAAGATGATGAGCATTTTTTCATATGTCTGAAGGCCGTGCGCCTGTCTTCTTCAGAGAAGTTTCTCTTGAAATCCCTTGCCCAGCCTGCGATGGGATCCCTTGTTTTTTTCTTGCTCATGCGTTTGAGTTCTCTGTGGATTCTGGTTATTAAACCTTTGTCAGAGATATACCCTGCAAATATCTTCTCCCATTCTGAGGGCTGTCTGCTTGCTCTGCTTACTGTGTTCATAGCTGTGCAGAAGCTTTTTAGTTTAATCAAGTCCCAGTAGTGTATTTTTGAAGCTGCTTCAATTGCCCGGGGGGTTCTCCTCATGAAATACTCACCCAGACCAATTTCTTCAAGGGTTTTCCCTGCATTCTCCTCTAGTATTTTTATAGTTTTATGTCTTAAGTTTAAATCTTTAATCCAATGAGAGTCTATCTTAGTTAATGGTGAAAGGTGTGGGTCCAATTTCAGTCTTCTGCAGGTTGCCAGCCAGTTCACCCAGCACCATTTGTTAAATAGGGAATCTTTTCCCCACTGAATGTTTTTAATTGGCTTGTCAAAAATCAAATAGCGGTAAGGAGCTGGATTCATCTCTTGGTTCTCTATTCTGTTCCAGATATCTACTTCTCTGTTTTTGTGCCAATACCATGCTGTTTTGATCACTATCGATTTGTAGTAAAGTCTGAGGTCTGGTAGTGTGATTCCTCCTGTTTTGTTTTTATTTCTGAGTAATGTCTTGGCTATTCGAGGTTTTTTCTGATTCCATATAAAACGAAGTAATGTTTTTTCAAGATCTTTAAAATATGACAGTGGAGCTTTAATAGGGAGTACGTTGAAATTATATATTGCTTTGGGTAGTATGGACATTTTGATAATGTTGATTCTTCCCAGCCATGAGCATGGTATGTTTTTCCATTTGTTAACATTTTCAGCTATTTCTTTTCTTAGAGTTTCATAGTTCTCTTTATAGAGATCTTTCACGTCTTTTGTTAGGTAAATTCCCAAATATTTCATCTTCTTTGGCACTACTGTGAATGGGATAGAGTCCTTAACTGCTTTTTCAATTTGACTGTTGTTGGTGTATATAAAGGCTACCGATTTATGAATGTTGATTTTGTAACCTGAGATGCTGCTGTATTCCTTGATCACTTCTAAGAGTTTTGTAATAGAGTCCCTGGTGTTTTCCAGATACACAATCATATCATCTGCGAAGAGCGAGAGTTTGATCTCTTCTGACGCTATATGGATACCCTTGATCGCCTTTTCTTCCCTAATTGCGGTCGCTAAAACTTCCATTACAATGTTGAAAAGCAATGGAGACAATGGGCAGCCATGTCTCGTTACTGATCTGAGTGGAAATGATTCCAATTTAACTCCATTCAATATGATATTGCCTGTGGGTTTGCTGTAGATAGCCTCTATCAGTTTAAGAAAAGTCCCTTCTAGACCAATTTTCTTGAGTGTTCTGATCATGAAGGGATGCTGGATATTATCAAAAGCTTTTTCTGCATCAATTGAGAGAATCATATAGTCTTTGTTTTTTAATTTGTTTATGTGCTGAATTACATTTATAGATTTACGTATATTGAACCAGCCTTGAGACCCTGGGATAAAACCAACTTGGTCATGATGTATAATTTGTTTGATCTGTTGCTGGATTCTGTTTGTTAGGATCTTGTGGAATATTTTTGCATCTATATTCATTAGTGATATTGGTCTATAATTTTCTTTTCTTGTTGGGTCTTTTCCTGGTTTGGGGATTAGTGTGATGTTTGCTTCATAGAATGTGTTAGGTAGTCTTCCTTCTTTTTCTACATTTTGGAACAGGTTGAGTAATATAGGTACTAATTCCTCTTTAAAGGTTTGGTAGAATTCTGACGTGAAACCATCTGGTCCCGGGCTTTTCTTTTTGGGAGGTTTTGTATAGTTGATGCTATTTCTGAACTTGATATGGGTCTGTTCAACATTTCCACTTGATTCTGGTTAAGTCTTGGAAGGTGGCGTGCTTCCAAGTATCGGTCTACTTCCTTCAGATTTTCATATTTCTGAGAAGAAAGTTTCTTGTAATATTCATTAAGGATTTTTTGGATTTCTGATGAGTCTGTGGTTATTTCGTCTTTGTTGTTTCTGATTGATGATATTAGAGATTTTACTCTTTTTTTCCTGATTAGGTTGGCCAGAGGTTTATCTATTTTATTGACCTTTTCAAAAAACCAGCTTTTTGATTTATTGATCTGTTGTATTATTCTTTTGTTTTCAATTTCATTTAATTCTGCTCTAATTTTGGTTATTTCTTTTCTTCTACTGGGTTTGGGGTTGGAATGTTCTTCCTTTTCCAGTTGCGTGAGATGTCCCATTAAGTTGTTAACTTCCTCTCTTTCCGTTCTCTTGAGGAAGGCTTGCAGTGCTATAAATTTCCCTCTTAGAACTGCATTTGCTGTGTCCCAGAGGTTCTGATAGTTTGTGTCTTCATTGTGGTTTTGTTCCAAAAAATTGGTGATTTCTTTCTTAATCTCATCTCTGACCCAGCTATCATTCAGCATAAGGTTCTTTAACTTCCATGTTTTTGTATGGGTATGCAGATTCCTGTTGTTACTCAATTCAAGTTTTATTCCATGATGGTCCGAGAAGATGCATGGAATAATTTCTATTCCTTTAAATTTACTGAGGTTAGACTTGTGACCTAAAATGTGGTCAATTTTGGAGTAAGTTCCGTGGGCTGATGAGAAGTATGTGTATTCAGTTTTGTTGGGATGAAATGTTCTGTAGATGTCTGCTAAATCTAAATATTGGATGGTTAGGTTTAAATCTAAGATTTCTTTGCTCAGCTTCTTTCTGGAGGATCGATCCAACACTGCCAAGGGAGTGTTGAAATCTCCGACGATTATGGAGCTGGAGGAAATCAAGTTACTCATGTCTGTTAGAGTTTCTCTTATAAATTGAGGTGCATTCTGGTTGGGTGCATAGATATTAATAATTGAGATCTCATCATATTGAGTATTACCCTTAACAAATATGAAGTGACCATACTTGTCCTTTTTTACTTTTGATGGTTTAAAGCCTACTGTATCTGCAAATAAAATTGCAACATCTGCTTTTTTCTGATGACCATTTGCCTGAAATATGGATGACCATCCTTTCACCCTGAGTCTGTATTTGTCTTTTAAGTTGAGATGTGACTCTTGTATGCAACAAATATCTGGCTTGAGTTTTTGTATCCAGTCAGCTAACCTATGCCTCTTTAGAGGACAGTTTAAGCCATTCACATTGATGGAGAGTATTGATAAGTCTGGTGGAAGTTTGGGTATCGAGTTTTTCAAAGGTCCAGTGGACATTTTTAATCCTTTCACCAGTGTGGAAGTTGGAGTTTGATCCGAAGTTTCTGAGTGAGTTTACTTTTGTGGTGTAGGATTGGGTTGGTCATTGTGGAGGATAGGTCTGAGAACATCCTGAAGAGCTGGTTTACTTATGGCAAATTTTTTCAACATATGAATGTCATTGAAGTATTTAGTTTCTCCATCATAGATGAAACTCAGTTTAGCTGGATACAAGATCCTGGGTTGAAAGTTTTTTTGCTTTAGGAGATTAAAAGTTGAAGACCAGCCTCTTCTTGCTTGAAAAGTTGCAGCAGAGAGATCTGCAGTTATTCTAATATTCTTACCTTTGTACATTATAGTTTTCTTTCGCCGGGCTGCTTTGAGAATCTTCTCTTTCATGTTAACTTTAGTGAAGCTAATTATGATATGTCTGGGGGATGACTTATTGGGGTTGAATCATGCTGGGATTCTGAAGCTGTCTGCTATCTGAATTTCAGATTCTCTAGCCATGTCTGGAAAATTTTCCTTCATAATTTCATGCAGAAGGGCCTCTGTGCCCTCGGAGGCCACTTCATCGTTCTCAGAAATTCCTATAATTCTTATGTTGCTTTTTTTCGAATTATCTGAGAGTTCTCTGAGTGAGTGATCCATTTTTGCTCTCCATTTCTCTTCCTCTTTGAGAGATTGGGAGCGTTCAAAGACTTTATCTTCAATGTCAGAAATCCTTTCTTCTGCTTGCTCCATTCTGTTACTGAGGGATTCTACTGTGTTTTTCATATGTTTGAGGGCTGTAAGTTCTTGCTTCAGTGTGTCTAAGTCTTTGGTAGTTTTTTCTTTAAATTCGTTAAATTCTTGAGACAATTTTTGAATTTCTCCTCGAATTCCTAATTCCATTTTATTAATCTTGTCTGCAATCCAAATTCTGAATTCGATTTCTGACATGTCAGCCAGTTGTTTATGAATGGGATCTTCAATCACATCTGCCGTATCTTTTCTTGGGGGGGTTGATCTATTCTGTTTATTCATGTTACCAGAGTTTTTCCGCTGATTCTGCCCCATTATTATTTTACTCTCTTTGGTTTTTCCCCTGGGGTTTTATCGAGGGCCCGTACAGTGTTGTGGCCTGAGAAACTGGGGCCCTGTCTGGTGTGGTGGAGCAAAGTGGTTCTGTCTTGCTTTCAGCTGTTTTCTGTTCGATCCTATTGCAACTTCTACTCTGGCTTGAAATCTCAGCTGTGTGGAAAAATCAGCAATTAAGTCACCCCGCCTGCCCACCTCTGGCCCCAGTTGGAAAAGGAGAATCAAACCTTCCTACAATCGCACACCCAGGGCACTGCCTGAAAAGTCCTCAGTCTATTAGCCCAGTTCAAAAAGTCGAAATCAACTGTCTCAATCGGCACTTGTCTTGGGTGGGAGAGTTCAAGAGGTCTCTGGGAACTGGATCACAGGGTCCTGGTGACTCCTCTGACACGGCTCACCCCAGTGCAGTGTGGAGTCAGGAGGAGCCACCTAGCAAACAGAGCAGTCTGGGAAGGTTGACGTCTCCTTCCCCACTTTGCCCCTCCATAGGACCCAATCACTGATATCTCTGCAGATGGCTAACCCAGTTGCCTGCAGTGAACAGACACTCCAGGGGTTTGCACCTGCCTGAATCGCAAGGAAGTCTGCCAGGCCCCCACAGACTGCCGCTATCTAGCAGGAGGAGATGGGGCCTGACATCTTTGAGTGTTTGATGCAGGTGATGGGAAGGAGGTGTTCACTCAGGCTTAGCCCCGTCCCTGATGGATGCTGCGAACAGAACAGAACAGAACAGACAACTTTGCGGGGTTCTGTCTCTGTTCCTGTCGAAATCGCCTACAGAAGACGGGCTGTTTTGAGTTCAAACGTCTTTTTGCTGGAGATTTGCGTCCGAACACCTCTCTGGGTCGGCCCCGCCCTGGACGCTTCCTGTGTTTGTGAGCCGTGTCAGGAAATCCCCCACTCACCGGTGGCCTCCTCTGGTTGCCCAGGGAGACAGGGGGTGTGGCCTCAGAATATCCAGAAGTGAGCATTCTGCCGTTAAAGAAAAAACGGCTGTTGATCCACCTCTAGGGAACTGCTGCTCTGGTGTGGGCACTCAGGCGACCCTTTTCTCCTCTGTCCTGAGCCCCAGAGTCAGCACTGAGTGGCCGCAGTTTGTGCTGGGAGCGGCCGCAGTTTGTGCTGGGTCCACACCCCTCAAGAGATCCCCCAAGAATCAGAACTCTTGGGGGATGGGTTCCCAGACCCCAATTGGGAGTGTGGGGGGGAAGCTAGAGTTTCATTCAGTTTTATGCAACACTACGGCCCGGGGAGGGCTCCTGCACTGCACCGCAGGGAAGTGCCGCCAAGGCTTGATTTCCCCTCAGCAGAGTGCACTCCCCTCGCTCACGTGTCCCAGAGTCAGCGCTGACCTGACGCTGCTCAGGCACTGTGCACTCCCCTCGAGAAATCACCCAAGGATCCGAACCCCTGGGGGATAGGCCCTCAGACCCCGAGTGAGATTAGGGGCTCTCAGCTCTCAGCGGGGAAGCTAGAGTCTTATTCAGTCTTGTGCCCCGTAATGTTGCCCCGGGAGGGTTGCTACACTGCACCGCAGGGAAGTGCCACGAGGCGTGACTCCCCCTCAGCCCGGTGCCCTCTCCTCCCTCGCGCGCCTTAGAGTCAATGCTGACCAGTCGCAACTCGGGGACTGTCCACTCCCCTTGAGAAATCACCCAAGGATCCGAAGTCCTGGGGGACAGGCCTCCAGACCTCAGTGGGCGGGAGGGGAGTGCTGGGAGGGTTGCCGGCGAAGGATTCTCAAAGTTTTATTCAGTTTTATGCCTGGCAGGAGAACGCCACGACACCCCAGTAGGGGAGGTAGGTCCAGTTTTTAGAAGGTCTCTCCCGTGGAGTGTAGTGGGAGGGCCTTTAATTTCTGCCCGCTTGTTTAATTGTGGGGCTCTTGAGCCGGTCTCATGGGGGAGGGGGACTCCCGTCCGCTTGGTGGTGGATTTTGTACCTTTTGTTTGCGTCCTTGTGATCACAACTTGCCTCAGCGGTGTTGATGTGCATTCTTCAACCTTCTCTCTTGGTGAGGCTCAAGTCCACCAGGATACTTACTAAATTCCTGTCCCTTAACTCTCCTTCTGGACAGGAGCCTCTGTTGAAAGCTGGCTTCAGTCCGCCATCTTGTCTTCCTCCCTGTAGTCTGTTTCTTAACTTAATAATTACAGGAGCGAGTTTACACCCATAGCAAAGCTGCTGTTCATTTGTGTCTCTGGTCATGCAACACCAGTTATTGTAAACTCTCTGCGCTATGCTCATGAGTTCCTCCCTATTCTTTCCCTAAAACCTTCTAATTTTTGCAGCTTTTTCCTAATATCTGGGGTCAACTGCATGACAAAAGCCAGGTTTACTGCTTTGCTATTTGTGGGTGGGTCGAGATCTATCAGAGTCTAAGTCAGATATGCCTTGAGCAACAGCTCTAAAAAGGCTGCAGGGGACTCTGAGGGCCTCAGGTTTGTTGATTCCCAGGCTGCTCTTTTCAGGTCAGTTAAAAGAGCCTGGAGATAGGCATCAAGGAACTCCTTACCTTGGTTAGTATTTGGATCCCAGTGGGGGCAGTTGGAAGGGAAAATATGTTCAAGTGGTTCCTGTTGGTCGGGGAGTGCATCCCTCCTTGGGCCCAGGATAGCCTTATGGGCCTCAGGGAGAATGTGCTCACTCTCTTCTGAGGTGAAGAGAGTCTGAAACAGTTTTTGGCAATCATCCCAAGTGGGATGGGTTGGCCGTTTTTGGCAATCATCCCAAGTGGGAATCAGAAAAAGACTGATTCTAGAAGGGAAATAAGGTCCTGAAGTTTCTCTGAAAATGGAGAGTTTTGTTGTCTTTAGTTATATAGGTCACTTATGGTAAAGGGGACATAAACAACTCCCCTTCCTCCTGGAGCCTCAGGCAACTGAAGAATTTCAGATGGAGATGTGGTGGAGTCAGGAGAGGGTGCCCTCTGCCGGTAAGAGGAGCCTGCTTGAGTGTGTGTGTGGGGGTGAAGTGGTAGGTGGGGGAGAGGGCTAGGTGGGGGGGAGGGTGGAAGGCCCCATAAGGGGTCCTCTGGTCCCTGTGGCGCTGGGACAGGGTGGCTCCTCAGACTTGCCTTTGTTACAAACCATGGTCCCTAGGTGGAGAGAGGTACAGAGTCAGGTTGTGGAATTATTAATTTGTTCAGTCCAAACATCAATACAGAACTGATCCAGGTGACCCGGTTTTCCTGCCAGACCTGATGACAAAGGGAGGAGACAAAGGAACCTTAGGGGGGTCAGTCTACACTGAAGGTTGGCCATTCGAGTTCACAGAGGGTCTAGAGATGTCTCCCAGAAAACTTGATTCTGTATTCATCATTCCTATCCGTAGAGAAAACATATTTAAAGTACTTTAATAAACAACCTAGTGGGGTATCTGCCTTACAAGAGGAGGAACCCATTTTAAAAGTACAAAAGGGTCTGTGAAGCATAGAGAGGTACAAAAAGGCACACTGATAACATTACAACACACCAACAAAAACCAAACTGACAACCAGAGAAATTAACCAAATTAACCAGAGGGACCCAGACTAGAGGGACCCACACCAGAAGGATTGAGACCAGAGGGACACAGACCAGATGGACCCAGACCAGAGAGACCCATACCAGGGACCCAGACCAGAGAAATTCAGACTACAAACCCAGACCAGAGGGATCCAGACCAAGTATCCAGACCAGAGGGACCCAGACCAGAGGAATGCAGACCAGGGACCCAGACCACAGGGACCCAGACACAGAGACCTAGACCAGGAACTCAGACCAGAGGGACCTCTGGACATATCGGGGTCCCAGGCCCAGGGATTTATGTCCCGTCTGACTTCCTCTTAGAGCCATTCCATGTCCATGGACCCCGAACAGAAACAGAAACCATACAATGGCTTATCTCTGGAGGTGACCAGACGAACTCAGCTTTCTAATTTAGGGTGGTCGTGAGTCAGTCTTCTGAGGGCTCCAAGTCCTCTGAGGGCCCTGGAACAACTCAGGTGCCACCTCCCATCTGAGGAGCCATGGCCTCTCCCTCACTTGGAGGCCGTCTGAGGACCTCTAAGGCCGGGGTCTAGAGATCTCGCTGGGGCCTCCAAATGTTATGCCCAGTAGTTCCCCAGAGACCACACAGCCAGAGAAGCTGAATTTGCAAAGAAGTCCTTTATTGAAGAGCCAGCCAGGGATTGTCTCAGTGTCCCAATGAGGAGTTTCTGAGATCAGCCCCGACTGCTCAAGTGGTCAGGATTTTAAGGCTTGTTCTGCATCTTGGTTGCTGCGCAGACTGCCAAGGTGCATCTGGGTAAGGTAGTAAGCAAGCATTGTATAGAAGTAGAATTTTGTCACCTATACCAGAGCTGGCAGATTTGAATCCAGCCTAGGTCTGCCAAACAACAATGACAACTACAACCAAAAAATAGCCAGGTGTTGTAGTAGGCACCTGTAGTCCCAGTTATTTTAGAGGCTGAGGCAAGAGACTCCCTTAAGCCCAAGAGTTTGAGGTTGCTGTGAGCTATGATGCCATGGCACTGTACCCAGGACAAAAGCTTGAGACTCTGTCTGAAAATAAATAAATAAATAAATAAATAAATAAAATATAAACAATGTCTGTCTCCTTGTTTGCCATACCCCAAGTGAAACAGCAAGTTGAGAGAGGTCTACATATTCAACATAGATTGTTCTATATTAAATAGAACTTTGGATGAGTAGCAGAGAAAAAGCCTACTGCAGAAGATTCCCAGGATACCTCAATTGTGGCATCAGAAAACAGAAGAAAAATGGACTCCAGGGGTGTCTCTTCTTCCCTTGGTTCTTTATTCATTTAATCTTTATGCATTCCCTGGTTTGTTTTATTTCTGAGAACTTCTTAGGTGGGATTATCTTAAAAACACAAGATGATCATATGATTTCTCACATATACATACATGTATTTCTTTCTCCTCCTCCTTTTCCTTCTGCCTTTCTCTTCCTCTGCTTATTTTCCTTCTCTTTCTCCCTCCTCCCCTCCTTCCCTTTTCCCTTCCCCTCTTTCTTCTTCACCTCCTTATCCTTCTTCACTGTTATTTACATATCTATGAAAAGCATGCCACTGTGGGCATTTCAGTTCAAGCATCCTTATCACATGCCTTTTAAAAGATAGAGTCCTATATACAAAAACATGCAACTTTAAAGTCTTACTGCATATTTCTTTCTTTCTTTCTTTTTTTTCTTTCTGAGGCAGAGTCTCACTTTATCTCCCTCAGTAGAGTGCTGCGGAATCACAGCACACAGCCACCTCCAACTCCTGGGCTTAGGTGATTCTCTTGCCTCAGCCTTCCTAGTAGCTTGGACTATAGGCATCCACTACAACATCTGGACATTTTTTCTTGCAGTTTGACCAGAGCCCAGTTCGTACCTGCCACCCTCGGTATATGTGGCTGGAGCCCTATCCATCAAGCCACAGGAGCTGCCCTTTATTTCTTAATTGTTCGTCAACAGTTCATTGGCCAGCTTGGTGAACATAGCACCATGGTTATACTGCCAGCCACATACAGAAAGGGCCAGCTAAACAGCAATGACAACTGCAACAAAAAATAGCCATTGTGGCAGGTGCCTGTAGTCCCAGCTACTTGAGAGGCTATAGCAAGAGAATCACTTAAGCCCAATTATTTGAGTTTGTTAGCTGTGATGCCATGACACTCTATCAAGGGTAACATAGTGAGACTCTGTCTCAATAAAAAAAAGTTCACTGGCCATTTGTACTCTGTTTTCAACATATATTGGTATGTAATATATGATTCCGTATATAACCTATATATTTTCAATATATATATCCTGTGTTTGTGAGTATATGTAGATATTGTAGCTCCTGGATAGATGGGCCCATTTTATTATTATATGACTTCAATCTTTTTGTCCTGGCTATGTTGACCTAATGTGTATTCTGTGTAATATTATAGCTAGTGTACTCACTTTTACTTACTTTTTGCATGGCATATAGATTTTTTTCTTTTTACTGTTAGCCTATTTAAGCCCTTAAAATTATAAGGAGTCTTCTGTAGACCTAATATTGTTGAAACAAACTCATTGTAATGCTATTTAGCCATATTATCTCTTCAGATTGGGGAATTGGCTCATTTATATTTAATGTAATTAAGTTACTATTCTCTTATTTCTTCTAGGTGTATTATCTCTCATTTCTTCTCTTGCTGTTTTCATGTTGGTTTTATGGATTGTTGTAGTTACTTGCTTTGACTATTTAGTTTCTTTCACATAAATTGTTTAGATATTTTCTTTCTGAACACCTAAATGTACCATTATTTATAAAACATTCATTACATAATTTTATAAAATATTTCTCTATATTGATATCAAAACATTACACTACAAAATGTGTGTTTCCTATGTATGTGTACTTTTAGGACCTGTTTTAATTTTTTTGAGACAAACTCTCACTATGTCACCCCTGGTAAAGGGCTATGGCATCATAGCTCACAGCAACCTGAAACTCTTGGGCTTAAGCTATTCTCTTGCCTCAGCCTTCCAAGTAGCTGGGACTATAGAAGCCTTCTACAATGTCTGGCTATTTATTTATTTATTTTATTTTTGGTTGCAGTTGCCATTGTTCTTTAGCAGGCCCTGGCCAGGCTCAAACCCACCAGCCTCTGTGTATGTGTATGTGTATGTGCATTCATGAATATATACTCTTTTGTGTTAAACATTTGTGTGATGAAGATGTTGTTTGAAAAGCCATGTAACTCTAGGTAACTCTATTTTTTGTATTGTTGTTTTCTGTTAAAAAAACACATAAAAGTGACAATTTTTAATGTTTAATTATACAAATTAGTTGTGTTAAGTATATTGACATTTTTATGCAATATATATCTCTACAATGTTTTCATCTTGCAAAACTGAATCTCAATATACATGAAACTACTCTCAAATTTCTTTTATGAACACTACTCTATTTTTCTTTTGTTTCTACAAATGTAACTATTTTAGATACTTTATATAAGGGGATTCAAAGGTATCAGTCTTTTGGAGAAACTACATTTTTTTTTCATTTACCATAATGTTAAGATTTGTCTTTATCAGAGACGTTGGTAGATTTCCTTATTATTATTATTATTTTAGATAGGGTCTCACTGTGTTGCCCTCGGTAGAATGCCATGGTGTCACAGCCCACAGCAAGATTGAACTCTTAGGGTTAAAGCATTCTCTTGTCTCAGCCTCCGAAGTTGCTGGAACTACAGGCACCCACCACAAAGCCCAGCTATTTTTTGTTGCAGTTCTGATTGTTTGGATGGCCTGGGCCATGTTTGAACCCACCAGCCTTGGTGTATGTGGCTGGTGCTGTAACCACTGTGCTACGGGCACCAAATTTAAAGAAGCTAATCTTATCAGATTGTACATGATAAAAGAAAAGAAATTTGAGTTGGAAGTTCCAATATTTAGAAGATGTAATTCAAGTTATATGGGGTTATTATAATAATAGTACCTTAATCCAATAGGATCAGTGGTTGTAAGAAGAGGAGCTTGGTGTGATGTGGTAGCTCACACCTGTAATCTGAGCCCTCTAGGAGGCCAAGGTAGGAGGATTGCTTGAAGATGGCAGTTCTAGACCCGTGTAAAGAAGAGTGAGACTCTGTCTTTACTAAAAATACAACAAGAAGCTGGGTATGGTAGCAAGTGCCTGTAGTCCCAGGTGTTTGGGTACCTGAGAAAAGATTATTGCTTCACCCCCTGAATCTGAGGTTCTTGTCAGCTACAATGACACCATGGCTATTTATACAGGGTGACACAGTAAGACTGTGTCAAACAACAATGATGGCTGCAACCATAAAATAGCTGGGCATCGTACTAGGTGCCTGTAGTCCCAGCTACTTGGGAGGCAGAGGCAGGAGAATCACTTCAGCCCAGAAGTTGGAGGTGGCTATAGGCTGTGTGCTCATGGCACTCAACCCAGGGCAATAGCTTGAGGTTCTGTCTCAATAAAAAAGAAAGAAAAATCAGAAGAGTAACATACACGTACAAGTGTATGTGCAGATAAAGACAATAAGAAAATGGTCAAACATGGTGGCTCATGCCTGTAATCCTAACACACTGGGAGTCTAAGGCATAGGATCACTTGAGCTCACATGTTTAAGACCAGCCTGAGCAAGAGACCTATTAAAAGCATAGAAATTAATCAGCCAGGCATTGTGGTGGGCACCTGCAGTCCCAGATACGTGAGACCAGAGGATCACTTGAACCCAGAATTATGAGGTTGCTGTGAGCCAGGCTGATTCCCAGGGACTGTAGTCAGGGCATCAAAACAAGACTGTCTCAAAAAAAAAAAAAGAGAGACTTTGGTTAGTGATGGATTGTGATAATATTTTCACACATATCTACATAACAAATTGCTTCTAACTTATCGAATTATATATTTCCAATGTATGCAATTGTTTGTATGTTAATTATATCACAATAAAAAATGTAGGAAAACATATGGACATATTCACTTTGTGTACAATCTCCACTATTAATAAAAAGCCATGGGTGCCCATAGCTCAGTGGTTAGTGTGATGTCCATAGGCTCCAGGGCTGCTGGGTTCAAACCTGACCCAGGCCTGCTAAAAAATAAAAAAAAAATAGCTGGGCATTGTGGCAGGTACCTATAGTACCAGATACTAGGGAGCCTGAGGCAAGAGGATTGCTTGAGTGCAACAGTTTGAGGTTGCTGTGAGCTGTGAAACCACAGCACTCTACTGAGGGTGACAAAATGATACTCTGTCTGAATAAAATATTTTTAAAAAACTAAAAATAATTATTCCAAAAACCAAAATATTCTGCATTAATTCTAACATCTAAGGAAAGGAGTCATCGAATGATATAAAATTAAAACCTTTAACACATCCTTAGATGGCTCTGACAAAGATAGCAAAGATTTATGCTATCAGCCATGTCCAATAGTTTTGAAGTAGTCTTGAGACCTAGACTTCTAGGTATTTTTTGTTAGGCTTACTATCAATTTCAGCACAGTTACATTCCAAAACAATTACATCAGCATTGCACAGGAGCTATGGTCTAAATATAATAGCAAGAGAAGCAGGCTATCACACAATCCCTAAGGAGCAGCTACTATTTCCTTGCACATGGTATATTTGTATATTTAATGAATATTTTGGAATACATAAAGGAAGAATTCCAGCCTAGGTGGCACCCGGGCTCAGTGGGTAGAGCGCTGGCCACATACACTGAGGCTGGCAGGCTCAAACCTGGTGCAGGCTAGCTAAACAACTGCAACAAAAAAAAATAACCAGGCACTGTGGTGGGTGCCTGTAGCCCAGGAGTTTGAGGTTGCTGTGAGCTGTGATGCCAATGGCACTCTGCCGAGGGTGACATAGTTAGACTCTGTCTCAAAAAAAAAAAAAGAAAGAAAGAAAAGAAAATTCTTATTCCTAATATCACTCTGATTCAAGTTGTGATTTAGTGTTTAATGCTAGGGTGAAACAAAAGCAGGCCTAACTCCACTTTGTTGTGCCTCTTATTCCTGAGAATCAATGGGACAGTAAAGCCAAACAGAGTCCATGTTGTTGTTTGGTTACATTTTATTGCTTAAAAAAAAAAAATGAACAGCTCCGATTGCTTCCCCACCCATTGCATGGTATTATAAGTGGACCAGGTTAGAACTGTTAGAATTATTAGTATTGTATGGAAAGTCACTAACTACCTCGTGACAACAACCCTCTGATTCTGTTAAGGTGCTCTTCATACCATCTGTATATGATATTGAAATGTTAAAAGAACAAGCTTGACTCCATTTTACTATTTACTCCCTTTTACCTTCAAAACTAGTTCCTCTTGTTTGCCCTCCCATTCTCACTTTACTGCCCTCAGTAGAGTGCCGTGGCATCACACAGCTCACTGCAACCTGCAATCCCTGGACTTAGGTGACTGGCGATTTGCTTCCCTCAGCCTCCAGAGTAGCTGGGACTACAGGTGCCCGCCACAAG
This sequence comes from Nycticebus coucang, assembly GCF_027406575.1. Lineage (NCBI taxonomy): Eukaryota > Metazoa > Chordata > Mammalia > Primates > Lorisidae > Nycticebus > Nycticebus coucang. Next base: position 20,950,716 of record NC_069799.1, on the reverse strand, counting down.
GCCTGGCTATTTTTTCGTTGCAGTTTGGCATGGGCTGGGTTTGAACCTGCCACCCTTGGTATATGGGGCTTGCACCCTACTCACTGAGCCACAGGTGCCATTTGATTACAGCTTTTTATGATCATGCCCTTTATGACCTTTATCTGTAAATTCTCCTCCCTGCATTTCCCCCCAAAGACAATGTGGTTTGTACCTATTTTGTAAGGAAGTAAAATAACTAATGGCTCTTATGATCATAGCATTATGTAAAATGACTCACCGCCCTACCCTTGCTGACCCCTGTAACTGCCATTTTCACTACTGTAATAATGCTTGCTTGCCCCTCTCACCCCCCGGAAGAGTTTTGCCCTATAAAAACCAGAGCCACCAAGAACTCTGGGCTGCTCTCAGAAACCCCACGTTTGGAAACTGAGGCAGTCGCCAGCTGGCTGTTCAATAAAAGGACTCCTTAAATTGACTTGTCTGGTGGTGTGGTCTTTGAGAAAATCCTGGGCATAACATAATGATCATTTATTTAATACAAATATTTATCAAACACTTAAGAAGTGATAAGTTCTGTCCTAAATAATAGACACTGAGAGAACCAGACAAATGCCATTTTGAGGATTCAGCCATTTTTCTCAGCCATTTTGTTCAAAACTGATGGGTCACCGTGAGTCAATGGTGTTCCAGCTTGAGTCATCGGCCTCCAATCAGAAACTGCCTTCTGGAGTGGGCCATATGGCAGGACAAGTGGAAGCCAATCCAGAGCATTCCCTTTGTTTAAAATGTATGTGCCCACTTTGCTGTACTACACTATAAAATAACCCTGTGACAGAGCTCGGGTCTCCTGGCTTGGATCCATTGTAACGAAGTCCCTGGGAGCCCAAGCTCGAGCTTGTAATAAAGTGGCTCTTTTGCTTTTGCATCAGAATCAGCTCCCTGGTGGTCTTTGGGGACTTCGTGATCTAGGCATAACATCTGGGGGCTCGTCCGGGATCCCCCCAAACCCCCTGAGGACCCCCGACCAAAAGAGCTGATAAATGGTGTTTGTCTTGTCTATCATGTTCACTTTTGGGGATTGAAGGTCTGTGAATAATGTGGTCAGCATAAAGCCAAGGTGGACGTGCTGGAGGCTGCCTGCCTGTGGAGATGTCCCGGCATCTTCTGAGGTGTGAAATTCAGTGTATGTTGTAGAGGTTATCCCGCCAGACTGGGATGTGGACTCCCCAGGGTGTGGTGTGGAAGAAGTGGTTCTGGTTCCTGGGCAGTTTTGCAGGTTGCTCCCGCAGCACGGTCTGAGACCATCAGATTACTTTCAGTTTTGTTTCCAAGGACCATCTACCTGGTTTGTCCTTTTGTGTGCTGTGTGTTTCATTGGTCTCTTTGTGTTGTTGCGGTTGGCCCTGACAGGGCAATTCTGACTTAGACTATAACATGGGACAGACTCAAACAAACCCCCTTTCCCTTTTCCTTGACCATTTCTCAGATTTAAAGTCCAGAGCACAGGACTTAGGACTTACGGTGAAGAAAGCTAAACTTATTACTTTTTTTGCAGCAGGGAGTGGCCAACTTTCAACATTGGCTGGCCTCTTGAGGGAACCTTTCACCTTCCCATTATTTTCCAGGTTAAAGACATTGTTTACCGTCCACGGACCGGTCACCCCAACCAGATTCCGTAAATTACCACCTGGATGGAGTTGGTGGAGGATCCCCCTCCATGGCTAAAGGCTCTTTTGCCTCCAGCAGATGTCTGAAACAGTGCAGCAGTTCTTACAGTGAGCAAGAAGCCCCTCACTGAGAAATCCACTAAATCCACCAAACCCAAGCCCTCTGCCCCGCTTTATCCTGTGTTACAGGACAGCACGGACCAAGACTTCTTTTGTCCTTTTCCATATCATCCTCCTGCCCCTCCACAGGTTGCCTTTCTATCTGCTGGAGAGGTGGCAGCCAGGGAGCCTACTGCTGAAGTCGAGACTGCAATCAGACCTGGTGCTGGGAGTCCGCCATACACAAGGCAGTGGGCCTGGCTAGAGGCAAATGCTGACTTGATCGTCCTTCCTCTGAGGGCTGCAAGCCCCCCAGATGCACATGGGGTGCAAGATCTTTATTATTGGCCCTTTGCCACAAGTGATTTGTATAACTGGAAAATGCAAAACCCTACATTCTCTGAAAAACCTAGTGTCTTACTTAATCTCTAAGATTCTGTTCTGTTTACTCATCAGCCTACCTGGGATGATTGTCAGCAGCTTTTATAGGTGCTCTTCATTATGGAAGAGAGGAAGAGAATTCTGTCAGAGGCTCGGAAATCAGTCGTGGGTGCAAACGGAACTGTGACCACTAACCCTGTTGAGATTAATGCCGTTTTCTCCCTTATCCGCCCTGATTGGGATTTCCATACAGGGGATGGTCAGACAAGTCTCCGAGTCTACCCCCAGACTCTAATGAGGGGTCTCCAGAAAGCGGCCCATAAGCCGACCAATTTGGCTAAGGTAGGGAACATGCAGCAGGAAAAGAATGAGTCTCCTGCTACCTTCCTAAAAAGGATCATGGAAGCATTTTATACTTATACTCCCATGGATCCTGAGGAAGACAGTAGCAAGGCTGCGGTTATCATGGCTTTTGTTAACCAATTTGCCCCTGATATACAAAAGAAACTTCAGAAAGTAGATAGGTTGGCTGAGAAAACTTTACAGGATTATCCCAGACTGCCCATACCCCTTACTTGGGAGAGATTTATTAACTAAAATCGGGGCTCAGATATCTTTCAAGCAGGATGGTGGCCCCCAGGTCACAGATGGGCAAGGGTGCTAATACAAGTTCTGACTGTTCAGTTAGATGATTAGTACGTGCTCCAACAAACACCGCATGGGGCCCTGGCTGACATAAACGACTGGCTCCACTCTTACCCACATAAACGACTGGCTCCACTCTTACCCGTTGGCATGGGCAGAGACAGGAGGAATAGGATTAGCCCTTCGTTGGCCTCCCGTTTTAGTGGAACTTAAGCCTGGGGTAGAACCCATAAAAGTGAAGCAATATCCCATGGCCACAGAGGTAATGAAGGGCATAATTTCCACATATTAGATGCCTCCTTCATGTGGGTATTTTGATCCCTTGCCAGTTTTCTTACAATACCCTCCTGTTGCCTGTTAAGAAACCCCTTACTGTCCAGTACAAGATTTACGGGAAGTAAATAAGTGGGTAATGGACATCCACCCCACAGTGCCTAACCCATATACACTTCTCAGTGATTGTCACTGACTCAAAAGTGGTACACAGTACTAGATCTAAAAGATGCCTTCTTCAGTTTGCCTCTTGCCCCACAAAGCCAGGCTCTATTTGCTTTTGAGTGGAACAACCTAGAGGAAGGCCTCAGTAGACAACTGACATGGATCCGCCTATCACAAGGCTTTAAGAATTCCCCAACCACCTTTGATGAGGCTCTACATGCAGACTTAGGTGAGTTCTGTAAATCTCACCCCAGCTTGACCCTTCTCCAATACATAGATGATATATTAATGGCAGCCACCACAGAGCAAGATTGACTACAAGGGACATGAGACCTACTTGCTTCCCTGGGAGACATGGGATACCACGCATCAGTGAAGAAAGCCCAAATATGTCAGCAAACTGAATTATTTAGGGTATGTGCTTAAAGATGGCCAGAGATGGCTGAGTGAGGCCAGGAAGCACACTGTACTCGGAATTCCTGTTCCCACTACCCCCAGGCAAGTGTGGGAATTTTGGGACGGTTGGATTCTGTAGACTATGGGTGCTGGGATTTGCTGAAATGGCTAAGCCCCTTTATGAGGCCACCAAGGAGGGACAGCCTTTCCAATGGACAGCAGAAAGAGATAAGGCATTCAAAAACCTTAAGACTGCCTTGTTAACCTCCCCTACGCTAATATCACCAAACCTTTCCATCTATATGTGGATGAGCATAAGGGAGTTGCAAAGTGGGTATTAACCCAGACTCTGGGACCCTGGACCTGCCCAGTAGCATACTTGTCCAAAAGACTCAATCCAGTAGCCTCGGGATGGGCCCCTTGTCTACGTATTATAGCAGCCACTGTACTCCTAGTGAAAGATGCCGATAAACTCACCTTGGGGTAGAAACTGCTAATAACAACCCCTCACACCATTGAGGGAGTTTTGAAGCAGCCCCCAGATTGGTGGATGAGCAATGCAGGACTGACTCATTACCAAAGTCTTCTTCTGAATCCACCGAGGATTTAGTTCTATCCCAGTACAGCCCTGAATCCAGACACTATTCTGCCTAATCTGGATGCAGAGGTGCTGCTACACTACTGCCAAGATATACTGGTGCAGGTCCACAGCCTCTGCCAAGATTTGACTGATCAGCCATTGCCTGATTTGGAGGAAACCTGGTTCACGGATGGCAGCAGCTTCATGAAAGATGGACACAGATATGCAGGGGGGGCAGTGGTTTCAGAAACTGAAACACTGTGGGCTGAGCCCCTTCCGAGCAGAACCTCTGCCCAATGAGCAGAACTGATAGCCCTTACCAAGGCCTTGGTACTGGGAGAAGGGAAGGTCAACATCTATACGGACAGCCGTTATGCATTTGCCACAGCCCATATCCATGGGGCCATTTACCGAGAGAGGGGATTGCTGATGGCAGAGGGAAAAGCAATAAAGAATAAGCAGGAAATACTGGACTTCCTGATAGCCATCTGGTTGCCTAAAAAGCTAGCCATCATTCACTGTCCGGGCCAACAGAAAGGAAATTCCCCAGTGGCCAGGGGGAATCACCGAGCCAACGAAATACCCAAGGATGTGGCCCTTAGTATGGCCCAGGAGATAACTGTCCACTTGCCTGATCCAGGAGCACCGGTGTTACCTGAAAAACTCAAATATACCCCTGAGGACCTGGCTTGGCTCCACACCATCCTTCAAGCCCATTACCCAGAAAAATATAATGGCTGGTGGCGCACTGTGGATGGCAGGACTGTTCTCCCAGCACAATTAGGAATGGAGGTGCTCCAACGCATGCATCAGGCCACCCACATGGGCAACAAAAAATTAAAAGATCTAGTTTGCCATGCAAAAATTAAAATAGAGCGCCTAGACACCAAGATAGATCAAATCATCGTGGTCTGTAAGGCCTGCAAGCTCAGAAATGGCAGAACCGGTCCTTCCTCTCCGGGAACCCAAGAGCAGGGAGACAAGCCCAGTGCGTATTAGGAAGTGGACTTCACAGAGGTCATACCAGGTCGGTATGGATATAAGCATCTTTTAGTCTTCATTAATACTTTTTCTGGGTGGGCTGAGGCATTTCCAACGAAGCACGAAACCACCCAGGTAGTGGTGAAGAAACTGCTAGAAGACATCCTCCCCAGGTATGGACTACCAGCCCTGATAGGCTCAGACAATGGTCCTGCTTTCGTGTCACAGGTAATGCAGGGGGTGGCTATGGCTCTGGGAACTACCTGGAAATTACATTGTGCTTACATGCCCCAGAGTTCAGGGCAGGTAGAAAGAATGAATAGAACTCTAAAAGAGACCTTAACCAAATTAACTCTTGAGTCTGGTGGAGACAGGGTGGCTCTCCTTCCTTTTGCCCTGTATAGGGTTAGGAATTCCCCATATAAGCTTGGGCTAACTCCCCATGAGATACCTTATGGGAGACAACCTCCTATCATTCCCAACACTCATATAGATTTAATAACTAAGACAGATGATGAAAATTTCCTCCTCTCCCTTTGGTGTTACCAGCAGGTACAGAAAGAGTGTTGGCGTCACCTGTGGGCTACTTATGAGGCTGGTCCCGTACCTGAGCCCCACAAGTTCCAGCCTGGTGATTGGTTCTACGTAAAGAGGCATGGCCGAGAGACTTTGCCCCAGTGGAAGGGCCCATATGTAGTGATCCTGCTGACACCCACCACTCTCAAAGTAGACGGCATCACCTCCTGGGTACACCACACCCACATAAAACTTGCACACCAGTTTGCCATTCAAGAAGACTTCATTCCACAATGGAGAATCCAGCAGGCCGAAGACAACCCTTTAAAACTCAAACTAACATGGTCCCCACCTATTCGCTGCTTATACTGTTTGTATGTACCCCTTTGAGTGCCTTCCCTTACCCTAATCCTCATCAGCCATATAATGTCACCTGGTATGTCTATGGGGGACCTGTGCGTGGGATGTTCGGGGGCACCTTCATCTGGTCTGCTGACTAGTCCCTGTTAAATTCTACTTGGGGTATCCATACTAAGAATGTCTGGTACCCAGATTTATATATAGATCTAGACCAAGTAGTGGGTCTCACAGAGAGCACCTGGAGCCCCCGACACAGCTTATATTGTGTGTGCCCAGGTCACAAAACAGATAAGTGCGGGGGATAAAGACTATTTTTTTCTGTCAACATTGGAGCTGTTTATCCACCGGCCAAGTCTGATGGACACTACCAAACACCCCAGATTTAATTGAGGTAAAAAGAAGTCCCAGTCCTTGGTCTCATACAACTGGCAGAGACAATTGCCACTGTAAAGGGCTCCTCAGGGAAGTGAGACTCTGTGACCCAGTGTGCATTCAGTTCACTGGTCTGGGAAAAATCGTTTCACCACTTGGGAATTTGGAAAAAAATGGGGACTCCGTCTATACAGCTCTGCCTGATGGGGTACAGACTTTGCCATACACAACAAGGGGGGATTTATTAAGATAAAAGTAGAATACAGCCCAGTTCCTGATAAACCCACCCAAGTTGGGCCAAATAGTATCCTCCCTTACCCAGCAAGTGCCCAAATATTCTCCAGATCAATAACTCGTGCTCCTGTGATGTACCCATCACCATTCAATTCCAGTAAGAGTCAATTTGCATGTCTGGACTCCACGTGGGAACTGCTCACCAGTACGTATCAAGTACTGAATTTAACCCAGCCAGGTCTAACTGCAGCCTGCTGGCTCTGTCTTAGTGTAAAACTCCCTTATTATGGAGCTGTTGCCATCTTAGGGTAACACACTTCTGGAGAATCCTCAGCCTGCCGATGGCGTCAAAGTCACCCTAGACTCACTGTTCAGACAGTGGTGGGAAAGGGCTTGTGTGTTGCAAAGATGCCCTCATCTCATCAGCATCTATGTAATGCCACTGTCCCATAGAATGGAAGCGGGTATCTGATACCCTCGAGCGATACCTGGTGGGCTTGCTCAACAGGTTTGGCTCCGTGCATACATGCGGGGGTTCTACACCAGAATAATGATTATTGTGTTTTAGTTCAGCTCATACCAACAATAATCTATCATGAAGAAAATACAATACTACAGAGATTTTCGGGCACCTTGAGCCCAGTCCCACGCAGAAAGTGGAAGGTAATTATGGCTCTCACTACTGCGACCTTATTAGGACTAGGAATAGCTGGGGCCAGGACTGGAGTGTCTGGCCTAGTCCTCCAGGATAAGAACTAAGGTGCCCTTCAGGATGCAATTGATCTGAATATTCAGTATTAGAAAAATCTATTACTCTCCTCCAAGACTCCTTAACCTCCCTTTCCCAAGTAGTCTTACAGAACCTGAGGGGATTGGACTTGCTGTTCCTCCAGCAAGGTGGGCTGTGTGCTGCCCTAGGGGAGGAATGTTGTTTCTATGCTGATAATTCGGGGGTTGTAAAAGAATCTATGGCTCTTGTCCGAGAAAGCCTGCACCAGCGCAAGATAGACAAAGAAAATAGTCAGAGCTGGTATGAGTCCTTGTTCAATTGGTCCCCCTGGTTAACAGCACTAATATCAGCATTAGCTGGGCCTCTGGTGATATTACTGTTACTCCTAACCGTAGGCCCCTGTTTTATCAACAGGCTCATAACATTTGTTAGAGAATGTGTAGGTGCAGTACAATTGTTAGTTCTCAAAGGCCAATATCGGCCCTTAGCAGAACAAGAAATGATGGAGACACAGATGTTGGGATAGGGTCCATGATTGGGCCCTTCAATTTATGAGTAGAGGGGGGAATGAGAGAACCAGACTATTGCCATTTTGAGGGTTCAGCCATTTTTGTCAGCCTTTTTGTTCAAAACTGATGAGTCACTGTGAGTCCCCGGTTTTCCAGCTTGAGCCATCAGCCTCCAATCAGAAATTGCCTTCTGGAGTGGGCCATATGGCAGGACCAGTGGCAGCCAATCCAGAAACAGTCCCTTTGTTGAAAATGCATATGCCCACTTTGCTGTGCTACAATCTAAAATAACCCTGTGACAGAGCTCGGGGCTCCTGGCTTGGATCCGTTGTAGCAGAGTCCCTGGGAGCCCAAGCTCGAGCTTGCAATAAAACGGCTTTTTTGCTTTTGCATTGGAATCGGCTCCCTGGTGGTCTTTGAGGACTTTGTAATTTGGGCATAACAGACAGTAGTAAAAAAGTATACACATTCCACCAGCATGGAAAAAGTTGGCAGTAAAAGTAGAACAACTACAGGTTGGTACAGGTATCTATCGAAGAGGGTAACTGTAGAGACACATGTAGCTACAGATATAAGGAAGGGCTCTTTCAGAAACTGTTTCTTCAAATTAAGACCTGAGCATGATGACATTTTATCACCAGAGGAAGAAGGTGCAAGAGAAACATAGGAATGAGTGAAACACAATTGAAATCTATAATTAATAAGCACGATATAGCAACTGAGTGGAAGTCTCAGAGAAGACAATCCATTTTTAACTTCAACAGCTGCTTTTAGGTTCAAGGAATTGTTTAGAATTCATGATGTACACAGAAAGAGGGAGCTTACCAGGCTGTGACAGGGGATACTTCCAAGGACTCAAGGACTCACCACTGCCCACTGCCAGATAGTATCTTCTAAAAGGTGGTTCCCTCCAATGACCCTCACATCCTTAATCCACACAGCTTAGGAGCATCTAACACTCGTGGGAGATAGCCAGAAAGGCAGAGGCAAGCACAGACTAAGGAGAAAAGACCTGAGTGTGCTGGGAGGCAGGGACTAAGGAGGCAGCTGAGCAGAACGTTCTCATTCTGTCCTGGGATTTGCTACCCTAGGTTACCCCCTACCTCCGCTCCATCTTCCTGGCTGGTTCCTCCCATCTCCTTGCCTGCTCACCCCAGAGGGCGCAAGGGGTCAGTCTGCACAACATCAGTCTCCAAGTTCTAAGTGTACCACTGTATATCCCTTGATGTCCTTCATGTGGATGTGCATACCCCTCAGCTCCTCTAAAACAATTAGCCCCACCTCTCTGAGAGGGCCCTTCATGGCTAGGCAAAGTTTACCTGCTAATGTCCTAGGCAAAACCCCCAGGCATCATCCCCAAATGTTGTCTCACACCCACAGTCCATCCAACCTCAAAGAAGCTTCCAGCTCCCCCTTTATAGCCCCACAGCCACCACCCCTCTGACAGGGCTGTAGCTGTCACGAGCAGGTACCATCAACCCTTAGTTCATCTGCACAGGGCAGCCCCCTGGGCCCCTGTGCACTATTATATTCACCTGTGGTGGTCATATCAACTAGGGCCAACATCAAAGTTCCTACAGGCCAGCCCTCGCCTTCTCACTTCGTGGACACCCAGAAACATGTACCTTAATATCCCTATCTTCAATATGGCTGTCCCCCTCTTAGCCCCAGCCTGTCACACAGATCCCAGGCCCAGGTATCCAGAGCCATTTAGATGACACAGCCACTGATCCACCCTGACCTTCAGTGTGACCCCTGGGAGGGTCACAAGACCCTAGGCCTTGATTCCTCATCTGTCTATTAAGGGCAAGAGTTGGTGTTTAGGCTCAGTGCCTGTAGCTCAATTGTTAGGGTGCTGGCCACATACACCAGGGCTAGCAGGTTCAAACCTAGCTAGGGCCAGCTAAAAACAACAATGACAACTACAACAACAACAAAAATCAGCAGGCATTTTGGGCGTCTGTGGTCCCAGCTACTTGGGAGGCTGAGACAAGAGAATCGCTTAAGCCCAAAAGTTTAAGGTTGCTGTGAGCTGCGATGCGATGGCACTCTACCGAGGGTGACATAATGAGACTCTGTCTCAAAAAAAAGAGTTGGTACGTAGAAAGAAAATCCCACCCCCAGCCAGCTCAGAATGCCTGGCATCCGGTCTCACTTGTGTCTTATTGTTGCAGGAAGATGAGGCCCAGTGGAGAGAAAGAGCACCCAAACATCACATTTATAAGAGGAAGGGTTTTATCCACCAGCCAGGAGCTTATGGCATAGAAGAATTCCAAATGGCCGTGCTCCCCGACTGGATTGGTCTTTCCCTTTTTATTGACAGTCAGAAAGTTCCACCCCACGGGTCCCCTTCTCATTGGCCAGTTTGAATCAAGCTGGAGATGCTATTCCAGCCCCTACGGAACTACAGGATTTCACAGAACTTGGAAATTTCCAAGTTCCAGGAAGTTAAGTTTACAAATTCCCAAGAGCTGAGTCACCATGGAGAGGACCCTGCAGGTGTATCCTTGTGCTCTCCTTGAGAAGACCTGTTCTCCTAGACCTCACCCTTCTTGGGTATCCTCTCTCATTATCTTTCCAACTTCCTATTCCTCCTGCAATGAGCATATAGCACCTGCAATGCAGCAGATGGTGCAAGTGGATAGAAAAGTTTCCTTTTTCCTCCTTGAGTTATACAGCACCTGCTCCTACCAGCATCCCCACTCCCATCCTCACCCCGTCCAGGTGCTGAACTCAACCAGCTGCCTCATACCAACAACAGCCCACTGGTACAGCTCAAGGGGTGCTGAGTTCTGAAGAGGCCTGGCAGGCATTTGGCAATGACAGAGTCTGGCTTTGCCAGTTATTGCCCCCATATCTCAGTTCCCCTGACTGTGGCAAGATAAAAATCCTACCCTCAAGGCCAGTGGCCCAGAAAGCTCATTACACCATGTTACAGGGCTGAAGAATATGATGGCGGTGGAGATGAGAGATGTTCCCTAGGCTGAGACACTTCCTTGTGGACTGAGGTCAATTAGGCTGTTGTACTCACGCCACTTGGAAGAAAGACTCGGACCCCACTTCAGGTATAAATCAGATGGTGATTTATTACACCTATGCAGGTGGGTCGCCACCCGGAGGGGCAAATGGCTGCAAAGAGAAAAGCAGGTTGCCTTTTATATCTTTTTTGTTGCCATGCAAGGAAGCAAAAACAAAAGCAGAATGTGGCAGTTAGCTGGGGCGAAGTTACAATGAGTTGGCTCAGGGGGTTACATTGTGGTGACTGCCTGGCATACAACATGGTGGCTAGCATGGGGACCAACTTGGCTTGGGAAATTTTGCTCCACCATTGTTTAGCCATTACTAGGGGGTTGGGGTAAGTTCAGGGGGGTTACAGAACCTGGGAAGCTCTGCTTGAGTGAGTTTTCACTATTGTTTGGTAAGGGAGTCAGGGAACTCAGAGAGAACGTCCTTGTAACCTGTTCTCAGAATTAAACTAATAAGGGGGGTTTGAGATGGACAGGGACTCAGGCTGAAACAGTTAGTGGCCTTTAGGGGTCTTCTTGCCTGGTCGGTTACTAAAGGCCACTGCCAGGGTGCTGAGGAAAGACATGTGTCCTGCCTGAGGAGCTCTTCTCCAGTTCTGGGTCTCCAGAATTGAGGCAGGGATAGGATGGAGGTGGAGCAATACAGCATAAAAAGGACTTTGGGTTAATCTCAGGAAAAAAAGCAGCAAATTCAGCCTCCTCTCTGAAGCTGGCCACGCCAGGGGATTTGAATTTTGGGGTGGCAAGAATCTGGGGTGAGGGAACAAAGCCTTCTGGTTTTGGACACACCTGAAGTTTCTTGCAGCTCTCTGAGGTACAGCAACTGTTGCCAGATGCATTGTTTCAGAGAAACTAAGGAAAGTGGGGAGGCACCAGGAAGGGCCCCTGAACCCAAAGGCAAAAGTCATGAAGCTTCCTTCCTCCATGCCTGTTTCCCCACTTGGAGACTTCAGTTTTTTTGAGAAAGTGTGTGCGGAGTGGCAGGAACTGGAAGGACCGGCAGGCTGAGAACTTACCGCAAGTATAAATCTGATCATTGAAACAAGGCTGCCATGACAGGGCCTCTCCGACAGGTGAGGAAACTGAGGTACCAGACCGACACATGGGTGAGTCACTGGCTGCCTGGAACCCTGGAGATCCAGGCAGATCTTCCAATTCCCAAGAGAGGCGGCCCCATTCCCTGCTCACTCTCTCCTAAACCTCTCAGGCCTGCGGGTCTCTTCCCTCCTCCAACCCCCTCCTCACTAGGCCATGGCTTCTTTGCTCCCTGCTAGCAGGCTGAAGATTGAGGTGCCTGTGGTCCCTCTTCCAGGCGGGGAGCTGACCATCCTCAGGGGAGGACTCCTGGTAGTTGTCCTCTGCGCCTAAACCAGGAGCGCTCACCCTGTTTACCAGGGAGCCGTGGGGACCGTAGCGCCTACACCGTGTAGACCTGGCGGTCCCTCTTAGACCTTCAACGTCCCATAGGACCTTGACCTCCAGTGGCCCCTTATCCCTGGGATATCCTTGACCTGGCTTTGCCATAGCAGCCCCATGGACAGATTTCTTGAGACCACCAGGTCATGAAAGCTGGGGGAGAAATAGTGGCTCCAGGGGGTGTCATCTCATCTGTATGGGGGATCATTGGCCGGCTTCAGCTGAGGCACACACACAATCCAAAGTCCATCCTCTAGCTTTGACGGAGACTGGTCAGGAACCGCGGCAAGGGGCAGGGGTTGCTGATGCTGCTCCTAGGCTGGTTCCCCAGATGTGGCTTCGTCTTTGGATGGTAGTCCTGAGGCTCCAAGTGCCCCCAAAATTAGCTGCACCCACTACGCTCCGATCTTCAGGGAGGAGAAGCGACAGCAACGCGTGTAGTGGTCCAGTGGTGACACTCACACCCCGGCGATCCCTCCCCACCGGGCACGCGTTCGTGTCCCTGAGCTTCTGCCTGCAGAGCCTCTGCCTGCAGGGCCCCGGCCCCTCCTTCCTTCTCATCTGCCTGTCTTGGAGGAACACTCTACTCCGTGCCCTGAGGCTCTGAGGTGGTGCAGCCCACAACCAACGCCAGGCGCAGCCGCTCATGAGGGGCCACGAGTGCTCAGGCTGCGGCGCCAGCAGGCGGAACACCGCACCCCTCCCCCGCTCGCGCAGGCACCTGCAGGAGGAGGAGGAGGCAGCTGACCCCGGAGCTAGGTGCGCGCAGGGGCGGAAGCGGTGGTGGCCCCGCTCCTCTACTACCCGAGCTCTCCAAATTCCAGCCCCGGGTCTGCGCTGCCCGGGCCTCTGGGACCGCCTGGCTCCCGCCGCCTCCTCTGCATGGTGTTCCCTCTCCCAACTGCTATTAAGCCTCCTCCTCCGGCAGAGGAGCAAATTTTCCAGGGCCAGAACCATCTCCCCAGCCACATTCATCTCAGAGAAGTCCCAGGATCCGACCCCACCCCCCACCCCCACGGTGTCTCGGACTCTCAGAGCCCGGCCCCGACCTGGCTGCGGCTGGCCCCAGCCCCCACCTTGTACCTCTGCCCGGGGATCCGCAGGGGTGGCGAGCCGGAAAGCTGAAAGGGGAGGCTACGCCCGCAGCGCCCACAGTTCTCTGGGGGTTGGGGACACCCGCTTCCTTTAGGGTGGCTGCTGGAAGTGGTGTTTTTTTTTTTTTTTTTTTTTTTTGTGACAGAGTCTCACTTTGTGGCCCTCCATAGAGTGCGGTGGGGTCACAGCTCACAGCAACCTCAAACTCTTGGGCTTAAGCGATTCTCCTGCCTCAGCCTCCCGAGTAGCTGGGACTTCAGGCACCCACCACAATGCAGGCTATTTTTTTGGTTGTAGCTGTCACTGCTGTTTTAGCTGGTGGGGGGCCTGGGTTGGAACCCACCACCCTTGGTATATGTGCTGGGGCCCTACCAACTGAACCACAAGCACCGCCTGGGAAGGGGTGTATTTTCGGCAGAACAGTTTGTGAATAGCTGCTCTTTGTTACCCTAAGGGGAGAGCCTGGCTTTATGATTACATGCTTTTCTTACATTCAAAAATTGGTAGAGTCTAATTAACATATGATAGCCTCCTGATTCTGTCAGTAAATATGAGCACATTTTAATTTATTTTTGTCAGTTTGGGTAGTCCTTTTGTTAGTTTCTGTGTTTTGTTTTTTTTTTTTTTTTTTTTAGAATGCAGGACATTTATTTCTCTGTATGGAGATATAACTACTGTACAACACATACAAAACAAACCCACAAAGCAACAGTGTGTAATAGGTAGTGAGAGACACTTAAGCATATTTAAAATGCCTATAGGCTTTTTTTTTAGGCAACAAAATATTTGCAGTCCTCAACATCTTCTCACGCTCACCTAGCACCACAGATGCAAGGACTTAGCGGTAAACGTGTACAATCTCATGATTAAAACCCAAAGCATGCACTGAATTATATTTATATGCTGTGATCTACGCTACTCAGTATGCAATACATACTTCTTACTAATATTTTACACATTAAATTACCCTAAAGCATTATGTAAAACAACTTCTAAAAGATTTAGGAAACAAGTTTTAAGGTTCACCTCCAGGCTGGTTTGGTCAAGTGGAAAAATGACAGAGCAGCCTCAAGGCTCATCCTGAATTAAAATGGTACGTGTGCACGTCAGTCCACATAAAAAATACTGATACACACAGATGGCACAAAGATTTGTGCAGTTGGAATCACCAGTGCAAATGCATGCATTTGAGGTACTTATTTTTCCATGGTCAGGTATAATTATGCATAGCCATTTTCCTCAAGTGCTAAAGATTTCAGACCTGATCAAATGAAAAGCTCTAAGAAGTGTAAATATGAGCTATTTATATAGTTAACTGCAAAGTGCTATGTTTTTAAATGAACATTTGTTTAACATTATAGATTTACATATTCCATTTAAAGTATTTACTAACAAATAGATTTTCTCACTGTAAAGAGACTGACTGGAAATTATACCTGGCCAAGTGATTTAAATAGCATACTTGAAATTCTTGCAAGTACTGTAGTGAAAGAGTAAAATACTTCATTATTGCTTCATTGAACTGAGAAACCCAAAAGGCATAGATATACAATGCTCAATGATGAAAAGTGAATACCCAGACCAGTGCTGCATGTCCCCAAATGGCCTCTGTGCGATAAAAACTAAGCATTCTCCACGTTATCAATGCCATTGGCATCCACATGGATATCAGGGTCCCCACACAAGGATGAGGGAGCAAAGCGGCTAACAGTGGGACATAAACAGCTCTTAAGCTCTGGCAATTCTTGCTTCAGGCGTTCCAACTGCTCTGGAATATATTTGGCTGTTCAGGCATCCAATCATATATCCTATCATAAATCAGACCATTAACTCCAAATTCCTTCAATTTCCATCTGTTTTCAGGATCACTGGTATCATCACCCCAGCAGAACATGACTAGCCCCTTAGCTTTTGCTTCCTGAATATAGGATGGATTTCTGAGCAGGTCTTCAGTATGTGCATTTATTCCCGATAGATTTTCAAACTGTGCAAAGCTCATTGCTATGGGGGTTGTCTGAGATCTGAGGTTCATGAGTTCAGGGTAAATATCAGATTTTCCTTGAGTCAAAAATAATATGGGGTATTAGTTCTGCTTTTGCTGAACCATTGTGCAAATATCTGCATCAAATGAAGAAAACACTATTCTCCTCTTCCCAGAGTTTTCTAAAACAGTTTTTAAAATTATATCCAAAAACAGATTCATGTCAAAATATGTTGATAAGTTACCATCCCACATTCCATCCCTTTGTTGGCAGATCCACATTATTTCTATATTAAATCCTACATCTTCTGGCAAAGCCTCTAAAACCATCTTAAGAGAAGGAAATGGCTGATTTTCAGAAAAGGAATTTTCCTCCTGAACCACAGATTCTTTCCAATCTTTGGATTTTAGCGCGGTCACATGAGCAAGCTTTAACAACTGGAGTTGGTCAAATGTTAATTCTTTTATTGGAATTTCAAATAATTCAGCTGGATCAGCATCAAATTTCTTTTTTATAGTCAAACAACAGGTGAGATCATGATATACCACAGGAACGAAGTCCTTAGAAAGGTGGACATCAAATTAGACAAAGGCTGCACCATGACTAGCAGCATTTCTTAAAGAAGCAATAGTATTTTTTTGAACCTTAGTCAGCTGGGCAGTTGTTGTAGAGTTCCCTGCACCTCGATGGCCATCATCCAATGGTGCTCTTGGCTTCCAATAATTGGAATATGAAAATTTCATGTCACAACTGTATCCTGGTAATGGCTTAATAATTATATAGTCAACTCTCACTTTGCCTATTGTTTTCCTGGAATTTCTGCTCATAATGGGAAGAGTAAGTATTCCAGCGCTCTTCCCACTCTCAGCAATAGTGGATGAGAAGAGGCATGCTGCGCCTACATGTCCAGGAAGGGCATCACCTTGAACAACATGTTCACCGAGATCTTCCTCAAAAAAATCAAAGATTAGCTCCAGGATGTCGGGTTCCATTGTCTGTATGCTGTACTCTGTCCAGAGATCAGGCTGCAGGCTGTAACCACACTCTGGCTGCGAATGCCTGCACTTGAACTCATGGTCTCTTATTAAGGATATCCCCAGGCTAATGGACATTTTGTGAAGAACAGTGGGAGACACCCTATCGTCGTCATCTTCTTCCAAACCCTCTAGTGTCAGCTTTACCCTAAATCTAGATTTTTAAAAATTTTTTCTTTGTTATTGACACAGGAGGTTTTTCAGAATAATGCAAACGTAATCTTATTTCAGTCTGACATGTCGGCCATCCAAAATCCAGAGTTTCAACACCATTGTGGATTCCAAATTGTCCATTGTCAATTGTAATTTCATTTTCTAAAGGGGTTATTGATTGTGGTTGTAGATGAGTCTCCCACTTGTGAACTACGACTTGACATGGACCACCGATAGTCTTTGGTTCTAAAACGTACCCTTTGAAGTAGCGATACTGAACTGATACTCCTCTACTGAGTACAATGGTTGCTTTCTATAGCATGCTGGCAAAAGAGTTCCTCTTATTTCAAAGGTAAACTGAGAAGGTGTCATTCTGATGGTTTTATATTAGGATGTCGTGCTGCTGGGCCACCGCCGCGTCGGAGAGCGAGGGCCGCGGGCCGAGATGCTGGGCGCCCGCCGTCTGCGCTTCGCCAGCGCTGCTCCAGGCGGCGCCGAGCGGCAGGAAGCAGCTCCTCTCAAACCGGTTTCAGCTGTTCCAGACCCTAGTTTCCGTGTTTTTAAGTCGAATTGTAAATCTTCTGAAATCATTAAGATACCTGAAGAAAAAATGAAATGAGAGGAGGAGGAAAGTTTTATTTCCCCCAGAGGAACTTACATTGAGAGAGGGATACCCAGGAAGGGTGAGGTCTAGACCAGAAATCTCAAGGACTCCACAAATATATACCTGCAGGATCCTCTCCATGGTGACTCAGCTTTTAGGAATTTGTAGACTTAACTTCCTGGAACCTGGAAATTTCCACTTTAGTAGTTCTGTGGGGGCTGGAAGAGCATCTCCCACTTGATTCAAACTGACCAATGAGAAAGGTACCTGTGGGTCGCAACTTTTTGACTGGAGATAAAAAGGGAAAGGCCAAGCCAGTCTGGGAGCACTGCCATTTTGAATTTTTCTCTGACATTAGCTCCCCCCGCTAAATAAAAGCCTTTTTTCCTCTTAAATATTGTTTGGGTGCTATTTCTCTCAATTGGACCTTGTGTTCCTGCAACAGTTTTGGTTCCCTGACTGAGAATCGAGACCACCCGAGGAGAGAACAGGCTCAGATGTACCTCCTAGTTGCCGCCAATCCTCTGCACACCCACCTGGGGGTGGGGTGGGGGCCTGATCAGCCTGGGTGATGTGAACCACTGAGCTCACCAGGGAGGCAGCTTGGCCTTCCTGTGTGGATGCCTCAACTGGGCAGAGAAAGGACCCCCTCAGTGAATATTCAAGGAGTCAAACCCTGGGAGGAACTGACAGGCAGGAACTGGTGAGAGAGGATACCCCAAAAGGGTGAGGTCTAAGAGAACAGGTCTTCTCAAGAAGACCACAAGGATACACTTGCAGGATCCTCTCCATGGTGACTCAGCTCTTGGGAATTTGTAAACTTAACTTCCTGAAACTTGGTAATTTCCACTTCTGTGAAATCCTGTAGTTCTGTGGGGCCTGGAAAAGAATCTCCTGCTTAATTCAAACTGGCCAATGAAAAAGGTACCTATGGGTTGGAATCTTTTGACTAGAGATGAAAAGAGAAAGACCAAGCCAGTCTGGGAATGTAGCCATTTGGAATTCTTCAATGCCAAGGCTTCCAGCCAGTGAATAAAGCCCTTCCTCTTATAAACATGATGTTTGGGTGCTTTTTTTCTCCATTGGGCCTTGTCTTCCTGTAAAATTTTTGGTTCCCTGACCTGGAAGCGAGACCATCTGAGGAGAGAGCAGGTTCCGATGCACCTGGTAGTTGCTGCCAATACTTTGGACACCCATGTGGGGGCCCCTGATCAGCCTGGGTGACGTGAACCACTGAGCGTGCTAGGGAGGCAGTTTGGCCTCCCTGTGTGGACGCCTTGAGTGGGCAGAGAAAAGACCCTCTGGGAATGTCTTCAAGGAGTCAAACAGAGGGAGGAATTGGCATGCAGGAACAGGTACCTACACAGGGAGATGAATCAGGCAAGGTATGATCAATCTGGGGTTCCCACCATTTGGGTGGAACTGGGGGTTCTGGTCAACCCCTGGGGCATTAGATCTCCGGCAGGTTGAGATGGTTGCCTGGTGAGCCAGGGGCCCAGCTCCCCATTCCCCTTCCCCAGGAAACAGAGTTGGGAGGGGAGTCTGAGCAGGGGACACATGGGATCAGGCCTTGAAGAACACACACAAGATAAGGCCTTGCTGATTTCTTGGTACACACAGAGGCAGGATAAAGTCATGCTGACCCCATTGATGTAAAAAATGGTTTTGTATCTAGCTATTATTTTGCTTAACCAAGTAAGTGCAAGTGCCGTACAAGCCGCTTGTTGAGTCCTGCAGCTTGGTTGCTGTGTCATCCAACCTACAAAAACTGTGCATTAACCCTGGTTGGGACTGCTTTCCCCTAAACTCTCTGAGACTTGCAGAGACAGCCGGTCAGCTGGTCTAAATAAAGGCTCCTTATGGGCATTTTGAAGATATTTGTCCAGTGGTCTTTTCTTGCCCCATAACATCTGGAGGACCCAGTGAGGTCTCTGGGATTTAACCGTGGCTATGACCACGTGCCCAGTGGCTAGGGCACGAGAGCCAGTTTTCACCTAGGGGGTGGCCTCTGAGAAATCTTCAGCCCCAGGTGAAAGACTGACTCTGTCCCCCTGTTCCAACCTACCAAGTTAATAGACTAAATTTGGGCACCTTAACAGAGTCATCAGTTCTGAATTCCTTACTGATAAGTCTGTTTGTTCTGGGACACCCAGAGACTGGACGCAGCCATAGATTGAGGGTGTCTGTAGCCTTCTATTAGACTGTTCTGATATTTGCAATCTCTATTAGGCTGTTCTGTTTCTGGTTTCGTGTGTCTTTCATGTGTTTTGTGTTATTGTATGTATGTCTGTTAGGTTGTTCTTGTCTTGGTTTCGTGTTTTTGCATGTTCTGTGTTATGTATGACTGAAAGAGTGAAAGTGTTTGGATGTGATTCTACGGCCCTGAGGTTATGGAATTCGGGTGGGCCTGTACCGCAGTTCCCCTACTTTATCATACAGCTTAGTGAAAGGCCCCCTCCGGGCGACCTGGAACAGGGTTTATACGACTCCACCTATGCCAAGGTAGAGTTTTCATCCTTTCAGGGACGTGGCTGGGAAGGCATCTGAGTGAGGGTCAGATGCAGCTCCGTGCCTGACTGATTTTGTGTCCATGTGTCTCCTTTGTTCTGTCCATCTGTCTCCTTTGTTCTCCAGGTCAGACGTATGTCTCTTCTATAGATTTGGATATTTTCTACGGTGTCTCCTTACAGATGCCTCCTGACCTTTTTTCTGTACCTGTGATCACGTTCCTTTTATCAGAGAACTCTCCAGCAATTTCATCCTGTGGAAACTAGCCTTTTTACCTTCTTTCTCTTATGTCTCCCTTGTCTCCCATTGCCTTCGACATCGCTTTCCGAGTGGGAATCGGTCTTTTATCGTACAGTGTTGTGCCTACTGGCTTCTATCTTTCTTACATGGAGCTTTTGTACTTCCTCACTTTTTATCTTGACACTGTGGTGTAAATGAGCCACGTGTGTTCGGGACTATCTGTTTCCCGCCGATTAAAGAGTTAATACAAAGTTTGTTAGAACTGTTTTTCTACCTTTTTGCCTGCTAAACACTGTGGTTGCTATGTTACAAATAGCCTTGAGATAAGGTACCAGCTCTCAGCAGAAGACCCAAGGTCAATTACTCATTTGGAACTGAAGAAAAAAAAAAAAAGAAAGAGTCCTTTTTATTTTTTGAAACAGCAGCCATTTTCCTTTCTGAATTGGCATTACTCTTTCTGGCGCTTATTCTGCTGATTGTCAGGTGGCCTCCAGAAAAGGGGCAGGCTGTAGTTCCTCTGAGGGGAGGTGCAGCCTGGAAACGTCCCAGGGCCCCTGGTGAGCCTGGAGCCCTCAGAAGACTGGCTAACGTCCACTCCTAAAATTCACCTGTGAGTCCACCTCCGGAGGTAAGCCACTTTAACATCTAATTGGCTCGTGTCTGCAGACGTTTGTGTAACTATTGATGGCATTTTTGTTGTGCTTCTTTGTTGTGAAGATATGTAACTGTTCATTGAATTCATTTGTTATAATTTGTGTAGAGCCCTTAGGAACCTCCGAGGGAAGGCCAAAGAGAAGAAACTTTGGACAGGGACCCCGGATTGCTGGGCTATTGGTCTGTCAGAAGCTCACGGAGGTATGTGTTGGTAGAACCACCTAAGCAGTGGAAAGCCTCAGCCCAGCTGGCCTGTTGGGGCTCCCAGAAATGTGTGTCAACACCCCTCACCAGAAGCACCATTGGAATGAAAGCGGGGGTCAAATAACCCCCCGGGGTGTTAGATCACCCACAGGCCTGTTAAAAAGTATATGAGAGTGTCTTCCAGTTCTGCTTCTGAGAGTACGAGAGTGTGAGAGTTAGTGTGGACTATTAGACATCGTTCATGTCAGGACCGTATCTGTCTTGTTGTTTTATGTCATTTGTTCAGTGTTTATAGGGGATTGGTCCCGACCTGAAACAGTCCTGGATCCTGCAGATCTTTTCCTTCAAGAGACCCTTCAAACTTTGCTCCTTCTGAGACCGCCTTATTTACCTGCTTGCTCTTATGTGTCCTACACCTCTCACCACCTGGTGTGCCTTTGACCTGGCAATCATTAGTTTCTTCATCCTTATTATGGGTATTGGGCTTGGTAGTGCTGCCCCTTCAGACTGGTCCACCAGATAGCGTGTGTCCCTGACTTGTTTATATCTTGGTGTTGAAGTTGTTCATATTTCTGTCCCCACTCTGAGTATTTTTCCCAGCTAATTCTAATTCCTCTGTGTCTTCCTAGGTCTTTGATGCCTTATCATCCCTGGACTTTGGGCCCCTTTTTTTTCTGTCCTCTGGGGAGGACTCTTCCATCAGAGCTACTAACCCTCAACATGGAGCCCTCTCTTTTTCCTAGTTGAGGGAGGACTGTATCACAGGAAGTGAAGATAATCTTGAACCACATAAAGACCCTGGTGACTTGTCTCTTCTGTTCTCCCACTATCAAGTGTTTTCACTCAGACTGTCTTTCCTTTCAGGATTCTCATGATTGGCATTTGCCCAATTGTGGTACTCTTGGTTGTCATCAGTCAAGATAAAGTAATTGGGTAGATTTTTATAATATTATCCCCTGGTGGGTCCAAAATTCCCACCCTGTTGACTTGTTAGTACATTTATTTTGTCATCAGTCACATTTCCTGTAAGGCTTCATTCTCCATTACACATGCAATAGTGTTGCCACCAGCAATGGTAGCAACTAGCTAGAAATTCAGACATAGTAAGAAGAGTTTTGACTCTTTTCACTGCCTATAAAGACTTGTCCACTTATTTTGAGAGACACCTGACTTTCCCATCTCATTGCCTCTATCTCCCCCCTTGGGACCCTCCTTGGCCAGTCTATCCACCTTGACCCCACCACTTGTCTCGCACTCAGGACACGGCTCCTGGTTGGCAAGTGGGTACCCTGCAGGGTTTATCTATTGCTTTCTTGTTGTGGCCCTTAGCTGAAACAGCCCTGATTCTCTTCCTTGAACAATACCCGGACCAGGGCCACTCCTTGTTCCTATATTTGGGCAGAATAGTGTAGGAATGGAACAAAAATTTTCAGTCTAGGCAGGGGGACCCCTGTCCTGCCTCCTCCAAAAATTTTCAGAACTTGATAAATGGAAACATATTTTTACAAACTGGGTACTCTAACAAGTGGATGAATACAGCCCTGCATAATGGGGAAGGTTATTAAGCTGTTGCAGTTTTTATCTGGGAGAAAATTAGGGTGTGTACTTCCTACTCAGAGTGTAGCCATTCAAAATGTTTGAGACTGCTTTATTGATAACCTCGCTAGGGCTCAAAGGGTAGGGCCTGCAACATGTTCGTGTCTAGAGATGGAAATCAGATTTTTGAGCCTTCCTGAACCTGAAAAATAAGGATTTCCTGTCCAGCCTTGAGTGGAAAAATTCTGTATTAATGTTATATTTCATAAAATGTCTCTCATTGGTAAAATGTAATAATTTGGTTATGTAAACTGTTGGAAAAACTGAGTCTTATCAAAGAAAAAGATTCTTACCTTTTAAACCTTCTAATTATCAGTTTGGTGAGTGAACGGTTCACTGTGATCCTGTTTGGTGAAAAGTGAGTTTTGGAGAGTGAGAGAAATCAGACAGAAAGAAAAATGGCATCGTGTAAGGAAAGAATCTTGTGTGATAAACTTGTCCTGAAATAGCATGATTGTTTAAGAAAGTGAAAGGCAGGGCAAAAGTTAAAGAAGATTTAGAGTGCTCACACATTGTCTGTGCAGGTTGAATGAAGCTCATAAAAGAGATTTTGTGAAGAGGTTTACATGTGATCCAGTTGACTCTGTATTTCCTTTAAAATCGTTGGGCTTGTAATATGTTTGAATAAAAGTTTTAAGCCTTTGATATTTAACAAACCTTCCAAAATCAAAATTCTAAATTTGGGACTTAGTGGTTGCAGTGCTGGCTACATACACAAAGACTGCCAGGTTCTGAACTTGAGAAAAATAAATTGGACTTATTTGGTTTATCAAAAATGTATAGAAAACATTGTCAAATATGAAATGGTAATTAATTATGTGTGGATTATCTTTATATGCATGTTCTGATATTGTAAAGCATTTGTCTGTCCTACCATATAAGACATTGGTCTGTTGGTTCTGCACCTGTAGCTCAAGTGGCTAAGGCACTAGCCATATATACCAGAGCTGGTGGGTTCAAATCCAGCACAGGTCTGCCAAAGAACAATGACAACTACAACCAAAAAATGGCCAGATGTTGTGGTGGATACCTGTAGTCCCAGCTACTTGGGAGGCTGAGGCAAGAGAATCATGTAAGTTCAGGAGTTGGATGTTGCTGTGAGTTGTGATGCCACAACACTCTACCCAGGGAGACAGCTTGAGGCTCTGTCTCAAAAAAAAAAGAAAAAGAAAGAAAAGGAGAAAGAAAGAAAAGAAAATGAAAAAAAAAGAAAAGGTTTTTTGTAACTGCGTCCAACGTTTGTCCTAAAAAAAAAGAAAAAAAAGAAATATTAAGAGAGGCCAATGAATTCTCTCAAATTCAAATCCCTAATATCTTTGAAAATTGAATACCTTCTGACTAAAAACAGACTTTTAGAACTTTCATTGTAAAGTTAACATGTCTATGGTATTGGTAACTTAACTTCAAACAGAACAGAAATCAGTTATGTGGAACTGGGCTAATTTGTGATGACTATTTGTTTGAAATATTGTTGATTCTATGTTCTGCTTTCCAGAAGTTAAGAAAAACCTTTTCTTCCTCAGAGCCTTCTCAGCTAACTCCTGTGAGGCAAACTGCACAAAAGTTATCGTGCCCTCGGGGTCCATAGGTAATGTGATCCCGTTTGGCACGATTTCCAACCCTGAGAAGAACTGGACAATTTCTTCCTTTGTGCATCCAAATGGGAGTCCTTGAAGAGGGACGAAGCCATCGTTGGCTTTTTCAGCACTATTGGGACCATTGTGCTTCAATACCCAATCCATCTCCATTCTGTGGGACTTGAACACCTCAATGTACCAGTGTCCCATGCTTTTCTGTTTTTTTTTCAGGGCCATTTTTACATCATGTTCTGATTCAAGTTCAACAAAAGCCTCACCACTCTGCTTGCCCTCTCTAGTGTAGATGAAGTGGACACCTGCGATCCCATCATGAATCGTGCAGTAGGAGAGGAAGTTCTGCACATCCTCAATAGAGCAGGACAAGGGTAGGCCATGGAGCTTGACCACAAAACCTTCACCTCCCTCGGGGCCCAGCATGATGGACACTTGGTAAGGCAGATGCAGTCCTCAAAATATCCTTTTATCATAAAATATTTGCACTAGATTGTTTATTGCAGCTCAATTTATAATCACCAAAATGTGGAAGCAACCTAAATGCCCAACAACCCAGGAATGGATTAACAATCTGTGGTGTCTGTATACCATGGAATACTATGCAGCTATAGTATTCTTTTGTATTAATTAATTTTTGTATTAACCTGGATTGAGTTGGAACACATTCTTTTTAGTAAGGCCTCACAAGAATGGGGAAGAAAGAATCCAATGTACTCAATTCTCATATGAAGAGAGTAGATGACCTAATACAAAGTGGAGGGTAGAAGGGGAGAGTGGGTAGAGGGTAAGAGGGAGGGGGATGGGGGTTGTGGTGTATGGCACACCTCTCAGAGATATGGCACAATTATAAGAGGGACTTTACCTAGCAAATGCTATCAGTGCAACCTAATTCTTGTACCCTCAATAAATCCCAAATAAGAAAGAAAAGACAAAAACAAAGAAAAGAAAAACTTCATTTACTAAGCTAAATATAAAAAAGATGTAGTTAACCATATAAATTCATATATAATCTATTTCTACTTATTCACAATCAAACAACTACAAAGTTTAATAAACTTTTTTTTTGGTAATAAGTATAACATGTGATAACCTTTTTTTTTTGAGACTGAGTCTCACTATGTCACCCTCAGGTGAGAGCTGTGGCATCATAGCTCACAGCAACCTCCAACTCTTGGGCTTAAGCGATTCTCTTGCCTCAGCCTCCCATGTAGCTAAAACTCCGGGCACACACCATAGTGCTTGGATATTTTTTTGTTGCATTTGTCATGGTTGTTTTTTAGTGGCCTGTGCTGGGTTTGAACCCACCAGCCTCAGTGTATGTGGCTGGCACCGTAACCACTGTTCCAATGGGCACTGAGCTGACATGTGATAATTTGAGTGCACTTAAATTTACAAACACTTCATAATTAAAGAAATTACATTTGTTATAATGTTAATGTTAAATTTTATTTCCTTGTTCTTTAAAAAAGCAGTAGATTTAATATAACTCTGAGTTAATTAGATATTAAGTATGTCAAGATCACCCTGGCGCTTTGTTACTGTGAATGAATGGGGTTAACTTATTGTACCAAGATTTTATTTACAATTCATGCATCTTTCTGACTGTTGCTTGCACTTAAGCATATGTGAAAATGTATTACTGAATATAAAACAGTCAGCTCTTAAGACAAAAAGAGGAAAGACAAAGATGAAATTATGAATGTCACTGCTACACAAGCATGAGACATGTACTTTTCTATCCTCTAGAGCAGGCATCCTCAAACTTTTTAAACAGGGGGCCAATTCACTGTCCCTCAGACCATTGGAGGGCCAGACTATAGTTAAAAAAAACAAAACAAAACAAAACTTTGAACAAATTCTTATGCACAGTGCACATATCTTATTTTGAGGTAAAAAAACAAAATGGGAAAAACACAATCACACCGCCTCATATGACCTGCTGGCCGCAGTTTGAGGACCCCTGCTCTAGAGTGTATCTGTGAGAAACAAACTTTATATTTGACAATTTTGTATGGACTAGCCCAGGTACGCTGAATAGTGTGCTCAGTATTGAGAGTGCTTTCTCCAATTATGTATGTAATAAGAATAAAAACAGACCAAAATTGACTCTTTTATTTTCAGAAAGAACCATTAAACAATGAGAACACAGAAATTGTATTGATTTTGTATACTACTGTATAAATGATTTTACTGTATTTTGAATATGTGATTTTGTATAATATTGTGTAGAAAATCTGTACAGCAAAGCAAAGTACAAGGACATGTATGTACAGCAGGCCTACTTCCTTACGTTGGCCACTTCTACATATTCACCAGTTTGTGGGCAATCCCATGGGCAGTCAACTTACAGAGGTTTTCCTATATTTGTTAGAGATATCAGTTCTTCCTTACAAAATACAAGACAGTGACTCTTTTATGTGATTATCTAATTTAGGGTTGAGAAAAAATATGATTAAAATTTTTTAATAATGGTCCCTGAATACTACAATAACAGGAAGATGAAGAGTTTGTGAGATTAGACTACCAAAGGTCAGGAGTAAAGCTTAGTTACATCCTCATAAATTCAAGGACAAGCTTTGGTTTCTAACCAGAGAAATAATAATCCTAAGGAGTTTTATTAATACACATTAGTTACAGTTAATGTCCACAGCATCTTCCTAAGCTCTACATCAAAATAAAAAGTTTCCATCCTAAATCAACAGAATTAATATTTGTCTGTAAAATGGAGAGATCCAGTATGGATTGTTAAATGTAACTTGGGTTTCCCCAATCCCTGAACCCTTAGTTCAACCAGTATAATCTAGATATTTATAGAATGATCCTGTAATTTTTCTTTCAAATGGAGTGTATGAACCTGGTCAAGAGATATCTTTTCTTTTCTTTTTTTTTTTTTTGCAGTTTTTGGCCAGGGTTGGGCCTGAACCCAGCACCTCTGGCATATGGGGCTGGCGCCCTACTCTTTTGAGCCACAGGTGCCGCCCCTGGTCAACAGATATCCATGGAGAAGTGTCTACGCTTATTCTCATGCACTAAAATATTTTGTGTGTGAAAATTTGCAGACAATGCCATGTTATGGATAATCAGTGGTGAACTTTATGCACATGTTTACACTTTCTGTAAAAAAAAAGTTAACAATAAAGTGTAGATGTTTGACTGCAGTAATTGAAGCTTATGTAGGAGTATCAGCAATTGCCTCCTCTTCCTCTGTTTTGTCATTCATGCCACAGTTACAAGAAACATTAAAGGAGGTGTCTTTACCCTGCAGAGAGAAGAGGGACAGAGCTAGAGGAAGGAAAATGTGAGAGAATAAGGAACTGAGAAGCAGAGAGAAGTGTCCAAGATAGGAATAAGGGAAGGAATGAAGAAAGGGGAGGACATGGAGACATTGTGCAAAACACCAGGATGTACAAAGGAGACCCAGACCTCAAAAAGACCCAGCAAAGCAAGATACACATCTTCACCAAGAAGGGAGGGGAAGCCAGAGGGACAACATTTGTAGAAACTAACAGAGAAGTAACAAACTCAGAATCGTCCTGCTCAGCCACTTAAGTGTTCTGTCATGGATGGGGGAACAGTCAGGCTGAGGAGTGACTACAGTAGGATCCAAGATCAAATCAGGTGTGGTGACTTCATGGTTATCCTGCTCTGATGTTTCCCCTGTGGAAAGGAATGCTAACCTGTCCAGGATGATCTGGTCAGCTTCCTCAAAGGGGTCTTCCTCTGCAACTCCGCTCCAGGGACAGGCAATAGGTTTAGAGGAAAAGAGGAAGCATGGTGGATGAGTGCTGAAGGTGAGCTGATAAAAACAGCATATTCTCAAGAGCAAAGCCACGATTGCATGTGAAATGACCACAACAGATACAGTCAAAGAAAAAATGATGCCAGAGAGAAAAGACAAAACAAATGGGTTGGTACTAAAAACTTTCACTCTAAAGTAGGGATCAAATTAATGAATTATACTTCATAAAATGAAGTACAATATCTACTTTTTTTTTTTTGGAGTTTTTGGCTAGAGCTGAGTTTGAACATGCCACCTCCAGTATATGGGGCCAGAGCCTTACTCCTTTGAGTCACAGGAGCTGCCCCAGGATCTACTTTTAAAGAAGAAAAATCGAGATGGATTAAAGATGGTGGCTGAGTAACAGCCAACCTGCAACTGGGGACGGTGAGCTAGTGAGATAAGACTCCAGGTATTTCTGGCTGGTGGGATCTGCCTATAATCATCCCTTTGAGGATACAGGGAGTCAGCAAGGAACTTCTGGACCCCAAGAGGCGGACAAAAACAGTGGAAAACTGGCAAGTGGTTGTGTGTGTTCGATCGACATAATCTTGCCGGCAACCGAATATGAATATGAATAATCAAGCAAGTGAGACTGCAAACCAGAAAGGCCTTACCTGTGAACTGTTTTGGTGTTTCTGGACTTGGCACTCAGTTGAACTGCCTTGGGGAAAGCTTGAGCAGAAGTGTGGAGAACTTTGGGAATTGTCTGAGGCCCCAGACTGAGCCACTGAGCTGGGCGCAGGAAGCCATTATGAGAGAACTGCCCTGGAAAGCTCCGCCCTCAGGGTCCCAGAGCAAGAATCGACCAGGACCTAGTAACCTAGTGACTGAGCAGCCTCAAGGCGGGGACTGAGCTGCCTTACAGCTTTAATCCTTAGGGTCAGAGTGAGCTGGTTTTGGCACACTGGAGTCTCGGGCTGTTGCCCTGGGTAGAGTTCTGTGGAGTCACAGCTCATAGCAACCTCAAACTCCCAGGCTTGGTGCCGCCCAGACCTCCATAAGAGCTGTGGCATGACCCCCGACCCACAACTCACAACACACTGGGCCTCCACATGCCCTGACCAGGAACTGCTGGAGCCACACAACCCTGAGTCTTCCCTTCTGTGTCCTCCCAGCCTCCACACCAGCCCACTCAACTGGCCAGGGACTCTGGTAGCTGTGTGCACTGTGGAGCCCTCCCTGCCTATGTGCAGAGCCCTTCTCCTGGCCAAAGACTGCGGGAGACTTGGGCTCTCTGTGCCAAAGTCACTGGGTGCCAGGCACTCCCAGAACTGTGTGCACAACCTCCCGCCCTGTTGCTGGATCCGGGTGTGACACACACCGGAGCCGCTTCCACAACCAGAACTCCCTAACTTGAGCAGCCCCAGAGGAACTACACAGGGTCACATTCTACAAAGATCCATCAACAATAGAGTGATCCCACTGGGGTCTATTCTTGGAGAGACACCCCTCCAACACTGAGAACAGCCAGAGGCAATGGTGAAAAACAATCATGAGGTGAAATCAACAGAAAAACTCTGGAATATGAATAATCAGAGTAGATCAACTCCTCCAAGGATCAATGGGGCAGACACAGCACAAGATCCCATGCACAAACAAATAGCTGAGATGTCAGAAATTGAATTCAGAATCTGGATAGCAAATAAAATCAAATTAGAACTCCAAACATTAATCCAAAAGATAACTCAAGAATTCAACAAATTCAAAGACCAAATAACCAAAGATTTTGACACAATGAGACAAGAAGTTGCATCCCTCAAAGATCTGAGAAACACAGTAGAATTCCTCAGTAACAGAATGAAACAAGCAGAAGAAAGGATTTCTGACATTGAAGACAAAGTTTTCGAACCCTCCCAAACTCTCAAATAGGAATAGAAATGGAGGGCAATAACAGATTACTCTCTCAGAGAGCTCTGGGATAATTCGAAGAAAACCAATATTTGTCTTATACGGATCCCCAAAAGTGACAAAGTGGCTTCACAAGGCACAGAGTCTCTTCTCCATGAGATTATGAAGGAGAACTTTCCAGACATGTTAAGAGATTCTGAAATTCAGATAGAAGACAGTTTCGGAACTCCAGCATGACTCAATCCAAATAAGACATCGCCAAGACACATCATAAGCAATTTCACTAAGGTTAATATGAAAGAGAGAATTCTGAAAGCTGCCAGATGAAAGAAAACCATTACCTACAAGGGGAAGAATATTAGAATAAATGCAGATCTCGCTGCTGAAACCTTTCAAGCTAGAAGAGGATGGTCATCAACTTTTAATCTCCTAAAACAAAATAACTTTCAAACCAGGATTCTATAATCAGCTAAACTGAGTTTCATTTATGATGGAGAATTAAATACTTCAATGACATTCACATGTTGAAGAAATTTGCCATAACTAAACCAGCTCTCCAGAATATTCTCAGACCTATCCTCCATAAAGACCAGCGTAATCCTCCACAACAAAAGGAAATCCACCCAGAAAATTTTGATCAAACTCCAACTTCCCCAGTCACAAAAAGATTAAAAATTTCCACTAGACTCTTGAAAGGCTTATCAATACACTCAATTAATGTGAATGGTTTAAATTGTCCTCTAAAGAGGCACAGGTTGGCTGACTGGATACAAAAACTCAAGCCAGATATCTGCTGCATACAAGAATTGTATCTTACATTAAAAGACAAAAATAGACTCAAGGTGAAGGGATGGTCATCTATATTCCAGGCAAATGGAAAGCTGAAAAAAGCAGGCATTGCAATCCTGTTCGCAGACACAATAGGCTTTAAACCAACCCAAATAATTAAGGCTAAGGATGGACACTTCATATTTGTTAAAGGTAATACTTAATATGATGAGATTTCAATTATTAATATTTATGCACCCAACCAGAACGCATGTCAATTTATAAGAGAAATTCTAACAGACATGAGCAACACAATTTCCTTCAGTGCCATAGTAGTTGGAGATTTTAACACCCCTTTAGCAGTGCTTAATAGATCCTCCAAAAAGAAGCTAAGCAAAGAAATTGTAGATTTAAACTCAACCATTCAACATCTGGACTTAACAGACATATACAGAACATTTCATCCCAACAAAACTGAATACACATTCTTCTCATAGAAGAACATACTCCACAGAACATACTCCAAAATCGACCACATCCTAGGCCACAAATATAACCTCAGCATATTTCAAAAAATAGAAATTATTTCTTGCATCTTCTCAGACCATCGTGGAACAAAACTTGAACTAAATAACAACAGGAACCTGCATACCCATACAAAAACATGGAAGCTAAACAACCTTATGCTGAAGGATACATGGGTTATAGATGAGATTAAGAAGGAAATCACCAAATTTTTGGAACAAAACAACAGTCAAGACAGGAATTACCAGAACCTCTGGGATACTGCAATGGCAGACCTAAAAAGGAAATTTATTGCACTGCAAGCCTTCCTCATAAAAACAGAAAGAGAGGATGTTTATAACTTAATGGGACATCTCAAGCAACTGGACAGGAAGAACACTCCAACCCCAAACCAAGAAGAAAAAAAATAACCAAAATTAGAGCAGAACTAAATAAAATTGAAAACAAAAGAATTAGGCAACAGATCAATAAATCTAAAAGTTGGTTTTTCAAAAAGATCAATAAAATAGATAAACCTTTGGCCAACCTAACCAGGAAAAAAGAGTAAAATCTCTAATTTCATCAACAGAACTGGTAATGATGAAATAACAACAGACCCCTCAGAAATTCAAAAAATCCTAAATGAATACTCCAAGAAACTCTACTCTCAGAAATATAAAATCTGAAAGAAATCGAGTAATACCTGGAAGTATACCACCTACCAAGACTTAGCCAGAACGAAGTGGAAATATTGAACAGGTCTATATCAAGTTCTGAAATAGCATCAACTATACAAAATCTTCCTAAAAAGAAAAGCCCAGGACCAGAAGGCTTTACGTCAGAATTCTACCAAACATTTAAAGAAGAACTAGTATGTATACTACTAAACATCATTCAAAATATAGAAAAAGAAAGAATATTACCCAACACATTGTACGAAGCAAACATCACCTTGATCCCCAAACCAGGGAAAGACCCAAGAAGAAAAGAAAATTATAGACCAATATCACTAATGAATATTGGTGCTAAAATACTCAATAAGATCCTAACAATCAGAATCCAACAACACATCAAAAAAATTATACACCATGACCAGTGGGATTTATCCCATGGTCTCAAGGCTGGTTTGATATATGTAAATCTATAAATGTAATTCAACACATAAACAAACTAAAAAATAAGGACCATATGATTTTTTCAATTGATGCAGAAAAAGCTTTTGAAAATATCCATCATCCTTTCATGATCAGAACACTTAAGAAAATTGGTATAGAAGGGACATTTCTTAAACTAATTGAGGCCATCTACAGCAAACTCACAGCCAATATCATATTGAATGGATTTAAATGGAAATCATTTCCACTTAGATCAGGAACCAGGCAAGGTTGCCCATTGTCTGCATTGCTCTTTAACATTGTAATGGACGTTTTAGCCATTGCAATTAGGGAAGAAAGGCCGATGAAGGGTATCCACATAGAGTCATAAAAGATCAAACTTTCACTCTTCGCAGATGATATAATTGTATATCTGGAAAACACCAGGGATTCTACTACAAAACTTTTAAAAGTGATCAAAAAACACAGTAATGTCTCAGTCTACAAAATCAACACCCATAAATCTGTAGCCTTTATATATACTAACAATAACCAAACTGAACTAACAGTGAAGGACTCTATTCCTTTCACAGTAGTGCCAAAGAAGATGAAATATTTGGGAGTATACCTAACAAAGGATGTGAAAGATCTCTGCAAAGAGAACTATGAAACTTTAAGAAAACAAATAGCCGAAGATGTTAACAGATGGAAAAACATACCATGCTCATGGCTGGGAAGAATCAACATTGTTAAAATGTCCATACTACCCAAAGCAATATATAATTTTAGTGCAATTCCTATTAAAGCTCCATTGTCATATTTTAAAGATCTTGAAAAAATAATATTTCATTTTATATGGAACCAGATAAAACCTTGAATAGCCAAAACATTACTGAGCAATAAAAACAAAGCAGGAGGAATCACGCTCCTGCTTTGTATTATATAGTGATCAAAACAGCATGGAACTGGCACAAAAGCAGAGAAATAGATGTCTGGAACAGAATAGAGAACCAAGAGATGAATCCAGCTACTTACCATTATTTAATCTTTGACAAGTCTACTAAAAACATTCAGTGGGGAAACGATTCCCTATTTAACAAGTGGTGCTGGGTGAACTGGCTGGCAACCTGCAGAAAACTGAAACTGGACCCACACCTTTCACCATTAACTAAGATAGACTCTCACTGGATAAAAGATTTAAACTTAAGACATGAAACTATAAAATACTTGAAGAAACTGCAGTAAAACTCTTGAAGGAATCGGCCTGGGTGAATATTTTATGAGGAGGACTCCCCAGGCAATTGAAGCAGTATCAAAAATACACTACTGGGACCTGATCAAACTAAAAAGCTTCTGTATAGCCAAGAACATTGTAAGTAAAACAAGCAGACAGCCCTCAGAATGGGAGAAAATATTTGCAGGTTATAACTCCGATAAAGTTCTAATAACCAGAATCCACAGAGAACTCAAAAGTATTAGCAAGAAAAGAACACATGACTCCATCTCAGGGTGGGCAAGGGACTTGAAGAGAAACGTCTCTAAACAGTACAGATGCACAATCTACAAACACATGAAAAAAACTCATCATCCTTAATCATAAGAGAAATGCAAATCAAACCTACTTTGAGCTATCACCTAACCCCAGTAAGGGTAGCCCACATAATAAAATCCCAAAACCAGAGATGTTGGAGTGTGTGTGGAGAAAAGGGCACACATCCACACTGCTGGTGGGAATGAACACTAATACGTTCCTTCTGGAAGGATGTTTGGAGAATAGTTAGAGACCTAAAGATAGACCTGCCATTCGATCCTATAATTCCTTTACTAGGTTTATACCCAGATGACCAAAAGTCACAATATAACAAAGACATCTGTACCAGAATGTTTATTGCAGCCCAATTCATAATTGCTATGTCATGGAAGAAGCCCAAGTGCCCATCGACCCACAAATGGACTAGCAAATTGTGGTACATGAGGGCGGTGCCTGTGGCTCAGTGAATAGGGCGCCGGCCCCATATGCTGAGGGTGCCGGGTTCGGACCCAGCCCGGCCAAACTGCAACAGGAAAATAGCCAGGCGTTGTGGCGCATGCCTGTAGTCCCAGCTGCTCGGGAGTCTGAGGCAAGAGAATTGCGTAAGCCCAAGAGTTAGAGGTTGCTGTGAGCCGTGTGACGCCATGGCACTCTACCCGAGGGCGGTACAGTGAGACTCTGTCTCTACAAAAAAAAAAAAAAAAATTGTGGTACATGTATACCATGGTGTATTATGCAGCCTTAAAGAAAGATGGAGACTTTACCTCTTTCATGTTTACATGGATGGAGCTGGAATATATTCTTCTTAGCAAAGTATCTCAGAAATGGAAGAAAAAGTATCCAATTTACTCAGCTCTAATACGAAGCTAAATTATAGCTTTCACACGAAGGCTATAGCCTAACAATAGCACAAGACTATGGGGAAAGGACCAAGGAAGGGCAAGGGAGGGGTGAGGTTTTGGTGGAGGGAGGGTAATGGGTGGAGCCACATCTATGGAGAATAATAAAGAAAACATAAGGAAAAAAAATTAAAAAATAAAGAAGAAATATCAGAATAATTTTATATAAAATTTACAAAAATAAGCTAATTGAATTATTATTTTCAAACTGGTTGCAAAGGGTCTTATGAAGCTAAAAAACATTATTTAATTTTAAACCTGGTTGCTGACAGGCATACAAAGCATTAGTAAAAATACCACAATACCTAGTCAGCAGCTGTAGACAAGCAGCAGGTCCTTTGAAACTTACAAGGACATAAAAATAAAAATGATAACTACATGTGTGAAGTTAGGCAAAATGAAAAAGATACTTCCTGATACGCTATGCTTCTCTGTTTCAGATGTAAGGAGTTACTCTACTGGGTGCCTTGTTGGAATGAGTACAAAAACTTGTTTTTGACAGCGTCTCAGAAATTGAAGGATACCACCTTATTGGACATAATTTCGATTGTTTTCAAATACAATTTTTAAACAAACAATATTTCAAGATGATAGCCAAAAATTCTTTTACAATGAAATTCAAACAATTTAATGTCTCCTGCTGTATGAAGCACTTATACTTGTGGCATGAGCCAATGTCCGCGTGGTCCTTGAGACCTTCTCCATGCTGCATACTAGGGGCTACTGGTACAAGATTCCTCGGGCACTGGCAGCTACTTTAACTAGCACGTTCACTATAAATTCATGTTGCATGTCTTTAAAATTTTCAAAATTAGTATTATAAAATATTATAAATGCACAGGCTACTTACTTCCCATGTTATGTGTAAAAAAACTTACTTTGTGCATACGTAGAAAAGATATATGAAGAAATCCAAGACTCTACCAATCAATATTCCAGTGATTTTAGTGGCATTTGAAAAACACTTCATAGGTTACTTGTCCATTCACTATGGTTTATGCACAAAATAAAGCCAATGGCAACACACCTTCTTCTACTCACTATTGAAAAAACAGTTACATTTCCTTAAGGATGACTTGATCAGTTATAGTTTAAAATTTTTCATAAAGAACATCTTTGTTTTTGTTGAAAATTAAAGTCAACATAATTAAAATCACTAAGTCATAGTGTCCACTTTAAAATTTACTTGTAACAAACCAAATATACATTTTGAATTATCTTAGCTTTCATAATTTAGGAATCTTGCCAGATGATTATGAAGATAGTTGAAAAGTCCAGTAAATTACTTGCATTCATACAATTTGCATGAAAATATTTTTCTAAAAAGGTTAGAGACCACAGTGAGAGCCAGCAAGAGCCTACACATATTTGAAAGTTGGAAAATTTTATCAATTAGAGAATATACAATGGCTAATTTTGAATATTTGATTTCTGAAACAGAAAATGCAACAGATAACCTTGAGTCTAGGCAAACATAGAAAACCACATATGGTACTAATGTTCTGCACCTTTCAAAAAGTGCAGGACTTTAATTAGTCTTCTCAGTGTCTTTCTGCTGTCCATGTGTCATATGATGGCAATGATGACTACGCCAGGGCCATTTGATGTAATCTCTCCAGAACAGACAGGAATGTCCCTTATTGGACTTGTCCAAAGCACCGATTTCATCTTATAAGGAATGGAAATTTTCAATTACTTTAGAATATATAAATGTTAACATTTTATGGAAATCCCCCTTAAACAGATAAACAGACAGCATGTAAACAATTAACAGGAATGAGAACATTGATTGAGCTCTCAAAATGCCACCATATAAAAGAAACTAAGTTTTAGATTTTTACCAAACTCTGAAAGTACTCTGCATTGTAACCAACTGAACTACATATGGGTCTCGAATCACAGATTTTTAAAGGATATACCCTGATCATGGAACTGGACAGTGGAAGGGGCTCTAACATCAGCTAAAACATCACAATCTGGGCAAAACGTCAGAATTACAATTGTAGAGTACAATTCTTTGGAGTTGCTTTGATCTTGCCTGGATTTACTTCTGAATCTATCTAGTGCAACAAATAGTTATACAATTATCAAAATTATTCCCTTCAATAAATACTAAAAATTACTCCATAAGGCCATCTTTAATGCGAACACCATCCAAAAGACAAGAAAACCAAAGTAAATTTAAGGAATTTAACTATGTTCATGTTTAATATTTTTCATTGTTTAAATCTTTCTTTTCCATGCCTCGGTACAATGGACAGTAAATCTAATATATAGCCACATCCCCCACCCAGCATCCCTGGCACTCATGTGGTCTCTCTTCATGTCTCCTACTCAATGACACCTTAGGGAAGCTACTCTCATCTTTGCACCTATGTATTTTCTTAGGCCAGGGACCTGGACATTGTTTAGGCCTCTTCTTCATCCCTCATCACCAGCATGTATAACAGGGTCCTTGGATACATTTCTGAATGTGAACCATTCTTCCCTCCTCTAGTTCTACTTCACCATTTAAGAACTTGCCATCCCTTAACAATTTTTCAGAGGTTTTCTTTTTAACTTTAATAATATTTTAATAATTTTCCTTTGGAAATTATGTGTATGGCCATGATTAACTCTTTAGCTTATTGTCATGATTTCAAAGCACCTATTACAGATGCTCAGGAATCTTTGGATAATGAAAAAATATGCCATACACAGCGGTTCTCAACCTTTGGGTCGTGACACCTTTGTTCAATTTGTAACAACGTGGACTTTAGGAAGGTTGAGAACCACCGCCATACAGAGAGAGACAAGATGGCTGATCAGAGACACTAATGCTGGATCATCTTAAAAAGCATTTTAGATGAAAAAGAAAGAATCGATCACAGATTGTGTGTAATTTCTGTGGAAAAGCTTCAGAACCTATAGATGATTCCATGACAGGGTTGCAGAGTAGAACACAAAGGAACAAGACAACCTGGTGTACAGTGAGAAGGGTTGAAGGAGCAATTTGCTTCTCTTTCCCCCACATCTCTGGCAGTTGATGGGCTCTGTACCTCCTGGAGAGACTTTCTTCCCACATGAGCACACAGGCTGCTGCCACCAGTGAGCTGGGAACTGCTTCTGGACAGATCACGGGGCTCCTAACCCATACAAGAGCACTTTCTGCCCCCAGAGACTCAAAATGGGATGGCAGTTGCCATATTGATTCTCTACCTAACTTGGGCCTTTGTCTTCTCAGGGGTCTTCAATTCATCAGGTTTTGGTATGTTTCTTTCCACACACACACATTTCTCCAGCCCAGACTGTGAAATCCACAGGGTTCTGGGTAATTTGCTTGACTCCAAAACATGGACCTTCTGGGTAGATGCCCACCCTGGGCATCTATTTGTACTCCTGCAAACAGAATCTTTTCTGTTCCTGCCCTTCCCACACATGTCACCGCCAAGAGGCAAAGGCAACTCAACACCAGCCCTTTTCTCCCACACATTGTCAGGACCCAATCTATGCAGCCTCAGAGACATGCCCATAAACAAGCAATAACAGCCAGATTAGGCTGCAGGTTCTTCAAAAAGACACTTGCAACCTGAATGTTTATAGCACCACGGTTCATAGCTGGAAAGATGTCAGAACAACCCAAGTGCTCATCAATTTATCAGTGGACAAATAAAATGTGATATATGTATAGTATAGAGTAGAAATCATTCATTAAAAAAATGGTGATCATCTATGTTTTTTAACAACCTAGGTGGAACTGGAGGCCATTGCACATGGTGTATCACAAGAATGGGAAAAACATTACATGTACTTAACACTAAATTACAACTAGTAGATCAATACTTACCTGCACATCTGGAACTAAAACTCAATAGAAATAAGGTAGGTGGGAGGGGAAAAAGGGGTTGAGTAAATTCAACCTAACTGGTCTAATGCACACATTCTGGGTGAAGGGCACACTTACAACTTTGACTTAAAATGTATAAAAGCAAATTATGTAACTAAAACATGTGTACCCCTGTAATATTCTGAAATAATAAAAAAGACCTAATACAGGTTCAAATGTAACATATTACAATTTGTAGGAATGTCAAATTAAAAGCTGACAAAATGCTGACTCTGCATACTTTTAGGCACTCAGCACTCCCTCACTTATTCCCTTAGTCCTGCCATCTCTGCTTCCTAGAATGTTTTAGAAACTCCGGCCATTCCACTGGCTGCCTCCTTCTCACACTTCAAGTCTCAACTGACTTGCTTCTACCTCAGTAGGCCTCCCTTCCTCTGTGATCCAGTCTAAGTAGTGCCCCTGCTCATACTTTCTACTTTCAGAAAATCATTTCCCTCGCACACCCCACCAATCACCATGCAGCTTGGTGATTTGTTCTCTTAAATGGATGACTTGCCTTCTTTTAAGTTCAATTTTCTAATCTTGGAGGATTTGCCATTTTAAATTGCTGATCTTCATTGATTTTAATTTTGATATTTGATCTTTAGATAGAACATTCATTTTTACTTTCTATGTAATTACTAGAGGATTTATTTTACCTTGCCAAAATTCAGACGGAGGATTATTTATATACTTAAATTATTCTAGCCTAACTTATATGAACAGCAAAAAGAAAATACAGCACATGTCAATGAGAGATAAAGGTAATATTAGTTAGAGGTGTTGAAGAAAATAATGCTCAGTTCCAGGCTACTGCCTAGCTTTTCATGGGTTAAAAAAAGAACACCGCCCTAAACCAAGAGTTCACTGATTGTCTGGTGATGTGTTGGCATCAAAGCCTTCCTATTTTTTTTTTTTTGAGACAGATTCTCATGATGCCACCCTCATCAGAGTGCTGTGGCATCACAGCTCACAACAACCTTAAAGCTCTAAACTCTTGAACTTAAGCAATTCTCTTGCCTCAGCCTCCCAAGTAGCTGGGACTATAGGCATCCGCCACAACACCCGGCTATTTTTTTGCTGCAGTTGTCATTGTTTTGCTGTCCAGGGCTGGGCTCGAACCCACTCTCCCTGGCTTCTGTGGCTGATACAATAACCACTGTGCTATGGGCGCTGAGCCAAACGTATGGGAGAGGGCACCCGGATTAGACTTCCTATTTTTTACAGTAACACAATAATGCTTTTCATGACTTGCTCATCAGAAGAATTACAGTGTCCCAAGCACAACTGGAAAAATAAGGGATTACTATGCTGTTGATTGCTTTTCCTTAAAAAAATTATTGTTTTCAAATACAGACCTCTGTCACCCTCTCTGTTAACTGCCCATATGACCTGGTGGGTTTCCCTGAGCATGGTGTATACAAAGAGAAAAAAAATCCATTGGTTTATTGTTCTGTTAAACACTAAAATTCACAATATTGGAGTTACAGAGGCTCAGAGTTTCAAATAAGTGCTGAAAACAGACAGAGTTCCAGAAAGAGCAATAATTTCTCAAGGGGCATTAAACAACAGTGACTTCATTGATTCAGCACTTGCATAAATTCTCTATGGCAAGGGGTAAGGCTTGTAAAATATTTACATGGATTGGCACTTTTATTTCTTTAAAAAAGGGCTCAGAGTTGTCAATGAGCTAAAAGATATTCTGACTGATGTAGTTCATTCATAATTCACTTTCTTTTTCTTTTTTCTTTCAGATTAATATTATAGTATAAATGATTAGTGTTTGCATTAGTTAGGTAAGGTCCCTGTTGTAGTTGTGTTCTGCACCCAGGAGGAGTGCCATATACCTTTACATTGTGCCTGTTAGTTGGGGGAGTATAATTCACTAAATTTCAGTCCTTACTATTTGCGAGTATGGACGTTTGTTTGAAGCATGATTAATGGTTCCCTTATATAGTTATATATTTTTTCTTTTTGTTCGTTGGAGATAGTTTCACTCTTTCTCCCTGAATAAAGTTCTGTGGCGTCATAGCTCTCAGCGACCTCAAACTCTGGGAGTCAAACCATAGTCCTGCTTCAGTCTCCCAAGTAGCTGGGACTATAGGCATGTGCCACCATGCCTGGCTAGTTTTTTCTATTTTTAGTAGCAATGATATCTTATGCTTCCTCAGCCTGTTCTTGAATTCCAAAGCTCAACCTATCCACCCTCCTCAGCCTACCAGAGTGCTGGGATTACAGGATGAGCCACAGCACCTGGCCTCCTTGTATAGTTTTTATGTGGCCTCATGATATTACATAGGAGATTCACCAGAATCAAGATTTAATAACTGTAGAGGTGGAGCAAGATGGCAGCCGAGTAACAGCTTCCTTGCATCTGGGCACCGTGAGTCTGGGGAGATAGGATTCCAGGCATCTCTGGCTGGTGGGAACTGCCTATCATCACTCCTATGAGGATACAGGGAGTCAGCGAGAGACTTCTGGACCCCAAGAGGAGGACTAAAACAGTGGAAAACTGGCAAGTGGTCGCGTGTGTTCAATCCGTCTAAACCCGCCCACAACTGTAAGTTCAGTAGCAGCGAGACTGCAAACCAGAAAGGCCTTACCTGTGAACTGTTTTGATGTCCTTGGACTTGGCACTGAGTTGAACTGCCCTGGGGAAGGCCTGAGCTGGAGTGCGGAGAACTTTGGCCGTTGTCTAGGGCCCCAGTCTGAGCCGCTGAGCCAGACGGAGCTAATAGTGTTTGGCGGTGGGTCACACAGAACCATTGTCAGTGATCTGCCCCGGCAAGCTCCGCCCTCAGTGTCGCAGAGCTAGAAACGGGTGGGAGCTGGTAACCCAGCAACCAAGTAGCCTAAGGGTGGGGTCTGAGCCGCCTTGCAGCCCTAACCCTCAGGGGCAGAGTGAGACCGGTTTTGGCACACTGGGTAAGTGGATAGCCACTTCAGCAGTGATTCCAGTGAGAAAGCAGGAAAAGCTTCTGCTCAGCAAGTTTACAAGTTCAAAGTGCCTTTTAAGTGGGCTGAAGAGAGATTTAGGGTGTCTACCAGCTGGGGTTTGAGAAATCAGCAGCCTCCAGTCGTATCAGAACTGTGACTAACATCTCATACCCCAGAAGACCACGTGTTGCCCAGACAATATTCAATAACATATACAAACTGCTTTTGTTTTTGGTTGCGTATTTTTTTTCTTTTTTTTTTGTTTGGTTGTTTTGTTGTTGTTGTTTATTTTGACGTTGTTGATGTTCTTTTGTTTTTTAATTTCAATCTTTTCCATACAGATCCCTTTTTCTTACTCAACTTTTTTAGTTTAATTATAATTTCCCATTGCTGCCTTTTTTAATAACTTCAACTTCATTTTTGCTAGTGTTTCTACCGCTATCATTTGGTTTTTCACCCA
Source organism: Nycticebus coucang (assembly GCF_027406575.1). Classification (NCBI taxonomy): domain Eukaryota; kingdom Metazoa; phylum Chordata; class Mammalia; order Primates; family Lorisidae; genus Nycticebus; species Nycticebus coucang. Next base: position 20,909,035 of record NC_069799.1, on the reverse strand, counting down.
ATTGTATCCCCGTAAAGTTTTCTGTTTGCTTGTTTTGGTTTGATTTATAGCATTTTTGTCTTTCCTCTCTACTTGGTGGAGATGGGGTACTGTGTCTGATCAGGTTAGCAAAGAGCTGCTGACCTCAAGGGAACCACCAAACTGGGCACACCAAGAAGGTGGGGTTTTTTAAGGTTGTGTCAAAGTACCCTACTGTACACCTATATTGCCCTGTCTCCCTCTTTCTGTACCTCTCTTCTTTTTGTCAATATTCCTTATCCCCACCCCCTCTCCTTTCTCTATCTTTCTTTTTTTTCTTATCACTCGGTCCTCCTTTCTTTCATCCCTTTTTTGCTCTTCTCACCCTTCTGGTCCTTCTCACCCTTCTGGTCCTGCAACCCTTAGTCCACAGGCACAAGAACTTAAAGAGCAAGAGGAAGTGAAAGGAAAATAAGGGCAAGGAAACAGATAAAAGAAATCACTCATGAGGAAGAATCAGCAGAAAACTCCAGGCAACATGAAGAACCAGTCCAGAACAACCCCGCCAAGGGACCATGAGGTAGCTACTGCAGAGGATTCCACCTATACAGAAATGTTAGGAATGACAGAAAGGGAATTTAGAATACACATGTTGAAAACAATGACAGAAATGATGGAAACAATGAAGGAAACTGCTAATAAAGTGGAAAATTACCAAAAGGAAATCCAAAAACAGAATCAAATAAGAGATGAACGATATGAAGAATATAAAAAGGATATAGCAGAGCTGAAGGAAATGAAACAGTCAATCAGGGAACTTAAAGATGCAATGGAAAGTATCAGCAACAGGTTAGACCATGCAGAAGAAAGAATTTCAGAGGTAGAAGACAAAGTTTTTGAGATAACTCAGATAGTAAAAGAGGCAGAAAAGAAGAGAGAGAAAGCAGAACATTCACTGTCAGAATTATGGGACTTTATGAAGCGTTCCAACATACGAGTTATAGGAATTCCAGAAGGGGAAGAAGAATCCCCCAGAGGAATGGAAGCCATACTAGAGAATATTGTAAAAGAAAATTTCCCAAACATCACCAAAGATTCTGACACACTGCTTTCAGAGGGATATCGGACCTCAGGTCGCCTCAACTCTAACTGAGCTTCTCCAAGACACATTGTGATGAACCTGTCCAAAGTCAAGACAAAAGAAAAAATTCTGCAAGATGCCAGGAGTAAGCGCCAGGTGACCTACAGGGGCAAATCCATCAGAGTGACCGCAGACTTCTCTAATGAAACTTTCCAAGCAAGAAGACAATGGTCATCTAACTTTAATCTACTTAAACAGAACAATTTTCAGCCCAGAATTCTGTACCCTGCTAAGCTAAGCTTCAAAATTGATGGAGAAATCAAATCATTTATGGATATACAAACATTGAGGAAATTCGCCACAACAAGACCAGCTCTACAGGAAATACTTCAACCTGTTCTGCACACTGACCACCATAATGGATCAGCAGTAAAGTAAGAACTCAGAAATCAAAGGACAGAACCTAACCTCCACACTGATGCAAAAGATAAAACTAAGCAATGGACTCTCACAAAATAAGACGAATAGAATACTACCACACTTATCAATTATCTACAAAAATGTTAATGGCTTGAATTCCCCACTGAAAAGACATAGATTGGCTGTCTGGATTAAAAAACACAAGCCATCCATTTGCTGTCTGCAAGAAACACACCTGGCTTCAAAAGACAAATTAAAGCTCCGTGTCAAGGGTTGGAAGACAATTTTTCAGGCAAATGGAATTCAGAAGAAAAGAGGAGTTGCAATCTTATTTTCAGATACATGTGGATTTAAAGCAACTAAAGTCAAAAAAGACAAAGATGGTCACTTTATATTGGTCAAGGAAAAAATACAACAAGAAGACATTTCCATTCTAAATATCTATGCACCCAATTTAAATGCTCCCAGATTCTTGAAACAGACCTTACTCAGTCTGAGCAATATGATATCTGATAATACAATCATAACAGGGGACTTTAACACACCTCTTACAGAGCTGGACAGATCCTCTGAACAAAAATTAAACAAAGATATAAGAGATTTAAATGAGACTTTAGACCAACTATGCTTGATAGACGCATATAGAACACTCCACCCCAAAGACTAAGAATATACATTCTTCTCATCACCCCATGGAACATTCTCCAAAATTGATCGTATCCTGGGACACAAAACAAATATCAACAGAATCAAAAGAATTGAAATTTTACCTTGTATCTTCTCAGACCATAAGGCAATAAAGGTGGAACTCAACTCTAACAAAAATGCTCGATCCCACCCAAAGGCATGGAAATTAAACAATCTTCTGTTGAATAACAGATGGGTACAGGAAGAAATAAAACAGGAAATCATTAACTTCCTTGAGCATAACAACAATGAAGACACAAGCTACCAAAACCTCTGGGATACTGCAAAAGCAGTTTTGAGAGGAAAATTCATCGCTTTAGATGCCTACATTCGAAAAACAGAAAGAGAGCACATCAACAATCTCACAAGAGATCTTCTGGAATTGGAATAAGAAGAACAATCTAAGCCTAAACTCAGTAGAAGAAAAGAAATATCCAAAATCAAATTAGAGATCAATGAAATTGAAAACAAAAGAATCATTCAGAAAATTAATGAAACAAGGAGTTGGTTTTTTGAAAAAATAAATAAAATAGATAAACCATTGGCCAGACTAACTAGAAATAGAAAAGTAAAATCTCTAGTAACCTCAATCAGAAACGATAAAGGGGAAATAACAACTGATCCCACAGAGATACAAGAGATCATCTCTGAATACTACCAGAAACTCTATGCCCAGAAATTTGACAATGTGAAGGAAATGGATCAATATTTGGAATCAGACCCTCTCCCTAGACTTAGCCAGGAAGAAATAGAGCTCCTGAACAGACCAATTTCAAGCACTGAGATCAAAGAAACAATAAAAAAGCTTCCAACTAAAAAATGCCCTGGTCCAGATGGCTTCACTCGAGAATTCTATCAAACCTTCAAGGAAGAGCTTATTCCTGTACTGCAGAAATTATTCCAAAAAACTGAGGAAGAAGGAATCTTCCCCAACACATTCTATGAAGCAAACATCACCCTGATACCAAAACCAGGAAAAGACCCAAACAAAAAGGAGAATTTCAGACCAATCTCACTCATGAACATAGACGCAAAAATTCTCAACAAAATCCTAGCCAATAGATTACAGCTTATCATCAAAAAAGTCATTCATCATGATCAAGTAGGCTTCATCCCAGGGATGCAAGGCTGGTTTAACATACGCAAGTCCATAAAGGTTATCCACCATATTAACAGAGGCAACAATAAAGATCACATGATCCTCTCAATAGATGCAGAAAAAGCATTTGATAAAATCCAGCATCCTTTTCTAATTAGAACACTGAAGAGTATAGGCATAGGTGGCACATTTCTAAAACTGATTGAAGCTATCTATGACAAACCCACAGCCAATATTTTACTGAATGGAGTAAAACTGAAAGCTTTTCCTCTTAGAACTGGAACCAGACAAGGTTGTCCTCTGTCACCTATACTATTCAACATAGTGCTGGAAGTTCTAGCCAATACAATTAGGCAAGACAAGGAAATAAAGGGAATCCAAATGGGAGCAGAGGAGGTCAAACTCTCCCTCTTTGCTGTTGACATGATCTTATACTTAGAGAACCCCAAAGACTCAAGCACAAGACTCCTAGAAGTCATCAAAAAATACAGTAATGTTTCAGGATATAAAATCAATGTCCACAATTCAGTAGCCTTTGTATACACTAATAACAGTCAAGATGAGAAGCTAATTAAGGACACAACTCCCTTCACCATAGTTTCAAAGAAAATGAAATACCTAGGAATATACCTAACGAAGGAGGTGAAGGACCTCTATAAAGAAAACTATGAACTCCTCAGAAAGGAAATAGCAGAGGATATTAACAAATGGAAGAACATACCATGCTCATGGATTGGAAGAATCAACATTGTTAAAATGTCTATACTTCCCAAAGCAATCTACCTATTCAATGCCATTCCTATCAATGTACCTACATCGTACTTTCAAGATTTGGAAAAAATGATTCTTCATTTTGTATGGAACCGGAAAAAACCCCGTATAGCTAAGGCAGTTCTTAGTAACAAAAATAAAGCTGGGGGCATCAGCATACCAGATTTTAGTCTGTACTACAAAGCCATAGTGCTCAAGACAGCATGGCACTGACACAAAAACAGAGACATAGGCACTTGGAATCGAATTGAACACCAAGAAATGAAAGTAACATCTTACAACCACCTAATCTTCGATAAACCAAACAAGAACATACCTTAGGGGAAAGACTCCCTATTCAATAAATGGTGTCGGGAGAACTGGATGTCTACATGTAAAAGACTGAAACTGCACCCACACGTTTCCCCACTCACAAAAATTGATACAAGATGGATAAAGGACTTAAATTTAAGGCATGAAACAATAAAAATCCTCAAAGAAAGCATAGGAAAAACACTGGAAGATATTGGCCTGGGGGAACACTTCATGAAGAAGACTGCCATGGCAATTGCAACAACAACAAAAGTAACAAATGGGAATTCATTAAACTGAAAAGCTTCTGTACAGCTAAGGAGACAATAACCAAAGCAAAGAGACAACCCACACAATGGGAAAAGATATTTGCATATTTTCAATCAGACAAAAGCTTGATAACCAGGATCTATAGAGAACTCAAATTAATCCACATCAAAAAAGCCAACAATCCCATATATCAATGGGCAAGAGACATGAATAGAACTTTCTCTAAAGACGACAGACGAATGCCTAACAAACACACGAAAAAATGTTCATCATCTCTATATATTAGAGAAATGCAAATCAAAACATCCCTGAGATATCATCTAACCCCAGTGAGAATGGCCCACATCACAAAATCTCAAAACTGCAGATGCTGGCGTGGATGTGGAGAGAAGGGAACACTTTTACACTGCTGGTGGGACTGCAAACTAGTACAACCTTTCTGGAAGGAAGTATGGAGAAACCTCAAAGCACTCAACCTAGACCTCCCATTCGATCCTGCAATCCCATTACTGGGCATCTACCCAGAAGGAAAAAAATCCTTTTATCATAAGGACACTTGTACTAGACTGTTTATTGCAGCTCAATTTACAATCGCCAAAATGTGGAAAGAGCCTAAATGCCCACCAACCCAGGAATGGATTAACAAGCTGTGGTATATGTATACCATGGAATACTATTCAGCCATTAAAAAAAATGGAGACTTTACATCCTTCGTATTAACCTGGATGGAAGTGGAAGACATTATTCTTGGTAAAGCATCACAAGAATGGAGAAGCATGAATCCTATGTTCTCAATCTTGATATGAGGACAATTAATGACAATTAAGGTTATGGGGGGGAAGCAGAATGAGGGATGGAGGGAGAGGGGTGGGACCCTAGTGTGTGTCACACTTTATGGGGGCAAGACATGATTGCAAGAGGGACTTTACCTAACAATTGCAATCAGTGTAACTGGCTTATTGTACCCTCAATGAATCCCCAACAATAAAAAAAAAAAAAAGATTTAATAACTGTATACAAAAATGCTCACCAACAAATTCTAGGATAGATCTGTCTCTATGTGTCCACTTGCAACAAGCTGTTTTCTAGGAAAAATCGATCAAGACCAATAGATGCCAATATTGCACTAATGAGAGAGCTGTCTTATCTCTTAGAAGTATCTGGTCTATTTTACCTAATTATTTAAAATATAAGTTGTTACTTATTCTAAAATATATCAAGACATAATAAAAAAGATTTCTGCTAATAAACAGTATTAAAATAAAATTTCAAAATTGATATTACATATCTGTGCATATATACATATAAGTATATATGTCTCAAAATGTTTGTGTATGTATATATATATAGAAATAATCAAGGAAAAATGTAGGAATACTATTTCTTCGGGGAGAATATTGTCTATACTAATCACTTTCTCTTACATAGAAATAAAAATTAAGTCTTTCATAAGGCATTCTAATATAAATCTACTTTTAACTCTTTTATAGGAAACATATTAACCCCAAAGTAGACCAGGTAATGAGATGCACATATGAAGTAAGATCAGTTTATTTACATGTGTAATTCATATAAAACTACAAATATGTAGCTGATTATAATTGCAATAGAAAAAAATTCGCATTTAAACATATCTCCCCTTGGGTTGAAGAACAAATAAATTGATTTCCTTTCTTTTTGTAAAAATGCTGCATTTAAAATTATTCTCTTGAAACAGTGAACATTTCATATTATGGGAAGTCTTATAAGCTTCAGTAGGAGTTTTTTTAACTCAAAAATGTGATAATGGTAGAAATGTTTTATGTTAATTTGAAGTAAGGTGCATATGCTAAAAGCCCTTAGGATTTCATTTATTAATTCAAGTTCATTTACATTGAATCCAAGTTCTAGAAATTGAACCAATTAAACCACACCATAATCAAGTCTAACAACTCATAAGCAAGAACTCCTAAGGAATATTTTTGTTCACTAAGAACAAAGTTGAGTATCCCTTATCCAAAAGTGTGGGTCCAGCAATGTTTCAGATTTTGGATTTTCTCAGATTTGGAAAACCTGCATTATGTACACTTACTGGCAGAGCATCCCAAATTCAAACACCTGAAATCCAAAACGCTCCAGTGACCATTTCTTTTGAACACCTGTTGGCATTCAAAATGTTTCAGACCTTGGAGCACTTTTGATTTCAGATTTGGGATGTTCAATCTGAATTAAGAGAATGTATATTTAGAGTGACATTTTCAAACCACTACAAAATTATTTCCTTGTGAGTATGTGTGATGAGCATTTTCTTTACTCAAGGAAAGGAATGGCTATCCCTCTAAAGTATTTCTGGTAACACTGTTAACTAGATCAACATTTTCTAACCTCACTGGTTTCAAGAAAGGTAAGTGAAATCCAAAAGTATCATAAATGTATTTACCTTCAATGAAAGGTGCATAGATGTACAAGGGAGGAGTATGCTTAACCTATGGTGTTTCCCTGCGGATGAAGGTGTTTGCCTGCCAGACCTGTGCCAGGGTCTGGCCACCGTACTGAAATTTGGACGAGGTGAGAAATCTGGCCTTAGGTGCCTGTTCCAGCCTATACAGGAAACAAAGGATCTAAGTTAGATGTGAGGGTTTAAAGAAACTTTAACACTACATAATTTATTAGATGGTGTCTCAAAAACAATGCTGCCTAAGCTTTCTCATGAGAAAAGAACATAATAAATTCTCCTAAACAGACAGCTCTGTGACAGGAATAATGTGAGTAAATTTACACTCCTGGACACACAAATAAAATGTTTTTCTCAACCTAAGCATAGGAGCAGAGGTTGTCTTTGTTTGTCAAAGGTTATTTATTTGTATTAGATTAAATCATTTAATTATTTACCCGTGTTAGAATTCTTCCTCCAGCTGTACATGCTAAGTAGCAGTCCATTACAATTAGTGTTTCTTGATACTTAAGTCTATTTCTTCAGGGAAAAAACACCTAACTCAGGAATTTGCTTCATTCACTGATTTTTTCCCTCAACAACACAACACACAGTTGCTCTGCGGAGACGACTAAGATCCTGTCTTGTTAGCACAATTCTACTTTTTAAATCCTGTGTTCACAATGAAGTCAAATTTCCTTGATGTCAAATATATCCAGACTTTTGTAAAAGCGTATGTTTAGTAAATAAGACAATCTTTTGGGAATAAAATGGACATTGTTTTGTTTTCACTATATGATCGAGAGCTCACATAACAAAGACAGTCTCAAAACTTTTGTACAATTCTTTAAATAAGACTTCAGTTGATAGCACAAGAATATGGAGAACTCTTTCAAAATTTTTCTATTGTTTGCCCAATTTCAAGTATTACTAGACCTTCTGTATGATTTTTTAGAAATCTTTTGCAATGAAAGCTATCGAATTTCAGGTGAGTCCAAATGTCATAAATACAGGAAGGGATTCTCCATCAACTCTATTCACCTGGACAAACAGCACATCAGAACTAATTGATAAAAGAAGAACCCATACATTCTGGCTTTCCTGGCTTGTATCTATTCGTAGCAGAGGTGTTTCTTGTTTTTCAAAGGAAACACAGTTGATGCTACAGAGAAGTGCAGTTTGCCAATGGCAAGTGCCTCCAACTCTACGTTGAAAACTCTCCCATGAGAATGCTGGAACTGCAGAAATGTAGACTTGTTACAAGACTCCCTGTGTAACATCAAAATCACTAAAAGACATCTATCATTTCACTTTGGAATTATAAAATTAACTAAAAAGGACTAACATTTATAAAAAGTTTAAAGGCCTTGAGCAAGATATACATCAATGATGCATCAAAAAGGAATTCATACATAAGAAGTACATGACCATTTGAATTTTTTAAATCTTGCCATTATAAATCAAATATCATTAATGATTTTTATGGAGTATTGAAGAATATTTAAAAATCCATTTATCTGACTCAGCTCCCATAGCACAGTGGTTATGGGGCTGGCCAGATGCACCGAGGTTGGCAGGTTCGAAACCAGCCTGGGGACAGCTAAACAATGACATCTGCAACCAAAAAATAGCCAGGCATTGTGTGGGCACTGAGGCAAGAAAGTCCCCTAAGCCCAGGAGTTTAAGGTTGCTGTGAGCTGTGATTGCCATGGAACTCCACAGAGGGCAACATAGTGAGACTCGGTTACAATAAAAAAAAGAATCCACTTAGTTACTAAAGTTAATCAGTTGTTTAACTAATATAAGTATTTCCACAGGGCTCTCTATGAAGCTACCAGTGACACCAACACACTTGGAATTACTCTGGCCCTACAATGCCAAGTCTAAGAGATAGTTTAATGTTAAGCTACAAGACTATCGTGTTAATCTCCAGTTCAAATGACAATAAGAACAATTTAGGCATTAAGAAAAATACAAAGAGGTTCCTATTTGCTGTCAATACAACTGAACAGTATAACATTGTGGATCTGTTTACAAAGACTTGGAGCCACACTATCTGGGTTTAAATTCTACATCCACCACTTACTACCTTAGGGCATGTTTCTTTTCCTTCCTTTCCTCATCCTGTCCATATGGAAAGATTTGATATAAACCTTAAAACAATCCTTGTACAGCCCTTACAATTCCATTACATACCCACTCAAAAGAAGCAGCTTTATTATATTCTTATTCAACTAATAACAGAAAGATTTGGTTATTTAATGACTTCCATCTGCAAGCCCCTACAATATTTTGGAAAAAAAAAAATCATTTTTCTCTTTTATCTAAAACAAAACAAAAACCATTGAACTGATTCAAAGAGCTGTGTAGATAAAATAAATTTGCCTTTTCTTTGTTACCTATACTGTTTTACATAGTTTTGTTATGTAATACAATGCTATACAAAGTTTGAAATGTTAAAAGGGCTGTTGTTAACCATTATGTCAATGGTTTGCAGGATCAAATTGGTTTTCTTTTACTTTGGAGTCCGTGGTACATTAGCAAAAATAATGAAGGGGAATTATGCTAACATATCTCAGAAACTCTTGCTAGAAGAATGTAAGAAGGGGACAGAATTGTGGTGGGGAGTATGGGCTTCAGAGTCACAGGGTTGGGCCTCTGCCTCTGCTCAGTGCCTGGCTGCTGTGTTCTTCTGCAGGCACCTGCCTCTAAGCACCAGCTGCATCACCTGGGCTGAGAAATAAATGAATCAGTGTAATAGAAACCAATAAATTATTTGTCTGACAACAAGCAATGCTCAATGTATGTTAGCATGTGTCAATACTTTCTCAAAGAATTATTGCTATTATTACCATTATTGTGCAGCAAAAGCTGCTGTCATCTGCCTTACACTTGTGTCATTAATGTCATTTACTTGCTTTATAGCAGGCAGGATACTGTGGAATTGAGCAGAAATTGGTCATAACTACCAGGAGAAATTATCAACTCGTCAAAGAGTGATCAGATCAGTGTAACTGAGTCAGTTGGATTCAAGGATTTGTTATGAGTTACATTTCTCCTTCAAGAGAAATATAGATGAATAGTCTCAAAAATACAGTTTATTTTAATTTCACGAGGAAGTTATTTGTGCCAGCTGATAATTCACTTTCAAAATAACAAACCGTGTTATCAAACTAAGAATAATGGTGATAATTATAATGAAGACAATCTGTATAAACCACTAAAAATAATTCTGTTTTGTCTGTTTTATCCTCATTTTATTTTCAGCACAATCTTATGAGGAAGATATTATGGTTATCACCAAAGATGGATGATGAAAGTGGAGCTCAGAGAGGCTAAGCCACTTACCACAGTCACAAAGCTAGTGTGCGGTAGAACAGCATTAGCTCCAAAGCCCAGAGCAAAGACTTTAAAAATGAATGGTCTAGACACACAACTGTGTAGAGTGCAGTGATAGAAACCTACAGAAATGGGTAAAAGAAGGATAAGCAAACTCTATGTAAACATATGTCCTTGAAGAGAAGTATGAAAGGAGATAGGACATAAGCTAAAGATGGATAGTTAGTCAAAAGAGATTTGTTTGTTTGTTTCTAAAAAAATCAAGACATGAATATTTTTATTGGACAAGGAAGCCAATTGCATGCAATGGACAGTACAAATTTTATTGTATAAAGCAGGAATCTTTATGAGGCACGAAATGAGGGACCAAGGCACAGAAATCACTATCTCCTGTTTGTGACAGGTGATGAGGATAGAATGAAAGTGAGTTGGAGAGGAGTAATGATGCTTAGGTCAGGGCAAAAGGAGAGAAAGAGAAGGTGCACGACACTGAGAACAGTGATGACCCACAGGCCCTACCACCATTGATCCACACGATGGATGGCATCAGAGGAGAGTGGCAGGGGGGACTAGGAACTCAAGATGACTATGGAAATCTGAAATGGCAAAGGAAGTAACAAGACTGCTTGATTGTCCAGTTCTACTGGGATCTGGCTTTATGCTGTGAATTACTTATCTGTAATAGCACTAATCCTCAGAATTGTGTTAGGTTCTGTTACAAAGAATACTTTGCCTGTGTTGCCATCATTGTGCTGCTTAAGGTGGAACTGGTAGCACAGGTATAGAAGGGGTGCAGTCAGCACAAAGACTCATCCAGGACCAACAGACTGGGAAGGTCAATGTGAAGACAGGGCTGCGCATGAGAGGGTAAGGATAGTTCTGACAATGTAGCCAGGAGGCCAGATAATGGGCCGCAGGCTGGTTTGGGAAAGAAGTTAAGTCAAGAGGGAGCTGATAAGATCATCTAAACGGAAGCTAAGATGAGTGACAGTAAAGAGAAAAAAGGTAAAATGTGCAGGGCAGTGTGGTAGTGGGGGAAGGGAAGTGGTTTGAGTCAGGAAGTGGACTTCTGGACAGCTGCAGAGGTGACTCAGGTCTGAGTGGGTTAGTACAAGACAGGGCTATAGGCCACAAAATGGACGTGGAAGGGACTGCAGACAAAGGAGATAAGGCACAGAGTAGAAGACAGAACCCAAGGACACCAGGGTGGATGAACCTAATATACTATCCATGTTACCGTCTCTAAATCAGTAGAGGCTACCAAGGACAATACCACACTACGTTCCTAAAATTACCTGAAAAAGGTATGTTGCTCCACACACTCCTTCCAGAACCTTTTGTCTGCCTGGGGACATGGCATTTTAAATGCAATGGTGCCATCAAATTTGTTCTTCTGTAATAAATGCACAAAATATATCAATATATTCCCTTAAAAGGCGATGAGAAGCTACTGAGAGACATGGATTTAGATGGCTCTATAAAAAGTCTTTCTAGGGAGGGGGAAGGTTAGGGCAGAAAGAGGGTAATAGGGGGGGCCACGCCTATGGTGCATGTTAGAATGGGTACAGGCCAAACTTACTAAAGGCAGAATACAAATGTCTAGATACAATAACTAAGAAAATGCCATGAAGGCTACGTTGAATAGTTTGATGAAAATATTTCAGATTGTATATGAAACCAGCACATTGTACCCCTTGATTGCACTAATGTACACAGCTATGATTTAACAATAAAAAAAGTCTTTCTTCTTGAAAAAGGTAAATATTGTATATCTAATGTAATCATACAAAATGGACTTTTCATAGATTGATACACCATTTTCTATGAAAATCAAGTAGAAGTTATTCAACATCAACCAACTGACCAACTTCAGTGTCCACTAAACTCCTTTTATTGCATTCCTATTCATCTCCACCACTGAATTAATTTAACAACAAAACCTATTGTTCTTTACCCACTGTGTGCTAAGATTTTGTGACTTTTTCTGTGCATGTCTCTCTGTGTGTGTGTGTTTAGTAACAAAAATAGGTATATGCAGGCTGATTGTCAAAAAGACTGACCTTTTTATAATGGAGTAGAGAATAGTTCATTTCTTAAAATTTTAGTGGAAAGAATTCATTTAGCTCAAGGCTGTAAAGGAGCAAACTGACACAAATGATTAGGTATGCGAACGGTGATGAAACATTGCTTACCTCTTCAAGCCTCCGTCTGAGTAAAAGCTCACTGCCTTTACAAGAGAGTTTTGAAATGTTACCCCAGTCAAAGCAATAGAACGTCAGCTCTTCCTTATGGATGAACACATCATTGCCAGACACACCCAGCTTGATGTTCTGCCAAGCATAACCCAATTAACCATAATTAGAGCTGTCACAGTTATATAATCAAGAGGCTAAAGAGCTCTCTCAAAGAAAGAATGGCAACTTAATGCCTTTGTACTTAAATTATAGTAATAGTGCACAAATTAATAGAAACCGTAAGAAATCTATTTGTCTTAAGGACTCGGATTTGATTTGCCAAACAGTTATTACAACATGAATATAGGACTCAATATTCCTTTTGTTTGTTTGTTTTTTGTTTTGAGACAGAGTCCCACTTTGTCACACTCAGTAGAGTCCCCTCGTGTCATAGCTTATAGCAATCTCAAACTCTTGGGCTCAAGCAATTATCTTGCCTCAGCTTCCCAAGTAGCTGGGACTACAGGCGTCTGCAAAAATGTCAGGCCATTTTTAGAGACAGGGTCTTAATCTTCCTCTGGCTGGCCTTGAACCCATGAGTTCAGGCAATCCACCCACCTCAGCCTCCCAGAATGCTAAGATTACAGGCGTGAGCCACCATGCCTGGCCCTAGGACACAATATTCTTCAAAAGCCATAAGACATATGCTCTCCAGCTCTGTTTGAACAATAACAAGGAAGAAAGGAAATAACTGTATCAACTATCCCGACGATAAAGGAGGTAAAATATGTTTTCCTGAAGGCTATTTCAGCCATCAGAAATTATCTGTTGGTATACACTTAGATGCACTCAACCAGCTTATTTGAGGCCAATTTAATTCAGATAAATCACCCTGAATAATTTATTTAATTCAGATAAACTGTTGAAATGATGTCAGTAGTTCACAAAGCACTAATCCAGCACAGAAAATTGCACTGAAATCTCTGAATTCTTTCAAGAACTTTTTCAATAAGTCAGAGTCTGATATCCACTTCTCATCAAGCATTCCTTTGACTGGCACACTTTAAAAGGCTATTATTGAAGCTCTTCATAGTTTTCTTTCCCCAGAGCTTTCATTTAAAATGGATGACAATTGAGAATAATTAAGAGCCTGAAGGACCTTTAGAAAACTAAATCAGTGGACAGCCAAAGTGACAAATTATCTCCTCACATTTCAAGTAGTGCTAAGGGTCTAAGATGCACAATCTATAAAGTATACAACTCCTCATTTGTCTTTAAGGGGAGAACTGGATCTCATCCATGACATATAAAATTCCAATCTTAGGTGCACAACTGGAATTAAAACTCAATAGAAACCCCGTAGATAGGAGGTGGGAAGATGGGTTGGGTGAATTCACATTTAACTGGTATAATGTCCCTTTTTTGGGTGCAGAACACCTTTAACTTTGACTGAAACAAACAAAAGCATATTGGGGGTAAATTATGTGTACCCCTACAGTATTCCCAAACTGAAAAAAGAAATATAAAATTAAAGAATACTATCAAAAAATATCCACTTTCTTTCTTTCTTTCTTTTTTTTTTGTAGAGAGAGAGTCTCACTGTACCGCCCTCAGGTAGAGTGCTGTGGCGTCACACGGCTCACAGCAACCTCTAACTCTTGGGCTTACACGATTCTCTTGCCTCAGCCTCCCGAGCAGCTAGGACTACAGGCGCCCGCCACAACGCCCGGCCATTTTTTTTTTGTTGTTGCAGTTTGGCCGGGCTGGGTTTGAACCCGCCACCCTCGGCATATGGGGCCAGCGCCCTACTCACTGAGCCACAGGTGCTGCCCCCAAAATATCCACTTTCTTAAAAGTCAATAACATGAAACAAACTGTCAGAAAAACATGCTGAAACAAATATCATATTCAGTCTAACTCCCACTTCAAAAAGCATAATATCTTGACTACCTTTACTAAGAAAAGTTCAACACAACTTACATGTCTTTTAAAAAATACTAGCACAGGTTAAGGAAGACCATGCCAATTGCTTTCTCTGCTGTGATACTTGAATAATTCATACAAACAAAATTACATTAGATCAACCCAAGCATGTTTTTAAAAATCTAGTCTATTCCTTTATTCACCCTGTCCTTGCAGCCACAACTCTCTCTAGGAATAGAATAAAAAGGTGGAGTGAATCAGGTGCATGTGCCCAAGTAACTTACCCAAAACTATCCCTGCCCACGGCCACAGGGAGCAAGGTGGATGATTGAACACTGTGTCATGTTCTCACCACAAGAGAGGAGGCAACCCAAGTGGAAACACTGCACAATACATCTCTAGTCTGAAGGAATCTTTGGACAGGACAAGGAAGCCATCTTACCTGACTTAAAAATAAGGGCAATGCAGATTCAAGTAAATTGGTTGATTTTGGTATTGCTCTACAGCATGTTTTTAGGATTATTATCATTTTTGTGAATAGAAATTCAAGATGAACGGCAGGGAGTGAAAAGAAAAAAGCATGCCTTAACCCCCTCATATGTGAGTTCTGCCACTGGGCAGCAAAGGCAGAAAAGGAAAGTCTAAAAAGGAACACCTGCTCTGCCTTGCTCACCACCTCAGGACACTGCCTCATGTGGATAACAACGGGATCCCATGATGGCTGGCTGCTCATGGAGAAGAATGGAGGGGAGGTCATGGTGTTTTACACTCAGATTCTCTCCCTACACGGTGGCATCACGCTGCCTGTGTTCCTTCGACAAGAGCTTCTCTCAAGACAACCATATAAACACATCTGCCTTCTGAGTTCAGGTATGCAGTCTTCTATGCCACCTTCAGACCTGGGGAGGTCAAAAGGGATGCTGACACAGCCCAGGGGACCGCAGATCATGCACTGATGCTTTGTGGTTTTCTTGCACCTGTGTCAAAACTCCTTTTATTCCAAACTCTTCTAATTGTCCTAACATGATACACCGTTAAGAACTCCTCTAACATTGAATATTTTTTCTTCCATTCTTGAGATACTTTGCTAAGAAGAATAGAAGAAAAAGTATCCAATGTACTCAGTACTATTGCAAAGCCAATATATAATTACCCATGTTTTCACACAAAAGATAAAAAACAACTATAGCCCAGGGTGAAGAAGGGGAGGGTGAGGGGAAAAAAGGGGGGAGGCTGGTTGAGGGAGGGTGATCAGTGGGACCTCACCTATGGTGCATATTACATGGGTACGTGTCAAATCTATTCAAAGTAGAGTAAAAATGTCTTAACACAATAATTAAGTGAGGTGAAGGCTATGTTAACCTCACATATGCTTGATGTAAACATTCCAAATTGTATACAAAATCAGCACATTTTATCCCAAAATGTATTAATGTACAGTTATGATTTAATAAAAAATTGTTAAGAGGAAAAAAAATAAACTATACAAATTGCCCTGGCTGAGATGGGCAGATTAAAAAAAAAAAAGAAAGAAAAAGAACTCCTTTAACAGCAATAAATAAATAAATCTGGTCTCAAGACAATGAAAAATGAGCAAATAGAAAAAGGAACAAAACTATAAACTACATGAAAACTTCGTTTCAATTGCTACAGCTAGACTGTTCAATAAGCCATAAACATCTTACTCATCAAATATTATCTTATAAATCAAATAGCTAACAAACACAATGGTGATTACTTTGAGTTTTTTAGTCTTCTGCTCTTAACTACAAAGCAAACACTGATATTATAACAGGGCCTGTAACTTTTAAGCTTTCTTTCTAAGATATAGCATTTAAAAACAAGAATCTTGAAGCCTTGCAACATTGTCCTCTGAGAATTGGTTTCCTAATGATCACAAGATGCAAGATTTACATGTGGCAAGCGTAGTAGGGTTTAGAGAAGAAATGTGCTTGGGAGGTCTTTTTGGGACCCAAACCTGTTGTATCCACCGTTCCTTATTTCTGCATTTTGGCTAAAGCAGCCTGTCCTCATCATATAGGAAATGAGCTGAAAAACAGTTAAATGTTTGGATGGTCTCTTTCACCTTCTATTAGAATTTATCCAAAGGTAGCAAGCAGATGAGACCGCTTAATAATATATGGCTTTAAGTAAGTCATTCTCTACACTCTGCTTTATGTTGCAATATTAAAAAAAAATTAAAATTCTATGAGAGCATTTTCACTGTGAAAATACTTTGAAAATTAAAGATCCACCATATCTAGTAGTTACAAATGATGCTGCCAGAAATCATTTAGTGAGATGGAAAAATGTTTATAATAGAAAGTTAAAAAAAAAAAAAAAGCCTAATAAGAATGATACTCAGAGTACTAACCTATTTCAGAAAGGCATCAGAATTTAACTGCCCACAGATCTCAGAAAAAAACAAAAAAGAAAATGTATTACAGTATTAGCAGTGCTTATTTTCCTTTTTTTTTTCTTTTATATATATATATTTTTTATTAAATAATAGCTGTGTACATTGATATGATCATGGGGCATCATTCACTAGCTTTACAGACCATTTACCAAGTTTCACATATACCCTTGTAAGATGCACCCCTGGTGTAATCCCACCAATCCCCTTCCCTCTACCCACTTCCCCCTCCCTCCCCTCCCTTTCCCCTTTCCCCCTATTCTTAGGTTGTAACTGGGTTATAGCTTTCATGTGAAAACCCTAAATTAGTTTCATAGTAGGGCTGAGTACATTGGGTACTTTTTCTTCCATTCTTGAGATACTTTACTAAGAAGAATATGTTCCAGCTCCATCCATGTAATCATGAAAGAGGTAAAGTCTCCATCTTTCTTTAAGGCTGCATAATATTCCATGGTGTACATGTACCACAATTTATTAATCCATTCGTGGATTGATGGGCACATGGGCTTCTTCCATACTTAGCAATTATGAATTGAGCTGCAATAAACATTCTGGTACAAATATCTTTGTTATGATGTGCTTTTTGGTCTTCTGGGTATATGCCCAGTGGAGGGATTACAGGATTGAATGGCAGATATATTTTTAAATGTCTAAGTGTTCTCCATATCTCTTTCCAAAAGGAATGTATTAATTTGCATTCCCACCAGCAGTCAAAAGTCTTCCCTTTTCTCCACATCCGCGCCAACATCTCTGGTTTGGGATTTTGTGATATAGGCTAGTCTCACTGGAGTTAGATGGTATCTCAAAGTAGTTTTGATTTGCATTTCTCTGATGATTAAAGATGATGAGCATTTTTTCATGTGTCTGAAGGCCGCACGCCTGTCTTCTTCAGAGAAGTTTGTCTTCAAATCCCTTGCTCTATTCTTGCTAATGCGTTTGAGTTCTCTGTGGATTCAGGTTATTAAACCTTTGTCAGAGACATAACCTGCAAATATCTTCTCCAATTCTGAGGGCTGTTTGCTTCCTTTACTTACTGTGTTCTTGGCTGTTCAGAAGTTTTTAATTTGATCAAGTCCCAGTAGTGTATTTTTGAAGCTGCTCCAATTGCCCCGGGGGTCCTCCTCATAAAATACTCGCCCAGCCCGATATCTTCAAGGGTTTTCCCTGCACTCTCCTCTAGGATTTTTATAGTTTCATGTCTTACATTTAAATATTTTATCCAGTTAGTGTCTATCTTAGTTAATGGTGAGAGGTGTGGGTCCACTTTCAGTCTTCTACAGGTTGCCAGCCAGTTCACCCAGCACCATTTGTAAAATAGGGAATCTTTTCCGCACTGAATATTTTTAATTGGCTTATCAAAGATTAAATAATGGTAAGTAGCTGGATTCATCTCTTGGTTCTCTATTCTGTTCCAGACATCTACTTCTCTGCTTTTGTGCCAATACCATGCTGTGTTGATCACAATGGATTTATAGTATAGTCTGAGGTCTGGTAGCGTAATTCCTCCTGCTTTGTTTTTATTTCTGAGTAATGTCTTGGCTATTTGAGGTTTTTTCTGATTCCATATAAAACGAAGTATTGTTTTTTCAAGATCTTTAAAGTATAACAGTGGAGCTTTAATAGGGATTGCATTGAAATTATATATTGCTTTGGGTAGTATAGACATTTTAACAATATTGATTCTTCCCAGCCATGAGCATGGTATGTTTTTCCATTTGTTAATATTTTCGGCTATTTCTTTTCTTAGAGTTTCATAGTTCTCTTTATAGAGATCTTTCACATCCTTTGTTAGATAAATTCCCAAATATTTCATCTTCTTTGGCACTACTGTGAATGGTATAGTGTCCTTAACTGTTTTTTCAACTTGACTGTTGTTGGTATATATAAAGGCTATCGATTCCTGAATGTTGATTTTGTAACCTGAGATGCTGCTGTATTCCTTGATCACTTCTAAAAGTTTCGTAGTAGAGTCTCAAGTGTTTTCCAGATATACTACCATATCATCTGCGAAGAGCAAAAGTTTGATCTCTTCTGACCCTATATGGATAAGCTTGATCACCTTTTCTTCCCTAATTGCAGTGGCAAACATCCATTACAATGTTAAAAAGCAATGGAGACAATGGGCAGCCTTGTCTGGTTCCTGATCTCAGTGGAAGTGATTCCAATTTAACGCCGTTCAATATGATATTGGCTGTGGGTTTGCTGTAGATGGCATCTATCACTTTAAGAAATGTCCCTTCTATACCGATTTTCTTAAGTGTTCTGATCATGAAGGGATGCTGGATATTATCAAAAGCTTTTTCTGCATCAATTGAGAGAATCGTATGGTCTTTGTTTTTTAATTTGCTTATGTGCTGGGTTACATTTATAGATTTATGTATATTGAACCAGCCTTGATATCCTGGGATAAAACCAACTTGGTCATGATGTATAATTTGTTTGATGTGTTGCTTGATTCTGTTTGTTACAATTTTGTTGAATATTTTTGCATCTATATTCATTAGTGATATCCGTCTATAATTTTCTTTTCTTGTTAGGTCTTTTCCTGGTTTGGGGATCAGGGTGATGTTTGCTTCATAGAACGTGTTGGGTAGTCTTCCTTCTTTTCTACCTTTTGGAACAGGTTGAGTAATATAGGTACTAATTCCTCTTTGAAGGCTGGGTAGAATTCAGACGTGAAACCATCTGGTCCCGGGCTTTTCTTTTTAGGGAGGTTTTGTATGGTTGATGCTATTTCCGAACTTGATATGGGCCTGTTCAACATTTCCACTTGATTCTGGCTAAGTCTTGGAAGGTGACGTGCTTCCAAGTATTGGTCAATTTCCTTCAGATTTTTATATTTCTGAGAATAAAGTTTCTTGTAATATTCATTAAGGATTTTTGGATTTCTGACTAGTCTGTTGTTATTTCGTCTTTGTTGTTTCTGATTGATGAGATTAGAGATTTTACTTTTTTTTTCCTGATTAGGTTGGCCAAAGGTTTATCTATTTTATTGAGCTTTTCGAAAAACCAGCTTTTTGATTTATTGATCTGTTGTATTATTCTTTTGTTTTCAATTTCATTTAATTCTGCTCTAATTTTGGTTATTTCTTTTCTTCTACTGGTTTTGGGGTTGGAATGTTTTTCTTTTTCCATTTGCTTGAGATGCCCCATTAAGTGGTTAACTTCCTCTCTTCCCCTTCTCTTGAGGAAGGCTTGCAGTGCTGTAAATTTCCCTCTTAGAACTGCTTTTGCGGTGTCCCAGAGGTTCTGATAGTTCGTGTCTTCATTGTTGTTTTGTTCCAAAAAATTGGCAATTTCTTTCTTTCTTTTTTTTTTTTTTGACCGGGTCTGGGTTTGAACCCACCACCTCCAGCATATGGGACCGGCACCCTACCCCTTGAGCCACAGGCGCCACCCGGTGATTTCTTTCTTAATCTCATCTGTGACCCAGCTATCATTCAGCATAAGGTTATTTAACTTCCCTATTTTTGTATGAGTATGGAGATTCCTGTTGTTACTCAGTTCAAGTTTTATTCCGTGGTGGTCTGAGAAGATGCATGGAATAATTTCCATTCCTTTAAATTAACCAGGGTTAGACTTGTGACCTAAGATGTGATCGATTTTGGAGTAAGTTCTGTGGACTGATGAGAAATATGTGTATTCAGTTTTGTTGGGATGAAATGTTCTGTAGATGTCTGCTAAATCCAAATGTTGGATGGTTAGGTTTGAATCTAAGATTTCTTTGCTCAGCTTCTTGTTCGAGGATCGATCCAACACTGCCAAAGGAGTGTTGAAATCTCCCACTATTATGGAGCTGGAGGAAATCAAATTGCTCATGTCTGTTAGAGTTTCTCTTATAAATTGAGGTGCATTCTGGTTGGGTGCATAGATATTAATAATTGAGATCTCATCATATTGAGTATTACCCTCAACAAATATGAAGTGACCATTCTTGTCCTTCCTTACTTTTGTTGGTTTAAAGCCTATTGTATCTGCAAATAAAATTTCAACACCTGCTTTTTTCTGATTACCATTTGACTGAAATATGCACGACCATCCTTTCACCCTGAGTCTGTATTTGTCTTTTAAGTTAAGATGTAACTCTTGCATGCAACAAATATCTGGTCTGAGTTTTTGTATCCAATCAGCTAACCTATGCCTCTTTAGAGGACAGTTTAAACAGTTCACATTAATGGAGAATATTGATAAATCTGGTAAAGTTTTGGATATCAAGTCTTTCAAAAGTCCAGTGGGCATTTTTAATCCTTTTGCCAGTGTGGAAATTGGAGTTTGATCTGAAGTTTCTGAGTGAGTTTACTTTTGTGATATAGAATTTTGTTGGTCATTATGGAGGATAGGTCTGAGAATATCCTGAGGAGCTGGTTTGGCAAATTTCTTCAACACATGAATGTCATTAAAGTATTTAATTTCTCCATCATAAATGAAACTCAGTTTAGCTGGATACAAGATCCAGGGTTGAAAGTTATTTTGCTTTAGGAGATTGGAAGTCGGTGAACACCCTCTTCTGGCTTGAAATGTTTCATCAGAGACATCTGCAGTCATTCTAATATTCTTGCCTTTGAAGGTAATGGTTTTCTTTCTCCTGGCAGCTTTAAGGATTTTCTCCTTCATGTTAACTTTAGTGAAGTTAACTATGATGTGCCTGGCGGACGTCTTATTGGGGTTGAGTCGTGCTGGGGTTCTGAAGCTGTCCGCAATCTGAATTTCAGAATCTCTAGGCATGTCTGGAAAATTCTCTTTCATAATTTCATGCAGAAGGGCCTCTGTGCCCAGAGAGGCCACTTCATCTATTTCTGGAACCCCTATGATTCGGATATTCACCTTCTTCGAATTATCCCCGAGTTCTCCGAGAGGATGATCTGTTTTTGCTCTCCATTTCTCTTCCTTTTTGAGAGTTTGGGAGCGTTCAAAGGCTTTATCTTCGATGTCAGAAATCCTTTCTTCTTGCTCCATTCTGTTACTGAGGGCTTCTACTGTATTTTTCATATCTTTGAGGGCTGGAAATTCTTGCTTCAGTGTGTCTAAGTCTTTGGTGGTTTTGTCTTTAAATTTGTTAAATTCTTGAGACAACTTTTGAATTTCTCCTCAAATTCCTAATTCCACTTTGTTAATCTTGTCTGCCATCCAAATTCTGAATTCGATTTCTGACATCTCAGCCAGTTGTTTATGAATGGGATCGTCAATTGCATCTGCCATATCTTTCCTTGGGGGATTGATCTATTCTGGTTATTCATGTTACCAGAGTTTTTCCGCTGATTCCGCCCCATGGTTGTTTTACTCCCTCTGATTTTTTCCCCTGGGCTTTGTCCAGGGCCTGTATAGTGTTGTGGCCTGAGAAACTGGGGCCCTGGCTGGTGTGGTGGGGCTAAGTGTTTCTTTCTTGTTTTCAGCTGGTTTCTGTTCCACCCTGGTGAAACAGATACTTTGGATTGAAGTCTCAGCTGTGGAGAAATGCCAGCAATTAAGTCACCCTGTCCCCAACCTGCAAACAATTGGAATAGAAAATCAAACCTTCCTACCACCTGATTTGTCCTCAGGCGATTGGTTCAGTTCAAAAAGGTCCAAATCCATTGTCTCAGTCTGCACCTGACTCGGGTGAGAGAGTTTAAGAGGTCTCTGGGAACTGGATCATAGGGGTCTGGTGACTACTCTGGTGTGGCTTGCTCCAGTGCTGTGTGGAGTCAGAAGAAGCCACCCAGCCAATAGATCAGTCTGGGAAGGTTGCTGCCTCCTTCCCCACTTTTCACCACCTCACATCCAGTCCCTGATAGCCCTGCATTTGGCTGACCCAGTTGCCTGTAGTGAATCGGTACTCCGAGTTTGTACCTGCCTGAATCGCAAGGAAGTCTGCCAGGCCGCTGTGCTGTGCCTCTCTCCAGCAGGAGGAGGTGAGTCCTGATAACCTCAGGTGCTTGATGAAGGTTGAGGGGTTTTCACTCAGGTCCAGTCTCGCCCCTGATTAATGTTACTGACAGAACAGAACAAAACAACTCTGCAGTTCCCCTGTAGAAGAGAAGCTGAATTGAGCTCCAAATCAGCTTGTCTTTGCTCTTGTATTGTCTATAGGCTGACGATCCCCTGAGGGCAAGGTGCATCTTAGGTTTAGTAAGCAGACCTCTGGGTCAGCCCCGCCCTGGGAGTTTCCCTGGTTTGCAAGTTGGAGTTGCCGCAGGCAAACTCAGAGTCTCTGGGTGCCCAGGGAGACAGGGGGTGTGGCTTCAGAATATTCGGTAGTGAGCCGTATTGCTAGCAAAAGAGGGCTGCTGCTCTATGGCTCAGGCAATGGCTGCTACAGTGTAGCTCCCCTCCTCCTCTCCTGTACCCCAGAGTATGCACCAATAGGCTTCAGCCCAGCACTGTCTACACCTCTCGAGCAATCACCCAAGAGTTTGGACCCCTGGGGGACAGGTCTCCAGACCTTGAAGCAAGAGCAGAGTGGAGTGCCTGGAGCGCTGGGAGCCTGGGGCTGCAGGCAGAGAACACACAGATCTCTACACAGTTTTATGCCTGGCTGTATTGTCACCAAAAGATGGGTGTCGCACTGTGCCTCAGGGAACCGCCACTCCGGTGCAGTCCCCTCTCCCCCGACTGACCGGGACTGCCCTCCAGACCCCAGTGTGAGTGAAGGGGAGCGCTGGGAGCTCAGAATTCCAGGTAGAGACTATATACAGTTTATACAGTTTTATGCCTGGCAGGAGGACGCTGTGGAACCCTAGTAGGGGAGGTAGGTCCAGTTTTTAGAGGGTCTCTCCCGTGGAGTGTAGTAGGAGGACCTTTGAACTCTGACCGATTGTTTTTGGGGCACTCTGAGCCATTCTCATGGAGGAGGGGACTCCCGTCCACTTGATGAATTTTGTACCTTTTGTTTGTATCCTTTGTTTGTGGTCGCAGCTCGCCTCAATGGGGTCGACGTGCGTTCTACAACCTTCTGTCTTAGTGCAGCTCAAATCCACCAGGTTACTTACTGAATTTTTGTCCTTTAACTCTCCTTCTGGACGGGAGCCTCTGTGGAAAGCTGGCTTCATTCAGCCATCTTGTCTCCTCCCCCCAGCAGTGCTTATTTTCATATGAAGACATTTAAGTGCCTTTTATTTTCTTCTGTTTGCCAATATTTTTATTATGATAAACATTATAAAACCTTAATAATTTAAGAATTATTAATATGAGGCATAGAAAGGAAACCTATGTTTCAGTGGAAGCTTTCCTAGAGATTTCCTAAATCATGCAACCTTGACTGCTAAACTGCAGGCATTTTTTGACAGAGTCCTTTCAAAGCTCACAACTGTGGGTTCCCTCAGTACATTACACTGACTGTGGGCACATTTCTCAAAACCAAAATCCATCTTTCACCTTGGCACCAATTCTCATCCTTGACTCTCCCCAATATGTAATTACCTAAGCTAGAATCATGAAATAGGTGACATTTGTCACTAGTAATAACCATAGTATTATGCATTTACAGATTTCATTTTCATTTCTTGATGGATAGAGTTCACCTATTCATAACTGTTACGATATCAAAGTGACTGTCACTAGAATATCTGAGTATCTATGCTCACAAAAACGGATATATTATTGCCTATTTTATTGTATGAAGTGGCCTATGAAGTATTCTGTCATGTTTTTATTTTTCTGAACTCAAACCCCTTTTAAATATACAAATAAATCTGTTTTCAATTTTTTTGTAATTATTTTTTCAGAAATTTTATCTTTAGGATTTTATTTTTCAGGACTATGGCATTCAAAATCATATCTTCAAGATCATGATCAGTGCTCCACAATTCCTTATTCTGTGATCTTACTACCTCTCACATGAGACTGAGCATTCTTCATCATGTGAGCCTGGGCCAGCGTACTTGATCTTTCACAAAGTACAAAACAGACTTATAGGAACGAGCCCAAGGCTAGGGCTTCTTCACAGCCCAGAAGCTTTTGAAAGCAGTCAGAACTGTGCCACCTCAGCCCTGTTAGGTTTACTAAGATCTGCTCCCCTCTCCTAATACAAATGTGGGGTAGACACAGCACTTCACCTAGCAGAAGCTGGGACTCCGTTAAACCAGGATAAGAGGTAAAAAAGGCTGACAATTTGTGCTTATAATAACTACCCATGAAAAAGTACTCATTAAAAAGACTGTTAAAAAGAAGTTGGGGGAGAATAAATGGTTCCTCCCACTATCATAAACCCCATCATTAACCGAAGAATTATTAGAAACCCTCAAGTGAAGGCCAACAGTCTTTTTCCAATAGTGAACTAGGCCATTCTTTCATTATTTCCTTCCTTCCTTTCTTCGCTCCCTCCCTTCCTCCTTCCCTTCTTTTCTCTCTCTTTCTTTCTTTTTTATGAAACAAGGCCATTCTAAAGCTAGAGCCCTCTTAAAACTTCAGTGAACATACTGGAGTGTTGTTACTTTCCATGACAATGACAGTACTTTGCAGATCAACGCTATACATGGGCAGTCCCCTAGAGTGCTCTATGAATTGATAATCAGCTTCTGCTGAAGCTATGCCACTGAGAATAAAAAGAAACAATATTATGGTTGCTATGAATACATGCAAAAAGGAAGTGTTCAAAACAGTTCCAGGTGTGTCTAAGATTAGATAGGTTGGAGTAGAGGAAGTAACCCAGGAAAATTAGCAGAAGACTAGGAAACACGAAAACAGACTCAACTCTCAACTTCTAGCATTTTTCTCTTAAGATCATCTCATCTAGGATGGCACCTGTGGCTTAGGGAGTAGGGCGCCTGCCCCATATACCAAAGGGTGGTGGGTTTGAACCCAGCCCTGGCATAACTGCAACAAAAAATAGCCAGGCGTTGTGGTGGATTCCTGTAGTCTCTGCTACTCGGGAGGCTGAGGGAAGAGAATCGCCTAAGCCCAAGAGCTTTAGGTTGCTGTGAGCTGTGACACCATGGCACTCTACCCAGGGTGACAGAGTAAGACTCTGCCTCTGAAAAATAAAAGTAAATAAAAAAGATCTTTTCATCTAAACGTGCTAACAGAAATGAGTTATATACCTCCACCCTTATGATTTGTATGTTAAGAGAGTTGGTTTTGATTATTTCCACTGGTGAAGAAAGCCACAGAATTAATGGGTATAAGTTAACAGGGCATTTTTATTAAGTGGTTTCATTTCTCTGATATAGACAAATGCTTACTCCCTACTTTTATTTTGCTAGGACTGACCATAATGAACACTGAATTTGCTTGCTTTTCATTTTATACCTATGATAAATAATCACATTCTGTCCACACTACAATTATTTCTATTCTTAACCCTAACTCAAGAAATTTTAGGCTCCTAGAGAACAAGTCCATGTCCCATTAATCTTATATTCCCCAAGGCATTTTAGTACCTGATAATTCATATTAGAACTACACAATAAAGGCCTGTTGATTACAACTTAAATCACAGTAACATTTTCAGAGTGAAATGTATTTATTTTTTTAAGAAAAGTCAATAAATGTGACCTGCTTTCTAATATGTGAAAGTTTCTTGCAGAATGTTTACAAAATATTTTATAAATCTACAATTTTTTTTTTTTTTTTTTCAGTTTGTGGCCGGGGCTGGGCTTGAACTCACCACCTCCAGTAAATGGGGTCGGCGCCCTACTCCTTTGAGCCACAGGTGCCGTCCTATAAATCTACAATTTTAAATAACAGAACAAATTATAACTGTGTAGTTAGGCTTTTAAAAACTTGTGTAAAAACCCATTCTCTTTTCACACAGATAGAAACATTCCCGAAGTATAATATGCTATTGAATTACTAATGGTAATTTAAGTAATCTTTAGCTAAGCCAAAGGGGTCATCTTATGTACATAAAGTAACCATCTACTTATTACTAGGTTTCTTCAGATTTTTTTTTAAGACAGAGTCTCACTTTGTTGCCCTAGCTAGAGTGCCATGGCGTTATCACAGCACACTGCAACCTCCAACTCCGGGGCTAAGTGAACCTTCTGCCTCAGTCTTTCAGTCTTCTAAGTACATGGACCTACAGCGTGAGTCATGACGGATAGATAGTTTTTCTGTTTCTAGTAGAGACAGTGTCTTGCTCTTGCTCAGGCTGGTTTGGAATGCCTCAGCTAAAACAGTCCTCCCATTGACCTCCCAGTGTGCTGGGATTTAAAAATTAATACAATTTACCAAACAAAAAGAAAAGAAAAAATAAATCAGAAATCAATTACACAAATAACCCATCATTAACATTAATAGTATCACCTCCTGAGAAACGTTCATTTCTACTTTAATAAATGTTTATATGGTGACCCACTATGTAAAATTTTTAATATGACCTCCATGTAATAATTTACAGATAAGATTTCTTTTAATCACAAGATGTTCAGTTGCCAAATATTCTCTGCCATTTTCTTAAAAAATAAAAATTAAAAAAAACATTTCAAGATATCTAAATTGTTGGAGGAAGGGAGTAATACTACTCAGTATATTACTAGTAGGATGCAGTATTTAAATAAAGCGTGAAAGGGATACCAGAAAACGGAAGGTTTGGTAAAACTTCACAATACTTAAAGACAACAAAATTGTTCCCCAAGGTGTATACAATAAGCATAAGAATACTCAAATAATATCCAGTTTTCTGTGTTGTGATTTAAAGGATAATCATTCATATCGTAAATGACTTCTTAAAAATAAATCTTACCATTTATGCATTAAAACTTAATGTTGTGATGTGTCTCATTTTGAATGCTCAAAATAATTAAATTATAGGGAAAGGGGCAGGTATTACTTTTCTAAGGGGATTCAAATGACTCCATTAGATTGAATTTAGAGTTCTGCTCCAAGTTCACAGGATTTTTAAATAAAAACAAGGCTGTGCATATACACTTTAAAAGATCTTGCCAGATCTCTAATTTCTTGACTTGAAGTTTCTTTAGTCCTATCTTCTTCTTCAATGTGCCATTTTATCTTTTTCTCCCCACAAGCACACTCCCTTTCTTCTAACTCAGTAGTCC
This sequence comes from Nycticebus coucang, assembly GCF_027406575.1. Taxonomy (NCBI): domain Eukaryota; kingdom Metazoa; phylum Chordata; class Mammalia; order Primates; family Lorisidae; genus Nycticebus; species Nycticebus coucang. Next base: position 20,881,220 of record NC_069799.1, on the reverse strand, counting down.
ACAAATAGTTATTGAATGGCTACTGTGGACAAATATGCACTTTTGCTGTATTTGGGGCACTATATCATATTTGTTCTACTAATAATGTCAATCCTACCAAAGTCAGATTTCAGGTTTACTGTACACATATAAAAATAGGATACTGGGACACAGGATTTTTCTGAGTATTGTTAAATATTATGTCTCTTGCCTTGCAGCACTTTGGTGACAGCATTAAGCATCCATGCACTGTGTATGAAAACATACTTTTTGGAGGTGACTGCCACTCCTGAATAAAGCAATATCATCACAGGATTATCGTTTCATAATGGTTCCTTGTTGATTTTTTTCTAGGTATTAACACAGCACTTGAGTGCCTGGATATGACTACAGGAATAAATTTCTAATAGAATGTCTATGTTTTCTAAAAGGTAATGAAATGTATCCATAACACTAGTCTTTTTCTAAAGTGACAAATACAAATTGTATACATTTCCAGTTTATTATGATATGTTGTAAAGTATGAATACATTCTGGGATGGCTAAATCAAGCGAATTAACATAGTTATTATACCTCAGATATCTTTTTGTGTTGAGAACACTCAAAATCTACTCCTAGTCATTTTCTTTTCTTCTTATTTTTTTTAGAGACAGATTCTCACTTTACCGCCCTTGGTAGAGTGCCACGACCTCACAGGACTCACCGCAACCTCCAGCTCTTGGGCTTCCGTGATTCTCCAGCCTAAGCCTCCCGAGCAGCTGGGACTACAGGTACCCGCCACATCGCCTGGCTATTTTTTGTTTGCAGTTCGGCCGGGGCTGGTTTTGAACCCGTTACCCTTGGTATATGGGGCCGGTGCACTACTCACTGAGCCAGAGACGCCACCCTTTTCATATCTTTTTTATTGTTAAATCATAGCTGTGTACATTAGTACAATCAAGAGGTACAATGTGCTGGTTTCATATACAGTCTGAAATATTCTCATCAAACTGTTCAACGTAGCCTTCATGGCATTTTCTTAGTTATTCATTTGTATTCTGCCTTTAGTAAGTTTGACCTGCACCCATTCTAAGATGCACTGTAGGTGTGGCCCCACCCATTACCCTCCCTCCGCCTTAACCATCCCCCTCCCTTCCCTTTCCTTGGCCCTTTCCTCATAGTGTTATGCTATAGTTGGAATCATCTATTCTTTTCTTGCTAATACGTTTGAGTTCTCTGTGGATTCTGGTTATTAGACCTTTATCGTAGGTATAACCTGAAAATATTTTCTCCCATTCTGAGGGCTGTCTGCATGCTTTACTTACAATGTTCTTGGCTGTGCAGAAGCTTTTTAGTTTGATCAGGTCCCAGTAGTGTATTTTTGATACTGCTTCAATTGTCTGGGGAGTCCTCCTCATAACATATTCACCCAGGCCGATTTTTTCAAGAGTTTTCCCTGCACTTTCTTCAAGTATTTTTATAGTTTCATGTCTTAAGTTGAAATCTTTTATCCAGTGAGAGTCTATATTAATGAATGGTGAAAGGTGTGGGTCCAGGTTCAATGTTCTACAGTTTGCCAGCCAGTTCACCCGGCACTATTTGTTAACGGGAATCTTTTCCAAACTGAATGTTTTTAATTGGCTTGTCAAAGATCAAATAACGGTAAGTAACTGGATTCATCTCTTGGTTCTCCATTCTGTTCCAGACATCTACTTCTCTGTTTTTGTGCCAATGCCATGCTGTTTTGATCATTATGGACTTATATTACAGTCTCAGGTCTGGAAGCGTGATTCCTCCTGCTGTGTTTTTATTGCTGAGTAATGTTTTGGCTATTCAGGGTTTTTTCTGATTCCATATAAAATGAAGTATTATTTTTTCAAGATCTTTAAATTATGACAATGGAGCTTTAATAGGAATTGCAATAAAATTATATATTGCTTTCGTTAGTATAGACATTTTAACAATGTTGATTCTTCCCAGCCGTGAGCATGGTATGTTTTTCCATTTGTTAACATCTTCAGCTATTTATTTTCTTAAAGTTTCATAGTTCTTTTTGTAGAGATCTTTCACTTCCTTTGTTAGATAAATTCCCTAATATTTCATCTTTTTTGGCACTACTGTGAAAGGAATAGAGTCCTTGACTGTTTTTTTGGCTTGGTTATTGTTGGTATATATAAAGGCTACAGATTTATGGGTGTTGATTTTGTAGCCTGAGACATTGCTGTATTCCTTGATCACTTCTAAAAGTTTTGTAGTAGAATCCCTGTTGTTTTCCATATATACGATCATATCATCTGCGAAGAGTGAAAGTTTGATCTCTTCTGACCCTGTATGGATAACCTTGATCAGCTTTTCTTCCCTAATTGCAATGGCTAAAACTTGCATTACAATGTTAAAGAGCAATGGAGACAATGGACAAGCTTGCCTCCTTCCTGATCTAAGTGGAAATAATTTGAATTTAACTCCATTCAATATGATATTGGCTGTGGGTTTGCTGTAGATGGTATCGATTAGTTTAAGAAATGTCCGTTCTATACCAATTTTCTTAAGTGTTCTGATCACGAAGGGGTGCTGGATATTATCAAAAGCTTTTTCTACATCAATTGAAAGTCACATGGTCCTTATTTTTTAATTTCCTTATGTGATGAATTACGTTTATAGATTCACGTATATTGAACCAGCCTTGAGACCCTGGGATAAATCCCACTTGGTCATAGTGTATAATTTTGTTGATGTGTTGTTGGATTCTGTTTGTTAGGATCTTATTGAGTATTTTAGCATCTATATTCATTAGTGATATTGGTCAATAATTTTCTTTCCTTGTGGGGTCTTTCCCTGGTTTGGGGATCAAGGTGATGTTTGCTTCATAGAATGTGTTGGGTAATATTCCTTCTTTTTCTATATTTTGGAAGAGCTTTAGTAACATAGGTACTAGTTCTTCTCTAAAGGTTTGGTAGAATTCTGACATAAAGCCATCTGGTTCCGGGCTATTTTTCTTAGGGAAATTTTGTATAGTTGATGGTATTTCAGAACTTGATATAGGCCTGTTCAACATTTCCACTTCATCCGGGCTAAGTCTTATTAGGTGGTGTACTTGTAGGTATTGGTTGATTTCTTTCTGATTTTCATATTTCTGAGAGTAGAGTTTCTTGTAGTATTCATTAAGGATTTTTTGAATTTCTGAGTGGGTCTGTTGTTATTTCATCGTTACCATTTCTGATTGATGAGATTAGAGATTTTACTCTTTTTTTCCTGGTTAGATTGGCCAAAGATTTATCTATTTTATTGATCTTTTCAAAAAAACAACTTTTGGATTTATTGATGTGTTGTATAATTCTTTTGTTTTCAATTTCATTTAATTCTACTCTGATTTTGGTTATTTCTTTTCTTCTCTGGGTTTGGGGTTGGAATGTTCTTCTTTCTCCAGTTGCTTGAGATGTTGCATTAAGTTGTTAACTTCCTCTATTTCCCTTTTTTTTGAGAAAGTCTGGCAGTGCTATAAATTTCCCTTTTAGTACTGCCTTTGCAGTATCCCAGAGTTTCTGATAATTCCTGTCTTGATTGTTCTTTTGTTCTAAAAATTTTGTGATTTGCTTCTTAATCTCATCTATAACCCATCTATCCTTCAGCATAAGGTTGGTTAGCTCCCATGTTTTTGTATGGGTATGCAGGTTCCTGTTGTTATTGAGTTCAACTTTTATTCCATGATGGTCTGAGAAGATGCAAGGAATAATTTCTGTTTTTAAATTTGCTGAGGTTAGATTTGTGGCCTAGGATGTGGTCGATTTTTGAGTATGTTCTGTGGGCTGATGAGAAGAATGTGTATTCACTTTTGTTGAGATGAAATGTTCTGTAGATGTCTTTTAAGTCCAGATGTTGAATGGTTGAGTTTAAATCTAAAATTTCTTTGCTTAGCTTCTTTTTGGAGGAGCTATCCAGCACTGCTAAAGGGGTGTTAAAATCTCCAACTACTATCTAACTAGAGGAAATCAAGTTGCTCATGTCTGTTAGAGTTTCTCTTATAAATTGAGGTGTGTTCTGGTTGGGTTCATAAATATAAATAATTGAAATCTCATCATATTGAGTATTGCCTTTAACAAATATGAAGTGTCTGTCCTTATCCTTCTTTATTTTGGTTGGTTTAAAGCCTATTGCATCTGCAAATAGGATGGCAATGTCTGCTTTTTTCTGCTTTCCATTTGCCTGGAGTATAGATGACCGTCCCTTCACCTTGAGTCTATATTTGTCTTTTAATTTAAGATACGATTCTTGTATGCAGCAGATATCTGGCTTGAGTTTTTCTATCCAGTCAGCCAACCTGTGCCTCTTTATAGGACAATTTAAACCATTCACATAATTGAGAATATTGATAAGTCTTTCGAGTGTTTAGTGGATATTTTTAATCCTTTTGCAACTGTGGAAGTTGGAATTTGATGAAAATTTTGTAGTGGGTTTACTTTTGTGGTGGAGGATTACACTGCTCCTCATGGAGGATAGGTCTGATAATATCCTGGAGAGCTGATTTAGTTATGGCAAATTTCTTCAACATGTGAATGTCATTGAAGTATTTAATTTCTCCATCATAAATGAAACTCATTTTAACTGGGTACAGGATCCTGGGTTGAAAGTTATTTTTTTTAAGAGAGTAAAAGTCGATGACTATCCTCTTCTAGATTGAAAGGTGTCAGCAGAGATATCTGCAGTTATTCTAATATTCTTGCCCTTGCAGGTGATTGTTTTTGTTTGTCTGGCTGCTTTCAGATTTTTCTCCTTCATATTAACTTTAGTGAAATTGATTATTATGTGTCTTGGGGATGTCTTATTTGGGTTCAGTCATACTGGAGTTCTGAAATTGTCTGCTATCTGAATTTCAGAATTTCTTGGCATGTCTGGAAAGTTCTCATTTATAATCTCATGGAGAAGAGACTCTGTGCCTTGTAAGCAAATTCATCGCTTTTGGGGATCCCTATAAGATGAATATTAGTTTTCTTCGAATTATCCCAGACCTCTGTGAGAGAGTGATCTGTTCTTGTCCTCCATTTCTCTTCCTCTTTGAGAGTTTGGGAGCGTTCAAAAGCTTTGTCTTCAATGTCAGAAATCCTTTCTTCTGCTTGCTCCATTCTGTTACTGAGGGATTCTACTGTGTTTCTCAGATCTTTGAGGGCTGCAACTTCTTGTCTCAATGTGTCAAAATCTTTGATCATTTGGTCTTTGAATTCATTGAACTCTTGAGATATCTTTTGGGTTACTTCTTGGAATTCCAATTTGATCTTTTTTGCTATCCAGATTCTGAATTCGATTTCTGACATCTCAGCTATTTATTTGTGCATGGGATCTTGTGCTGTGTCTGCCCCATTGATCCTTGGAGGAGTTGATCTACTCTGATTATTCATATTGCCAGAGTTTTTCTGTTGATTTTGCCTCATGATTGTTTTTCACTGTTGTCTCTAGCCATCCACAGAGTTGGGAAGGTGTTTCACCAAGATTAGACCCCAGCAGGATCACTCTATTGTTGTTGGATCTTTGTAGAAAGTGACCTTGTGTAGTTCCTCTGGGGCTGCCCCAGCCAGGGAGTTCTGGTTGGGAAGAGGCTCTGGAGTGTGCTACACCTACATCCAGCAACAGGGCAGGAGGTGGTGCGCACAGTTCTGGGAATTCTTGGTGCCTAGTGACTTTGGCACAGAGAGCCCAAGGCTCCAACTATTTCTGGTCAGGAGAAGGGCTCTACACAGAGGCAGGGAGTTCTCTGGAGGACACATGGCTACCAGTGTCCTTGGCCAGATGAACAGGCCAGTGGGGAGTCAGAGAGTGTACAGAAAGGAGGATGCAGGGTTGCGCAGCTCCCGCAGTTACTGGTCCAGGCATGCAGAGGCCTGGTGAGCATGGGTTGCAGGTTGGGGGTTGTGGTGCAGCTCTTATGGAGGTCCAGGTTGTGCCAAGCCAGGAGTTTGAGGTTGCTATTAGCTGTCATGCCACAGCACTCTACCCAGGGCAACAGCTCAAGGCTCCAGGGTGCCAAAACTGGTCTCACTCTGCTCCTGAGGGTTAAGCCTATAAGGCAGCTCAGTCCCCGCCTTTAGGCTGTTCAGTCACTAGGTTACTAGCTACTGCCAGATCCTTTCTCTGTGACCCTGAGGTCAGAGCTTGCCAGGGCAGTTCTCCCACAATGGCTCCCTGTGGCCTACAACTGAACACTATTAGCTCCGTTTGGCTTAGTGGCTCAGTTTGGGGCCCTAGACAATGCCCAAAGTTCTCTGCACTCCTGCTCAAGCTCGCTCCAAGGCAGTTCAACTGAGTGCCAAGTCCTAAAACACTGAAACAGTTCACAGGTAAGGCCTTTCTGGTTTGCAATCTCACTGCTGCTTGTACTTCTGGCTGCCAGCGGGATTAGTTCGATCAAACACACACAACCATTTGCCAGTTTTCCACTGTTTTCATCCTCCCGTTGGGGTCGAGAAGTCCCTTGCTGACTCCCTGTATCCTCAAAGGGATGATTATAGGCAGATCCCACCAGCCAGAGATGCCTGGAGTCTTATCACCCCAGACTCACCGTGCCCTGTTGCAGAGAAGCTGTTACTTGCAGCCATCTTGGATTGTTCCTGGATGCCATCTTTTAAGACACATCCAAAATTCAATTCATTTGTTCACTTATTCTTTCCAGAGGTTATCTGAGCCAAAGTTCAAACTATTAAAAACTATATTCATGCTATCCCCTTCCATGGCCCATCAAATCTCCCTTCTCCTAAATGAACTCCTACATCTTCCCAGATACCAGGCCTTACTTATTCTTGGTGTCTGCCATCCTTCGCTCATACCAGTCAATCATTAGATTGATTCTGTCTTCTTCCAAAGACTTTCTTATTCACTCTTCTATTTCCATTTCCATAACCTTAAAGCCATGTTTGTGCTTTTGGTAATCACCCTTATTCAAGTCCCCTTTCCTCCCATTCTTAGTGTTAGTGCAAGTGTTTTATTTATTTATTTAAATATTTTATTTAGACACAGAGTCTCACACTGTTGCCCAGGCTAGAGTATTGTGTTATTAGCCAGTTCAAAGCAACCTCATCTTCTAGGTTCAAGTAAATCTCCTGCCTCAACCTCCCAAGTGTCCAAAACTACAGGGATCTGCCACAAGGCCCAGCTACAAAGTGACATCTTTAAAGGCAAAAGTGCACATCTCACAAACTTGCTTCATCCTATCAATGACACCATTTGTTAGGGAAAAGAAAATTACCACATGATTGCAAGAGGGACTTTACCTAACAATTGCAATCAGTGAAACCTGGCTTATTGCACCCTCAATGAATCCCCAACAATAATAAAAAAAAAGATAAAAGAAAATTACCAAAGTCTCAGTGAATAACCTAGATATCCCCACATGATCTGACCCATGCTAACTCTTAGCCCTACCCTACCCTTATCACATACTCATCCTCGCCTCACTGACTACAGGCTTCTTTCAAATTTTCAAGCAGATAGCTGCCCTATCCTCAGGGTCCCATGTCTGTACTTCCTGTGTTCTGTTACCCAGCCAAGTCTCACTCATATCATAGGTCTCTGCTTAAACAACATTCCCTCTTAAGAATGGTCTTCCTGGTGGTGTCTGTGGCTCAGTGAGTAGGGCGCCGGCCCCATATGCTGAGGGTGGTGTGTTCAAACCCAGCCCCGGCCAAACTGCAACAAAAAAATAGCCGGGTGTTGTGGCGGGTTCCTGTAGTCCCAGCTGCTCGGGAGGCTGAGGCAAGAGAATCACGTAAGCCCAAGATTTAGAGGTTGCTTTGAGCTGTGTGATGTCATGGTACTCTACCTGAGGGCAGTAAAGTGGACTCTGTCTCTACAAAAAAAAAAAAAAAGATTGGTCTTCCCAGATCAGTGCCCAGTGCCCGTAGCATGGTGGTTACAGTGCATGCCACATACACCAAGACTGGTGAACATGTTCAAACCCAGTCCAGGCCAGATAAACAATGACAACTTCAACCACAAAAAAATAGCCTGGCATTGTGTCAGGCACCTGTAGTCCCAGCTACATGGGAGGCAGAGTCAAGAGAATTGCTTAAGCCCAAGAGTTTGAGGTTGCTGTGAGCTGGGTACTCTACCAAGGGTGACAAAATGAGACACTGTCTCAAAAAAAAAAAAAAAAAAAGAACAGTATTTCTGTTAGTGTCCAGAATTTTTCCTGTAGAACAGGAGTCAAAATGTAGTAACTGAGTAATTAGTTCTTTCCTCTGTCTCCGCATCTAGAACATAAGCAGAAACACCCAGGAGGGCAAGGTCTACATGTTCATGGTTCACTGTTAGATCCTTTGGCATTTTGCACATAGGGAGGCTTTTTTTTCTTTATTGTGAAAAAAACCACATAGTGTAAAACCTTCCATTTTAAAAATGTATTAAGGTACAGTTATGTTAGCTATATTCTCACTACTGTGCAACACATCTCTAAAACTTTTGCATTTTGCAAAACTGAAACTACTTAAATAATTCCCTATTTTCCTTTCTCATGGTCCAAGGCAACCACAATTCTACTCTGTTTGCATGAGTTTGACTCTTCAGATGCTTCATCAAGTGGAATCATACAGTGTTTGTGTTTGACTAATTAGCTTATGTCACTTAACATTATGTTTTCTACATTTATTCATGCTAAAACATATGAAAAAAATTGCTTTTTTAAGAGTGAATAATATTCGTTTATGCATATATACCACACTTTCTTTATCCATTAATGGACACGTAGCTTATGTCCACCTCTCAGCTATTATGAATAATGCTGCAATAGGCATGAGTGTCCAAATATCTCTTCAAGGTCTCACTTTCAGTTTTTTGGATCTATACCCAGCAGTGGGATTGCTGTGTCATATGATACCTCTACTTTTCATTTTTATGGAATTTCTGTACTGTTTTCCATTAACAGCTGTACCATTTTACGTTCCCACACACATTACACAAGAATTTAAATTTCTCCACATCCTCGTTGATATCTCTTATTTTCTTGTGATGACAATGGACAGGGTCTGAGATGGTTTATAGGTAACAAGCATTAGTTAATATCTAGATATGGTGAGGCAACAAAAATAAATAAAGCAAAGTCTCTATCTTCAAAGAGTTCATAGGGTCATAGCAAGAAAGAATAATACACACATAAAATTTGTAGTAAATTTGTAGACCACAGGCAGAAAAATTACCAAATCCCCTCCCTATAGTAGGCTGACATTCAGGAGTAGAATATAAATTAGACACATACGTTGGGAGTTATCAAAATAAAATATAATAAATCTAATTATGTAAATATCATTCTTACGCAAAACTAGTGTTCCAGAAATTCTAAATTTCTTTTTTTTTTTTCTTTTTATTGTTGGGGATTCATTGAGGGTACAATAAGCCAGTTACACTGATTGCAATTGTTAGGTAAAGTCCTACTTGCAATCATGTCTTGCCCCCATAAAGTGTGACACACATTTAGGCCCCATCCCCCTCCCTCCATCCCGCTTTCTGCTTCCCCCCCATAACCTTAATTGTCATTAATTGTCCTCATATCTATCAAGATTGAGTACATAGGATTCATGCTTCTCCATTCTTGTGATGCTTTACTAAGAATAATGTCTTCCACTTCCATCCAGGTTAATACGAAGGATGTAAAGCCTCCATTTTTTTAATGGCTGAATAGTATTCCATGGTATACATATACCACAGCTTGTTGATCCATTCCTGGGTTGGTGGGCATTTAGGCTGTTTCCACATTTTGGGGATTGTAAATTGAGCTGCAATAAACAGTCTAGTACAAGTGTCCTTATGATAAAAGGATTTTTTTCCTTCTGGGTAGATGCCCAGTCATGGGATTGCAGGATCAAATGGGAGGTCTAGCTTCAGTGCTTTGAGGTTTCTCCATATTTCCTTCCATAAAGGTTGTACTAGTTTGCAGTCCCACCAGCAGTGTAAAAGTGTTCCCTTCTCTCCACATCCACGCCAGCATCTGCAGTTTTGAGATTTTGTGATGTGGGCCATTCTCACTGGGGTTAGATGATATCTCAGGGTTGTTTTGATTTGCATTTCTCTAATATATAGAGATGATGAACATTTTTTCATGTATTTGTTAGCCATTCGTCTGTCATCTTTAGAGAAAGTTCTACTCATGTCTCTTGCCCATTGATATATGGGATTGTTGGCTTTTTTCATGTGGATTAATTTGAGTTCTCTATAGATCCTAGTTATCAAGCTTTTGTCTGATTGAAAATATGCAAATATCCTTTCCCATTGTGTAGCTTGTCTCTTTGCTTTGGTTATTGTCTCCTTAGCTGTACAGAAGCTTTTCAGTTTAATGAAGTCCCATTTGTTTATTTTTGTTGTTGTTGCAATTGCCATGGCAGTCTTCTTCATGAAGTCTTCCCTTCACTGAAGTCAATATCTTCCAGTGTTTCTCCTATGCTTTCTTGGAGGATTTTTTTTGTTTCATGCCTTAAATTTAAGTCCTTTATCCATCTTGAATCAATTTTTGTGAGTGGGGAAAGGTGTGGGTCTAGTTTTAGTCTTTTACATGTAGACATCCAGTTCTCCCAACACCATTTATTGAATAGGGAGTCTTTCCCCCAAGGTAAGTTCTTGTTTGGTTTATCAAAGATTAGGTGGTTGTAAGATGCTAGTTTCATTTCTTGGTTTTCAATTCGATTCCAAGTGTCTATGTCTCTGTTTTTGTGCCAGTACCATGCTGTCTTGACCATTGTGGCTTTGTAGTACAGACTAAAATTTGGTATGCTGATGCCCCCAGCTTTATTTTTATTACTAAGAACTGCCTTAGCGATACAGGTTTTTTTCCAGTTCCATACAAAATGCAGAATAATTTTTTCCAAATCTTGAAAGTACGATGTAGGTACTTTGATAGGAATGGCATTGAATAGGTAGATTGCTTTGGGAAGTATAGACATTTTAACAATGTTGATTCTTCCCATCCATGAGCATGGTATGTTCTTCCATTTGTTAATATCCTCTGCTATTTCCTATCTGAGGATTTCATAGTTTTCTTCATAGAGGTCCTTCACCTCCTTCGTTAGGTATATTCCTAGGTATTTCATTTTCTTTGAAACTATGGTGAAGGGAGTTGTGTCCTTAATTAGCTTCTCATCCTGACTGTTATTCGTGTATACAAAGGCTACTGACTTGTGGACAATGATTTTATATCCTGAAACATTACTGTATTTTTTGATGACTTCTAGGAGTCTTGTGGTTGAGTCTTTGGGGTTCTTTAAGTATAAGATCATGTCGTCAGCAAAGAGGGAGAGTTTGACCTCCTTTGCTCCCATTTGGATTCCCTTTATTTCCTTGTCTTGCCTAATTGTATTGGCTAGAATTTCCATCACTATGTTGAATAGTAAAGGTGACAGAGGACAACCTTGTCTGGTTCCAGTTCTAAGAGGAAAAGCTTTCAGTTTTACTCCATTCAGTAAAATATTGGCTGTGGGTTTGTCATAGATAGCTTCAATCAGTTTTAGAAATGTGCCACCTATGCCTATACTCTTCAGTGTTCTAATTAGAAAAGGATGATGGATTTTATCAAATGCTTTTTCTGCATCTATTGAGAGGATCATGTGATCTTTATTTTTGCCTCTGTTAATATGGTGGATAACGTTTATGGACTTGCGTATGTTGAACCAGCCTTGCATTCCTGGGATGAAGCCTACTTGATCATGATGAATGACTTTTTTGATGATAAGCTGTAATCTATTGGCTAGGATTTTGTTGAGAATTTTTGCATCTATACTCATGAGTGAGATTGGTCTGAAATTTTCCTTTTTGTTTGGGTCTTTTCCTGGTTTTGGTATCAGGGTGATGTTTGCTTCATAGAATGTGTTGGGAAAAATTTTTTCTTCCTCAGTTTTTTGGAATAATTTCTGGAGTACAGGAATAAGCTCTTCCTTGAATGTTTGATAGAATTCTGGAGTGAAGCCATCTGGACCAGGGCATTTTTTTGGTTGGAAGATTTTTTATTGTTTCTTTGATCTCAGTGCTTGAAATTGGCCTGTACAGGAGCTCTATTTCTTCCTGGCTAAGTCTAGGGAGAGGGTGTGATTCCAAATATTGATCCATTTCCTTCACATTGTCAAATTTCTGGGCTTAGAGTTTCTGGTAGTATTCAGAGATGATCTCTTTTATCTCTGTGGGATCAGTTGTTATTTCCCATTTATCGTTTCTGATTGGGGTTACTAGAGATTTTACTTTTCTATTCCTCGTTAGTCTGGCCAATGGTTTATCTATTTTATTTCTTTTTCAAAAAACCAACTCCTTGTTTCATTAATTTTCTGAATGATTCTTTTGTTTTCAATTTCATTGATCTCTGATTTGATTTTGGATATTTCTTTTCTTCTACTGAATTTAGGCTTAGATTGTTCTTCTTTTTCCAATTCCATAAGATCTCTTGTGAGATTGTTGATGTGCTCTCTTTCTGTTTTTCGAATGTAGGCATCTAAAGTGATGAATTTTCCTCTCAAAACTGCTTTTACAGTATCCCACAGGTTTTGGTAGCTTGTGTCTTCATTGTTGTTATGCTCAAGGAAGTTAATGATTTCCTGTTTTATTTCCTCCTGCACCCATCTGTTATTCAACAGAAGATTGTTTAATTTCCATGCTTTTGGGTGGAGTCAAGCATTTTTGTTAGAGTTGAGTTCCACCTTTAGTGCCTTATGGTCTGAGAAGATACAAGGTAAAATTTCAATTCTTTTGATTCTGTTGATATTTGTTTTGTGTCCCAGGATATGATCAATTTTGGAGAATGTTCCATGGGGTGATGAGAAGAATGTATATTCTTTATCTTTGGGGTGGAATGTTCTATATGCGTCTATCAAGCATAGTTGTTCTAGGGTCTCATTTAAATCTCTTATATCTTTGTTTAATTTCTGTTTAGAGGATCTGTCCAGCTCTGTAAGAGGAGTGTTTAGGTCCCCTGTTATTATGGTATTATCAGATATCATATTGCTCAGACTGAGTAAGGTCTGCTTCAAGAATCTGGGAGCATTTAAATTGGGTGCATAAATATTTAGAATTGAAATGTCTTCTTGTTGTAGTTTTCCCTTGACCAATATAAAGTGACCATCTTTGTCTTTTTTGACTTTAGTTGCTTTAAATCCACATGTATCTGAAAATAAGATTGCAACTCCTCTTTTCTTCTGAATTCCATTTGCCTGAAAAATTGTCTTCCAACCCTTGACTCGGAGCTTTAATTTGTCTTTTGAAGCCAGGTGTGTTTCTTGCAGACAGCAAATAAATGGATTGTGTTTTTTAATCCAATCAGCCAGTCTATGTCTCTTCAGTGTGGAATTCAAGCCATTAACATTTATGGAGATAATTGATAATTGTGGTAGTATTCTATTCATCTTATTTGGTGAGAGTCCATTGCTTAGCTTTATCTTTTGCATCAGTGTGGAGGTTAGGTTCTGTCCTTTGATTTCTGAGTTCTTACTTTGCTGCTGATCCATTGTGGTGGTCAGTGTGCAGAACAGGTTGAAGTATTTCCTGTAGAGCTGGTCTTGTTGTGGTGAATTTCCTCAATGTTTATATATCCATAAATGATTTGTTTTCTCCATCAATTTTGAAGCTTAGCTTAGCAGGGTACAAAATTCTGGGCTGGAAATTGTTCTGTTTAAGTAGATTAAAGGTAGATGACCATTGTCTTCTTGCTTGGAAAGTTTCATTAGAGAGGTCTGCAGTCACTCTGATGGATTTGCCCCTGTAGGTCAACTGGCGCTTACTCCTGGCAGCTTGCAGAATCTTTTCTTTTGTCTTGACTTTGGACAGTTTCATCACAAAGTTTCTTGGACAAGCTCGGTTACAGTTGAGGCAACCTGGGGTCCGATATCCCTCTGAAAGCAGTGTGTCAGAATCTTTGGTAATATTTGGGAAATTTTCTTTTATAATATTCTCTAGTATGGCTTCCGTTCCTCTGGGGCATTCTTCTTCCCCTTCTGGAATTCCTATAACTCATATGTTGGAACGCTTCATAAAGTCCCATAATTCTGATAGTGAATGTTCTGCTTTCTCTCTCTTCTTTTCTGCCTCTTTTACTGTCTGAGTTATCTCAAGAACTTTGTCTTCTACCTCTGAAATTCTTTCTTCTGCATGGTCTAACCTATTGCTGATACTTTCCATTGCATCTTTAATTTCCCTAATTGACCGTTTCAGTTCCTTCAGGTCTGCTATATCCTTTTTATATTCTTCATATCATTCATCTCTTATTTGATTCTGTTTTTGGATTTCCTTTTGGTTATTTTCCACTTTATTAGTAGTTTCTTTCATTGTTTCCATCATTTCCTTCATTGTTTTCAACATTGTATTCTAAATTCCCTTTCTGTCATTCCTAACATGTCTTTAAAGGTGGAATCATCTGCAGTAGCTACCTCATGGTCCCTTGGTGGGGTTGTTCTAGACTGGTTCTTCATGTTGCCTGGAGTTTTCTGCTGATTCTTCCTCATGAGTGATTTCTTTTATCTGTTTCCTTGCCCTAATTTTCCTTTCACTTCCTCTTGCTCTTTTAGTTCTTGTGCCTCTGGACTAAGGGTTACAGGACCAGAAGGGTGAGAAGGACCAGAAGGGTGAGAAGAGCAAAAAAGGGATGAAAGAAAGGAGGACCGAGTGATGAGAAAAAAAGAAAGATAGAGAAAGGAGAGGTGGTGGGTATAAGGAATATTGACAAAAAGAAGAGAGGCACAGAAAGAGGGAGACAGGGCAATATAGGTGTACAGTAGGGTACTTTGACACAACCTTAAAAAAACCCCACCTTCTGGGGGTGCCCAGTTGGGTGGTTCCCTTGAGGTCAGCAGCTCTTTGTTAACCTGATCAGACACAGTACCCCACCTCCACCAAGTAGAGAGGAAAGACAAAAATGCTATAAACAGAAAACAAGCAAACAGAAGCAAACAGAAAACTTTATGGGGATAAAATTGGGTGAAATACCAAATGATAGCAGTAGAAACACTATCAAAAATGAAGTTCTAGTTATTAAAAATGCAGCAATGGAAAATTATAATGAAACTAGAAAAATTGAGAAAGAAAAAGGGATCTGTATGGAAAAGATTGAAATTAAAAAACAAAAGAACATCAACAACATCAAAATAAACAAAAAAAAAACAACCAGACCAAAAAAAAAAAAAGAAAAAAATACACAACCAAAAACAAAGCACTTTGTATATGTTATTGAATATTGTCTGGGCAACACGTGGTCTTCTGGGGTATGAGATGTTAATCACAGTTCTGATACGACTGGTGGCTGCTGATTTCTCAAACCCCAGCTGGTAGACACCCTAAATCTCTCTTCAGCCTACTTAAAAGGCACTTTGAAGTTGTAAACTTGCTGAGCAGAAGCTTTCCCAGCTTTCTCACTGGAATCACTGCTGAAGTGGCTGTCCACTTACCCAATGTGCCAAAACCGGTCTCACTCTGCCCCTGAGGGTTAGGGCTGCAAGGCGGCTCAGACCCCAGCCTTAGGCTACTTGGTTGCTAGGTAATCCGCTCCCACCCATTTCTAGCTGTGTGACCCTGAGGGCAGAGCTTGCCGGGGCAGATCACTGACAATGGTTCCGTGTGACCCACCGCCAAACACTGTTAGCTCCGTCTGGCTCAGTGGCTCAGACTGGGGCCCTAGACAATGGTCAAAGTTCTCTGCACTGCCGCTCAGGCCCTCCCCAAGGCAGTTCAACTCAGTGCCAAGTCCAAGGACACCAAAACAGTTCACAGGTAAGGCCTTTCTGGCTTGCAGTCTCGCTGCTACTGAACTTACAGTTGTGGCCGGGTTTCGATGGATTGAACACACGAGACCACTTGCCGGTTTTCCACTGTTTTCGTCCTCCTCTTGGGGTCCAGAAGTCTCTCGCTGACTCCCTGTATCCTCATAGGAGTGATGATAGGCAGATCCCACCAGCCAGAGATGCCTGGAGTCCTATCTCCCCAGACTCACTGTGCCCAGATGAAAGGAAGCTGTTACTCGGCCGCCATCTTGCTCCGCCTCCCAGAAATTCTAGATTTCTTAATGTAGCATAGTCTATTTCTACTAACAGAACAGTCTATATATTCGAAAACATACTAAATTTTGTCCCTCTTTTACAAAGATTAAATGCTCATATGAAACTACCAATAGGTAAGTTCAAAAATTTAGATAACAATAGCCAAATTCTCACCACATTCTTTTTTATGCCTTTGAAGGCCAACAGATGAGCACATGTGTGGAAACATTATTAAGATCAACTTATAATTTATAGCCTCAAAAATGTCTAGTTTAGTCATACATGTTGTTACTTCTGTGAAGAGTGTTCTACATACAGACCTAGTAAGGATACTACACACTCTTCAGCAGGCAGGCATGCAGTTTAATTGTCTCTAGTCTAAACATGAAATTAAACCACAAACTAAATATCAAGATTAGAAAAGTAAGCAAGTTCAGAAAATGTCCTGTTTTATAATGCCATCCTTCTTACCCTGTATTTCATTAGTGGGACAGGTAAATACAAACAATGATGTCATGTAGGCAAATAAAATGCACACTCAGGTTTCTGTACTCACCCTTCTTTCTCCTTTCTGTGATTTGAATGTTAGGTCTCAGACAGTAATCCCTTTCACTGTCACCAGGAGCCTTGGGTATCCTCACATAGAATCCCTCCAATGTGTATCCATCCCATGTGTCAGGCACCCTTAATACCCACCATGCTGGTGCCTACACAGTGTGAGCTGACTTAGCCATCCTTAGCAACAAAAAGGCAGACTGAGATATTGAAAACCAAAAGTTTTATGCCATTTTTAAAACTCTATGTTGTTTTTATGCCAGAACACCAATTTTCAATTAATGACGATTTTATTCTGTCTGCTTACAAGTGCAAAACACTCCGTTACAAACAAACCCACAAAACATATGGATCATTTTCTCTACACAACATAGTTTTTCAATATTTACCCAATTTCTAAGGTGAAGTCTTGATAATACATATGTTATTTTAAAGATAAATTTTATGCTGATAAAAACTTGTTATAAAAAGTTCTAAAAAGGTAAAAATAGACTCAAAATCACTTACTTTTTCCACAACATTGTCATAAAACATGAGCCCAATATAGTCCCTTTCCAGAAAATCCAATTGTCACATATGTTGTTCAATAATGCTTGTCCCTGTGAATGTTTCCAAAGTAAAAAGCAGCCGCCTGTTTACTTTTCAAGCACTAAAGATTCCTTGAGTTCTGTAACTAAAGAGCATACTGGCAGATCTATGATATACTGTAAATTAACCTAACATATTTATTTCCTAATTTTCTGCAATATAAAAGTGATTCATAATCCTTTTCACTTTAGCCCTTATACCTCCCACACATAAAAAAGCAGAAAATCTAAAGTGAAATCATAATAAAATACTCTCTGCTTTATTGATACTAGTCCCTGTAACAAAAAGGACTAAAAAGACACTATGCCAGCAGTTCATTTACTTATGTTAAAAACGGTACAAAAAATCTGTTCAGACTGATTCCCTCTATTCCTTCAGGTGGCTCATGACATATGTACACTGAATAGTCCCCAGGAAAATCAATCAGCTCCATTATTCAATATAGCCTAAATAATTTATTCTACCAACACATAGGTTTGACGTTTCACTTTTTGCCATATTTGTAGAACAGAATTTTCTTTGTTTTTTCCTACTTCCAAAATTAACATTTTTATTAAATCAAGAAAAGATTCACTGTAGAAAAGTCAACAAGGGTTTTAACAGAACAAAATATACCTTTTTTACAATATATGTAGATATTAACAGCAAACTACTTCTGAGATTTGCTTTTATGTTCTTTTAGTTATTTTAAAACAAGCATAAACAATGTAAATTAGTAGGGATTGTACTACTATTGACGATTACATGAAGAGCTAATCCACTCTTCAACCTTTATCTGTGATTTAGAACATCTACAAAATAGTTTATGATTCCTACTAATGAACAAATTCAGGTTTGACCAAAAAGTAGCAAAACAGAGTTGCTGGTAGAATCTGTCTCACCATATCATGTGCACCCATTATCTTTTAGAATAAGAAATAACCACCATAGAAATAGTTAATTATGTGTGTGTGTGTAAAATCAGATTTTAAGTTGTAACAGTGGCTAACTAGATCAGTTATCATGTAACTGTCATTTTTTAATTTTTGTGATATACATTTTAATCACAAGACATGAGCACTTCAATACGCTATTGTTTGCTCCTTTTAGAAATTCTTTCTTTTTTTTTTTTTTGTAGAGACAGAGTTTCACTTAATTGCCCTCGGTAGAGTGCCGTGGCATCACACAGCTCACAGCAACCTCCAACTCCTGGGCTTAGGCTATTCTCCTGCCTCAGCCTCCCAAGTAGCTGGGACTACAGGCGCCCGCCACAATGCCCAGCTATTTTTTTGTTGCAGTTTGGCCGGGGCTGGGTTTGAACCCGCCACCCTCGGCATATGGGGCCAGCGCCCTGCTCACTGAGTCATAGGCGCCGCCCTCCTTTTAGAAATTCTTAATAGAAATTCCCTAGATAACACTGGTTGCTATTACAGCATAATCTAGTGAAGGTTGGCAGTGATCAAGTAAACACAAATTAAAATCCTAATGTGATTTACCATACATATGATTGGTCAAAAGTAATAAGTTTGATAACAAGATATGCTAATGATAATGTGGTAAATACAAACTTAAATGGCTGCTGGTTACAGTGAAAGTTATTGGCATATTCACTTTGGCAGCATCTGTGAAAAGTGAAGTCAAACTTCATCAATAATTTCACCACTGTCTGTCTACCCTAAAGAAACTTATGATCAAGTAAAATGTTCAAAAATATAGATTCCCTAACTTTGAGGATAGGTAGAAAAAACAATGAACAAGGGGCCCATTGACCCAAGTTCAGAAAGTCATTCTTTTCTATTCTTTTCCCTGCATAGGAGCTGCCTTGTCCCTTCTGTCAAGGGAGGACACAGCACTTGCCCCTAAAACTTGGTGAAAATGCAAGAAGAGAAGCCATCTTGGAAGCAGCTCCTCACTAGATATCAAATTTCCTGGCTCCTTTGACTGGGACTTTCCAATCTCCAGAACCAAAAACAATTAATTCCTGCTGTTTATGAATGACCCAGGCTGAGGCATTTTGTTATGGCAGCAAGAATTAAGACAAGGATTTTCAATCCCCTTTTGCTTCTCCTTATCTTTAAACACAATTGAAATATCAAAGTGATCGGGAGGCTGAGGCAAGAGAATCGCCTAAGCCCAAGAGTTAGAGGTTGCTGTGAGCCGTGTGATGCCACGGCACTCTACCCGAGGGCGGTACAGTGAGACTCTGTCTCTACAAAAAAAAAAAAAAAAAAAAAAAAAAAAAAAAGAAATATCAAAGTGAGCACAAGAACCATAAATCATCTCAATATATAATAAACTACGGTTCTACTTGATACACTTAAGATGTTATTACCAAGCAGAACTCTTTCACCGTTGTTAAAGTAGAACTTCTATTTTTAACAAGAATGTCAAAAGTTAGAAAAATGTTAATAGAACACCAACTAGACCACATTTGAAACCAGCAAGATAAGTCCTATGTGGGGCAGAAGAAACAGTATCATTCTGTGCTCAGGTCCATGAGCTCTAGAATCAAATTACCATTGCTACAATATTGATTCAACAACAAACTAGCTGTGAAACATGGGACAAGTTGTTTAATACCTCTATCCCATATTAGTCATGGTAACACTGGCTATACTAATGATGCCTACCTTACATAGTCTCTTAAGTATTAAATGAAATAATCCATCAAAGCATTGCAAACAGTTCTTCAGTAAACAATAGCTTTTAGTATATGTCATGTAAATGAAGTAATTTAGTTGTAAAAAGCAATAAACTCTTCTGAATGACAAAATGATAAGGTACTGAAGGCTTCCAAAATGACATTGGCTTCTGTCAGCATCAATATTAAGGAATTATGCTTTGAAGATTATTGGTGTTTTCTCATTAAATGAAACTATATAAATAAGCCTGATTTTAGCTATTATCTGTCTCAAGATAAAATATTTGGAGTTACTCTTCATTATTCGGAAACACCAACCTACTACCATAAGGTCTCCTCAGGAGAAACATCTTACAGCCAGAGGTAATAATCAGAATATTTCATGACCATTCAGAACAAACACCAACAGTACACAGGACTGGAGGACATTGTCCCTGCTTATCTTAAGGGTCATGTAATTTTGTTTGTAATGGAAATGACTTAGTTCTATTCTTTTAATACAAAAGTATGAAAAGTAGATTACAGGAACTTGGTGAAACATATTCACTGTGCCATGCCATGACCACACGTCACTACAGCTCTCCACAAAGCTCTCTGTCTCACCTCCACCCCACAGAGGTATTTCAAACCAGTTAAGAGGACCACAGTACACTCCATGATCTGGGTCTTGTTCCTGCCTTTTGCAGAGGCCTCTGCTTTTATCTCAGTCTTTTCTGAAGAGGAAGACCCTACTTTGGTTATCATCGTTACAGCTTATGCTGCAGATGAAACAAAAGCATAAAATGGTACTTTATAAACTGTCTCAATTGTAGTTTTGGCAGAGTGGAACTAGAAAAGGTGAGAAGGGGAATAGAAGAGAGATAACAGGGAGAAATCACACAACAGGAAGGTTCAAAAACACAGGAGAATATGGTAGACTGACTGGTAGTCTGACTTTCAGAATTCTGTCTGAGTCACAGAACCCAAGCCAGCATCACAATAGAATTCTAAATCGAGACAGTTACACCTTAAAGTGAACAAGACCATAGATATTACTGTTCATTAGTTTCAACTAGTTATACACAATAACTGACCCCCAAAGTCCAGTTTTTTATAGGGTACTTACTTTTTTGTATACTTAGTATTCTTCATTCTATATGTGGTAATAGGAAAATGTTATCACCAAAGAATTGAAGACTAATTTTATTGCAAATTTACACATTAAAACGAAAATCTACCACAATGCCAGGCGTTATGGAAACAAATTTTAAATATGGTGTGTCTAAAAGCAATAAAATTAAATCTAGAACCAAGATATATCATTTTGTGTTCCAGTCATATCATTTTTGCCATCACTGTTCCAATGCAAAAGTTAATATTCTGAGAATGGTACTCAAACTATTATCACACTTCTAAAATTTCCATCCTGTCAATCTCACTTACTCTTTTCTTTGTGTACATGATGATAAGACAAATGTCTACGGACCCTAATCCAAACCAAATGAAGGAATTCTAGAGAAGAAAAAGCGTATTTAATGATTGATTTTTATCTTGATTTTATCGCAACTCATGGAAACAAAATTTAAATTAAATCTGAAAATAACTGGTTGGGTAAATTTACACAGGCAAAGGGACTTTCGAAGTGTGGAAACAACTGCCATAGAGAATAGGCAGGGTCTGGCAGACGGCAGATCATACTTTGTTTTCTCTAGTCATAAAAGTCCTAGCACCCTGGCCAAGGAGTAATGCCCTGAATAACTTCAAAAGTGCTACAAATATAGAGCTAGGTGTGATGACTCACACCTGTAGTCTCACTGAAGTATTTCTGAAAATATGTATTATATGTGAAACACAATGAAGATTACGATTACTTAGAACTACACCTCCCAAACACAACATGATGAGTTGTGCCCTCAGCTACTGGGGGAGAAGAACAACATACATTTTCAATCACAAGAACTCTATAAGAACTCTGGGTCCACCTTAATGTATCCACTTCTGAGCCATTCAGCAAGAAGCAGAGTTGCCAGGTTTCAGGGGTTGGAGGGATGAAGGAGAAGCAGTAAGTGTTGTACCCACCGAGAGTGGAATTATAGAGAAAAGCCAGCACACTAGGCATGAACTAAGCAAGCTCCTTTATTGGGCCGGCCAGAGCGGGCTCAGGCAGATAAGTCTCTTGACCTCTTAAAAGCAGGGGTGCAAGGTTTTGCTAAGGCACTTCAAGTGTGGGATGGGAAGCCCCAGTGTAAGCAGAATTTTACAGAAGCTAATATCTGCAAAGTTAGAGCTATGGGGAGGGGGCTTACAAGGGACAGTGAAGAACTGCACACAGGTAGACCAGACAGACTTGTGACAGGATTGTGGTTTCACAAGATTTTGTAGCTGTCACAGGATTTTGCAGCTCTGAGTTGCTTGCTCAAGGAGCTATTTTGGTTACAAAAAGGAAAGTGAGGCTGCAAATTCTTAACAAAATGGAGTATGTCTGTTTCACTTGTTCAAAATGGATGGAGTTAGGACTTCACCGTCCCCACAGGTCTTACCCCCATATCAAATTTTCAATGTCTGAGTCAAACTCTAGACCCTTATTCTAAGGATATAAAATCATGTTGGGCATTAATCACCATGAGTTTGATTGCAGCCAATCGAGTTTTTAGGAAATTGATGAACCAGGGTACACATACATCTGGGGCAATACATGTACTATAGCACAAATGCCTTCCTGCTGAAGCAAGCTGCTTGTAATATATTGGGTTAAGCCCCTAGTACAAGCTAGCCAAGTTCTGTTTGAAGCAAAGTAAGCTAAAGATGGTTTTAAATCTTGAGTATAATTACATACTGTGGCCAAAGAGGATTTATTGGTTAAGCTGCAGCCTGGGGTTTGGAGACAGCTCGCCTGTCCAGTCACATCTCCTAAAGGAAGTGGTGGGGCTACTTGGGTACAAGACGACAGGTTCTTGTCAGTTATTTGGAGGGCTAGCTCACCTAACCCTACATAATATGGGGTCCTGGGTGGTAGGGATAACTAACAATCAGAAGCTAACCTAGGTTGAGTTACATTTAAAAGATGATGCATACTATCTAACATGCTTAGTAAAGTAAGGAGCAAGGGGAGTTGCTGGTGTGGTTTCTTCTCAGGCATGGGGATCATGACCTCTGGTTTAAAAGAGTTGAACAGTGGGTCCTATACTTTGGCTAGTGACCCCACTGGTCTCATGGGAGTCATGGGCAGATGAACTAACTGAATTAAAACCTGAGTCACCTCAGACTGGCACATGTAGAGTTGGAGCTTCCAAGTCTGTTTGTGTCACCAGACTCAGTCATTTGGTTTTTGCACCTGGATTGAAATTGGGTTACATGTTCAAGGTGTTGATATGCCCAGCAATCTCTCTCAAGGTACCTGTGACAAGCCTCTGGTCCTTTTACAGTGACATACTTGGTATTATGAAGGGGAAAGGCACTGCTCTGTAATAGGGGTGCAAGATGAGTGATGCCACATCCATGCTGTATGTAATTGGAGTAGATTCTCATCTGCCCACATGACCAGGATTTTCTGTAATGGGCTGCGTGATATGGACCTAATAAGTTGTACAGGACAGTGTAGAAAACCGGGCCTACAGAACTCTTTTGCCAGGTTGTATTAGCTAAGACCTCCTCGTTCCTGTTAAGTGACAAAATAAGAGGAGGAGGAAGCAAGGTTTAAGGAGAAGAGGACATGTACCCATAGGAAGTAGATTAAGATTTTTAACAGTCTTAGCCTGAGGAAGTCTTCTCCTGGGACTGCCTTCCAGTGGGTTCCACTGTCTCACGTGGTTTTCTTTACCCAGGAGTTGTGGATCCATGCTGACAAGCCGTTGATTCTCACAGCGATTGGGATAGTGGGGATGACAGTGAAAAGGCCTTGTCGCTGAAGGGTGAGTCTTTCTTTCTGGAATGATTTGACATACACTTGATCCAGGCTAGAAGGCACTTTCGAGGTTCTGGTTAGTTCCTCTGGAATCCTGGTGTCTCGAATCTGGGATTAGATGTCTTTCTGGATCTGGGAGAAGGACTGGAGATACTTTTAAAGTGTATGGTTATTTATTCCTGCTAATTAAGGATCATGTACTTGGGGAAGCAATTTGGGAGGCCTCCCATACATGTTTTCATATGGAGTAAAGCCAGTGCTCTATGGGGTACTTCTTGCTCTAAGGGTGGCTAAGGGCAGGAGCTCTGTCTGCTGTCCAAAAGTCTCATGAAAGAGTTTTGTTAGTTTCTTTTAGGGTCCAGTTCATTCTTTCTTCCTCTTCTGAGCTCTGTGATCAGTAGGCACAATGGAGGTTTCACCGTATACCTAGGGCTTTACTGATTGCTTGGTTGAAGGCAGAAATGAACTCTGGCCCATTATCTTAGCCAATTGAAAAAGGTAGTCCATACCTAGGGATTATCTCATTTAGAAGCATTTTTTCTGTGGTTAAAGCAGTTTCATTTTGGGTGGGGAAAGCTTCTACCCACCTCTAGAAGGTGTCCACTAGCACCAGGAGATATTTATATCCTTTACTGGCAAGATGAAGTTCATTAAAGTAAATTTCCCAACTGTCTCCTGGCACATGTCCCCTGGGTGTATTCCCACAGGAAGCCTTGTTCCTACCTTGGTGTTGACCTTTTCGCAAGTGATGGATTGGGCTGCTGTGGACTAGTTGGTTTTGAAAGTCCTTTAAATACATATCTGGGTCACAGTAGCTCTTGTGTCTTCTTATATCCTAGATGGGTGGTTGTGTGTTTTTGCTGGACTAGGGATCTTTCCACTGATTCTGGCAAATATATCTGGCCCCCTGGCAGTTGCAGCCAGCTAGTGGTTTCTGTTGCCCCCAGGCTGCTAGCATGTTCTCTTTCTTTTTGTGAATAGTGAAGCATAGTGATGACACGAGGATCTGGAAACAACACTCCGGTGTCTGGTAGTAATTTTTGAGCTACCTGAGATGGTTCATTTTTGGCTCTGCAAGCCTTTTATCTTGCTGTTTCATTTAGGAACTCAAAGGGTTTCACCAGTATCAGAGCCACTTCTCGGGCGGTTTTATCTGCCCGGTGGTTGTGTGTGGTCATTGGGGTGTCAGACTTCTATGGCCTTGTCAATGGATGATAGCAACCTTCTTCGGAAACCAGAGGGTGTTTAGTAGCACCAGAATTTCAGTTTTATTTTTAATAGCCTTACCAGCTGATGTCAGTAAGCCTCTCTGTATATTTTTCCTGTGGAACATGCCAAGCTGAAGGCATATTGACTGCCAGTGTAAATGTTAATGACTTTGACTTTTCCCCATCTGAGAGCCTGTGTGAAAGCAGTCAGTTCTGCTTTTTGTGCTGAGCTGTTAGTGGGAAGAGCCTGTGCCCAGAATACTTCCTTTTGTGTGGTCACTGCCACTCCTGCTTTCCGGGAGTCTTCCCATACGTAGCTGCTGCCATCTGTGAATACTGTGACCTCAGCATTTGAAATGGGTGTGTCTCACAATTCGGTGCACCAGTGCTGGGAGTAGTCTAGGACGCCTTCACAGTTGCTCACGGGCTCTATTGAGTCATCATCAGGTATCAGTGTAGCAGGATTCAGGTTTTGTGTCTGAGTAAACTGGCTGTTCAAGTAGAACATGGCTGGCTGTTCAAGTAGAAGGCCTTGATATTGGGTAAGCCTGGCATTTGATATCTGGTGACCCGCAGCCCCTTGGAGCAGTGTTTCCGTGGTATGAGGAGCTGTCAAAATTAAGTCCTATCCCAGAGTTAATTTATTCACCTCACTCAACACTAGGGCTATGGCTGTGATGCTCACAGAGAGCCTGGCCACCCACAGGCTTCCTGGTGTAGGCATTTAAACAAATAAGTCATGGGCCACTTCCATGGCCCGAGAGTCTTGGTCAGCATACCTTTTGAAACCTCTTGTTTCATGTATAAACAGGTGGACTGAGGGCTGTTATGAGGGCTTGTTTCAAAGGTTTAAAGGCCTGGTCTTCCTGGTCTGTCCACTGCAGGGGTCCATCTCCACCAGTAGCAGCAAACAGGGGTTTTGCAGTCTTAGGCAAACCACAGATCAATAGCCAGCAGTAACTCGCTGTCCCCAGGAATTCCCAGACTTGCCATTTGGTTGTAGGAGTTGGGATTTTCAGGATCACTTGTTTTCTTTCTCTAGTCAGCATCAGTTGTCCTTTGGACAACATGTACCCAAGGTACATCACCTCTGTCAAGCAGAGCTTCACTTTCTTTGCCAACACCATGTAACCTAGATCTTGGAGGTACTGGAGGAGGTCCTGGATCATTCTAAGCAGTCTTCATAATTTGTAGTAGCCAGCAGGATGTCATCAACATATTGCAAGAGAACACAGTTCATATACCTGTCTTTGAAGATTTTCAAGTCTTTTCCTAAGGCTTCTCAAGAGAGGGTGGGAAAGTTTTTGAAACCCTTGGGGAGCCTTGTCCAGGTCAGTTGACATTCTGGACTTTGTGTCGGTCCATTCTGCTAGCTGGTTGGGGCCAGTGAGATGCAGAAGAAGGCATTCTTCAGGTCTAAGACTGTAAACACCTAGAATTATGATGGGAGGAGACTCAAGAGAGTGTATGGGTTTAGAACTGTCAGGTGAATGGTTTCCACCTGCCTTGTCTACCTCCCAGAGATCTTTCATTGGCTGGTAGTCTGACATCCTGGCTTCTTGAGAGGAAGGACTGGTTTGTTTCAGGACAACTGGCAGGGAGTTAAGATTCCAGTTTCTAGTAGATGCCGGGCATGGGGGGGTTATCCCTTGTTGGGCTTGCTGGCTCATCCGGTACTGCCATACCCAAACCAGGGAGTCTCCAGCAACGATCTGGACTACAACTGGGGGTGGTGCCTGGCCAGCCCAGGGGGATTTGATTCTGCCCACACTAAGGGGAAGTCTTTTTGTAGCTGAGTCAACAGTGTGAGGGCTGCTGGTTTTGCAGACTTTGTGACCCAAATCTCTGCCCTCATGATTCCTAGTTTTCTACTCTTGAGCACATCTGACATTGGGACATTTCATAAAGGCCAGATTATCAACTCGAATTTGCTCTTCTAACCAATTCATTTGCTTATGCCATTCAGGGATGTCCTCATGAGAAGACTTACACTACTCCTTTTTTCCTGTAGTCATATTTGGAGAAGTGATTGATTACTCACTTGCCAACTGGAAAGGCAAAAGTTGAATATTTTACCAAGGAGAAAATCTCACCAAATAAGGTATTACTGTGATTGGTGAACGCAGAATGGGGACCAAAGTTCCCACTCTTGGCAGGGGAGGACACCCCCAGAGAAAGAGACAATTGAAAAGGAAGCTGAAGGAGTCAGAACAAAGAAAAGTCAGCTATTTTACCTTTAAGCTAGCCATTGATCAGTTTCTTATCTCGACATGTTTCTGGCCTTTCCTGAAACCCTGACCTATTGGGGATATAACTTACTCCAATACCCTGCTGATTTGTGAACACTCTGAGGAATGTAATGGTCCTAAAAGAGACTAAGACAAGACCTAGAATAGATACCCCTTCTAGGTTGTTTCCTGCTCATTAAACAGACAAAGCAGATACCCCTTGTGGAGATTTGCATTGCTAGGTCAGAGACCAAGGGAACAGCTTGAGTCCTGAGATATGGGCATGAACTTTTAACATTCCTTATGGCAGAGGAAACTCCTCTGTGGTGGTGATGAGAGGAAAATGCCTCTCTTCCACTGATTCCTCAGAGGAGATCCACAGCAGTTGTGTTTTACTATACAGAGAACTGGCAGAGCTTAACACCTCCCTCGGAATCTGTGTGTGTAACTTCAGACAGGAGGCTTCCTTTGTACAAGACTTAAGTTTCAGATGCTCAAGTTCCAAAACTGCTCAAATCTTTAAAGTTATTAATAATAACAATAGGAGCTGATAAGCTCACTCAGGGAAACTGCTGGTGTCTTTTTTCCCTCCCTCAGCTTACCAGCTGGGCAGATAGATTTCAATAAAAGCTGTGTGGAACAAAGACTCAGGGCCACTCTCCAGAGGCCATTAACAGGAGGTGGTTCACTGAGCTCCCACCTTTGAAAATTATATTCTGTGTCTCGTGTCTCTTTCTTTATTGTCATTTCTAACTTTATAGTTCTTCCATTGGTAGTGCCACTTGCATAGGTTTTAGCGAACTCTGTCCCCAGGGTGGAACCCCGACAATTGACACTTACACCAGCCTGCTTCTTGGTTTTCCCTTTTGAAGACCAACCTTCCCAAACATCATTTAGTTCTCCCTGCCTCAGGCCTGGATCCTTTTGGGAACCTCCATGTCATCAGTCTAACCAAGATACACATTTTATATCCAAGGTCATATAATAGTAAGCACTGAGGAATGGGATTACCTGGGCCTTTCACCTTCCATACCAGCAAATGCTATGAGCTAATAGAAAGAATGTACAGGCTGATAAAGAAATCATTAATTAAGGATCATGTTTTTACATTCTTATTCATTCTAGGTTTTGATAACTATTCTGTTTTTTTGCAACTTACACAGACTCTTTCTGAGGGATGGTAGAATACATTGAGGAAAACTACAGGAAGGTAGATACAATTTAAACTTTTTTAAAAGGAAAGGGATGAGATCTGGTAATGCCATAGGAACTCCTTACAGTTTCTCACATTCATATGCATCCCTGGGTTAAAATCCCCACCTTAGTATGTTGAAACCACAGTAGAAAATCATGTCCTATTTAGGAAAACTCCTATTTAATAGTCTTATTAGTAGGCATATACTCAACAAAAAAGCAAAAATCTGTCAGAAAACAAAGTGGTTGAGTGTGGAAACTAAAAAGGAAGCATTGAAAAGATGCCCCTTATAGAACTTTAATTTTACAAAATGTAGCTTCACATAATTGGGAGAGATTCACCTTCACTGTTACTTTTGTACTGAAAAAAACTGAGTCTGGCCAAGTGATCCTTAACTGGTATCAGAGGGCTAGGCTGAGAACATCGAAGAAAAAAACTGACATCCCAGGAAGCCTGGGAAGAGGTAGAAGGAGTTAATTTGAAGAGCTAGAAAGGGCTTTGAAAAGCTTTCATGTATTCTTGAGAATATGAAATGCCAAGCTCAGATCCAGGGAGGGACACATGATCTTACAAGTTTTGGGAAAGACCTAATAAAGACCTAATTTACCATGTTTAGCTGAACTTCCTTCTCTGTGTAACAGAAAGCAAAAGCAAAAGAGAAATTGTTAACTGCTTTTGTGATGTTAAAGGTATAGCCCTTCACAAAGCTAGAGCACTATATTTAAACAGCAAGACTTTTGTGACCACTCAAAATAAAGACTATAAATAGATCAGACTAATCAGAATAATCATAATAAGCAAATAATTGCAACCCATAACACGGGCAACAAAGAATGGAGGATAATCTGATTTCTAGAGATACTGTATTATACTATTCAAAATAGCCAGTTTCAACAATAAAAATTGACTTATGCAAAAAAAACCCAAATATGTGTCATTTAAAGGAAAGAAAAAAATGTAAGATAGTTTCTTGAGAAACCACAGACATTGTACTTACTGAACAAAGTTTTACATTGACTGTGTTAAGCATGTTTGAAGAGCTAAAGAAAGCTATTGACAAAAAGTAAAGAAAATGAGTAGAACATTATTTTACCAAGTAGAGTATATTAATAAATAAATAGAAATTTTGAAAAATCAAACCAATTTGTGAGCAGAAAAGTATAAAAACTAAAATAAAAAAATTATTTAGTGGGGATTAACTCAAGGTTTGAGCAGGCAGAAGAGTCCATGAACTCTACAAAAGGTAATCACAACAGTATACTAAAAGTCAATTAAACACAACAGAAGGAAGTAATGGAGAAGTGGGGAAACAAAACTCCCAGATTCTCTAGTTATCACCAGTGTTGAAATAGTTCAAGGTATCAAGTTGACATTTGTGGTACATCACCTAGAATTAAGGTTCTCTCTGATATTACATCGTGTCTTGACATCTGGAACTAAGAAGGTTTCAAATGCTCTAACTGCAGATTCCTCAACTCTTTGGATAACTTCTTCTAGCCATCAATCAGGGAACCACAGTTTTTTTTAATTCCTTAGAGAAATATTTTTGCCATACCACAGATTTTTTTTTTTAACAAATCAATCACATCTTGCTGCAGAAAGTAGGAGTTATCTCACCCTCTTGATACTACAAATCCTCTTCTCACAGTCCCTAATTATTCACTCTGCTCTCAATTGCTACCCCAGTGTGGTTCTATATAGTGTCCAGTGTCTTTCTCCATAGCATGAGATGCTATATAATTAATAACCTACTGCTAATGTTATCTGTTTGATGCCAGATGTCATGTGTCCTTAACTCTAGAAATCAATTCCTTCCTCCTCAAGGTGGTAAACAGAAGGTAAATAAGAAAACACCACCTAAGTGTTGTGGGGCAGGAGTGTAAGGGAGAGCTCTATCCACCGTTTCCTTTGATGCAAAGACCATGGGAGTGCAGTGATGGATTAAACCTATCTTTCAGGATGGGAATGGAAGTCACAATCCTGTTCAACGTTTCTCTACAAACACTGGGAGAAGCCAGGCCTCAATATATCAGGTTGGGGATGAAAGACAGAGTTTACACCATATTTTATGCAGCCCTAACACAGTGAAAAAGATCAAGTCTTATTCGCATGTGGTCTTTGCCAGAATGTGAACACATATGGTCAGATTATTGCTGTCTGCATAGGCCATTCTTAGCTCCTTTGGCTAGAGAGAGAGCAGTTTATGATACACACACACACACACACACACATATCTATAGATATATATCTATTATTTTTTGTCTTTTAAAATCTGTTTTATTTCTCAGATTGCAGTGTTCTTCATAACTGTATCAGAATATAGAGATAATTAAACAAAGAGAATAATAAAACAAAAAATATCCAGGGAAGTGGTCCTGAGAACAGTGCTATTTTTCTAAGCAAATCAACCTTCTTTACTATAACCTTCAGAGTCTTTTGACTGATGGTTTATAGATTTTTACAAGCCTCATGCTACAAGTTTTGAGAATAGAGCTGAGGTTGCTTACTCCAGTTTGTCTAGAACCAAAACTTTTGGGGTCTGAAGGAAGTTTTGAGGATTTGAACTCTATTTTTACTTAGAGGAGCTGCAATTCCACCTCTATAGTTCATGCAGTGCTGGGATCCCATCTGTTCTTGTACCTTCTAAACTGCTACAGAGCCCTGGATCCTTGGACATCTCCACACACGTGCAACATATAGGGTAACTACACTTACCCTGGACTTAAACGGAGAATGTTTGTAGAATTTGGAGCTCACCTCCTATGTATTTCTCTTATATTGGCTATCTCGGCATTTCAGTCTCTCAGGAAACCCTGAAATGGATCATTTTCTATAAACCAAAACTCTGGGCTTTCTGGCACCATATAGATTGAAAGGAAAAGGGGAATTTAGAAAATTTGAATTACATGATTGACAATTGATTGAAATATGGTCATAATGTGTTAGAACATCTACACAGACAAAATCATTGTGGGTGAGACTTAGAGAGAGATCCATGTATAGAGCATCAAAAGAGCCATAAAATTATATTTCTTCTAGGGTACTTACTTGTGATATAATGACGTGAACCAACCTGCTTGACATTTGGACTTGGAAGGAAGCGGAATACCAGATAATGGGCCCACGCAAGATTTGCAGAGTGGGAACTCTGATTTAAACATAGTTCAGGATCATCAATGACCAAGACTTATAATTAAATCATGGAGATGTGGGGAGGATGTGTGGAGGGAGGGTAATTGGTGGGACTACAGCTATGATGCATCTTACAAGGGTACATGTGAAATGTACTAAATGTAGAATATAAATGTCTTCACACAATAACTAAGAAAAAGCCGTGAAGGCTATGTTAATGATGTTTGATGAAATATTTCAAATTGTATATAAAACCAGCACATTGTACTACATGGTTGCATTAATGTACACAGCTATGATTCAATAAAAAAAAGGGGGGGGGAAATAAATCATGGACACAGAACCTAGAAAGAGGCCAGTGGGGATCATTTGTTTCAGCAGACACATTGAAATGTCTGATGTGGTGTTTTACTTGTTTAGAAGGTTGGAACACTTAGAGAATTTTCTTAATAAGGACTGAAAACCCATGAACCACACAGGACAAGTTGACATAGAAAAATTAACTCACATAGGAACATGTTTAGAACCCAGCTGTTTCTACTCTGTTGTTTTCCAGGAAGTAGGAAAGTTCAGTTTTCCCACTGGTGATTCTCCTTTCTAATCATCCCAAAGTCAAGGTTGTTTGGCTTCTAATAGTGACATGACACTTATGAGCCTGGAGGCAAATGAGTTGATGTCGTGCCTACCTTATAACTACATCTTAAGAGCTACATCTAAAACGCATGAACTCACTTTAAAGACTCAGCTGGGTAGGGTCTCATTTCTCATCTACATTAACAGGGAGAGCTCAGAACTGAGGTGGGTGGTGAAATAAGAAAGGATTCTCTAAATGAAGTGTTAAGAGAATTCTCTTTTCATAATATTACTTACATGTTAGTGAATTATAACTAAATACAGTAGTTCTTCTGAATCTCAAGAGGCAACAAATGTACAGATTTTTTAAAGGACTTTTAAAATTCTGTAATGTTGAATTTGTTAAATTGTGTTTGATTTTTCCTATTTTATTATTTTTTTTAAACTTTTGCAGGTAATTAGATTAAATTTTATCCATTAAAATACCAGATTTTTTATTTAATTGAAAATTACTTACATATGCTTCTTGATAATTTTAAGTTTGGAGGCATTTTAGTATATTCATAGTATTTTAGGACTTAATAAAATTATAAAATCACAAAATGTGACATATTTTTGATATTTTAAATTACATGTATATACTTTTTTTTTTTTGAGACAGAGTCTCACTATGTATCCCTGGTAGAGTGTGTGGCATCACAGCTCACAGTAACCTCAAATTCTTGGGCTTAAACAATTCTCTTGCCTCCAGCCTCCTAAGTACCAGGGAGTAAAGGTGTCTGCCACAACTGACAGCTATATTTTGTTGTTGTTGTTGCCATTTTTGTTTAGCAGGCTTGGGCTGGGCATGAACCCACCAGCCCTGGTGTATGTGGCCGGCACCCTAAACACCAAGCTACAGGTGCCGAGCAAAATTACTTATATTTTTGAAGATGACTGTGAGAATAATTTTGTTCTGGCTTGGCACCTGTAGCTCAAAGGCTAGGGCACCAGCAACATACATTGGAAATGGTGGGTTCGAATTCAGTGTGAGCCTGCCAAACTACAATGACAATTGCAACCAAAAAATAGGCAGGCATTGTGGCAACCACCTGTAGTCCCAGCTACTTGGG
Source organism: Nycticebus coucang (assembly GCF_027406575.1). Lineage (NCBI taxonomy): Eukaryota > Metazoa > Chordata > Mammalia > Primates > Lorisidae > Nycticebus > Nycticebus coucang. Next base: position 20,848,187 of record NC_069799.1, on the reverse strand, counting down.
AGGCTGAGGCACGAGAATCACTTAAGTCCAAGAGTTGGAGGTTACTGTGAGCTGGGATGCCAGGGCACTCCATCCAGGGAGACAGCTTGAGGCTCTGTTTCAAAAAAAAAGAAAAGAAAGAAAGAAAGAAAGAAAGAAAGAAAGAAAGAAAGAAAGAAAGAAAGAAAGAAAGAAAGAAAGAAAGAAAGAAAGAAAGAAAGAAAGAAAGAAAGAAAGAAAAAAGAAAAAAGTAACTTGTAGCATTTTTTCTATTATGCCATCATACTTGCTATTAGAGAATTATTTTTCTGGCTATAATAAAACTATCTGAAACTATCACTTTATGCCATCATCCAATCTCTGTAGAGTTAATGTGTACCATACAATAGAGATGGTTTTCATATTCAATATGATTTTATGTATCTCCAAAAATAAATTCACTTTTATTATTTTATTTTCTAAATAAATAACTTATAGGAAGTTTTATGTGTATTCGTTTGACTGACATAGTGATGAGAGAATAATGATTTGACACATTTAAAAGATAGAATAACCTATTATTAAAATAAGAACCCTCTTATTTTTTTCCATAATGTTTTGTCTGAAAGTTTCAGATTGTTGTTTACCACATTAAAACATATATTCACGGGCAGCACCTGTGGCTCAGTCGGTAAGGCGTCGGTCCCATATGCCGAGGGTGGCGGGTTCAAACCCGGCCCCGGCCAAACTGCAACCAAAAAAAAAGCCGGGTGTTGTGGCGGGCACCTGTAGTCCCAGCTACTTGGGAGGCCTGAGGCAAGAGAATCGCTTAAGCCCATGAGTTGGAGGTTGCTGTGAGTTGTGTGAGGCCACGGCACTCTACCAAGGGCCATAAAGTGAGACTCTGTCTCTACCAAAAAAAACAAAACAAAAGAAAAACATATATTCACAAATGCAGCAAGTAAATTTTTACTTTATTTTTTTTTGAAATTCACAAGAATATGTATGAATTCATGTGAATAATGTCCTCTAGCATTTATTTATTTTTTAATGGAAGATAAAGAGAATGGAGTGAGAATAATTGGAGAACAGGAAGGAAATATATAAGTATTAATCTTTGTGACTTATCAAACTCTTAAGAAACTGAAATATTTAAATACCTCTATTTCTCTGAACAAGAGAACGTAGGGTTTTTGTAAAGATAAAAATCTAAATTTTGTGCATTTTGAGGGAATTTTGTATGAAAAGAGGAAACTCAACTGATCGTGATGAGAATACATGGAGAAAAACGTCACATTCCTCCAAACTTCAATTTCCAAATTGGAGATACTCAGATATATTGATGTTTTCCACAGTTGATACGATGCTCATCTTTCATTTCCTATGATTAACATACTGACAAAGGTTAAAAAAAGGTGTGCTATATAATTTTTGGTATTCTCTTGGGTGTTTTAAGCAGGATTTTTAGTTGTGTTTAAAATTTGTAGCATGGGATTTGCTACTAAATTATCCCATGTTTTCTGTCTCTGAAATATGCAGTGTTACTTGTTTTTGTTCTGCTTTTCCTGTGGGACAGCTAAGCATTACTTGTCACAAAATTATCAACATCTTTGTCAGCCAGCACTGTACATGCAGCTTCAACAACACTAAGTCCAATTGCCAAAAGTTAGTAGAAGCGTTTTAGTTATTCAGTGATACTTGACAATTTTGTTAATTTTTTTGCACATTAACGTTTTATGATTTTTCAAACAAAACAAATTTTGTTAGAAAAGGTGTTTTTTTCCTCTGAAATCGACACCCATTTTTTAGATTGTCAACTATTGCCACTGAGTCTTCAAACACCTCTACCTTGTCCCTTTTGATTCTCAAGGTCATTCTGTGCCATCAATGCACAGTCATAGGTCTTACAGTTCTTCTTAGAGAATGAGGTATAATTCATGTGAAAATGACACTTTTGATTAATATAAATATAAACAAAATATTTTATTATGTAAACTGTATATTTAAGTCTACATCAGGCAGTGTGCAAAAATCCCTACACAAACGATGTTATTAAAACTAAAATAATACTACACTAAAATTTGTATCATTATCAAGATAAGAGAAAAGATTTTACTAAACTTCATTACTTTAAAAACATATTTATTTTAACAATCATATTAAAATAAATAAAACATTTGTCTTATGCAAAATAGCACTTGATTTCCTATAAATAGCTTCTTTCTTTAATTACAGTTCTCCTCTTCATGTCATTTACCTGATCGGAGCCCTCAGGGATGACGTTCTTTGTTTCTGGTCCATTTAATGGTTTTATCTTTTCTACCATTACCCATGAGTGTGCATGTACTTTGGAACATAAAATAATGATTGCCTGAACTAAAATTCAGTATAATGAGGATGAACTTGTTCCGTAGGGTTGGCTCCTGAGGGTTGACAGGGGTCCATGCTCAGCCTCTGCAGTTCATAATTGTCACTTCTCATGGTGGGAGTCAACATATGCATTCAGACTTTTAAGGAATTAGTAGATCAGAGAGAATTCAATTTTTCTTTGTAGTCCAAAAAACACATAGATGACCTCAATGTCTGTTTTCCTATTCCATTTATTATTATTCTCAGTTGCTATTACATTGCAAAACTCATAATTCTTTTTTGTTGGAGTTTGCAAATTTATAAGTAAAAATGTAGTGCAGACATTAAGGTTACAATTTTGATAAAAGTTACTTTTCTTGGTGTATTAATGACACTTATTACGTGTTTGCTTTTATCAGATTAATTAATTTCCAAAATATGTAATGACATAATTACACTTCTTCTATTAACCCTAATCTATGGGAACTATAATTCTTTCCTGTCTAACTTCAGCATCAATTCCCTGAAGAGCCTCACTGGAGAAAGACACCATTTGATGATCAGGCAGATTATCTCTTTCTTAGTATGTGAAAGTCATTTGCAAAATGAGGGCCATGAATTAAAGGGGAGCATATGGATACCTCTTGGATTTAGAAACAAAACTTTAAAAATTTGCATTTGTTATTTTATATAGGTACTTTTATCTTTTTGTACAAAGTGTGATATACTTAAAAAACACTTTAAATGCATATATATGTGTGTATATATATATGTATGTATATACATATATACTTTCCATATGGTAGCATGCTTTGCCTGTTTGTTTTTACTTGTACTAGAATGTTGTCCCCACAATGAGAAGGCAATTATGGCTTTACATGAATATCATCCTGTACCTGTTCCATCCCTAGGGTCTTAATATGACATTAAAACCCAATCATTCAGCTGTATATTGGTTGTAACTATCTCTTCTTTCCTTCTTACAAATAAGGTAAATGTGTCTCTTTATTAAATTAACCTTCCAGAGGAAAAGTGAAACTGATTTAATCAACTTTACAATATCTCCTATGCAAACTTATATGTATCATGTGTTTTATGGCAATGTTTTACCACATTCATTATTATCTGAGGATGAGCTGAAAACATTAACTCTAAACATTTCTGCATTGCCCCACACATTTCCATTTATAGTCCAGTAAGTATAGTTGTAAATGATTTTGAAGACGTAATTGCGCACTCATTAATCTCACAGTTTGTATGAATGTGGTCTTTTTAATTCTTCTTCTTTTTTTTTTTTAACTAAATCATAGCTGTTGTACATTAATGCAATCATGGGGTACGATGTGCTGGTTTTATATACAATTTGAAATATTGTCATCTAACTGGTTAACATAGCCTTCATGGTATTTTCTTAGTAATTGTGTTAAGACATTTATATTCTACATTTAGTATATTTTACATGTAGCATTGTAAGATGCAGCGTAGGTATGGTCCCACCAATTACCCTCCCTCCACTCATCCTACCCCCTCCCCTCTCCTTTCAATCCTCTTCCCCATATTCTTGGGCTATAATTTTACTTGGGCTATAATTTCCAATTAATGGAAACCATAATTTAAGGGTCAAAGGAAGTTATTTGCTTCTTTGAAATGTTTTCCAACAGTATAGATTTCATGAATTAGATCCTCCTTGCAGATAACCTGGTTTCATAGTAGGGCTGAGTATATTGGATACTTTTTCTTCCATTCTTGAGATACTTTGCTAAGAAGAATATGTTCCAGCTCCATCCATATGAACATGAGAGAGGTAAAATCTCCATCTTTTTTAAGGCTGCATAATATTCCATGGTGTACAAATATCTTAATTCATTCATGTGTTGATGGACACTTGGGTTTATTCCACGACTTAGCAATTATGAATTGGTCTGCAATAAACATTCTGGTACAAATATCTTTGTTATAATGTGATTTTTGGTCTTCTGGATATACACGTAGTAGAGGAATTGTTGATTCAATGGCGGGTCTATATTTAGATCCCTGAGTGTTCTCCAAACATCTTTCCAAAAGGAACATATTAGGTTGCATTTTCACCAGCAGTGTAGAAGTGTTTTCTTTTCTCTACATCCATGCCAATATCTCTGTTCTTGGGATTTTGTGACATGGGCTAATCTTACTGGTGTTAGATGATATCTCAAAGTAATTTTGATTTGCATTTCTCTGATGATTAAGGATGATGAGCATTTTTTCATATGTCCATAGGCCTTGCTCTTGTCTTCTTCAGAGAAGTTTCTCTTCAAGTTCCTAGCCCACCCTGAGATGAGATCACTTGTTCTTTGTTTGCTAATACATTTGAGTTCTCTGTGGATTCTGGTTATTAAACCTTTATCAGAGACATAACGCGCAAATATCTTCTCTCATTCTGAGGGCTGTCTGTTTGCTTTACTTACTTGTTCTTGGCTGTGCAGAAGCTTTTTAGTTTGATCAAGTCCCAGAAGTGTATTTTTGATGTTGCTTCAATTACCTGGGGGAGTCCTCCTCATAAAATATTCTCCCAGGCCACTTTCTTCGAGAGATTTCCCTGCACTTTCTCTTAGTATTTTTATAGTTTCATGTCTTAAGTTTAATCCAGTGAGAGTCTATCTTAGTTAATGATGAAAGGTATGGGTCCAGTTTCAGTCTTCTACAGGTCATCAGCCAGTTCACCCAGCACCATTTGTTAAATAGGGAATCTTTTCCCCACTGAATGTTTTTAATTGGCTTGTCAAAGATCAAATAATGGTAAGTTGCTGGGTTCATCTCTTGGTTCTCTATTATGTTCCACACATCTACCTCTCTGTTTTTGTGCCAGTACCATGCTGTTTTGATCACTATAAATTTATACTATTGTCCGAGGTCTGGTAGTGTGACTCTTCCTACTTTGTTTTTATTTCTGAGTAATGTCTTGGCTATTTGAGTTTTTTTTTCTGATTCCATATAGAATGAAGTATTATTTTTTTTGAGATATTTAAGATATGAGAGCGGAGCTTTAATAGGGATTGCATTAAAATTGTATGTTGCTTTGGGTAGTATGGACATTTTAACAAAGTTCGTTCTTTTTAGCCATGAGCATGGTATGTTTTTCCATTGTTAACATCTTCAGCTATTTTTTTCTTAGAGTTTCACAGTTCTTTTTATAGAGATTGTTCACGACCTTTGTTAGGTAAACTCCCAAATATTTCATCTTCTTTGACACTACTGTGAATGAAATAGAGTCCTTGACTGTTTTTTTAGCATCACTATTATTGGTATATATAAAGGCCGTAGATCTATTAGTGTTAATTTTGTAACCTGAGATGCAGCTCTATTCCTCAATCACTTCTAAGAGTTTTGTAGAAGAATCCTTTGTGTTTTTGAGATATACAATCATATTATCTTCAAAGAGCGAAAGTTTAATCTCTTCTGACACTATAAGGATGCGCTTGATTGTATCCTAATTGTAATGGCTAAGTCTTCCAGTACAATGTTAAAGAACAGGGGAGACAATGGGAGACCTTGCCTGGCTCCTGATCTGAGTGGAAATTATTTCAATTTAACTCCATTCAATATGATATTGTACATGGCCTCTATCAGTTTAAGAAATGTCCCTTCTATACCCATTTTCGTAAGTGTTCTGATCATGAAAGGATGCTGGATATTATCAAAAGCTTCTTCTGGATCAATTAAGAGACTCATATGCTCTTTGTTTTCTAATTTGTTTATGTGATGAATTACATTTATAGGTTTAGGTATATTGAACCAGCCTTGGGACACTGGAATAAAACCCACTTGGTCATGGTATGTAATTTGTTTGATGTGTTCCTGGATTCTGTTTGCTAAGTTCTTGTTGAATATTTTTGCATCAATATTCATTAGTGATATTGGTCTATAATTTTCTTTTCTTGTCCTGGTTTTAGGACCAAAGTGATGTTTGCTTCATAGAATGTGTTGGGTAGTATTCCTTCTTTTTCCATATTTTGAAAAAAATTGTGTAATATAGTTAGTAGTGCCTCTTTAAAGGTTTGGTAGAATTCTGATATGAAGCCATTTGGTCCCGGGCTTTTCTTTTTAGGGAGATTGTGTATAGTTGATGGTTTAGAACTTGATGTAGGTCTGTTCAACATTCTGGCTAAGGCTGGGAAGGTGGCATGCTTCCAAGTATTGGTCTATTCTCTTCAGATTTTCGTGGTTCTGAGAATAGAGTTTCCTGTAATATTCATAAAGGATTTTTTGAATTTCTGAGGAGTCTGTTGTTATTTCATCTTTACCATTTATAATTGATGAAATTAGATATTTTACTCTTTTTTTCCTGGTTAGGTTAGCCAAAGGTTTATCTATTTTATCGACCTGTTCAAAAAAACAACTTTTAACTTTATTGATTTGTTGTATAATTCTTTTGTTTTAAATTTCATTTAATTTTGCTCTGATTTTGCTTACTGCTTTTCTTCTGCTGGGTTTGGGATTTGAATGTTCTTCCTTTTCTAGTTACTTGAGATGTCCCATTAAGTTGTTGACTTCCTCTCTTTCTGTTCTCCTGAGAAGGGCTTCCAGTACTATAAATTTCCCTCTTAAGACTGCCTTTTTGGTATCCCAGAGGTTGTGATAATTTGTGTCTTCATTATCATTTTGTTCCAAAAATTTGGTAACTTCCTTCTTAATCTCGTCTATGACCCAGCTATCATTTAGCATAAGGTTATGTAGTTTCCATGTTTTTGTATGATTATGCAGATTCCTTTTGTTATGGAGTTCAACTTTTATTACTTGATTGTCCAAGAAGATACAAGGAATAATTCCTATTTTTAAAAATTTCCTGAGCTTAGACTTGTGAACTAAGATGTGATCAATTTAGGAGTATGTTCCCTGGGCTGATGAGAAGAATGTGTTTTCAGTTTTTTTGAAATGAAATGTTCTGTAGATGTCTCTTAAATCTAACTGTTGAATGTTTAAGCTTAAGTCTAAAATTTCTTTGCTTAGCTTCTTTTTGGAGGATCTATCCAACACTGCCAAATGAGTGCTAAAATCTCCAACTATTATGGAGCTGGAGGAAATCAAATTGCTCATGTCTGTTAGAGTGTCTCTTATAAATTGTGGAGCATTCTGGTTGAGTGCATAAATGTTAATAATTCAAATCTAATCATGTTGAGTATTACACTTAAAAAATATGAAGTACCATCCTTATCCTTCCTTAATATTGTCAGTTTAAAGGCTATTGTACCTGCAAATAATATTGCAACACCTGCTTTTTTCTGCTTTCCATTTTCCTGAAATATAGATGACCATCCCTTCACCCTGAGTCTATATTTATCTTTTAAGGTAAGATGAAATTCTTGTATGCAGCAGATATCTGACCTGAGTTTTTGTATCCTGTCAGCCAATGTGTGCCTCTTTAAAGTACAATTTAAGCCATTCACATTAATTGAGAATACGAATAAGCCTGCTAGAATTTTGGGTATCGAGTTTTTCAAAACTCTAGTGGACATTTTTAATCCTTTCACCACTGTGGAAGTTGGAATTTGATCAAAAGTTTCTGAGTGAGTTCACGTTGGAAGGCAGGATTGGGCTGGTCATTATGGAGGATAGGTCTGAGAATATCCTGCAAACCCCTGGTTTAGTTATGGCAAATTTCTTCAACATGTGATTGTCAATAAAGTATTTAATTTCTCCATCATAAATGAAACTCGGTTTTGCTGGATACAGGATCTTGGTTTGAAATTTTGTTTTAGGAGATTAAAAGTCGATGACCACCCTCTTCTAGCTTGAAAGGTTTCAGCAGATAGACTTGTAGTCATTCTAAAATTCATCCCCTTGTAAGTTATAGTTTTCTTCCATCTGACTGCTTTCAGAATTTTCTCCTTCATTTTAACTTTGGCGAAGTTAATTCTAATGTGCCTAATGTGCCTAGGAGACATCTTATTTGTGTTGAGTCATGCAAGGGTTCTGAAACTGACTGCTATCTGAATTTCAAAATCTCTTGGCATGTCTGGAAAGTTCTCCTTCATAATCTCATGAAGAAGGGCCTATGTGCCTTGCAAAGCAACTTCATCATGGTCAGAGATTCCTATAAGGCAAATATTAGTTTTCTTGAATCATCCCAGAGCTCTCTGAGAGAATGATCTACTTTTGCTCTCCATTTCTCTTACTCTTTGAGAGTTTGGGAGTGTTCAAAAGCTTTGTCTTAAATGGCCTGAGACACTGGGGACTTACTTCGTGTTGTGAGGCTAAGTGGCTCTGTCTTGTTTTCAGCTGGTCTGTGTCCTACCCTAGTGAATCAGTTACTCTCGGCTGAAGTCATAGCTGTAGATAAATACCAGCAATTACATCACTGCATACCCCAAGGGCAACAACTGGAAAAGAAAAATCAAACCTTCCCACAAAAACACACCCAGGGTATTACTTTGGATAGTCCTTGGGTGATTAGCCCAGTTCAGAAGGTCCAAATCAATTGTCCCAGTCAACCATAGACTCAGGTGGGAGAGTTCGAAAGGTCTCTGGCAACTAGATGGCAGGGGTCTGCTGGCAGCTCAAATATGACTCACTCCGGTACTCCATGAAGTCAGAAGGTCCCAGTCAGCAAATGAATTAGTCTGGGAAGGTTGATGTCTCATTTCCCCCCACCCCTCTTGCACTTCTGTCACACCCAGTCACTGATACCCCTGCAGGGCTGTGACCAAGTTCCCTCCAATGAGCAGATTCTCCAGGGGTTTGTGCCTGCCTGAGTCACAGGGAGATCTATGTCTCCTTGGCATGGCCTCCACACTCTGCCATCATCAGGCAGGAGGAGCTGAGGCCTGACAACCTTGAGTCCTTAATGGAGGCTGGGGCAGTTTACTTAGTTCCACCCCCGCCCATGATTCATATTACTGACAGAACATAACAATTCCACAGAATTAGTTTCTGTCCCAGGTATATTTCCCTGAAGATCAGATTTTGTTTGAGTTCACAGAAACTGTGACTCAGCCCCATTCTGTGCCGCTGCCCAGAGCTGGCATGTCTGTCTCGGCTGCAGTCTGTTCTGGGGCAGGCATGGTTAGAGCTCACACTTAGCTTTCTGTTTCTGCCTCTTTCCACCTGCCTTTGCCTCAGCTATTATCTCCTGAGGACCACATGCATGTAAGGCTCACCAAAACAGTCCTGGATCAGTGCCGCCCTGAAAGTATACCATCTCTGCATATGTCCTGGCTGCACCTTACCCAGGCAGGTACTGCCTCAGTCATACTCTATAATTACAGGGCCTGCATTTCCATCCCAGATTTGTTCCACCAGTGGCTGCCACCAGAGAAGATGCCCAGCTTCCTCTGGTTTCCCAGAGAGTGAGGGAGTCTCTTAAAATTATCCCCAGGGGTGTGAGTCCTATTGTTCCTGCCGCCAACACTGCTGCTCTGTGCTGTGAGGCAAAAACTCTCCTTCTTCCATAGGGTTCCCTCAGCCTCAGTTAATCTTCTCCTTACTTTCATGCCACAGAATCAGCACAGACCAGTGACAGCACACGCCCTGTCCACCCCTCTTGAGAAAATCCCCAAGAATTTGGGCTCCATGAAGGACAGGCTTTCAGTCCTCAGAGTGAGAGTGGAGGGGAGTTCTGGGAGTTCATAGTTGTAGGTAGAAAATATATACAGTTTTATACAGTTTTATGCCTGGTGAGAGAGTGCCATGACACATTTGTAAGTCATCTATAGGGAAGGAGTTCCGGTTTTTAGAGTGTTTTGCCTGTGGGACAAAAATAGGAGGGGATCTGAACTCTGCTTGTTTGTATAGAGTATATTGCAAGCCATTCTCATGGGGGAGGGGACTTCTATCTGCTTGGTGATGGATTTTGTACCAATTGTTTGTTTCCTTGGGTTTGCATCTCACCTCAGCCGGGTTGATGTGCATTCTTCAACATTACCTCTTGGCTCAGCTCCAAACCATTGGCTTACTTGCTAAACTTCTGTCCTTTAAGTCTCCTTGTAGATGAGAGCCTCTGTGGAAAGCTGGCTCCAGTCAACCATTTTGCCCCTACAGCCCCTGAATGTGGTCTTTTTAAAAATTTGTTGCTATACAGACAAATTTTTATAAATCCTGGAATAAATTAATATGATAAATTATGATGCCTGCATCCAGGACAAATAGCATGAGACATTACTTGAAAAATTATTCAGTGAAAGTGTATAAGGGTTTTTGACAATTGTGAAATCTTTATTAAAATGTAAACATAAGTATTTTTACTACTGAAGAAACATATTTTTTCAAGGTCTATGGGTCTATTTCTCTATTAAGTTAATTCTCAAGAAAATAAACATCCTGTGATTATTTTTATGCAAATTTATGGATGTCATGAAGTAGGTGAATTCAATGTTTAGCCTCTTGGCAATTGAGAACTAAGAGATGGATTTAAAAATTATCTCCTGATGTAAAGAGAGAAAACGTATAAATTTCTGAGATGAAAAGTAAACAGGGAAAGATCAAGGAACACTTTGAAGATAAGAAGTTAACAGAACTTGTGTTAAACAGCATAAAGTTCCCATCAAAGATATACTTCTGCTAAACCCCAGATCCTGGGAATGTATTAGGATTCATTGTAATGGGAAAATAATATTTAGATGCAGTCAAGTTGACTAATCTACCAATCTGCTAATTTAAAAAGGGAGATTACTCTGTAATATCAATTTAGGTCCAAAATACCTTAAAAAGTTTAAAAAAAAAGCATGGTAGAGTGGCAAAGAATAAAAATTATCAGAGGGATCCAATGTGAAAAATCTTGACCTGAATGTTTCCAAATTGTTTGTTTGGGTGAGTCTTTCCCCCATTATCAATAATTTTATTTTGTTTGGCTGAACAAATACCTTCAAGAGACCTTATGTGTCTCTTATTGTTCTTGGTGATAAACAGTAAATGAGAAAATTCAGAACAGTGAAGAAATGCTGTTCAAAGTGGGATGCCTATGTACAATGGGAGTTCACATCATGGGCACCCTACAGAGACATGACTGTGGATGTGTCGCACATTTGGATGTGTTGGACCTTGACTTCCATAAATTATTTGATGTAGAAAATAACACTTAGACTATTTTGATTAATTTATAGAAGAACCTCAGGCCATTCAGATATAAATGGGTGAAACAGTAATAATAATGGTGAAGATGACGTTGATTACTGAACAAAGAAGAACAATAATATGAGGTTCATTGTGGCTTTTTTTCTCCCAGATATACAAAATAGCTTTCCATTATACCATTGAGATCATCATTTTGTATTCATGTTTCTACATAAAGATGCCTCTCTTTGAAAACCTAGTTTTGGGATCTCGGTGAACAAATTGCTCCTTTTCTCCCACATCTTCACACTGCTTCTGAATCAAAGGCCTAAGCCCACTGACCTGATAACTTGCCATTTGGCCTTGGTACACATAGTGATTCTTCTCATGGTACTGCTTTTGTTGTCTCCAGACATGTTCGAGCCCTTGGATTTTCAGAATAACTTCAAATGTAAGGTCTTTTTCTTTGTGAACCGGGTGATGAGAGGACTCTCTATCTGTAACACCTGCTTCCTGAACATACTTCAGGCCATCACCATAAGCCCCAGTAGCTCCTGGCTGGTGAAGTTTGAGCATATGTTTACAAATTACATCATCTATATTTTTTCCTTCTTTTGGTCCTTCAGTTTGTCCAGTTACAGTTACTTGATCTTCTACACTGTTGCTTCTTCCAATGTGACTCTAACGAATCAGCTATATCTCAGTGAATACTGCTCATTTTCACCAATGAAGGCCATCATCAGGACCTTTCTTTTTACACTGATAACATTCAGTGATGTCTTCTGTATAGGAGTTATGCTCCTATCAAGTGCGTACATGGTGAATCTATTGTTCAGGCATGAGAGATTGTTTCAACATCTCCACTCCAGCCTCCCTCCAAGAATTTCCCCAGAGAAAAGAGCTACCCAGATCATTCTGCTACTGGTGAGTTTCTTTGTATTCATGTACTGGTTGAACCATATTATGTCAGCATTGTCATTTCTATTATGGACAAATGAGCCAGTCATCCTAAGTATCCAGAAACTAGCAATGTCTATGCCACTGTCAGTCCTTTGGTGCTAATGAGTTCTGATAAAAAGGTGACTATTATTCTGCAATATATTCAACAGAAAGTTCATCCAGTTTTATAAAGCAAGTGATAAAAATAATTTCTAAAAAATAGCCTCTTTTCCCTTAGTTAAATTATCCAGACAGTACAGGACTTGCCACTGATTTAATTAAAACTGGTGGAATTGCGATTTGAACACGTTTAGAAACAACGTTGCCTAGGACTATGTACTTCCTTTAGTTCAATGTCCACCTTGAGTTGATATTCACATATCATGGCTTTTACTTTTTAATTTTGATTCTCAGATTTTATATAGAAGAATATTGTATTCATTCTTAAAGTACATTCCAAAGAACTTTCTATTGGTAATCAAATCACTGTGGTTTTCTTTTTGAAATGTTTAAATTTATACTTATTTATTTAAAATATTTTAGATAAATATCCAATTTAACTCAAGAATATTTCTTTCAACATTCTGAATATTTGTCTATTTTTCTAGCTCTACACAAACTGTGTATAGTTTGCTCTTACCTTTGTAGATGATTTCTCTCTGTCAGTATGCTGACGTACTTTTTCCCCTTATTTTAGGGTTATCCAGTTAGTACAATACTTATTTTTTTAATGTTGAATTATTATGAGAATACATCAATTAGATTACATTGCGTGTATTTGTAAGGCAAAGGCAAAGTTGTAGTTGAGTTCTTCCCCCAGGCAGTATGCCATTAAGTGGAAACTTACCAAACCTCCTCCACCCTCCCTAATCTTAAATTTAATTGTGTTTTTTTCTCATGTGGACTTGTAGTTATTAATCCACTAGTTTCAATTTAGTATTGAGTACATGGGATACTTCTTCTTCCATTCATTTTTGTTTTTTACCTCTTCCATGCTTGAGATACTTTAGCAGAATGCTCTCCTAATCCATCCAGGAAAATACAAAAGATAGAAAGTCTCCATCATTTTATGATTGTATAATATTCTATGACGTACGTATACCACAGTTTATTAATCTATTCGTGAGTTGATGGGCAGTTGGATTGTTTCTACATCTTGGCAATTGTGAACTGAGTTACTATAAACATTTGAGTACAAATGTCCTGATGGTAAAATGATGTCTTTCCTTCTGGGTAGATACCTAACAATGAAATTGTTGGATAAAAGAGAATATCTACTTTTGTTTTTTTGAGGATTCTTCATACTTCTTTCCAAAATGGCTGTACTAATTTGCAATTTCAACATCGGTGCATAAGTGTTCCCTTCTCTCCACACTCATGGCCACATCTGCAGCTTTGGCACCTTCTGATACAGGGCATTCTCACTGGGCTTAGGTGATATCTCAAAGTCATTTTAATTTGCATTTCTCTGATAATTATGGATTATGAAGAATTTTTTCATGAGTTTCTTGGTCATTTGTATTTCTCTTGGGAAAAAGTTCTGTTCATGTCTCTTGACCAAAAAAGTCTTTACTATCCAAAGCAATCTACAGATTAATTCAATCCCCAATTAAATGTCAATGTCATACTTTGAAAAACCTGAAAAAGTAGTTCTTTTTATAAAAACAGGAAAAAGCCTGAATACACAAGGTGAGTCTATGGAATAAAAACAAATCTGGAGGGTGGCACTTGTGACTCAAGGGAGTAGGGCACCAGATCCATACACCAGAGGTGGCGAGTTCAGCCTCAGCCCCAAAGACTGCAAAAAAAAAAAAAAAAAAAAATCTGAAAACATCACATTACCAGACTTCAGGTTATACTACAAATCTATAGTGATCAAAATAGCATGTTACTGGCATAAAAATAGAGACATAGATCTGTGTAGAGAGAACATAGAAATGAATCTAGCCTCATATAAACAGCTCATCTTTGATAAACCAAACAAAAGCATAAACTGGGGGGGAAAAGTCACTAATGAATGGTGCTGAGAGAACTGGTTAGTCACATGTGAAAGACTGAAACTGAAATTGTACATTTCATCACTTACAAAAATTAAGTCACACTGGATAAAATATCTAAATCTAAGACATAAAATACTAAAAATTCTGGAAGAAAGTGGAGAACATATTTTTAATTATATTAGCCCAGGGAAGTATTTATGAAGAAGACCTCAGTGGAAAAATTCAACAGCAACAACAACAACAAAAAAGTAAATAAATGGGACCTGATAAACTAAAAAGCTTCTGCGCAGCTAAGGACACAATCAACAAAACACAGAGAAAACTTTCAGAAGGAGAGAAGATGGTACCTATTTTCTTCTAAAACTTTATTTACATGGCTCATTTTCTTGTGTTTTCTTGTGTGCTTCATTAGTTTTAATGTTGTATTGCCTCCATCCCAAATCTCAGAACTACCATTAACAAAGCTGTAAACTCCTGGAATCTCTATGCTTGTCTAGTTCCCCAGCAAAGTACATCCATGCTGACAGTGAGACAAAAAATACTGGAAGACCTGACTGAGTTCCTTCTGTCCAGCTACCATGGATTTCTGCCACAGAGGCCATGGTAAAGTCTTCAAAGTACCATGTAAGGCATTTTTCACAAAACTACCTTTTCCACCACTCAGAAATGTCATCAAGGTGCTAACTGTGCCTAATAAAACAGGGTCTTTACAGAATAATTCGGAAAACTTTGCTTCCTTTACAAGTAATATTTTGAGATCTGGTCAGGGAGAATCAATTAGAAACGTATGAGTTTCCCAGATCCTTCTCATAAGCTACCTGGAACACAAGTCAGTAACTGGACAATAGACTAAGAGTCTTGCGGTAATTGGCAGTATCATAAGAAAAACCTGTTTGCCCCAAGTATATCCATTGGAACCCCAAACTGGGCAACTCAAGTGTTCATCTAGCACATGGGATTCCTCTGTCATCCTGCTCCCTAATATAGGCAACCAGCCTGTCCACAAGAAGTGCAGACAGAATCATGATCAGAAGTCTGGCTTCCTGCGGAATTGTTGGCATAATTTGAGGGAGGAATTAAGGGTCCATACATGGACCCAGCACCTTGGAGACAGATACCTTCCAATAGGATGGCTCTGCATCGGAGCCAGAGACCAGTTAACTCTACCGTCATTACCCCTACAGAACAACCCACCTGCTATCATTCCACCTCATT
Organism: Nycticebus coucang; assembly: GCF_027406575.1. NCBI lineage: Eukaryota > Metazoa > Chordata > Mammalia > Primates > Lorisidae > Nycticebus > Nycticebus coucang. The sequence goes on along the minus strand of NC_069799.1, from coordinate 20,832,702 downwards.
ACCCGGGGCTCCCATTTTCACACTTCTGACCTATGGACAAACACATCTCTCTTCCTGTTAGCCTAGAGTAGGCATGAATGGTGATGTGCATCTTAAATTCCAGTGAGAGCGTAAAACACACATGCACTCCTGACCCAGTACTTCTTCCAACCTGCTATTTTCTTTGCCCCCTCCAACACTTATTTCCATCTCCTATCCCCAACTTTTACTTGATTAGCAGAATGTAGTTAGTGTGATTTTTTTTGGCATGTGGCATTCAAACTTTCTTGAACATTTTCTGTAGAGGGGAAGACAAAGAATAAAGTTGGGAATAATGGAGAATTAAACAAGTTCAATTGCCTATATTTGAAAACCTAGTAATTCCAAATTGTGTGGTTGAGAGCTTCCACTGAGCTACCCTGAATTCCTAAGGGCTACCTGAACCCGTGCTGCTGGATAGGAAGCTTTGTGGAGGCTAAAGTACCCCCATCTTTGATGCTAATATGCTATACTGACTTCTGATTAAGCCCTGTTTGGGGAATACTTCTCAGATTTTGATTTATCAACTGTTCCTTGTGTAAGAGCACATATTACCATACATTCTGCTCTTAGGTCAAAAAGCCCTTGGTGTTATCACACAAGTTAGAGATAATGATGGAAATGGAATTGGCATTTTCCTATGTTCCAGGAAGGCCAACTTTAATTCTCCTACACATTAACATGTATACCCATTTCTTATAGTATATAAGCACTCCGTCTGGGTTGTAACAGCCTGGGCATCTACCTGTCTTGTTGCTACCCATGTCCATGCACCTGTTCATAAATTCTCTAATAAGTCACGACCTCTACTGATGAACTGAATTTCTCTGCCTTTTCCTTTGGTTTCTTGACTCTGTGTGTGTTTGGGCATCACCATGAATGTATGGACGTTTTATAAAACAATGATGAGCTAGCCAGCAACAGTCAAGTCACCAAAATATGGGCAAGGGTAAGTAAGTATTGGAGAGGAAAATCTGGAAAAATCCTGTTCAATTTGGGGTAGGGTTGGCCAATAGTGAGATGCAGGTGGACTATTAAGTGACTACAGGGATGCCCCTAAAAAGCAGAGGGACTGGAGAACGTGAAAATAGAAGACTGCATTGCACTGTAGGGTAATTACAGTCACCATGTGATATTAACAGTGAATTGGCCCCTCCTAAGAGCTTTGATGTGTCCACAGACACAAGTTATGTTCTGACATGAAGGTTAAAAAGCTAGATGAAAATTACTGTTATAATAGCATATAAAAATATCAACATCTATGTTAGCATTTAGCTTTGTGGAGAAGTGAGCAACTGAGAAGTCACAATAGGAAACTCTATCCTGCCATTTGGTGCAACTTGGACAGTTGAAGCAGAAACATCCTAAAGTGTGACTATGTGATAGTCTATCTATGTTCAACAATTTGAGGGAGAAAAAGTTCGCATAATTACTTTAACTGAATAGGTGGCAAGTAAAAAAGAGGATTTCTATGGGAGTGATTCTGCACCCAGCAGACATGAGATATGTTAAGAAATAAATTTAATGTAGAGAAACTAAGTTTGGTTTGAGAATGTGGAAGGCTGAGTATGCTTGGAAATCATCAACGTTTTTGAAATTTTCTGTTTGGATCCACCATATCCATTTTCTTCTAAAGGTTGGTACACACACACATATTTCTGCCTCTACAGTCCTCTTACACAGTTTATTTATGTTGTGATATTTTTTGTTGTATTACATTTAAATCAAGACAAAATATTTCTATCTTTTCAATTGGCCTAGAAAAGGGCCATGTGCAAAAAAAAGTGGAGTAAAATTTTATGAATGGTGATATAGAAATTAAAGGAAACACTTTAAATTATAGTCACAAATAATCTTTATTATAACAATATCTCCATTGTTATGAGAAACTGAAATGAACACAAAATAATAACTTTGAGGATAATATTCTCTAAAATATTTCAATTTCAGAGCCACAGGAAAGTGATTGTTAAAGAGGTTATTCCCGTGTATTATTGAAATAATACGTTATTTTAATCTGTCACTACAATCTTGTACAAGATAAGAAAGTTTAGCATTAGTGGAAGAATCACATTTAATTCATTTTGCATCAATGTTAAAACATTAAAAAACATTTCGTTTCATTAATTCAGGCAAGTTTATTAGCTCATAGTCTGAATAAAACATCTGGAAATTCACTATGTGCTCCTTGGTCACAAGCACTCAAGAGGCATTACTTTTATCTAAGATAGTACTGCTAAAGCTTTCTTTAAAATGGAGGCTAGGGAGGCACCTGTGGCTCAATGAGTAGGGTGTCAGCCCCATATATTAAGGGTTGTGTGTTCCCACTGGCCCTCACCAAACTGTAACAAAAAAATAGCCGGGCTTTGTGGTTGGCACCTGTAGTCCCAGCTACTTGAGAGGTTGAGGCAGGAGAATCGCCTAAGCCCAAAAGCTGGAGGTTGCAGTGAGCTGTGATGCCATGACACTTTACTGATGGCAACAAAGTGAAGACTCTGTCTCTTAAAAAAAAGAGGACGCTGTTTAGAGCACATAATGTCACCTTTAGGTAGGAGTTATCTTTATTATCCTTTTATATCTGTAGAGATGTAGGGCTTATTTTATTTTCCTGATATCTGTAAAGATTTTTTTTGAGACAGTCTCATTGTGTGGCAGAGTGCTCTGCCATCACAGCTCACTGCAACATCAAACACTTGGGCTCAAGTGTTTCCCTCCACTCAGCCTCCCAATTAGCGGGGACAACAGGCACCTGCCACAATGCCTGCCTATTTTATTTTGTTATAGTTGTCATTATTGTTTGTAGCAGGCCCAGGCTGGGCTGGAACATGCCAGCCATGGTGTATGTGGCCAGTGCTCTATCACCGAGCTACAGGCACTGAGTCTGTAAAGATGCTTTTATTTCTATTTACATTACATCAATTAATATTCAAGATTTCTATGTCTTCTATCAAATCAAATAATAGTCAAGACTTGTATTTCCTTTTACTATCAAAATATGTCAGTGTTTTAAGTAATGGGCCAGTTTTTTTTTTTACTTGAGACACAAGTGGTAAAACCATGCATTTTCAAAATTTAGAAAGATCTACTCTTAAATCCAGAGGGAAGTCCAAATTACCCATTATATGCTTACACGCATCATACTTTAATGACTCAAAACTCCCCCCCCAATTTTTCTTTAGATTTTCTTATTGTAGTTTACATTTACCATCAAACTTCCATAGAAAATTTGATACTAATCATGTTCACATAACATTAAATGGCCATGCATAGCCCCAAGGCAGAAACAACAGATCACGTATTTTCATATACATGTTAAGAATAAACTTATAGCATCAACTAATATGAGGATTGAACTACATCAACATTTGCTTCTGAATATTTTTTGTTGGTGTGAGACAGAATCTCACTCTGTCACTTGGGTAGAGTGTCCTGGTGTCCTGGTGTTTTGACTGACAGCAACCTCAGAATCCTGAGCTCAAGCAATCCTCTTGACTAAGCCTTCAAAGTAGCTGGGACTAAAGGCACCCATCAGAATGTTCAAAATTTTTTAATTTAGTAGATTAAAATGGGGTCTCATTTAGTAATTAATGGGGCCAGTAATTGGCCCCAGGCCAGTCTAGAATACATAAGCTCAAGCTTATGTATTGCTCAGGCCAGTCTAGAATACATAAGCTCAAGCAATCCACCCACCTCCACCTCCCACAGTGCTAAGATTACACGTGTGACCTACTGCCCTGCCCACTTTTGAATAATTTTAAATATTTTCAGTGCAAAACATCCATGAATATACCGATAATCATACATGTCAAGCATAAAAGTTATTGCTATATTGAAAATAACATAAAATTATCTGGCCTTCAGATTTTTCTCTACAGTAACTACTTGAAGTTAATTTAAAGTCTGAAAATGTCCTTTAGTTATTACTTGTGTGAATCCTCAGAGGCACTTAGAGTTAAGTTTTAATTAATTACTTGTGCACATTTATTGTACCTGTTAAATGTTTGTCTTTGAATGGACTGTTTAATAATGTCCAAGTTGTGTATTTGGGACAAAACTCTTTTCACTTGTATTATATCTGTAGGGTTTCTGTAGTATAAATGTTCAGATATTTTTATATTAGTAGGGTTTCTCTTCCATATAAATTTCCTGATATTGTGTAAAGCCTGAACTTTAAGAATATGCTGCCAGTCTTTACATACTTCTGGTTTCTTTGTGATAAATATTTTCTGATGTTGAATAAGCCTTGAAAGATAGTTAAACATTTGGCTACATTCCTCAGATTTTTAGGGTTTCTCCTCAATATTAGGGATTTTTTGATGTGAAGTAAGATATAAAAATGTATTGCCAAATTCTTCCCATTAGTATTATTTCCATTTAGTATGAATCTTCTGATATGAGAAGTGACTAACGTGAGAGTTAAAAGCCTCCTCATGCACGTCACATTTGGAGAGATTCTCTCCAGTGTAAATTCTCTGGTGTTGTGTAAGGTTTTAGCATTTGTTAAAGTCTGCCACATTCTTTACAATTGTAGGGTTTCTGTCCATAATAAATTCATTTATGTCCAGAAATGTATGAGTACTGGTTAAAGACTTTGCCACATTCTTGACATTTTTAGGGTTTCATTCTAAAATAAATTCTTTGGTGCCTAGAAAGGATTGGGTACTGGTTAAAGGCTTTGCCATATTCTTGACATTTGTAGGGTCTCTCTTCAGAATTAATTCTTTGATACTTAGAAACAATTGAGTACTGGTTAAAGGCTTTGCTGCATTCTTCACGTTTGTAGGATTTTTCTCCAGTATGAATTCTCTTATGTATTGTAAGTACTGAGCCCCATTTAAAGGCTTTACCACAATCTTCACATTTGTAAGGTTTCTCTCCAGTGTGAATTCTCTGATGTCATTTAAGTTTTCAAGCACTCTTAAAGGCGTTGCCACATTCTTCACATTTGTAGGTTTTCTCTTCAATATGACTTCTCTTGTGAGCTGTAAGATGTAAGCACTGGTTAAAAACTTTGTTACATTCTTTATATTTGTAGTGTTTTCTCTCCAGTATGAATTCTCCTATTTGTTGTAAGATCTGAGCATGATTTAAAGGCTTTGACACATTCCTTACCTTTGTAATGCTTCTCTCCGGTATGAATTCTCGTATGTGCTGTAAAAACTGAGCACCAGTTAAAGGCTTTGCCACATTCCTCACATTTGAAAGGTTTTTCTTCAGTATGAATTCTCTTATGTGCTCCAAAAACTGAGCACCAGTTAATGCCTTTGCCATATTCCTCACATTTGTAAGGTTTTTCTCCAGTGTGAATTCTCCTACATGCTGTAAAATGTGAGGAGTGGTTAAAAGCGTTGTCAAATTATTCACATCTGTAGGGTTTCTCTCCAGCATAACTCTTTTGTGTGCTGTAAGATATGAGCACAATTCAAAGGCTATGCCACATTCCTCCCATTTGTAGGGTTTCTCTCCAGTGTGAATAATCTGATGTAGTTTACTTTTTGTGCACTGTTTAAATGCATTGCCACATTCCTTGCATTTGTAAGGTTTCTCTCCAGTATTAATTCTCTTATGTGTTGTATATCTGAGCACCAGTGAAAGGCCTTGCCATGTTCCTCACATTTGTAAGGTTTTTCTCCAGTATGAATTCTCTTTGTGCTGTGAGATATGAGCACCATTTAAAGGCTTTCCCACATTCCTCGCATTTGTATGATTTCTTTCCAGCATGAATTCTCTTACGTGCTGTAAAACCTGAGCAGCAGTTAAAAGCTTTGCCACATTCCTCACATTGGTAAGGTTTCTCTCCAGTATGAATTCTCTTATGTGCTATAAAAGCTGAGAGCTTGTTCAAGGATTAGCCACATTCCACACATGTGTAGAGTTTCTCTCCAGCATGAGTTCTCTGATGTTTTGTCGGTATTGAGCCCCACTTAAAGGCTTTACCACATTCTTCACATTTGTAGGGTTTCTCTCCATTGTGAGTCCTCTGATATTCTTTCTCTAAAGTTTAAAAAAAATATTAAAATCTTTGCCACATTCTTTACACTTTTAGGGATTTTGTCCACCATGAACTATGTAATTTCTTAGATTGGAAGACTGAGGCATTTTTGCATGTATTCTATCTGTATGACTTTTTTACATTATGAATTTCCTGACTAGGGAAAACTTCCACATATTCAATGCATGAGCTTCAAACATTGATGAAAGACTTACTCACATTTCTTGCATTTGTACAGGATCTCTGGATATTGAGCTTTTAGGCATATTATAGAGTATGAATTTATATAGCATTCAAGGTCTTTTCACGTTCATTGCATTGATAATTTCTCTCATCAGTATAATCACCTAGATAATTATTCAGTGTAAAATTTTGTAAGAAGAATTATCAAAATGTTCCTGAATATGTAATGTTTTCCCAATTATTTAATCCCTGATAATGATCAAGCAATGATTATTGGATAAACATCTTACTATACTGATTTCAGTTGTGGATTTTGGCATGTGAAGGTAATGTTGGTTGGTGGAAGAATAACAAAGTTTTAATGAAGGAGTCATCAAATTGATGACATTCATAAATATGCTCTTCAATTTTATATCTCTTCTCTCCAGGAACATCTGGCTGAAAACATAATCCAAACATGTTCCTAAATTCCTGGATTTCTCTGGGGCTTTCAAAGGAGTAGTTCTTCTTTCCATCAACAAGTGGTGCTGAAAAAAATGCAGACATAATTTAAATGTCATCCTGAATCAAGTGAAAATAAAGTAGAATTACTATGTCAGTGTCAGACACTGCAGAACATATGGCACATATCATGGAAGTGAAACATGAAGGTATTTTAACAAGAAATAAACAAAATATTTTTAGTAGGAAAATACAGAGGAATCTAGAAAAGGCTTATCTTGCCAACAGTTTGGAGATGTGCCCAGAGTGCCTGGGAGGGAAGGGGGAGGACTGAATGGTGTTAAATTTCCTGTGAACAAAGCCTTGTCTGAAGGATGTAATGGGAGGCTGTTTTTCTTTTTCTTTCTTTTTATTTTGAGACAGTCTATATGTTGCCCTCAGTAGAGTGTCATGGCTTCATAGCTCACAGCAACCTCACATTCTTAGGCTTAAGTGATTCTCTTGCCTCAGCCTCCCAAGAAACTGAGAATACAGGTGCAAACCACCATGCCAAGCTATTTTTTTGTTGTAATTGTCATTGTTGTCTGGCAGGCCCAGGCTGGGTTTGAACACACTAGATCTGGTGTACGTGGTTGGCATCCTAGACTCTGAGCTACAGAAGCTTAGCCAGGAAGCTAATTGTCAATATCACAATCTTATTATAAATGAAAATAAATCAAAGAAACCAAGCAAGATAGTACACTGAATGTCAAAAGTATTCAAGTGACCTAAAGTGAAGATCTATGAAATAATTTTAATGTCTGTCCATAGCTAGGCATTGTGGGGGTTGCCTATAGCATCAGATACTTGGGAGGCTGAGGCAAGAGAATTGCTTAAGCCGAATAGTTTGAGGTTGCTGTGAGTTGTGACACTACAGCACTTTACGGAGGGCAACATAGTGAGGCCCTATCTCAATGAAATAAATAAATAAAAATACATAAATAAATACACATGTAAAAAAATAAAATATGTGTCTTATGGATGTTCTATTATCTCAACAAGAACACCTGACAACTAAATAAAAGAAGAAAAACAATGTACAAAGAAAATGATGTTATTACAAGTAGATTAAAATTAACAAAAACTGCACAAAGTATGGAGCTGAAAAATGAAATAATGATTTTTAAAAATTCACTAGATACGGTCTACAGCAGACTTGATGTGGCAGGAAAAACAATTCTGAAAACTTGCTAATAGTTCATTTGAAATTATTAGGCAAGGCTTCATGACAATCTCTCTGTGTTCAGGGCACCAGCCACATACACCGGATGTGCTGGGTTCAAACCCAGTGTTGGCCTGCTAAAACAACATTGACAACTACAAAAACAAACAAACAAACAAAAAAACCCTGGGCATTGTGGAGGGCACCTGTAGTCCCAGCTACCTGTGAGACTGAGAAAGAAAATCACTTTAAGAGTTGGAGGTTGCTGTGAGCTATGATTCCATGACACTCTACTGAGGACACCATAGTGAGAATAAAAAAAAAAAAAAGAAATTATTAGGCATGAAAACAATGAAGAAAAATGAATAGAGATGTAGAGACTTATTATCATCAAGCATGCTAAAATATTTACCGTGGAAACTCTATAATGATAGAAGAGAGGAAAATAAGCAGGAAGATTACCTGAAGAACTATCTGAGGAATTTCTAAAGTTAAGGGAGAAATTCACATAAATATTAAATAATCTCAACCTACTTTAACCAGAAACAACAAAAAGAAACCTAAATAAGAAACATATACTATCAAAACTTTTAAAGTTACAAACAGGATCTTTAAATCAGCAAGAAAAATGTGACATGGCATGTTCAAGGGCACTCATATAAAATGATAAGTAGTATTTTTAGTGAACATTCTTACAGACCAGAAAGGTGTAGGATAATATATTCAAAATGATAAAAAAAATCTATCAAGCACAAAATCTATTTCTAAGAAAAGTTCTATAAACATAGGCTAATAAAACAAGATGTTTATGGTGGCTCAGACCTGTAATCCTAGCACTTTGGAATGCCTACACAGGTGGATCACATGAGCTTAGGAATTTGAGAGCAGCCCGATAAAAGTGAGACCTTGTCTGTAAAAATTAGCCAGGCACTATGGTGGGTTCCGGTGGTTTCTGCTGCTTAGGTGGTTGAGGCAAGAGGATTGCTTGAACCGGAGATTATGAGGTATCTGTGAGCTATGATATTATAGTACTCTAGTGATGGTGACAAAATGAGAGTCTGTCTCAATTAACCAATCACTTAATCAATAAAATTTAAAAAATAAAAAATTTCAATGATCAAAATAAAGCTTAATAATTTATACCTAGTCCCAACTCCTGTAGCTCATTGGCTGGGGCCCAGACACATACACTTTGGCTGGCGGGTTTGAACCTGGCCTGGGCGTGACAAACAACAATAACAGCTACAACAGCAACAAAAAATAAATATCCAGGTGTTGTGTCATCTGTAGTCCTAGCTACTTAGGAGGCTGAGGCAAGAGAATCACTTAAGCCCAAGTGTTTGAAGTTGCTCTGAGCTGGGACACCATGGCATTCTACCAAGGGTGACATAGTGAGACTCTGCCTCAAAAAAAAAAAAAAATACACCTAATAGGCTTAGTCTGGAAATATAAATGTCACAGTTGTATAGCTCTTAAACATCAGAATTTTCTGAATTCAGAAATTATATGAATTTCTACAGACTAAATTCTTCATATTGAAAAGTAAAATATTAGCCACACAGTGATGTGAATATGTAGAATTACATAGACTCTTATAGTTAATGCAGTTATATGCATACGTGTATATTCTGTAACATCATAATGATGGTGAACAAAAATAGTTTTAATTCTGCAATAGATTTGAAAAGATTAAATCTTAAACAAACAAATTTGTGTTGATGAAAACACAATAGAAATAGAAATAGTTCATAACATTAACAGAATGCAATTGAGGATGTAAAAATGCAGGGAGTTTGTATGCAATTAATGATTTTATCTGTTTAAAATGGTTTGTTATAACATTCAGAAGTTTTATGTAACATCTACGGCAACCACTAAGAAAATAACACTAATACTTACACATCACAATGTTTGGGGAGGTTTAAAGTTAAAAAGAAGAATAATCTAAAAAGTACAATAGATACACAAAAGGAAATAATAAAGGAATCAAAATATATCACTGGGAAAATCAACAAAACACAAAGAAAAACAGTAAAATAAAACAAGAACAAAATAGCTGCAAGATCTATGGAAAGTACATATAGTGAAGATAACATAGAATCTGTCAGGCTATGGCAGACACAACACAGCTGGTCTGGTCAGGTTAGGACCTGCCTGACCTTCACCCACTTACTCCCATTCTTACTGTTTTTTAAATATTGTTCCCACCCTAAAGATGCATCTTGAATAGTTTAGGTGGGTAGACCAAGAAGATTAATTTTGAATTGAAATGTTTATTGTTTGAGTCATTAGTTCTGCTGATGGTCTTCACTTTGAAGTTAAATTTATAAAACTGTAATTTTGAAAATGAAAGAACAGAATAGTCTTGGAAAGGCTACTCTCACTGTTCTCCAGAATCCCAGCCTTCTGACAAATAATGTTTGATGGACCTATCCCCATCTCTGCATGTTGACTGACAGTGGCAGGACATTGGGACATCTTCATCCAGTAACATTTCTGGTGTCCAAGAAGGGACCCCAGGCTACTCTACTAAGTGCTCCTGGGGAATGCTAGCAGTTGCCTGAACAGGCATGCCCAGGAAAGAATACTTCTATGCTCCTGGTAGTGCTATTCTCTGGAGAATCTTGGGATTCTATCCTCACACACATCATCACTAGTCAGGAAGGTCCACCTTCTTAATCCAGTTTTATGCTTTGAAATTCTGTTCTCATCAGTTCTGATTTTGTTCTCAACTTTGATTTTCTCTATCTGGTATGTATTATTAGAGCCTACGCCTCAATACCAAATGATAGACCTGACTGATCTCAGTATGGGTACCTAACTGTAAGTAAAAAACAATAAAATTTTACTGTAACACCACCTAGCCGATTTATTATCTTTGGTCTTTGACTAGGGCCTTGAATTATTATAATGATGTTGATGTTATATGATTTACAATAATAAGTTTGTTTTTTTCTCGGTAAAATTTATGAGTTTAAAACAGTAATTAAAAGTATACATATATAAAATTTATAGAGTATAAAATATCTAACAAAAAAGGAACTTAAAATGATAATTAAAACTTAAATTGCTAAGGTAAATAAATTATAGAGAATTAAAAAACTAATCATCTGAATAAAAATGTATGTTTAAAAGCTGGGAAATAAAAATTCTGCTTCTTGGGTGGGGCCTTGGTTTCTGTCACACCTTTTGGGGGCAAGACATGATTACAAGAGGGACTTAGCCTAACAAATTCAATCAGTGTAACCTGGTATACTGTACCCTCAAGGAATCCCCAACAATAAAAAAAAAAAATTCTGCTTTTCTCTATATGTCAGTTTGTGTCTCTGTATACATCATGTACCTGTGATAATTCACAATCAAAATGTAAAAAAGAACTCTAATTGGGCGGCACCTGTGGCTCAGTCGGTAAGGCGCCGGCCCCATATACCGAGGGTGGCGGGTTCAAACCCGGCTGAACTGCAAACCAAAAAATAGCTGGGCGTTGTGGCGGGCGCCTGTAGTCCCAGCTACTCGGGAGGCTGAGGCAAGAGAATCGCTTAAGCCCAGGAGTTGGAGGTTGCTGTGAGCTGTGTGATGCCACGGCACTCTACCGAGGGCCATAAAGTGAGACTCTGTCTCTACAAAAAAAAAAAAAAAAAAAAGAACTCTAATTAATCGGCTTAAAAAAATAAATGCTTAGATCAAGTATTTTATCAGAAAAGCAGAAAATAAGTTAAATACCTTTTTGTTCAGATGACTCTGGTACTCTTTGATAAATAAAATATTTTCAAACATATTAAAATTCAGCTGTTTAAGAATTATAGAACTGTGACCTCTTTAACGTTTCTAAATTCTCTTGATTTGACTGTGAACTTATGTTCTTAATTTTAAGCCTGTAAATTCTGAGCTCAGATAAGTAGGTGGCTGTTGTGAGGCAGAGGGACATGTTCTCGTTGCCTCATACAGCAGCTATAAAACTTTACAATCACTTAAAACATTAAAGTGATGTTACATTTCATAAAATTTCTGAATCATGTGTAAAATATAATACTGCAGCTGCTAAAATTGTTTGCGAAACTGAGACTTTGTCAAAAATGAGATGTTTGCGGCTCATAGTCCATACTTCAGTGAGTAGAGAGCTAGCCACATACACTGACTGGCGGATTTGGGACCATCCCAGGGCCTGCTAAACAACAATGACAACTGAAGGCTCAGCTCCCATAGGACAGTGGATATGGCACCAGCCACATACACTGAGGGTGGTGGGTTTGAACGCGGCATGAGTCAGCTAACCAAGTGCAACCAAAAAATAGCCAGGCATCATGGCAGGCACCTGTGCTCCAAGCTACTTGGGAGGCTGAGGCAATAGAATCACCTAAGCCCAAGAGTTTGAGGTTGCTCTGCCACCACAGCACTCTACCGAGGGCAAAAAAGAGAGACTGTTTCACACAAAAATAATAATAATAATAATAATCATAATCATAAGATTTTTGCCTTTGAATCTTCTAATGATCAGTTTAGCAAAGTAAATAATTAACTTTAGAGTAAACTCTAATTCTGTTTTCGGAAAAGTGGTTTTCTGGGAGTAAGAAACATTAAAGAGAAAGAAAAATAACATTGCATAAGAAAGAATCCTACGTGATAAAGTATGTCCTGAGAAAGACTGACTAGTTATCTAAAAAAGTGAAAGACAGGACAAAACAGAGTTTTAAAATGTTTGTAAATTGTGTCAACAGGTTAAATAGAACTCACAAAAGGAAATTTATGAACAATCCAGTTGACTGTATATTGTCTTTTGACTTGTGATCTAGTTTGAAAAAATGTTTTAAGCCTTTGATATTTGACAAACCTTTCAAAATCAAAACTCTAAATTCAGTCTTTTTGAAATATTAAGACCACTAAGGGTCTGAAAAAGACCTATTAGGCTTATTCGGTGTGTTAAAAATATGTAAGAAGCATTGTCAGTTATGAAATGGTGCTAATTTTCCATGAATTGTTTCTATATATATACATATGTTCTAATATTATGAAATATTAGTCTGTCTAAATGTATGTAATACATAATAATGCTTTAATTCATCTCAAACAGTTTTTTGTAGGTTTGGTGTCTATAGCACAATGGTTATGGCACAAGCCGCATACACTGAGAGTGGCAGGTTCAAACCTGGACCAGACCACCTAAATAACAATGACAACTGCAACAAAAAATATCCAGGCATTGTGGCAGGCTCCTGTAGTCCCAGATACTTGGCAGGCTGAGGCAAGAGAATTGCTTAAGCCCAAGAGTTTGAGTTTGCTGTGAGCTGTGCCACCATGGCACTATACCAAGGGCAACAGAATGAGACTCTGTCTCAAAAAACAAAAATGGTTTTTTGAAATTGACTGAGTCCAAAGTTTATCCTTCAAAAAAAGTAATGAAAAAAAAGTTTACAGGTTCCGTTAAATACAAATTTCTAATGACTTAAAAGATCATATACCATGAAACTATAAACCACTTTCAGGACTTTAATTAAAAAACCAAAGACACGGCTCAGAGCCTGTAGTTCAAGCGGACAGGGCACCAGTCACATATACCAGAGCTGGCGGGTTCGAATCCAGCCTGGGCCCACCAAACAACAATGACAATTACACCCAAAAATAGCCGGGCATTGTGGTGAGTACCTGTAGTCCCAGCTACTTGGGAGGCTGAGGCAAGAGAATCACTTAAGCCCAAGAGTTTGATATTGCTATGAACTGTGACTGCACAACACTCTACCCAGGCTGAAAGCTTGAGAAAAAAGAAACAAACAAAAAACTAAAACAACAGAAATCAACTACACAGAACTAAACTAATTTTTACAACTTTTTGTTTAAAACATTGCTAATTCTTTCTGTGCTCTTTTCCAGAAGTCAAAAAATGCTTTTCCATATTTTGAACTATTTATAACTTTTTAAAGGTACATACTTACAAACAAAATTAAAAACATTTATTGTTATTTCTCCTTTATTTCTCTGGAATTTAAAAAACATTTGTAAATATTCTTAATTTCTGACAATATAGTTATTTGCATCAGTTAATAAGAATGTTTTTGTGTTCTCATTTTATTATGTTTATAAAATACAATAAAAAATACGGGTCATTTTATTAAAGCTTTAGATAGAATAACACTTTCAGAGGTGTCTAGACTATGTTAAAAAATTAAAGTTGATCCTAACACTCTGGGAGGCTGAGGCCTGTGGATTGCCTGATATCAGGAGTTCAAGACCAGCCTGAGCAATGACCAGACTCCCATGTCTACAAATAGCCAGGTGTTGTGCTGGGCACCTGCACTCCCAGTTACTTACCAGGGTGAGTCAGGAGTATCAATCAAGCCCAAGAGTTTGAGGTTCACTTTCTGACAGGTCCGAAATCCCAATTTACTTTAGAACTTTAAGAGAAAAAGAATTTACCCAATACATAAATACCAGTACCTAATAACACAGATAAAACCTGGAAAACTTTCAATAACCTGAAATACTTTATACAATGTTCCAAGAAAACCAATTCTAAAAGAGAAAAAGCCTGGATACATATTATTATTACTACACTTCATGCAAATAATCAGACCCAGTATACTAAAAGTACAGTTTATTTGATAATTAAATTAATTCTACTACAATTTGTATTTAGTAAAATGAGAAATTAGAGAGAGGAAAATATAATTAAAGAAATAAGAAACTGGCCCACCTATATTAAATCCAAGCCTTGTCTACAGGACCACTTAATAAAATGAGATATAACTATTTTACTAAAGTGATCTTTTAACAGGATGAAAACACTAGCCAAAAAATTTAAAATTACGTACATGAATCAACTTTGTTGTGATTTATTTTTCTTCCTGTTTCTTAACCATAAGATAACATATTATGTTTTAATTTATATATTTTTTTAATTTCAAAGTGGACACTGAAATAAAAAACAAAGTGAAAAAGATTTACCCCAAAGTCCAAGTCTCTGACATATTTTGAGATGACTGTCCAATAAGCAACATTACAAAACCTGACTGAAAATACTTGTCCCAATCTCCAGACTAAATACCAAAAGAATCATAATTAGAAATTTGTCTGTGGGCCAGGTGTTGTGGCTCATGTCTGTAATCCTAGCACTCTGGGAGGCCCAGTCAGGTAGATTGTCTGAGCTCAAGAGTTGGAGGCCAGCCTGAGCAAGAGCAAGACACTGTCTCTAAAAACAGGCTAGCTTTGTGGTGGGTACCTGTAGTCCCAGCTACAGGGACTGAGGCAAGAGGACTGGGTGAGCCCAAGAGTTTGAGGTTGCTGTTTATACAGGGTTAATAGGTCCTCAGCTTTGGCCAGAGAGGACCTACATCCCCCTCTGTAGGTACATGGGTCTCATAGAGGTCAGGGCTAGAGAGTCAAATGAAGGAGAGGGGGATAAGCATGGCCAAAGCCTGGGGATCCCTAGTGAGTTGAGGGTGACCATGGCACGACCTGTGATGCTGCACATGCCAATCTCAGAACCATCCTTGGACAAAGAGAGACCTTTTCTGGCTGCACAACACCCCAGTGATCATTTCACATGCCTATGGGTGATACGGTGTTCCACGGTTCAGGGATGAACACTCCCCCCACTTTTTCCTAGGCCTGAGAAATTTCATGAAATAAATGGCTCATTCGCCTTGCCCTTTAATCATTCATCCCCAAAATCCTGGCCAAATGTAACTACAAAGGACAAGCAACTCTATATACCCCTAGACAAAAAACCTAGGTGGAGATTTTCCAGCATGGGTCTTTCTCTCTTCTAAGAGCCCTGCTGCTTTTTTTTACTTTTTCTGTATTCTTTTCTCTGTAATAAATTTTATCTTATGACTTATCTGTGTTCCTTGGATTCACTCTTTGAATCCCTGAAACCAAGAACCGACAGAATAAAGAATTTCCAATAACACTGTGAGCTATGATGCCAGGGTACTCAACACCAGGGAGGCTGAGTGAGACTTGGTCTCAAAAAAAAACAAAAAAACAAGGAAATTTGTTTCTGATTCTGAAACTGATAGGAAAACAACTACAAAAGTCGGAAGGCTCAACAAAGATTACCTGCTGGCTACGCTAGAAAAAATCTGTCCAATAGTCAACACTGTCTACTGTGTCTATATAAATACCTCAAGAAAAATTAAAACCTGTATAAAAATTTCCCAGTAAGTGATGTGGCTACACCATGACCTCACAAGTGACTCCACAACCAACTGATTTTCAGAAATATTTACTTCAATTGACCATAACATCAAATCAGTTCTATAAAAATTTTTAAAACTAAATATAATCTTAAAAACTGTGCTAAAGCTATCAATAAAAATACTAGCGTTCTCTCATACAAACCCTACACTCAAAACCCAGAGCTTGTAAATATTTGTAGGTGACTACTAAATGATTTCATTCTTTTACCCTGAACACATCCTTAACTCCATCCCTGTCAGTGTAAGCCAGATTAATGTTCTGTTTCATTGTACTTCTTTACAATGGACTAGTTTTTGAAATCTATCTTTCAGATCCTACATTCCAGTAACAGAGCCATTCAGACCAAAAAACTTACTCAGCTGGCCTTAAACTCTCTACACAGAATACCTTCCTACCTTTTTCATGGCCTCCAGCACATAACCTTTAATCTCTACTATGACAAGCCCTGCCACCTCCTGAGCTGCACTATGCCACACTCTCAATTGCTTAAAAAGAGGTCTGTTGCCCTGCTTTCTAAAATCTACAGATTGTAGCCATTAACAAAGTTATCCTGAAGATTTCAAAAGACCTGATAATCTCAAGAGAAAGTGTACTAACCTCTGAGACATCCTGCTTACAACCCCTACAATAAACAAGTCTAAATTACATCATTTCCACTTCTAGGCTTATCTCCTGAATATAAATTCAACAAACTCAAACTGAACCATTGAACGACAAAACAATATGAAGACAAGAGTTAAAAATTTCAATTGTGAGTATGGGAAGTGTATTGTTATCAGACATCTTTATTTGTTATTAATTTAATTTTATCTTTTATTAATGTTACTACATGTTATTCCCAGTTTAGCATTAAAGCTATCCCTTACCAAAATAAGTTCAATCTCAGAACAAATACAATTAATCATAGTCATTATTTCCATGTGAAACTATTTCATAGATATGAAATATTATAATAGAAATATGAAATAAGGGAGGCACTTGTGGCTCAGTGGGTAGGGAGCCAGCCCCATATACCAAGGGTGATGGGTTAGAATCCATCCCCAGCCAAAACTACAACAAAAAATAGCCAGGCATTTTGGTGGGTACCTGTAGTCCCAGCTACTCAGGAGGCTGTTGCAAGAGAATCGCCTAAGCTTAGGAGTTGGAGGAGGCTGTGAGCTGTGTGATGCCACAGCACTCTACCGAAGGAAACAAAAAATAAAAAAATAAAAAAATAAAAGAAATGGAAAATAAAAGCATATATGGTGAAAATAAGATACATTATGTCAAGCTAGGACACATATGACACAGCTTGTCTGGTCAGTTTAAGTCCATCCTGACTTCACCACCATTTCCTATTCTTACTGCTTTATAAGTTTATCTCCCACCTTAAAAATGCTATCTTAAGTAGTTTAGGTGAATTGATTTAGGAAATTAACTTTTAAATTAAAATGTTTATTATTTGAGTCATAGGTTCTGCCAATTATTGTTTGAACTAAGAGTTGACACAGTTTTCCTTTTAAACTTAATATATCAAACTATAATGTTTAAAATGGAAGAACAGAACAGTCTTAGAGAGACTACACTCACTGTTCTCCAAAACCAAAGCCTTATAACAAATAAAGTTTAGTGGACCTATCTTTATCTCTACATGTTAACTGACAGTGACAGACAGCCTGACCTTCATCATCAGGCAACACTACAAAAATAAATAAATGCAACAGTCATTTTTGGTTCAGTATTTCCTTTTATATAAGTAACTTAAATAAAAGACATCTTTTGTCTGAATAAATTCAAGAAATAACATCCAACATTGCTTTCTTCAAAAGCACTTCAGACATAAAGACACAAATGGAATGAAAGTTAAAAAAAAAAAGAAGAAAGAAATGTTATTGAAGAGAAGTTAAATACTTGTACATTTGTAAAAAATGTCTTACACCAAAAATTTTTCACAAAGGGCACCCTAGCAGGCTGAGGTGGGAGAATAGCTGGAGTTCAGGACTTTGAGACCAGGCTGAGCAAGAGCAAGACCCCATCTATTCTACAAAGAAACCTTAGCCATCATGGTTGCACCTGCAATGTCAGCTACTTGGAAGGTTGATGGTTCCCTTGAGCTCAAAATTTGAGGTTGCTGTGAGCTAGTCTGAAGCTACGACACTCTAGCACAGGTGACAGCAATAGCCTTGATCTAAAAAAAAAAAAATTGCCACCAGAAAAGACAAAGAACTTTACATAATTTTGAACCACTGATGAGAGCCTTTACAAGTATTCCATACATATACACCCACCATAGACAAAAAGCATTATTTCTGACTACAGTAGAATAAAAAACCACAATAAGGGCTGGAAGTGGTGGCTCACGCCTGTAATCCTAGCATTTGGGAGGCCCAGGTGGCTGGATTGTCTGAGCTCACATGTTCAAGATGAGCTTGAGCCAGAGCGAGCATTCTCGTCTCTAAAAAAAGCCTGTTATTGTGGTGGGTGCTTGTAGTTCCAGGAGAAGGACAAAAGCAGTGGAGATGTGGCAAATGGTTGCCATCGGCACCTGCAGTGGTAACTACAACATCAGTGAGATTGTAGGCAGGGAAGGCCTTCCCAGTGGGTTGTTTGTTTGTTTGGACTTGGGCACTCGGTTGAATTAACTTGGCAGAACTTGGGTTAGAATTAGGGTAACTTTAAGTGTTTTCCAGGGCATGGGACTGGGGCACTGGGTTGAAAGGAGCTAACATTGTTTGGCTGTGGGCTGTACATGCAGCCATTGTGGGATAACTGCCCCTGCAGGCTCTGTCCTCAGGGTTACAGAACAAGGCTTCAGCTCAGAGACCCTGGGAGAGTGATCTCTTGACTGTGAGCATTTCCAAACGCCACAACTGAGATGCTGGGGAAGAGTGGAGCTATCAGTGTTTGGCAGTGGGAGAGCTGTTTTGCATCCTGGGCCCTCACAGGCCAGTTTTGGTGCCTGGATAAGCAAGTAGCCATTTCCAGAGGGTCCCAGAGACAAGTACTTTCTTGAGAAAGCTTCTGCTTAGCCAAGGTTAATGGTTTAAAGTGTCTTTTAAGTGGGCTGAGGAGAGATTCGTGCTCTTAACCCTGCAGGGATTGAGAACAAACAAGTCAGCAGAGACCTCCAATCTCTATCTCATATGCTGTATAAAGACAGTGATTAGCATGTCATACCCCAGAAGATCACTTGTTAACCAGACAATAGTCAGCAAACTACATACACTGCTTAGTTTTGTTTTCTTTTTTTTTCCTACGTCAACATTTTCAACCTAGATTGCTTTTTTTTTGTTTGTTTACTTCTCCTTCTTCCTTTTTCTAGTTTAAATATAACTTTCCATGGTGGCATTTTTTAATAATAAAAACTTCATATTTGCTAGTGTTTCTACCCCTATTATTTGGTTGTTCCCTCAATTTTATCATGTAAGGATTTCAGTATGTTCCTTTTGGTTTGATTTATAGTACTTGTGTCTTTCCTCTTTATTTGGTAGAGGTGGGGTACCATGTCTGCTCAAACTGGAAAAAAGGTGATGACCTCAAGGGAACCATCCAACCCAGCACCCCCAGAAGTTGGTGGTCTTTAATGTGTGGGTCAAAGTATTTTCCTCTACTCCTTTGTTACTCCTGTCTCCTTCTTTCAGTACCTCTCTTCTTTTTGTTAATATTACCTTTTACTCACCTCTGTTCCTTTTCCTATTTTTAAATACTTTTTCTCTTCTTGCTCTTCAATCTTCTCATCCTTTTAATGTTGTCCCAAAAGGACTCATCAAAACCTCAGACAAGAAGCACAGTCACTTCAAGAGCAAGAGGAAGTGAATGGAAAATTAGGGCATTAAAAAAAGATAAAAGATAACACTCATGATGAAGAAACAGTGGGAAAATCCTGCCTACAAGGAAAACCTGTTCAGAGAAAACCCACCCCCTCAAGGGACCAGGAGGTAGCTACTGCAGAAGATTCCAACTATAAAGAAATGTTAGAAATGACAGAAGGGGGATTTAAAATACACATGATGAAAACAATTGAAGGAAATAGCTGAGAAAATGGGAAATAACTAAAAGGAAATCCTAAAACAGAATCAAATAAGAGATGAACGGCATTAAGACTAAAGAAACGATACAGTAGAGCTGTAGGAATTCAAGAAATCAATTAGAGAACTTAGAGATGCAATAGAAAGTATAAACAACAGATTAATCCATGCAGAAGAAAGAATCACTGTCGTAGAGGACAAAGCTTTTGAGATAAATCAGATAGTTAAAGATGCAGAAAAAAAGAGAGAGAAAGCTGAATGTTCAATTACAGAATTATGGGACTTTATGAAGCATTCAAACATATGAGTTAATAGGTGTCCCAGAAGCGAGAGAAGAATACTCCATGAATGGAAGCCATATTAGAGAATATTGTAAATGGGAATTTCCCAAATACCACCAAACATTCTGACACACTCCTTTCAGAGGGATATTGGACCCCAGGTTGCCTCAATTCAAATAGAGCTTCTCCAAATACATTGTGATGAACTTGCCCAAAGTCAAGACAAAAGGAAATATTTTGCAAGCTGCCAGGAGTAAGTGTTGGTTGACCTATAGGGGCAAATCCACCAGGGTGACTGCAGGCTTCTCTAATGAAACTTTTCATGTCAGAAGGCAATGCTTATATATTTTTAATCTACTTAATCAAAACAATTTCCAGGCCAGACTTCTATATCTTGCTAAGCTAAGCTTTAAAATTGACCGAGAAATCAAATCTTTTACTGATATGCAAACATTGAGGAAATTTGCCACAACAAAACCAGCTCTACAGGAAATACTTCAACCTGTTCTACACACTGACCATCACAATGGACCACCAGCAAAGTAAGCACCCAGAAATTAAGGGACAGAACCTACCTTCCACAATGATGCAAAAGATAAACCTAAGCAATGGACTTTCACAAAATCAGATTAATAGAATGCTACTACACTTATGAATTATCTCAATAAATGTTAATGATGAATTCCCTAGGGAAGAGACATAGACTGGCTGATTGGATTAAAGAACACAAGCCATCCATTTGCTGTCTGCAGGAAACACACCTAGCCTCAAAAGATAAATCGAAACCCAGAAGTAAGGGTTGACATTTCAATTCTAAATATTTATGCACCCAAATTAAACGCTCCCATTTTCTTAAAACACACCTTATTTAGTCTGAGCAATATGACATCTTATAACACCAAAATAATGGGGGACTTCAACACTCTTCTTACAGAGCTGGACAGATCCTCTAAACAGAAATTAAACAAAGGTATAAAGGACTTAAATGAGACCCTAGAACAACCTTGGTTGAGAGACGTATATAGAACACTCCATCCCAAAGCTAAAGAATATACATTCTTCTCATCAGCCCATTGAACATTCTCCAAAATTGATTATGTCCTCAAATTTATTGATCATTGAAATTTTACTTTGTATCTTCTCAGACCACAAGGCATTAAATGTGGAACTCAACTCCAAATAAAATGTTCAACCCCACACAAAGGCAGGGAAATTAAACATTCTTATGCTGAATTACATTTGGGTACAGACAGAAATAAAAAGGGAATAATTAACTTCCTTGAGCATAACAACAATAAACAAACACACAAGGTACCACAACCCGTGGGATACTGCCAAAGCATTCCTGAGAGGAAAATTTATCATTTTAGATGCCTACATCCAAAAAACAGAAAGAGAGTGCATCAACAAACTCACAAGCCATCTTATGGAATTGGAAAAAGAAGAACAATATAAGCCTAAACCCAGCAGAAGAAAGGAAATATCCAAAATTAAATCAGAGATTAATGAAATTGAAAACAAAAGGATCATTTGGAAAATTACTGAAACAGGAATTTGGTTTTTTGGAAAAAATAAATAAAATAGATGAAACCTTGGCCAGACTAATGAGAAATAGACAAGAATAAAGAATTAAAATCTCTAGCAACCTCAATCAGAAATGGTAATGGGGAAATAACAACTGATACCACAGAGATACAAGAGATTATCTCTGAATACTACCAGAAACTCTAACCCCAAAACATTGACAATATGAAGGCAATGGATCAATCTTTGGTATCACACCCTCTCTCTAGACTTAGCCAGGAAGAAATAGATATCCTGAACAGACCAATTTCAAGCATTGAGCTCAAAGAAACAATAAAAACTCTCCCAAGAAAAAAATGCCCTGGTCAGGATAGCTTCACACCAGATTCTATAAAACCTTCAAAGAAAAGCTTATTCCCATACTGCAGAAAATATTTCAAAAAATTGAGGAGGATGCAATCTTCCCTAACATGTTTTATGATGAAAACATCACCCTGATAGCAAAAACAGGAAAATACCTAAGTAAAAAGGAGAATTTCAGACCAATTTCACTAATGAATATAGATGCAAAAATGCTCAAAAAATCCTACTCAATAAATTACAGCTTATCATCAAAAAACTCATACACTGTTATCAAGTCAGTTTCATCCCAGTGATGCCAGGATTGTTTAACATATGCAAGTCGATAAACATTATTTGCCATATTAACAGAAGCCAAACCAAAGACCATATGATCCTCTTAATGGTTGCAGAAAAAGCATTTGATAAAATCTAGCATTCTTTTCTAATTAGAACACTGAATAGTATAGGCATATGTGGCACATTTCTTAAAGTGATTGAAGTTGTCTATGAAAAACTCACAGCTACTATATTACTGAATGGAGTGAAACTGAAAGCTTTTCCACTTAGAACTGGACCCAGACAAGATTGTTTTCTCTTACCACTACTATTCAACACAGTGCTGGAAGTTCTAGCCAATACAATTATGCAAGACAAGGAAACAAAGGGCATCCAAATGGCAGCAGAGAAGATCAAACACTCCCTCTTTGCAGACGATCTGATCTCATACTTAGAGAACCCCAAAGATCAACCACAATATTAGTGGAAGTTATCAAAAAATACAGTAATGTCTCAGGATATAAAATCAATGTCCACAAGTCAGTAGCCTTTGTATATGCCAGTAACAGCCAAAATGAAAGTCTAATTAAGGACACCATATCTTCAAAGGAAATTAAATACCTAGGAATATACCTAACAAAATAGGTGAAAAAGCTCTAAAAGAAAATTATGAAACCCTAAGAAAGGAAATAGCAGAAGATATTAACAAATGGAAGAACATACCATGCTCATGGCTGAGAACAATCAACATGGTTAAAATGTCCATACTTCCCAAAGCAATCTACCAATTTAATGACATCCCTATTAGAATAAAAACATTGTACTTTCAAGCTTGGAAAAAAATAACTCTGTTTTGTATGAAACCAGGAAAAAAAACCCATATAGCTAAGGCAGTTCTTAATAATAAAACAAAGGGGAGGAGACAAGATGGCTGACTGAAGCCAGCTTTCCACAGAGGCTCCCATCCAGAAGGAGAGTTAAAGGACAAAAATTCAGCAAGTAACCTGGTGGATTTGAGCTGCACTAAGACAGAAGGTTGTAGAACACACGGCAACCCCGCTGAGGCGAGCTATGACCACAAGGATACAAACAAAATTCATCAGCAAGCGGATGGGAGTCAACTCCCCCATGAGAATGGCTCAGAGTGCCCCACAAACAACCGGTCAGAGGTCAATGGTCCTCCCACTACACACCACGGGAGAGACCCTCTAAAAACTGGACCTACCTCTTCTATTAGGGTGCCACGGCGTCCTCCTGCCAGGCATAAAACTTTATAAACTGTATATAGTCTCTACCTGGAATTCTGAGCTCCCAGTGCTCCCCTTCTCTCACACTGGGGTCTGGAGGCCAGTCCCAGTCGGTCGGCGGAGAGGGGACTACACAGGAGTGGCAGTTCCCTGAGGCACAGTGCGACAGCCATTTTTGGTGACAATACGGCCAGGCATAAAACTGTGTAAAGCTGTGTGTGTTCTCTGCCTGCAACTCCAGGCTCCTAGCACTCCCTGACTCCCCTCTGCTCTTGCTCCAAGGTCTGGAGGCCTGTCCCCCAGGGGTCCAGACTCTTGGGCGATTGCTCGAGGGGTGCAGCCAGTCAGTGCAGACTCTGGGGTACAGGAGCGGAGAAAGGACGGTTGGCCGGAGGGGAGCTACACTGGAGTGGCCATTGCCTGAGCCATAAAGCAGCAGCCCTATTTTGCTTGCAATAGGGCTCACTACTGAATATTCTGAAGCCACACCCCCTGTCTCACTGGGCAACCAGAGATCCTGAGTTTGCTTGAGGCAAATCCAACTTGCAAACCAGGGAAACTCCAAGGGTGGGGCTGACCCAGAGATCCACTTTACTAAACCTAAGACGCACCAGGAGCTCAGGGGATCATCAGCCTATAGACAATACAAGAATAAAGACCAGCTGATTTGGAGCTCAATTCAGCTTCTCTTCTGCAGGGGAACTGCAGAGTTGTTCTGTTCTGTTCTGTTCTGTCAGTAACAGTAATCAGGGGAGAGACTGGCCTGAGTGAAAACCCCTCAACCTTCATCTAGCGCCTGCGGTTGTCAGGCCTCACCTCCTCCTGCTGGAGAGAGGCACAGGGCAGCGGCCTGGCAGACTTCCTTGAGATTCTGGCAGGTACAAATTCCTGGAGTACTGATTCACTACAGGCAACTGGGTCAGCCAACTGCAGGGCTATCAGTGACTGAGTGTGAAGTGGTGCAAGATGGGGAAAGAGGCAGCAACCTTCCCAGACTGATTTGTTGGCTGGGTGGCTTCTCCTGACTCCACACAGCACTGGCGCAAGCCACACCAGAGTAGTCACCAGACCTCTGTGATCCAGTTCCCAGAGACTTCTTAAAATCTCTCACCCGAGACAGGTACAGACTGAGACAATTGATTTGGAACTTTTTGAACTGAACTAATCGCCTGAGGACAAATCAGGTGGTGCCCTGGGTGCACGGTGGTAGGAAGGTTTGATTTTTCTTTTCCAAATATTTGCCGGTGGGGGGCGGGGTGACTTAATTGCTGATATATTTCTCCACAGCTGAGACTTCAACCCAAAGTATCTGTTTCACTAGGGTGGAACAGAAACCACCTGAAAACAAGACAGAACCACTTAGCCCCACCACACCAGACAGGGCCCCAGTTTCTCAGGCCACAACACTGTACAGGCCCTCAAAAAATCCCCAGGGGGAAAAAAAAGAGGGAGTAAAACAACCATGGGGCAGAATCAGGGGAAAAATTCTGGTAACATGAATAACCAGAATAGATCACTCCCCCAAGGAAATTTATGGCAGATGAAATTGAAGATCCCATTCATAAACAACTGTCTGAGATGTCAGAAATTGAATTCAGAATTTGGATCGCAGACAAGATTAACAAAGCGGAATTAGAAATTCGAGGAGAAATTCAAAAGTTGTCTCAAGAATTTAACGAATTTAAAGACAAAACCACCAAAGACTTAGACACACTGAAGCAAGAATTTGCAGTAATCAAAGATATGAAAAATACAGTAGAATCCCGTAGCAACAGAATGGAGCAAGCAGAAGAAAGGATTTCTGACATCGAAGATAAAGCATTTGAACATTCCCAAACTCTCAAAGAGGAAGAAAAATGGAGAGCAAAAACGGATCATTCTCTCCGAGAGCTTTGGGATAATTCAAATAAGGCGAATATCCGAATCGTAGGAGTTCCAGAAACAGATGAAGTGGCCTCACTGGACACAGAGGCCCTTCTGCATTAAAATATGAAAGAATTTTCCAGACATGCCTAGAGATTCTGAAATTAAGATAGCGGACAGCTTCAGAACCCCAGCACGACTCAACCCCAATAAGACATCCCCCAGGCATATCATAATTAACTTCACTAAAGTTAATATGAAGGCGAAAATCCTCAAAGCTGCCATGAGAAAGAAAACCATTACCTTCAAAGGCAAGAATATTTGAATGACTGCAGATCTCTCTGCTGAAACTTTTCAAGCCAGAAGAGGGTGGTCACCGACTTTTAATCTCCTAAAGCAAAATAACATTCAATCCCGGATCTTGTATCCAGCTAAACTAAGTTTCATTTATGATGGAGAAATTAAATGCTTTATGACATTCATATGTTGAAGAAATTTGCCATAACCAAACCAGCTCTTCAGGATATTCTCAGACCTATCCTCCATAATGACCAACCCAATCCTATACTACAAAAGTAAACTCACTGAGATACTTCGGATCAAACTCCAATTACCACACTGGCGAAAGGATTAAAAATGCCAACTGGAATTTTGAAAAACTCGATACCCAAAACTTCTCCAGACTTATCAATATTCTCCATTAATGTGGATGGCTTAAACTGTCTTCTAAAGAGGCATAGGTTAGCTGATTGGATACAAAAACTCAGGCCAGATATGTGTTGCATACAAGAGTCACATCTTAACTTAAAAGACAAATACAGACTCAGGGTGAAAGGATGGACGTCCATATTTCAGGCAAATGGTAATCAGAAAAAAGCAGGTGTTGCAATTTTATTTGCAGATACAATAGGCTTTAAACCAACAAAAGTAAGGAAGGACAAGAATGGTCACTTCATATTTGTTAAGGGTAATACTCAATATGATGAGATCTCAATTATTAATATCTATGCACCCAACCAGAATGCACCTCAATTTATGAGAGAAACTCTAACACACATCAGCAAGTTGATTTCCTCCAGCTTCATGATCGTCAGAGATTTCAACACTCCTTTGGCAGTGTTGGATTGATCCTCCAACAAGAAGCTGAGCAAAGAAATCTTAGATTTAAACCTAACCATTCAACATTTGGATTTAGCAGACATCTACAGAACATTTCATCCCAACAAAACTGAATACACGTACTTCTCATCAGCCCATGGAACTTACTCCAAAATCAATCACATCTTAGGTCACAAATCTAAGCTCAGTAAATTTAAAGGAATAGGAATTTTTCCATGCATCTTCTCGGACCACCATGGAATAAAACTTGAATTGAGTAACAACAGGAATATGCATACTCATACAAAAATAGGGAAGTTAAATAACCTTATGCTGAATGATAGCTGGGTCAGAGATGAAATTAAGAAAGAAATCGCCAATTTTTTGGAACAAAACAACAATGAAGACATGAACTATCAGAACCTCTGGGAGACCACAAAGACAGTTGTAAGAGGGAAATTTATAGCACTGCAAACCTTCCTAAAGAGAAGGGAAAGAGAGGAAGTTAACAACTTAATGGGACATCTCAAGCAAGTGGAAAAGGAAGAACATTCCAACCCCAAACCCAGTAGAAGAAAAGAAATAACCAAAATTAGAGCAGAATTAAATGAAATTGAAAACAGAAGAATAATACGACAGATCAAAAAATCAAAAAGCTGGTTTTTTGAAAAGGTCAATAAAATAGATAAACCTTTGGCCAACCTCATCAGGAAAAAAAGAGTAAAATCTCTAATCTCATAAATCAGAAATGACAAAGATGAAATAACAACAGACTCCTCAGAA
This sequence comes from Nycticebus coucang, assembly GCF_027406575.1. NCBI lineage: Eukaryota > Metazoa > Chordata > Mammalia > Primates > Lorisidae > Nycticebus > Nycticebus coucang. The sequence continues at coordinate 20,805,253 of NC_069799.1, read as the reverse complement.
ATCAACAAAGTCCTTAATGAATATTACAAGAAAATTTATTATCAGAAATATGAAAATCTGAAAGAAATTTACCAATACTTGGAAGCACGTCATCTTCCAAGACTTAGCCAGAATCAAGTGGAAATGGTGAACAGGCCCATATCAAGTTCGGAAATAGCATCAACCATACAAAACCTCCCTAAAAAGAAAAGCCCGGGACCAGATGGTTTCACGTCTGAATTCTACCCAGCCTTTAAAGAGGAATTAGTACCTATATTACTCAACCTGTTCCAAAAGGTAGAAAAAGAAGGAAACTACCCAACACATTCTATGAAGCAAACATCACCCTGATCCCCAAACCCGGAAAAGACCCAACAAGAACAGAAAATTATAGACCTATATCACTAATGAATATAGATGCAAAAATATTCAACAAGATTGTAACAAACAGAATCCAGCAACACATCAAACAAATTATACATCATGACCAAGTTGGTTTTATGCCAGGATCTCAAGGCTGGTTCAATATACGTAAATCTATAAATGTAATCCAGCACATAAACAAATTAAAAAACAAAGACCATATGATTCTCTCAATCGATGCAGAAAAACCTTTTGATAATATCCAGCATCCCTTCATGATCAGAACACTTAAGAAAATCAGTATAGAAGGGACATTTCTTAAACTGATAGAGGCCTTCTACAGCAAACCCACAGCCAATATCATATTGAACGGAGTTAAATTGGAATCATTTCCACTGAGATCAGGAACCAGACAAGGCTGCCCATTGTCTCCATTGCTTTTTAACATTGTAATGGAAGTTTTAGCCACTGCAATTAGGGAAGAAAAGGCGATGAAGGGTATCCATATAGGGTCAGAAGAGATCAAACTTTCGCTCTTCGCAGATGATATGATAGTATATCTGGAAAACACTAGGAACTCTACTACAAAACTTTTAGAAGTGATCAAGGAATACAGCACCGTCTCAGGTTACAAAATCAACATTCATAAATCGGTAGCCTTTATATACACCAACAACAGTCAAGTTGAAAAAACAGTTAAGGACTCTATCCCATTCACAGTAGTGCCAAAGAAGATGAAATATTTGGGAATTTATCTAACAAAGGACGTGAAAGATCTCTGTAAAGAGAACTATGAAACTCTAAGAAAAGAAATAGCTGAAAATATTAACAAATGGAAAAACATACCATGCTCATGGCTGGGAAGAATCAATATTGTTAAAATGTCTATACTACCCAAAGCAATATATAATTTCAATGCAATCCCTATTAAAGCTCCACTGTCATACTTTAAAGATCTTGGAAAAACAATACTTCATTTTATATGGAATCAGAAAAAATCTCAAATAGCCAAGACATTAGTCAGAAATAAAAACAAACCAGGAGGAATTACGCTACCAGACCTGAGACTATACTACAAATCAATAGTGATCAAAGCAGCATGGTATTGGCACAAAAACAGAGAAGTAGATGTCTGGAGCAGAATAGAGAACCAAGAGATTAATCCAGCTAATTACCATTATTCGATCTTTGACAAGCAAATTAAAAACATTCAGTGGGGAAAAGATTCCCTATTTAACAAATGGTGCTGGGTGAACTGGCTGGCAACCTGTAGAAGACTGAAAATTGTCCCACACCTATCACCATTAACTAAGATAGACTCTAACTGGACCAAATTTTTAAACTTAAGACATGAAACTATAAAAATACTAGAGGACAGTGCAGGGAAAACCCTTGAAGAAATCGGGCTGGCCCACTATTTATGAGGAGGACCCCCCGTGCAATTGAAGCAGCTTCAAAAATACACTACTGGGACTTGATCAAACTAAAAAGCTTCTGCACAGCCAAGAACACTGTAAGTAAAGCAAGCAAATAGCCCTCAGAATGGGAGAAGATATTTGCAGGTTATGTCTCTGACAAATAATAACGAGAATCCACAGAGAACTCAAACGCATTAGCAAGAATAGAACAAGGGATTCCATTGCAGGCTGGGCAAGGGATTTGAAGAGAAACTTCTCTGAAGATGACAGGCGCGCGGCCTTCAGAAATATGAAAAAATGCTCATCATCTTTAATCATCAGAGAAATGCAAATCAAAACTACTTTGAGATACCATCTAACTCCAGTGAGACTAGTCTATATCACAAAATCCCAAGACCAGAGATGTTGGCGTGGATGTGGAGAAAAGGGAACACTATTGCACTGCTGGTGGGAATGCAAATTAATACATTCCTTTTGGAAAGAGATATGGAGAACGCTTAGAGATCTAAAAATAGATCTGCCATTCAATCCTGTAATCCTTCTACTGGGCATACACCCTGAAGACCAAAAAGCACATCATAAGAAAGATATTTGTACCAGAATGTTTATTGCAGCTCAATTCATAATTGCTCAATCATGGAAGAAGCCCGAGTGCCCATCGATACACGAATGGATTAATAAATTGTGGTATATGTACACCGTGGAATATTATGTAGCCTTAAAGAAAGATGGAGACTTTACCTCTTTCATGTTTACATGGATGGAGCTGGAACATATTCTTCTTAGTAAAGTATCTCAAGAATGGAAGAAAAAGTACCCAATGTACTCAGCCCTACTATGAAACTAATTTAGGGTTTTCACATGAAAGCTATAACCCAGTTACAACCTAAGAATAGGGGGAAGAGGGAAAAGGAGTGGGGAGAGGTGGGTAAAGGGAGGGGGATTGGTGGGATTACACCAGCGTTGCATCTTTCGAGAGTGTATGTGAAATTTGGTAAATGGTCTGTAAAGCTAGTGAATGATGCCCCATGATCATATCAATGTACACAGCTATGATTTAATAAAAAAAATATAAAAAATAAAGTTATATTTACAGCAAAAAAATAAAAAATAATAATAATAAAAACAAAGCTGGGGGCACTAGCACACCAGACTTTGGGCTGTACTATAAGGCCATAGAGGTCAAAGCAGCATGGTAGTGGCACAAAATTAGAGACCTAGACATTTGGAATTAAATAGAAAACGAGGAAATGAAACTAACATTTTAAAACCACCTAATCGGACATTTTGGTCTTTGTCCACGGGTCAGTACGGCCCCTTGTTCCACGTGGCGCAAAAGTAGGAGGCATATCTTTAAAGTTGATGATGACAAGTGGAATTGCCTAGTAGTATCAGGGTATAAAGTGTCCAAACCAAACATGATACTCCATTGAAGCAAGACGACTTACTATATAATGGAGAAGGAAGTAGAAAGGAAATCTGTCCAGAAGAAGCCTGAGAAGATGATGACCGGATAAGTGACAAGATTTGGGAGGCAAGTTGCATCCATCCTAAGTACAGACTGAAGAAAAAACAGCGAATATAAGCAAATTAGAAAAGTACTTCTGATCTCAGACTTTATATCTTTTAAGGCAAAACCTTTTTGAAGTTTTGAGTTCCATATTCCATTTTAGAAGAAGCCTGAGAAGATGATGCACGGATGGTGACAAGATTTGGGAGGCAAGTTGCATCCATCTTAAGTACAGACTGAAGAAAAAACTGAATATAAGCAAATTAGAAAAGTACTTCTGATCTCAGACTTTATATTGTTTAAGGTAACACCTTTTTGAAGTTTTGAGTTCAAAAGACATTCAGAATTAATTATGAGAAAAGTTGTGTAGGAAAGAAGTATCACTTTAATTAGCTTGGAATTCTTCTGGCTTATTCTTTATGATATTAATTCTCTTTAAGTGTAAATCAGTGTGGAAATGCCTTCAGTTTAAAAAGTTTGTGCCCTGTCTTTTATTAGAGCATTCACACTGGAGAGAAACCCTATGAGTTTATTGAATGTGGGGAAACTTACACTCGCATGTCACATCTCATTGAATGTAGAAGTCATGCTGAAGAGAAATACTGTCCTTCTAAGGAATATTGAAAAGCTTTTAGCTAGATGATAAATCTCACTGAACAGCAAAAAATTCATGCTGGAGAGAAACCAGTGAATGCAGCAATACATCATTAAATATTAGAAAATATATACTGGAGAGAAAGCTTTGAATGTATTGAGTATGATAACATTTTCTCTCAAATCTTACCCTTTCCTTTGCATTTGAAGGCCATACATGTATATGAAGGCCATATAAGCCTTATATATGTAAGAAATGTGGAAATATCTTCAGCCAAAAGTAAATTCTCATTCATCAAAAAATTCATACTGTGTGAATGTGGGCAAGCTTCCATTCAGATGTCACAACTCAGTCAGCAGAGAATTTATAGTGGGAAAAACCCCTTTGCTTGCAAGGTATGTGGGAAAGTCTTCAGCCACAAATCAAATCTCATGGAGCATGAGCATTTTCATACTAGAGAGAAACCCTTTGAATGCAATGAATGTGGAAAAGCCTTTATCCAAAAGCAGTATGTCATTAAACATCAGAACACCCATACTGGAGAGAAGCTTTTTGAATGTAATGAATGTGGAAAATCTTTCAGCCAGAAGGAAAACCTCCTTACCCATCAGAAAATTCACACTGGAGAGAAACCCCTTGAGTGTAAAGATTGTGGGAAAGCTTTCATACAAAAGTCAAATCTCATCCGACACCAGAGAACTCACATGGAAGAGAAGCCCTTTGTGTGTAAGGAGTGTGGAAAAACCTTTAGTGGCAAATCAAACCTTACTGAGCATGAGAAAATCCACATTAGGGAGAAGCCCTTTAAATGTAATGAATGTGGAAAAGATTTTGGCCAGAAGAAGTACCTCATAAAACATCAAAACATTCACACTGGAGAGAAACCCTATGAATGTAATGAATGCGGAAAAGCCTTCTCTCAAAGAACATCACTTATTGTACATGTGAGAATTCATTCAGGAGATAAACCTGATGAATGCAACGTGTGTGGAAAAGCCTTCTCTCAGAGTTCATCTCTTACTGTTCATGTGAGAAGCCATACAGGTGAGAAACCCTATGGTTGCAATGAATGTGGGAAAGCTTTCTCTCAATTCTCAACCCTTGCTTTGCATTTGAGAATACACACAGGTAAGAAGCCTTATAAATGTAGTGAATGTGGGAAAGCTTTTAGCCAGAAGTCACACCACATTACACACCAGAAAATCCATACTCATTAAGAGCCCTGTGAATACCTTGAAAATGGCAAAGTTTTCATCAGGAATTTACAACTCAGTGAATCAGAAAGAATCACTCTGAAGCAAAAGCATCGTGAATGAGGTAAACTAACAAATACTAAAAGCTTACTGGACATGAGAGAATTCATACCGAAGAGAAAGACATTTATATGATAAAAAGCCTACAAAAAAACCTATAGCAAAGGTAATACTGAAACTTTAGACACATTTCCACTAAAATGGAAACGAAACATAACCATTAGCCATTGCTGTCATCTTAGATTGGAGATTTTCACCACTGTAATAGGAAAAATAAGTTGTAAGTATTGAAAAGAAAGACAAACACAGATGATATGATGAACTACAAATAAAATAAAACTCTAGTATTAATTCAGCAGAGCAGAAGAGATTCCAGAAAGATCTATCCATTTACTAGAATTTGGGATATGATAGAAACAACATCAGGTGAGGATCTGATGGGACTATTTTAAAAAATGATTTGGAGGTTATTTGTTCTCCAAGGGGGAGAAAATAGAGCATGAATTATCTACAAAAATAAAATCCTCAGAGATTAAGAACAGGAACATGAGAAGGCTGTGTTCTAAATGGTTATTTCATTGGGAAGTAGGGATACGTTCCTGTGACAGCTTCAAAACTGCTTAGCAATTCTGCTCATGAGTATGTATGCTCAGGAAATATATGCCAGGATATTCACAGCTTGAAACGTAGTAGACAGAAATGGAACAAAATGGAAAATTCTCGACAGAATACTGTATATCTGTCAAATGCAACAAATATTAACATTTATTAACATCTGGAAAATGTTGAAGAGGAAATTAATTTGCAGCATGAAATACAGTACAATGATTGTAAATTCTAATTCAAACTTCCTTCACAAAATTCAGTACTATATACTGGTAATGGATACATGTATGTAAATGTTTTTGAAATGATTTGTAAGGATACAGATGTTGATTTGCCACTGTGTAGACTAAAGAAGGAAAGAGTATGTGTGTGGGAGGGGGGAGGGTATTGGTTAAAGGGGTCTTTAGCTTTTTATATAAATATTCATTTCTCTTTAAAAAGACTGCAAATAGGGCGGCGCCTGTGGCTCAAGGAGTAGGGCGCCGGTCCCATATGCCAGAGGTGGTGGGTTCAAACCCAACCCTGGCCAAAAAAAATAAATAAATAAAAATAAAAAGACTGCAAATAAATATAAAGATACTGATTGATTCTGGATTGTGGTATATGGATATCTTGCCTTATTTTTTGTATTTTTCTGTATTTTTAAAATTTCTCAAAATTAATAAGAATGGGGAAGAGGATGAGAACACTGTACCTGTAGAAATCATGTTATAATGGATTAATTCCCAGTCAAATCCGAAACTTTTTATAGAAAATATTTCTAAAATTTTATCAACAATGAGGGGATGGACTTGCTCTCTATGTAATATGAAAATATCTATTTTATTAAAATTAAAAACTGCATACTCCAAAAAAATAAAATAAAATATAACCACCTAATCTTTGATGAACCAAACAAGAACATACACTGAGGGAAAGATTCCCTATTCAAAAAATGGTGCTGGGAGAACTGGCTTACCCACATGTAAAAGACTGAAAATGGACTTGCAACTTTCTCCTGTCAGAAAAATTGATTAGGGGTGACACTTGTGGTTCAATGGGTAGGGTGCCAGTTCCAAATAGCTAGGGTAGTGGGTTCATACCCGGCCCCAGCCAAATTTCAACAAAAAAAAATAGCCGGTTGTTGTGGCAAGCATCTCTAGTCCAGCTACTCGGGAGGCTGAGGCAAGAGAATTGCCTAAGCTCAGGAGTTGGATGTTGCTGTGAGCTGTGTAACACTATGGCATTCTACCAAGGGCAATGAAGTGAGTCTCTGGATAAAAGACCTTAAACTAAGGCATGAAAAAATTAAAATCCTCAAAGAAAGTGTGGAGGAAACACTGGAAGATATTAGCCTGGGGAAGGATTTTATGAGAAAGACTTCCTCACAAAAACTACAAAAATAAACAAATGGGACTTAATGAAACTGAAAAGGTTCTGTACCTCTAGGAAGACAACAACCAATGCATGGAGACAACCTACACAATGGGAAAGGATATTTCCATATTTTGAATCAGCAAAAGCTTGATATTTATTATCTATAGAGAATTCAAATTAATCCACATGAAAAAAGCCAAAAAAAACATATATCAATGGACAGGAGAGATGAATACAACCTTCTCTTCAAAGAAGACAGATGAGGCTCAGCATCCATAGCTCAGTGATTAGGGCACAGGCCATATATACAGAGGCTGGCGGGTCTGAACCTGGCCCAGGCCAGATAAATAACAATGACAATTGAAACTAAGAAATATTTGGGTTTTGTGGTGGGCACCTGTAGTACCAACTGTTTGGGAAGCTGAGGCAAGAGAATTGCTTAAACCCAAGAGTTTGAGGTTGCTAGGAGCTGGGAATCCACAACACTCTACCTAGGGAGATAAAGTGAGATTCTGTCTCAAAAAAAAAAAAAAAGTAGACAGACGAATGACTAGAAACACATAAAAAAATGCTCATTATCCCTAATTATTACAGACGAATGACTAGAAACACATAAAAAAATGCTCATTATCCCTAATTATTAGAGAAATGCAAATCAAAACCACCCTGAGATACCATCTAACCCAGTGTGAATGGCCCACATCACAGAATCTCAAAACTGCAGATGCTGGCATGGATGTGGAGAGAAAGGAACACTTTTATACTGCTGGTGGGATTACAAACTAATACAACCTTTTTGGAAGTAGGTATGGAGAACCCTCAGAGAACTGAAGCTCCCACTGATCCTGCAACCCCACTACTGGGCATCTACCAAGAAGGGAAAAAAATCATTTTACCATAAGGACATTTGGAATAGACTGTTTATCGCAGCTCAATTTACAATTGTCAAAGGGTGGAAATAGCCTAAATGCCCCCCAACCTAGGAATGGATTAACAAGCTGTGGTATATGCACACCATGGAATACAATTCAGCCATTAAAATGATGAATACTTTACATCCTTTGTATTAACCTGGAGAGAAGTGGAATACATTATTCTTAGTGAAGAATCACAAGAATTTAGAAGCATGAATCCTATGTACTGAATTTTGATATGAGGACAATTAATGACCTAGTATGTTGTTGAGGTGGGAGAAGGAAAGATCAGAGAGAGGGAGAATGAGGGATGGGGGAAAGGGAGACCAAAGAGAGGGAAGGAGAGAGGGGGATGGGAGAAGGAAGAACAGAGAGAAGGAATGAGGGACGGAGTGGTGATCTCGGTGTGTGACACACTTTTTGGGAGCAAGACACAAATATAAGAGGGACATCACCTAGCAAATGCATTCAGTGTAACCTGGTTTCCTGTACCCTCAATGAATCCCCAACAATAAATAAATACAAACAAATTTTAAAACAGGTGACCTATGTTTTTCTGCTTGTACAAAATGTGTAAAAAATGAAGGTTTCTAGCTATAAGCTTAATTTAAAAGGTAAATGTTGGTCTACACTTAAAACCATAAAACATGGATGAACAAATTGAAAAACACATGAATGAATGAAAAATTATTTTTCCATTGTGTCAAAAATGAAAAAAAAATTATTGAACAATACTACCCAATGTGATCTACAAATGTAATTCAATTTCTATGAATATACACTGATATTATTCACAGAAATTACCTTTAAAACCTAAAGTGTACACGAAGTGAGAAAATACCCCAAATAGCCAAAGCAATCCTAAGCAAAAGCTATGTACATGTAAGCATCACAATACCTGACTTCAAAATTTACTGAAGTATTATGGTACTCGCCTACAAACATGAATGCATCTGAAGGACAGCATATTAAGTGAAATAAGTCAGATGAAGAAAGACAAATACTGTATAATTATACTCATGTATGAAATCTTCAAAAAGTAATATCATAGAAGCAGAGAGTAAAACAAGGGTTACCAGAGATTGAGGGAAGGGGAGAGGGAGACAAGGTTCATTGACAGGTAAAAAAGGAGGGAAAATGTTGCTTTTCTATTGCACAGTAAGGTGAAAATGGTTAAAAGTAAAGTATTATATATTACAAACTATATAGAATACAAGCTTATGGATGTTCTCACCACAAAGAACTAATGATTGCACGACGTAATGTGTACAATAAACACCATCATTTTATTAATTATGCAACATTGTGTAAAACAATAAATTGTACTCCATATATATGGACAATTACAATGTGTCAACTAAAAACATAGACAAAACCTTAAGTGTAAGACCTATAACTATTCAACTTCTAAAAGCATATACAAGGGAAAACTTCATGACAAATGGCCTTTGTAATTATTTCTCATACACAACATCAAAGGATTAGGCAACAAAAGCAAAAACATGCACATGTTACTTATGAGTATATCCACAATATGTCAAACATATACAAAGAAACACATAGAATAGATCTTTGCACATTTATGTATATTGCAGCATTATTCACTAAAGACAATACCTGGAAGCAAACTCAATATCCCTTTATCAATAAGTAGATAAATAAAATGTGGCATATACACACAACGGAATATTATGTAGCCTTAAAAAAGACATCTTGACACATTAACCTAAGGACAAACCTTGAAAATATTATGTAAAGTAAAATAATACCGTCAAATAGAAACAGATACAGTATTATTATAATCATACAACATATAAAATTGTCCAAATCAAAGAAAGAGAAAGTAGAATAATATTCTTCAGGCTCAGCACTGGCCACATGCACTGAGGCTGAGGGGTTAGAACCCAGCCTGGGCCAGATAAACAATTATGACAACTGCAACCAAAAAATAGCAGGGCATTGTGGCGAGTGCCTGTAGTCCCAGCTACTTGGGAGGCTGAGGCATGAGAATTGCTTAAGCACATAAAGTTTGAGGCTGCTGTGAGCTGTGACACCATGGTACTGTACCCAGGGCAACAGCTTGAGACTCTGTCTCAAAAAAAAAAAAAAAAAAAAGGGAGGCACCTGCAACTCAGTGGGTAGGACGCTGTCCCCATTATACTGAGAGTGGCAGGTTCAAACCCGACCCCGGCAAAACTGCAACAAAAAAATAGACGGGCTTTCTGGTGGGTGCTAGCAGTCCCAGCTATTCAAGAGGCTGAGGCAAGAATCGCCTAAGCCCAGGAGTTGGAGGTTGTTGTGAGCTGTGACACCATAGCACTCTACCAAGGGTGACAAAGTGAGACTCTATCTCTACCAAAAAAAAATAAAAAAATAATATACTTCAGGAGAGAGGTGGAAAACAGGATTAGTTTTATAGTCAGTATTAACGTTAATATTTGTAAAATGAAATAGATATAGAAATTTGTTGATAACTAGGTAAATATGCTTGATAAGACTAAACTGTGCACTTAAAAATATTTGATGACAGTTTCATATTTTTAATCACAATTAACAATGTGCTAAATTTGCTTAACTGAAAGATATAATTAAAACATGTTTCAAAAATTACCTTCAAGGCTTGGTGCCTGTAGCACAGTGGTAAGAGTGGCAGCCACATAAACCCAGGCTGGCTGTTTCAAGCCTTGCCCAGGCCTGCTAAACAACTATGACAACCACAACAAAGAAATACCTGGGCATTGTGGCAGGAACATGTAGTCCCAGCTGTGATCTGTGATGCTACAGCACTCTACCAAGGATGAAATAGTAAGAATCTGTCTCAAAAAAAAAAATTACCTTCAAATAAAAATTTGTTTCTCTTTCAAAATAATATAGATTAAAACAATAAATACATTGTTAATATATGAATATTTTCTTCATTGCTCACCAAGACAGGATGAAAAAATTATTGAACACACATACACACACACATATATTAAGTAATAAATATTGATGGACAATGCAGGTCCTAAACATGTACAGGCAATATTTGTAAAAGAAAAACATCACAGATACTTTCCTAGGCAATGCACATGCCCAATGCATATATAACTCATACACTACATCATGCTAAAGTGAACAGAGTCAAAAATTCTCATCAAATTGTTAATATTCAGGTTTAATTTTTTTTTTTTTTTTGTAGAGACAGAGTTTCACTTTATGGCCCTTGGTAGAGTGCCATGGCAACACACAGCTCACAGCAACCTCCAACTCCTGGGCTTAAGCGATTCTCTTGCCTGAGCCTCCTGAGTAGCTGGGATTACAGGCGCCCGCCACTACGCCCAGCTATTTTTTGGTTGTGGTTCAGCCGGGGCCGGGTTTGAACCCACCACCCTCAGCATATGGGGCCGGCGCCTTACTGACTGAGCCAGAGGCGCCCCCCTCGGGTTTAAATTTTAAAAAATAAAATTCATTCATCTGGTGAAACATACATTTGAAAAAGAAACAAGGTAATATTGTTTGGCCAAAGAGTTACTACATTTGATAGCTACTATTTTGAATTCTGTGCACCCATGAAGAGTGGTGCAATTTTTACACAAAATATATCAGCAATAATACAGCCCTTGGAAACTAAGAAAAGCTTGTGTTTCCAAATGAAGGAATAACAGAAATGCCTAAAGTGTGCTGTGACTTACTCAAATAAAAAGAAAACATTTGGGATTAATTTATATCATCATTTAAATACAGGCTGAGAATGATTGATATAAATTTGAGTGATTCCTTGTTTCCTGAAATAAACTTGAACTTTCAACCATTTTTATAACTATGTGGGGGCTCACTAGTAATGTAATTTGCTTCTTACATAACATATAAATTTAGTACTTTATTTCAGAACTTTTTAATCTAAGAGCCATGTAAAATTTTGCATGCAACATTTCAGAAAGTGAAAAATACAGGACAGTAACACAAGGAAGATGAAAGAAAAGGAGGTCTCCTACTCATATACCCCACAGCATACTGTGACAACCCAAATGAAGAGCCTTTATGGGAGTTTTGGGACTTTTTAGGTCAGTGTTTTGGAAACCCTAGTAGAGAGGAAGATTAAAGAGGATGATTTTGTGAGAGCTGGAACATGACACACTAGCAGACTTTCCAATAATAGTCCTAGCAACAGAATAAAAAATGATCATATTGTACCATAGATTCAGCTATGGCTTACGTGACCTGGGTTATGCCACTACCACCATTTGCCAAGATCCACAGGATGGTTCATAGCCAGGTAAACAGGCCTGCAGACCTGGTCCAATCTTTGGCTGCTGAATCAACTTAAAACTCACCTTTTTCACCTCTCAGCCATGGTATGACAAAAATCCTGCCCACATAGGGAGAAACATCCATCTATGCTCCTGAATCCTAAACCACCAAAATTTATCTGAAATGTGTTCTTCGTTGGCAATGTTACCTGGCCTTGGTCACAGTCCAGAACCAATTTTGCTCCATTTGAGGTATGTCTGGAAGCACACATTTCTGTGTCCCTGGAGGCAAGCCTACTAAAAATAATTTTACTGTGAATCTTAAAATTGCCTTGGTAACAACCTCCAGTTGCTATCAGCCAGGCTCTAGAAGCAGTCCTGCTACCCCCAAACTTGGAAGGGGAACATTACATGGACCCAGTGATAGGCCTAAAAACATTTCTCATAGGCTGAATGCGGTGGCTTACACTTGTAATTCTGGAACTCTGAGAGGCCAAGCTGGGAGGATCTCTTGAGACTAGCCTCAGCAAGAGTGAGACCCCATCTCCACTAAAAATAGGGAAAATTAGCCAACCATTGTGGTAGGCACTTGTAATCCCAGCCTCACAGAAGCTTGACACAGGAAGATTGCTTGAGGTTTCTGTGAGGTAGGCTGATGCCATTTCACTAAACATGGGCAGCAGTTAAAACTATAAAAAAAAGAAAAAAAGACATTTTTCACAGGTGTGTATCTGGCAGCATCCCTATACATCAGTTGCAGACCCTCTTAGCTATAATCAACAACCTGGCCCATTCAACAACCTGTCCAATGAGTGAACACCTACCCAACATTCATTGTATCAGTGCTGCAATTGCAGAAACACTGCAGTTCTTAATCTGAGCTTCAGTCCTACTGATCAATACCTTAAAAAAATATTTCACTTCCCAGGGAATATCCAGGATACACAACTGTATTATCCCTGATAACAAGTCTACCAACCATGAAACACACTCTATTCCTTATAGCAGCCATATTATTGGCTTCAGCCTTACTCAGCTGCAATCTCAGAAAAAAATCTCATCAGCCAATGACCCAATAAAAGAAACATCTCTATAATGACTGGATGAGTTATTTGTTCCTTCAGATTCAGAGTTCAAAACACTGGGTATCCAGACAATAAAGCATCCAGGTATCCAGAACATAAATAATCAGGCAGATGTGATCACTGAAAAGGTATCTTCTTAGGCAGAAAAATACAAATAAAGGTCCAGTAATGAATTTCAAAGGAATAATCTAAAAACTGCCTAAAGGTGGCACCCGTAGCTCAATGGGTAGGGCACTGGCCACATACACCAGGGCTAGAGGGTTCATACGCGTCCCTGAGTTGCTAAAACAATGATGACAACTGCAACTACAATAACAAAATAGCCGGGATTGTGGCCGGTGCCTATAGTCCCAGCTACTTGGGAGGCTGAGGCAAAAGAATTGCTTAAGCCCAAGAGTCTGAGGTTGCTGTGAACTGTGACACTACAGCCCTCTACCAAGGGTGACATAGTGAGAATGTTGCCCCACACCCCCCCAAATAAAACGCTGAAAATGAATTTATCTCAGTGAGACACAAAAGAATGCATATAACTAAAAAAAATCATAAAACAATGCATAAACAAAACAAGAATTTTAATATAGAAATAGGGGGAAAAAAGAACAAAACAAGAGCTTCAGCTGAAGTCTATGTTGTCAAACTGAAAATGTAATGGCATCATAGGAGATTCAGTTATTCAGAATAACAATTCAACAAATTCAAAGGTAGGCCATTTGAAGTTACCCAAATACAGAGAAAAAAAGAAAGAGTAAAGGAAAGATATATGTCTGAGAGTGCATCATTAAGTGAAGAAATATATGCATTTTTGATTTTCAAATGAGAAATAGATCAAAAGTTTTTTTAAAAAAGAAAGTCATCCCCTCAAGACTACATGGACATAGTTTTGTTAAAATCAAAGTATCTGAGGAAAACCCAATAACAATTGCCCAGGATAAATTTTAATTGGAAAAATCCAAAGAAAAAATGAGAAACCTTTTTGTTGACACAATCTTACTCTTTCACCCAGTGTAAAGTGCAAATGCATCATAGCTTACAGCAACCCCAAACTCTTAGGCTCTAGTGATTCTCTTGCTCCAGCCACCTACCGAGACTACAGGTGCAAGCCATAGTGCCCAGCTATTTTCTCTATTTTTAGTAGAGTCAAGACCTTGCTCTCACCCAGATTACTCTCAAACTCCTGAGTTCAGCCTCCAAGAGTTCTAAAGATTACAGGCATGAGCCACCACACCCTGCCTAATGAATTTTTAAAGCAGCAAGAGATAATAGAGTCGTTAGCAGATATTTTTAGGCAGAAATCTTGTAGGTGAGATGGAAGTGAAACTATATGTTTAACGTGCTAAAGGAAAAAAAAATAAAGGCTGTTAACCATAAAGATTATATCCAACAAATCCAACCTTTAGAAATGAAGAAGAGTTTTAAGACATTCCCACACAAATAACATTTAAAATATATCACTAGTATATCTGCTGAAATTCTTTAAATAAAAATGGTAGAATACTAATAATGAAAACATTGAAGAGTGAATTGTCACTGGAAACACTAAATACAAAGTGAAATACCGAACACTCTAATATTGTAATGGTGGTGCATAATCACTTTTAACTCTAACATAAAAGTTACAAAATGAAAGTATTAAAAGGAAGACAGCTAAAATAATTTGTTAATGGATACACAATACAAAAAGTTGTGAAATGTAACATAAACAGAATAAAATGTGTGAAGGGGTGAATTTGTTGATTTTTTTATGCACAGAAATTTAATTGTTATCTTAAGCTAGAATGTTCTAAGTATAAAATGTATGTAAATCTTCTGAAAAACACTAGAAAAATAACTGTAGTACATACAGAAAAGAGAGAATCAAAACATACCAACAACAAAAAGAAATTCAAAAAGTGGAAAAAAAGTAAATACAGTATTATTAAAGAAACGATGTAATTATAAAATGCATAGAAAAAAACAAAATTACAATAGAAAGCCGTTACCTATTCAAAATTACTTTGCACATAAAAAGATTCAATTATTCAATGAAAATACACTGGTATAAACTATGGCCTGTAAAATTGATAGCAAACTTTAGTTGCTATGATAGAAATAAGAAGTGAGCCTTTGGGCTCGGCACAGTGGCTTACATCTGTAATTGTAGTGCGCTGGAAGGCCAAGGTAGGTGGATTACTTCAGCTTAGGAGTTCAAGACTAGCCTGAGCAAGACTGAGATAATATTTCTACATAAAATAGAAAAGCTAGCTGGGTGTTGTAGCCAGAGCCTATAGTCCCAGCTACTCAGGAAGCTGAGAAAAGTGATCTCTTGAGACCAAGAATTTGAGGTTGCTGTGAACTATCATGTCACAGACCTCTACCCAGTTTGACAGAGTGAAACTCTGTCTCAAAAAAATAAAAAATAAAAAAAATAGAAGGGAGGTCTTTAAAAACTGATTAGGCCATCAGGGCAGATTTAGTGGATAAGGGTTTTATTTTTTTATTGAATGAGTGTGTTAGTTATCATGAACATAATTCTGTTATTTAAAAACAACAACAAGAATAACAACAGTTCTACATGATCCACAACCTTGCTCTCCATCAGTTCTTTGGTCTCCTTCATGTTACGCTGCAGCAAAAAGGACTTTTCCAGATGTCAGTTCCATGGTTTTGCCTTGCCCAGCCTCAAGAACTAAATGTCAAATAAACTTCTATTCACTTTGTTTGTTTGGTTGGTTTTTTAACTATTCTCTTGCCTCAGCCTCCAGAATAGCTGGAACTTCAGGTGCCTGTCCCAACTCCCTGCCATTTTTTTGCTGTATTTGTCATCATTGTTTAACAGGACTGGGCCAGATTACAACCACCAGCCCTGGTGAATGTGGCCGGCACCCCAACCACTGAACTATGGGCTCTAAGCCCAAACTTCTATTCTTTATAATTTACCCAGTCTGTGGATTGTTATATCACTTAAAAATGGATTAAAATAGAGATGAATGGATTTTTTTAAAAAAATCAAATTTCTGCTTACAAGTGATCCACTTTTGATTTAAAGACAAATAGGCAAAAAGTGAAAGAACTGAAATGAAAATTTTATGCTAATTTTAAGCAAGAGTGCAGGCGTGATCATACACTATATAGCACCAAATAGTCTTGTACAAAAAATCTGTCAAAAAGGTAAAAATCATTACTATTTATTAACAAAACAGCTAAATTGTCAAGAGGATATATGATTAATATGTATGCAACACTAGAACTTCTAAATACATAAAGTGAACATTAGCAGAATAATAGAAAAAAATAGAAAGAAATACAATAATAAAAGGGGATTTCACTGTCCTACTTAAAACAATGAGTAGATCATTTTGGCAGATAACCAATAAGTGTGCACTTATAAAACACTGTAGACTAATGAGACCGAACAAACACATGTGTCACATTCCAGTCAACCCATATACAACCCACTATGATTAAAATCATGAAGTAGAAATACTAAATGGACTAATACATAGGAAAAATCTTGAAGCACCAATAAAAAAATCCTCCAACAAACAGAAGGACAAGATGGATGACTTCACAGGAAAATTCTATCAAGTATTGAAAGAAGAAATAATCAACTCTTCTCAAACTCCCAAAAAACTAAAGGGGAGTGATACTTCCAAACCTAAATTATGAGACCACCATTATCCTCATACTGAAGCCATATAAAGATACTATAAGAAAGAAAACCACAAACCATTATCTCTGATTAAGGTGCAAGCAGAAATTTTCAACAAAATACTAGAAATTAAATTCTTCAACATGTGTAAAAGATTATATACCAAGAATAAGTAGAATTTATACTTGGAATGCAAGGATATAGCAAAATATTCAAACAACAAAAAAAAGATATACTACAAAAACCGAAATGATATAAATTATATGATTATCTCAAAATATTTAATACAATTAATAAATTTCTTTTTTTTTTTTTTGTTTTTTTTTGGCTGGGGCTAGGTTTGCACCTGCCACCTCCGGCATATGGGACCAGCACCCTACTCCTTGAGCCACAGGTGCCACCCTACATTTAATAAATTTCAATAAACTTTCATAATAAAAACTTGAGAAATTCTATACATACAAAGACATGTATCTCAACATAATGATATCATATATAAAAAGCTCTTAGGTACCATTCTCAACAGTGAAAATTCTAACAGACATTACTTTAGTATCAGACAAGCAAATAAATGTACCCAAACTGATGATTTTTGTTCAAAATTGTATTAGATAAAGCCAGAGTAATTAGGTAATAAAATAACAAAAGACATTCAAATCAGAAATAAAGAATTAAAACTCTCTTGCTTATAGACAAAGTGGTCAGATATGTACAAAACTGTAAATATTATAAAAAAATTATCTATTTATTTATGTATTTTTTTTTTCTAGAGACAGAGTTTCACTTTATCACCCTCGGTAGAGTGCCATGGCATCACAGAAAACACAAACATCAAACTCCTGGGTTTAGGCGATTCTTTTGCCTCAGCCTCCCAAGTATCTGGGAGTACAGGTGCCTGCCACAATGCCCGGCTATTTTTGTTGCAGTTTGGCCGGGGCTTTGTTTGAACCCACCACCCTCGGTGCATGGGGCCGGCACTCTACCCACAAAATATTTAGAAATAATAAACCCATTCACTAAATTTGTAAGTCAACTTCAAAACTGACTGGTATTTCTAAACTCTAAAATCAAACTATCTAAGAAAAGGTTAAGAAAACAGCCCTACATAAAATAAAATTAAATACTATAAAATTTTAATAAATCAGCTGGGTGCCTGTACCTCTGCAACTAGGGGGCCAGCCACATATACCAGGGCTGGAGGGTTCCAGTCTGGCCTGCGTCTGCCAAACACCAATGACAACTACAACAAAAATATAGCTGGGTATTATGGCGGGTGCCTGTAGTCCCAGCTACTCGGGAGGCTGAGGCCAAAGAAACATTTAAGTCCAAGAGTCTGAGTTTGCTATGATCTATGATGCTACAGCACTCTACCTTGGCTGATATAAAAAAAATTAATAAATCATGCTGGGACAAGTATTTAGCCACATGTAAACGACTAAAACTAAACACATACCCCTCACCACCCACAAAAATAAACTCGTGATGTATAAGAGATTTAAATGTAAGATACAAAACTATAAAAACACTAGAAAAAAGTGTGGTAAAACTCTTTATCTTACTAGCCAGCAAAAGAATTTATGAAGACCCCACTAGAAATTGCAGCAAAAAAAAAAAAGGAAATTGATCAAGTAAGAACACAGGTAAGAACACATTCAACAAAGGAAACTAACTTACAGAATGGAGAAGGTATCTGCATGCCACAAATTTAACAAAGTGTTAATGACCAAAATCTACAAAATACTCAAGCAAATCAACTTGAAAAGGTGAAACAGCCCCATTAAAAACTGGGCAAGAGAAAGAAAAAGATCTTTTCTCATGAGGACTTACAAACATGTTTGTGTCTAGCAAACACATGAAAAAATGATCATCATCCCCACTCATGACAGAAATTCGAATCAAAACAACTTCAAGATACCACCACAGATACCACATAACCTTCTCAGAATCACTTACAACACATGGTGAGTGCCGAGAGAAGCAAACACTCATGCGTTGTTGGTGGGGATAAAAACTAGTATAGCCTCTGTAGGAAAGAGGTATGGAGATTGCTCATAGAACTAAATGTAGGCCTACCATTATATCCAGCAATCCCGTTCTAAGTATCTGCCCAAAAGAAAAATAAGTTATTTTACCCATAAGTACATTTTCATTCAAATGTTATATATAAAAGCACAATTTACAACTGCAAAGATGTGGAAATAATTCAGGTGCCCTTCACCACAGGAATGGATTAATAAACTATGGTATATGTATATGATGGACTAGTATGCAGCCATGAAAAGATGGCAATTTTATATCTTTTGTAATAATCTGGATGGATTTGGTGAACATTATCCTAACTGAGGTATCACAATAATGAAAAAAATGAGCGTCACATGTACTCAACACCAAATTAGAACCAGTAGATTAACAACTCCATGCTGCCTCTTTGCCTTCTTGCCCTGATACTGGAGGCCCATGTGCTGACTATAGTGAATGTATGCTGCTTTGCAAACTTTCTTACTCTGTCAACCTACCTTTCCCTTCTTCAGTAAAGCTTCTTCCATGCTTGCGTTACTTAGAGGTGCATGGTCATTTTTGTTCAAGAGCATTCCAAGAACTGAGGACCCAAGCAGCTCTCAAAAACCCTGATATTTTAGGATTAAAGCAGCTGCCCTAAAACCCAACATTTTTGGTTTCTCTGTGACTTCAATAAACCTGACTTGGATTAATTCTCCCTAGACAAGCCAACTCACCGTTTTCATAAAGACCTTCACTCCGATAACTAGGACTGAACAGAGTTATTGAAGTTTTTTGAAGACTTCTAGATATCTCCATATTCCTAAACTTCCTCGGAGGACCTCAAATAGTGTTAAAATGGAATTCTGCTGTGAAACCTTAAGATAAATAGTTTCTTCATTTGCTCTCCCCTTGATTCAGCCCATATTGGAGACATTTAACAGCCCAAGAAGCTGAATGGCGTGGAACAAAATTCCAGAGATGAGGACTACATGCCACTTGCAAATCAGCTCCTGTTATGGTAGCCAAAATTAAATGCACTATCCAACAGCCTCCAGCAAAACGGAGATACTGGGTGCAGGGCAACCAAACATCCTGGGTGATACCCTCTCACTGGGCAGACTGCTGCTCTCTGGGACTAATATATGCAGATACCCAAATTGCCCAGGATTCAGCCACCTGGCCTTTTCATTGTGCAGGCTGCCTCCACAAATTGGAACTTCCGTTAATTACTCTTTTTGCCTATACTGGAACAGCAGCTGCTACTGGAGTAGCCACAGGGGCCACAGGAGGTGCATCCTAGGCCTCCCTGAATGTCAACAGTTCCTGAAATAAAAATAAATAAATAACACATTGACCAAGTGGCCATGGCCAGAGTTTAGGATCCAGGTACTCCCACTCCCCCAGAGAGAAATATATGTCCACATAACTGCATATCACTAATCCCTGTATAAATGAATAAAACGTGTAGAGTTCTTAATTTGACTCCAGATAAAATGAGGGGGTTAAGGTCAGGCATGGTAGTTGATGTCTATAATACTAGCTCCCTGGGAGACCAAGGCAGCTAGATTGCTTGAGCTCATAAGTTCCAGACCAGGCTTAGCAAGATCAAGATCCCCTCTCAAAAAAAAAATAGCCAGGCATTGTGGCAGTGCCTATAGTCCCAGGTACTTGGGAGGCTCAGGGAAGAGAATCACTTGAGCCCAACAGTTGGAGGTTGTTGTGAGCTATGATCTGTGATGCCATGTCACTCTACACAGAGCTTGAGACTGTGTCTCAAAAAAAATAAAAAAGGTGGGCATTGTGGCAGACACTTGTCCCAGCTACTATGGAAGCTGAGGCAAAAGAATCGTTTGAGTCCGAGAGGTTGCTAAAAGTTATGCCATGGCACTCTGAGGTGGTGACAAATAAGACTGTCTCAAAAAAATTAGTTATATATTATCAATGTCAGTGTCTCTTAATGAAGAAAATGTCTCCCCTAGGTTTTGTGTAGTCTCAGTTCAAAATCTGACCCTTTCTTGTTCATTCCTGCTTGAAGTCAGATCTTCTATGTATTTCTAGGTGGAATCAATCTGGTTCTGTACTCTTGAATGTAAAAGAACCTGGAGAAGAGATTCCCTCATGGAAAATCTCTAACACGTCCTGAAGAACCCCAGGAAAATTATTTAAATTTTGCAGCTGTAGATTTAGGTCTTGGAGAGGTGGGGACATTGCAAGTGCCTTCTGCATATCCATGAACATTTCTGTAAGAGGAGAAGGGGGAATTGAGATTCTAAGACCTACTCAATGCACATGTGCAATGAAACACAGCTGGAATGACTGGTGCTCTGTGAATTTATCTATTAAATAAACCGGCTCTAATTGCTAAAAATGAGACTGTAGATCCCAATGAGGCAGAGAGATGATCTCACCTATCAATTTTGGGGCAGTGTACAATATGCTGCACAACTATGGGTTGTGACTGGAACCCCTCAAAGAAAGATGCCTGTACAGTGAAACCTGCGGTGCACCTTATAGGTTTATATCATGTCTGGAAACCCTGGACAGCATTTCAGAAATATAATAAGTAAGAGAATAATCACCAACCCAGAAAATCTATCCACTATTCTAAAATAGACAGAAAATAATTTATAACATAATTATACTAAAATGTGATGCTCACCACAGGCAATATGGCAAGAGATTGCCATAATTAAATCTTCAAGTAGAAGACTTGACAGCACCATACTTTTTTTCTTTTGTTTGTTTGGAGGCAGAGTCTCACTATGTCACCTTTGGCAGTGTTCCCTGGTGTCTCAGCTCACAGCAACCCTCCTACTCTTGGGCTTACACAATTCTCTTGCCTCAGCCTCCCAGTAGCTGTTACTATAGGCGCCTGCCACAATGCCTGGCTATTTTTTGTTGTTGTAGTTGTCATTGTTGTTTAGCAGACATGGGCCAGGTTCAAACCAACCAGCCTTGGTGTATATGGCCAGCGCACTAGCAACTGAGCTACAGGTGTCAAGCCTAGCACCATTCTTTATACATAGCACATCCTAACTTCACCTGGTAATTGCAATGGCAACCCTTGTTTTGGATGTAGTCAAAAGAAATTCGAATTTGGTATATTGAAATAAATACAATACTTTACTTGTCTTCATGACAAGGTAGAGATTTGCAACTTGGAGCTTGGTGCCTTCTGAAGATAAGCTCCTACTTTTCAACAAAAATTGCTTCATAAGACACTATCCCCCCAGGAATAATTGATGAAGATTATAAAGGTGAAATATTAATAATGGCTTCAGCCATGAAAAACATCCAAATGTCCGCAGGACATCGTGTGGCTCAAATATTAATTTTACCATATCATAAAGGCAAAACCTCTCCTACAGAGAAGGTGGTTTTAAAAGTACAGAAAAGGATGTTTTTTAGCATACTTTTCTAAATGATACTTGTCCTCAATGTAAAGTAACATTTGAGAAAAATATTCAAATTATGGGGCTCATAGACACAGGAGCAGATGTTTCTATCATTGCTCTTCACATGTGGCCTGCATGCTGGCAAAAATCCACTATGTTAGAGTTCTCTGGCATCACAGCTCACAGCAACCCTCAAACTCTTGGGCTTACACGATTTGTGAAAGCTACTTTTATTGGCATTGGAACCATGACTAATATTGAAAAAAGTACTTTTGATTTGCATTGTAAAGGACCTGAAGGATAGGCAGCTGATGTCCACCCTTACATCACGCATATTTTGGTCACTTTATGGGGTCGAGACTTATTACAACAATGGGGAACGATGCTTACCATCCCCACAATTTCAAAGGCTGCTAAAAATGTTATGTTTAATATGGGCTGTGATCCAACTCAGCCTGACGTTTCTAGAAAGCCTGAAATAACCCAGATAGGCCATGATAAAACAGGCCTAGGGCTTTCTTCATTATCAGAGGATTTTTCCTAGGGGCCTCTGCCCAGCGCTTCTTCACATCCATGAACATTTCTGTAAGAGGAGAATGAGAAATTGAGATTCTAAGACCTACTCAATGCACATGAGGAAAGAAACACAGCTGGAATGACTGGTGCTCCTTTCCTTGAAACGGAAGAGAGATAAACCAGTTTGGGTGTAGCAGTGGGCCCTTCCTTTGATAAAATTAAAAGCGCTGCATCAATTAATTGATGAACAATTGCAAGCTGGTCATACTGAATCTACAAGTTCCTGGAATTCTCCAATTTTTGTAATTAAAAAGAAATCAGGTAAATGGAGAATGTTAACAGATTTAAGAAAAATGAGTGTACTTATCCACCCGGTGGGGTCTTTGCAACCTGGAATTCCTAATCGTACCTTAATACCAAAACATTATCCTATAATTATTATTGATTTAAAAGATTGCTTTCTTAATATTTATTTGCAACCAAAAGACATGGAATGCTTTGCTTTCACTATTCCTGCTTTAAACAATGAAAAACTTACTCAGAGGTTTCACTGGAAAGTATTACCTCAAGATATGCTCAACAGCCCCACCTTGTGTCAATTATTTGTAGATCAACCTTTACAAGAACTTAGAAAATCTTTTCCAGAGAGCATGTGTTTACATTATATGGATGATATATTATTGGCACATCCAGATTTTAATAAGTTACAAAAGTTATGTCAACTGGCATGCTCAAAATTTAAAGAATATGGTCTTCAATTAGCAGAAGAGAAGATACAAACTCAAGAGCCTTGGGAATATTTATGCTATCACATTACTGCTCAAAATATTATCCCTCAGAAAGTTCAAATTAGAAGAGATTCCCTTTGAACTTTAAACAATTTTCAAAAATTATTAGGAGATATTAATTGGATAAGGCCAATCTTAGTAACTTCCACTTATTCTCTTACTAATTTGCTTTCCATTTTGGAAGGGGATCCTAACCTCCATAGTCCTAGACAGCTTACTCCGAAAGATGAAAAAGAATTATAATGGATTGAGGAATATATTCAGGATGCTCAATTAAATCAGATTTCTCAAATGAACAATTTCTACATCTATGTATTTCCATCCATGCCCTCTCCTACAGAACTGATTGTAAGGAAACAGCTTTTGTTGAATTGTGCTTTTTACCAAATAAAGCATGTAAAAAGATGGAAACATACATCCAAAAAATGGCTTTTATAATTACAAAAAAGACAACATTTAAGACAATTAGTTGGAAGACCTCCTGAAAAAAATCATTGTTCCTTTAACTAATAATCAAATTTCTGATTTACTTATTTTAAATGTTGATTGGCAAAATGCATTATCAGACAATATTGGAATAATAGATAATTATTTTCCTCCAGATAAAAGAATTCAATTTCTTAAAAATACTTCTTAGATTTTACCTAAAATGGTAAAATTAAAACCCATCCCATATGCAGAAACATTTTATAAGGATGCAAATAAATTGGGAATATCTGGATATTTAGGTCCTCATATTCATAAAGTGCAACAATCTCCTTATTCATCTGTACAAAAGGCAGAATTATTTACTATTATATTATTATTAACAGATTTTCCTGACCAAGCTCTCAATATTATATCTGACTCATTTTATTCTACTCACATAGTTTAAACTACTGAAACTGTTACTTTACTAACAAATACCCCAGAATTTACTTTATTGTTTTCCTCCCTTCAGCAATTAATTAGAAATAGATCATTTCTCATATATATTACCCATGTTAGAGCTCATTCTAATTTACCAGGACCTATTTCTTTGGGAAATAAAACCATTGATCAGTTATTAGGTTCAGTATTAACTGCTCAGCAAGAACATACATGCATCATACTAATTCTCAAGCTTTAAAAATAAGTCGTGATATATTTTGGCACGCTGCAAGAGTTATAATAAGTTCTTGCCCTACTTGTCAACCTTTAATGGTTCCACATTTACCTATAGGAGTTAATCCTAGAGGAATATTATCCAATAAATTATAGCAAATGGATGTTACTCAATTTCAAGAATTTGGAAAATTAAAATTTATCCATCATTCTGTTGATGCTTATTCCCACCTCTCATGGGCTTCAGCAATGACATCCAAAAAAGCTGTTGCTACAAATTCTCATTTCTGTGAGAGGATGTTAAAGTCTTTTTGAGATGGAATGAAAAAACCTGGCTAGCACTCCATTGTTGTTAAAGGCCTGGTCACATAAGAGACAGGGCCTGCTGACTTTTGGCCTGAGCACGGAGGCAGAGCTTGAAGGCAGGCTCTGTATATCTCAGGAATTTCCAGACTATTCCCTAAAGATGAATGACTGCCTCCAGATGGTCTGTTAAAGTTCAAGCATTGTAGCCGTTTGGTCCCCTGGAGTTCAATCTCCCTGAGCTCTGGTTTTTATAGTACGTTACTTCCAATTACTTAGTGGAAGACAAACTTTAAATAAGGTTAGAAATATTGTCATCAGCTAAGCTGTAGACATCCTGATGCCAGGTGGTTAGGGCCTGGGTCTTTGGGTTTGAGCTATTAGATTACTGATTTATGATGTGTACCTGCAGTACTGCCTATATAAATTGAAGTAAAATAAAGATTTTTGTCACATGCCAAAGAGAGCTGTGGCCTTCCTTTTATTTTAGACAATTTCGATTGCAGGACTTATACTCTGCAATGCAGCTTACATTCACCTCACACAACAGGAAGTTGACATTTGGGAATATGGTAAGAGGAGTAGAAATTTAGATTTTCATTATGAGCCCTAGGGAAGTTATGCTGGGGGGAAAGGGTGATAATGAGAGCATAGGTAGTGAGAATAAGATAGTCAGTCAGGCTAAGGCTGACATGTCACAGCTGTTATTGTCAGAATAAGTTCTACCTGACCTTCATCTCCTGTTTCCTATTCATATTGTTTTGTAAATATAGCTACCACCCTAAAGATGTCCATCTTGAATACATTAGCAAAATTGATTTATGAATTTGACCTTTGAAATGGGAATGTTGTAATAGATCACTGAATTATGCTAATTATTATTTAAAATAAGGATTGGTTGGGCACAGTGACTCATGCCAGTAATCCTAGTACTCTGGGATGCCAAGGCAGGTGGATCACTTGAGCTCACAAGTTTGAGAGCAGCCTGAGCAAGAATGAGACCCCTGTCTCTACTAAAAATGCAAAAATGAGGCAAGAGGAATTCTTGAGCCCAAAGTTTGAAGTTGCTGTGAGCTATGATGCTATAGCACTCTACCAAGAGTGACAAAGTGGGACTCTGTCTCAGAAAAATAATAAAATAAAATAAAATAAAATATAATATAATATAATATTAATGTGGTCTTTGATTTAGAAAAATTTGTGAACTTAACTTTTGAACTGGAAATGTTATAATACTTTATCACTGAGTTGTGCTGATTATTATTTAAAATAAGGGTAATTGTAGTGTTTACTGTGAACCATTATGTATAAAACTGATATTTTGAAAATGGAAGAACAGAAGAATCTTAGAAAGGTTACTCTCAATGTTCTACAGAATCACTGGCCTCATGAGAAGTAAAGTTTGGTGGACATATTCCCATCTCTGCACAGTAGCTGACAGTGACAGGTGGCGGGACACACTTCATCCAATTAACAGACCCCCAAACACAAACCATGGGTGGGTTCCTGATGACTGTTTGCTCTAATAAACTCTTTAAAGTTTTAACAGTGCCTCAGTTTAATTTATTTTTGAGACATTGGTTTAAATTCTAACAGGCAAAAGACAGAATAGGGACACTGATACACGGTTCTCTCACTATGGGCTGGACAAGAACCCTCCATTCTCTAGGCCCAGGGAAGCGCAGGAATCAGACACCCATCTCTAGGCACAAACAGCCTGTCTGTTCCAGACCACACCCTCTGGGCTCTAACAATGTCAAGAACTGAGCACCCTGAAAACATTGGGTGGTTCCACCTTAAGTAGTGAGCACATACCCTAATTTCTTCCCTGAGGCAAAAACTGCAAGGATTTAATACTGAGATAACTCTAGATAAACGATCCATAAGGTGGATTTCCGAATTTGAAATGGAAAATCTTTCCCTTTGCCAAAAGCTCTGGTGCTTTTTACTCCTTCTGTATTCCTGTCTGTCTAATAAAATCCAATCTTACCTCTGATCTATAGCGCCTGGGTTCATCCTTCGAATCCCCAAGATGAAGGATTTACTAAAGGATGAAATTCCTGTACCAACCCCATTAACCACTTAGTCTGAATTCTCTCCTGATGATCCATTCCTTCTTACTGCCCAATCTGGGGAGATGTGGGGTTAGAGGTGCACAGCTGCCCACAGAGGGCTTCTGTCTCTGCAAAGTCACTTGTAAATGGAACAGGACTCCTAGGGTCCTGGATGTAATTTCAGCCTCCACCCTGTAGCTAAAAATATCCAAAAGCTGAGCTGCACCATCCATCAGGGACTTGGGTCCACACACTCTGGAGATGATATGGGGAGGCCTAGGACCCACCACAGCTAATTCTAGTTGGTTCCTTCCCTCCAGGACAGCCATCCCCACACACTCACCATTTCCCAGCTTCCATGTTGTCCCATCATCCTCCTTATTAATACTTGCAGGTCACAAGGATACAGAGGACATGGTAGCACTCTCACAATTTCTACAACAAAGAACAAGAAATCAAAATTTCTCTGATTGACCTTGGTGGGCTGGTGGAAAAGAAAAATACCTTGCTAGATTGTGGAATTTGCCCCTCCTTCTTTTGAGAGCATGATTGGACAGATTCTACCCTAGAGCTCCAAACCCTTCCCCTTAATCTCCTGAATGACAAGTAATAGGATCACATTCTCAGCTGCAGTTAGTGTTTTCTCTCCAGAAAGGGACCTGGCACTGCCTGAAATCCGTTTGAATTTAACCTTGGTTGTCATATTATATTCATTAGAATTAGTAGTATGATATTCAAACTGGGAAACTATAATGATGAATACTTTTAAATTTTAGATTTGGGGCTGGGAAGAATGACTCGTGCCTCTAATGGTACTATTTTTGGAGCTCAAGGAAAGAGGATCACATGAGGCCAGGAGTTTGAGACTGGCCTAGACTAGACTAGACCACCTTTACAAAAACAAACAAACAAACAAAAAAAAAAATAGCTAGGGATGGTGTTGCTGGTACGACCTCTCAGGAACTCAGGGGGCTGAGGTAGTGCTGTACCCAGATCTTGAAATCCCCCACAAAGACCACCAAAGAGCCAAGTCCAACGCAAAAGCAAAAGGGTCTTTTTTTGCAAGTTCAAACTTCGGCTCCCAGGGACTCTGCTGCAACAGATTTGAGCCAGGAGCCCCGAGCTCTGGAGCAGGGGGTTCTTATGGTCCTGCGCAGTGGGTGAGTGTGCACAGCTTGAAACAAAGGGGGGCGCTTCTGCATTGGTTAGGTGGGGGGTCCCTGATTTGGGGTAGTTGTCTCATTATTTCAGGGAATTGCCTGGGCTTGCCTGGGCTTGTCCAGAAAGTGAAACTTACTGAGCAAAATGGCAGGGGGAGTGAAACTTAACTCCTATAATGGCGCTGGTCTGGTTCTTTCATTCCCTTGTAAATTCAAGGACCCAATCATGGGTCCGGTACCGTGTGTATCATCTCTAGCTTTCTGTCTGAAAGGGGCCAATATTGGCCTTTTAAAACCAGTAGTTGTACGGCTCTTACATGGTCCTGTACAAAAGTGATGAGCCTATTAATAATGCAAGGGCCCACAGTCAGGAGTAGGAGTAATAACACTAGGGAACCAGCCAGGGCTGATATCAGAGTTGTTAGCCAAGAGAGACTTATACCAGCTCTGATTATTTGTTTCTTTCTAATTTACACTTGTGCAAGCTCTCCCACACAAGGGCCATTGATTCTTTCATTATTCCCGAGTGATAAGTGTAAAAACAGCATTTTTCACTTAGAGCAGTGCACAACCCTCTTTTTTTATTTTTTCTAAACTCCAAAGTTTAAATAAGGCAAGTTCCTCTAGGAGTTTTCTCAGGCTTCAGCCATGCTTTGACCAGCCAGCTCCCAGTATGTGGCTGAGCAGGGCATGTTGGATGTCAGGATGATGGTGTAAAGTCTTTTTTTACCTTGGTGTGAGGGGGACCAGGTTCTGATTTCAGACCTAAATTTGGTCCCTTGATCTGAAAGTCCTCGAAAGGTGTTGCTCCATACGACTGGATTCCTGGGGGTACCATTGTTCCTTGGCACACGTTGAACTGGCTGCAGGTGATACACTGTAGACTGCCAGTTTTGCCCAGGGCTGCCAGGTGGAAGATGTAGAAGTACTGACCCAGCAACTTCATCAAATACTCCTGTCACTATGTGGCTCCTTGAATCTGGGAGACTGCTACTCGTGAGTCTGGCATTATTATTCGTCCTCTATCTGCTTCCTGGGAGTAGATAGGGGTGAGCTCTGGGACCCATGGGATGAGGAGAGCCATTGGTGACACCTGGTATGGCTGGGAGTCAGCCCTCTTTGCCTCAGTATCGGCTCTGGTTGTTCCCTTTAGTGATGGTGGAAGCATTTCTTTGATGTCCACGACAGCGCATAACTGCCACTTTCTTGGGTTTTCTATACTGCCTCTAACAACTGAACTTATCTCCTGCTGATACTTAATGTCTTTTTTTCCCCCAGAATTTAATAGTCCCTTCTCCTTGTACAATTTCCTGTGTATTTGGAGAGTCAGAAAAGCATTTGAATTTTTTCCCTTGATTTAATTCTAAGGTTCCAGTCAAGGCAATTAACTCAGCCTTCTGAGTCAATATCCCTTGTGGGAGGGGCTTAGCCTCCACAGTCTCTGTTAAGGTGACCACTGCATACTCAGCCCGCTGCTCACCCTGCCCCATCACATAACTGCTTCCATCTACATACAAGTTCCAGTCTGCATCTGTCCAGGGCTGGTCACGCAAGTCAGGTCTGCTAGAGTACACATTATCTATAATTTCCATATAGTCATGCTCAATCTCTCTTCCACTGACTGGAAGGTGCGTGGCTTGGTTCAAAGTGTTGCATTAGAGAGTCAAAAATGTCCCTTAGTGTCCATTAAATTGACCACAGAGTGCAGTACTTTCACTCTGAGATTCTGCCCAGAGTCAGCTTATTACCTTCTTACACAAGAAGAGCACTAGCAGTTAGAGCTGGTAAGCAGTGTGGCCATCTTCTTGCCATTCCATCCAACTGCTTAGAGAGGTAGGCTAAAGGCCTTCACCAGGACTCAACTAGCTGGGTTAACACACCCCCAGCCATTTTATTTTTCTCTGAGACATATAGAGTAAAGGGCTTGGCCAAGTCTGGCAGTTTCAATGCAGGTGCAGTTATCAGCCTCATCTTTAGCAGGGAGGAGGCATTTTCCTGTTCTCCTTCACATTCTAAGGGTTCTCCTTCCTCTTATTTAGCTGCCTCACACAAGGGCTTAGCCAAGACAGCCAAAATGGCAAAGTTGGAAATCCAAAGGCAACAGAAACTGACCAAGCCTAAGAATTTCCAAACTTGCTTTTGGCTCATGGGGCTGAGGAGGCAATTAATGACCTGCCTAGATACCTCTACCCCCGCTGGATAGTAAATCTTAGATAATGTACATGCTGCTGGTAAATCTGGGCCTTCCGTTTGGATACTTTAAAGCCACATACCTCTAGATGTCATAAAAGATGGTCCATGCCTTGGGCACAGCCCTCCTGGGTAGGGTGTCCTGAAAGGAGGTCATCAACATATTGGAACAGCACACATTCTGATTCCTCAGGAATTTCTGGAGGTCATGAGCCAGCGCTTCTTCAAAAATCATGGGTTTTTTAACTCCTGTGGCAACCTGGTCCATGTATACTGTTTCTATGTCTGGTCTCTCTCACTGGAAAGCAAAAAGCTTCTGGCTTCCTAGAGACAGCCTTACACTGAAAAAGGCCTCTTTTAAGTTCCGACAAGTGGGACACTTGGCTTCTGCTGGCAGCAGATTCAGTAGAGTAGGATGCAGTGTTACAGTTACACCATTTACTAGAAAATTCTAGATAATATTTAATACTGCACAAGTTTTCCAGTGTAGCCAACAGGTAACCTTGTGGAGTCTTAAGGCTTCAGAGTAAATATAACTACTGTGTATAATTTTACATTCTTTGGTTAGTCTCTTAGTCCCATTTAATAGATCAATTTAGTAAAATAGTTACATCTCATTTTACGAGTTGACAGTACAGAAAAGGCTGGGATTTAATACAGGTAGGCCACAGCTTCTTTTTCCTCCTTTTAAACTATTTTTCTCTCTCCTATTTCTTTTTTTACTAAAGGCAAATTATACTAGAACTAACTTATTTGCTAAAATAAACTGTACCTTTAATATATGGGGTCTGATTATTTGCATAAAATGCAGTAAGAATAATTAATTATTAGCCATTTAGACTCTTTATCTTTTAGAATTGGCTTTGCTGTAACCTTTTATAAGGAATCTCAGGCTGTACTTTCTGAAAGCCTTTCAGAGCCCAGGATTCATCTGTGCTGTTAGATACCTGTATGCATTGGGTAAATCCCTCTTCTCTTGAGGTTCCCAAGCACATTTTGATTCCTGGACCCATCAGCAAGTGACCTTCATTACTTACCACAGATCAGGAAATGTTACTGATGTGTATCTGGCCAGTTTTCTAAAGGGCTTTTTTATTAGCCTTATAAAGTCAACCTTAATTCCTTAATGCAGTCTGGACACCTCTGGAAATGTTATTCCAGCCAAAGCCTTGGTAAAATGATGAGTGCCATTATCAAGTCCTATAGAACAAAACAGATTCTTATTGAACTTATGCAAATAACTGCATTGTCAGAAATTTAGAATACTTACAAATGGCTTTCACATTCCAGAGAAATCAAAGAGAGAGAAAAAAATATATGTTTCAAACTCTGCTCATAAGTACATACATTGCTCGAAAAGCTACAAATAGCTCAAAAGACAGACAATTATTTCTTGACTTCTGAAAAACAGAACATAGAAAGAATCAACAATATTTTGAACAAAAAGCCATTACAAACTAGCTCAGTTCCACATAACTGATTTCTGTTTTGTTTGAAGCTGGGTTAGCAATACTCATAGACATGTTATCTTTCCAATGAAAGTTCTAAAAATCTGCTTTTAATCGGAAGGTATTCAATTTTTAAAGACATCAGTAACTTGAATTTGAGAGAATTCATCAGCCTCTCTTAATATTTCTTTTCTTTTTAGGATAAACTTTGCAAGCTTTAGGATAAACTTAAGCAAGATACATAAAAAGATACCTTTTTTTAGATGAATTAAAATTATTACTGACAATATATTTTAGGACAGATCAATGTCTTATATGGTAGGACAGACCAATGCTTTATAATATTGGAACATATATAACCCTAATCCACATAAAATTAATCACCATTTAATATTTGACAATGTTTCTTATTTTTTTTAACAAATTAAACAAGTTTAATTTGTTTTCTCATGACTTTTAGTGGTCTTTTTTGTTGTTGTTGTTGTTGAGACAGAGTCCCACCCTATGCCCCTGAGCAGAGTGCAGTGGGTGTGGTAGCTCACCACAACCTCAGGCTCAGGCTGCAGGCACCCCACTGCCTCAGCCTCCGGAAGCCGCTGGGATTACAGGCGCTCGCCGCGCGCCCGGCTGGGCTTTTTCATTTTTTTAGGAGTCAGGGTCTCACTCTCGCTCAGACGAGTCTCAACCAAATTTAAAGTTGTGGGGGGTTTGTTGTTGTTGTTGTTGGCCTGGGCTAAGTTTGAACCCACCAGTCTCAGTGCATGTGGCCAGCATTGCATCTACTGCCCTATGGACGCCAGGCCCCAGATTTAGAGTTTTTATTTTGGAAGGTTTGTCAAATATTAAAGGCCTAAAACATTTGTTTAAAGAAAATTACAAGCCAAAAAGATTTTAAGGGAAATACATAGTCAACTGGATCACATGTAAATTCTTTCACAAATTTTCTTTTATGAGCTTCATTTAACCTGCACAGGCCATCTACAAACATTCTAAATTTTCTTTAATTTTTGCCCTGCCTTTCACTTTCTTACACAACCATTCTATTTCAGGACAAAATTTATCACACAAGATTCTTTCTTTACACAATGCCATTCTTCTTTTTGTCTAATTTATCTTACTCTCAAAAACTCACTTTCTACAAAACAGGATCCCAGTTTACCATGAAGTCACCCATTCACTCAGCCAAACTGATAATTAGAAGGTTTAAAAGGCAAGAATCTTATCCTTTGACGAAGATTCAGTTTGTAAAAATATTTTTTCTATTTATACAAATTACTAGTGGCAAAGGGCCAATAAAGGTTATGAACTTTACCCAGGCATCGAGATTCGGGCAGCAGCGCTGTAACACTCAGGAGGTGGGCCTGCCCTGTGAAGGGTGGGGGCCCCAAGCCACTTTCCTCATTGGGCCTTCTCAGCCATCCTGGAGCCTGTGGAAATGCACCTGGTTGTGGCCAGCTGCCGGCCAGGGGGCAGTCCCCTGCCATGGCTTTCATGTGAGTCTCTGACTCACAAACATGTTAGACTTCTTGTTCTGTGTTTCAAGACGGGTAGGGTGGGAAGCCAATGTCGCCACTGACCCCATGCACTCCCTTGGCTTTTTTCTCATGTGGCCCCTGGAGAAAAAAAAAAGTCCTCCAGGCCCAAAGGCACGACCCGCCCCCCCCCACTGCATCCTCTCCCCATTGTTGCTGGGACAGAGGGTTAACACAAAGGGGGTGGGGGAGCAGTCGTGCCATGGGAGGGGTGGCCCGACCCCCTGGGAGAGCACCAGTGCAACCCCCGTTGTGGGGGTTCAGCAAGGGGTGATACGGAGGAGGGCAAAGTAGATCTTGGTTTGCACCATCCTGCGAAACGGAGTAAAGCAGCGCAGAAGGTTTATGGGGTTTCTTGTTAGGGCAGTTAGGAGATTCTCGTGCACTGCAAAAGCCAAACAGCTCGGGAAGTGCTTTCAGACAGGGAGGGGGAGATGAAAAGTTCCCTCTGGAGGCTAGCCAACATTGAAGGCTGGCCACTCGGTCCTGCAAAAAGTAATCAGTTTACCTCTTTTTTTTACTTTCACCATAAGTCCTAAATTTTGAGCTCTGAGTTCAGCCACACTAAGATACCAGTGTAACACAAGACACACAACATACAACTAAGGACATTCAAAAATCAATGGTCTCCTCACTGTCCTCCAGAATCCCGGCCTTCTGACAAATTAAGTTTGGTGGCTCTATCCCCATCTTTGCATGTTGGCTGACAGTGACAGGCAGTCGGACCCTCTTCATCTGGTAACATTTCTGGCTACCATGAAGAGACCTCTAGACTATTCTGGAGGCCCATTTGGGTGGATTGCTTGAGCTCAGGAGTTCAAGACCAGCCTAAGCAAGAGCAAGACCCCATCTCTACTAAAAATAGAAAAACCAGCCAGATGTTGTGGTGGGTGTCCAGCTATTGGGAGGCTGAGGCAGGAGGATCACTTGAGCACAAGAGTTTGAGGTTGTTGTGAGGTGTGGTGGAGCAAGATGGCAGCCGAGTAACAGCTTCCTTGCATCTGGGCACCGTGAGTCTGGGGATATAGGACTCCAGGCATCTCTGGCTGGTGGGATCTGCCTATCATCACCCCTGAGAGGATACAGGGAGTCAGCGAGAGACTTCTGGACCCCAAGAGGAGGACTAAAACAGTGGAAAACCGGCAAGTGGTCGCGTGTGTTCAATCCGCCTAAACCCGCCCGCAACTGTAAGTTCAGTAGCAGCGAGACTGCAAACCAGAAAGGCCTTACCTGTGAACTGTTTTGGTGTCTTTGGACTTGGCACTCAGCTGAACTGCCTTGGGGAGAGCCTGAGCGGGAGTGCGGAGAACTCTGGCCTTTGTCTAGGGCCCCAGTCTGAGCCGCTGAGCCAGACGGAGCTAATAGAGTTTGGCTCTGGGTCACAGGCAGACATTGTGAGCGATCTGCCCTGGCAAGCTCCGCCCTCAGGGTCGCAGAGCTGGAATTGGGTGGGAGCTGGTAACCCAGCGACCAAGTAGCCTAAGGGCGGGGTCTGAGCCGCCTTGCAGCCCTAACCCTCTGGGGCAGAGGGAGACCAGTTTTGACACACAGGGTAAGTGGATAGCCACTTCAGCAGTGATTCCAGTAACAAGCACTTCCCTGAGAAAGCTTCTGCTCAGTAAGTGAACAAGTTCAAAGTGCCTTTTAAGTGGGCTGAAGAGAGATTTAGGGTGTCTACCTGCTGGGGTTCGAGAAACTAGCAGCCTCCAGTCGTATCAGAACTGTGATTAACATCTCATACCCCAGAAGACCACGTGTTGCCCAGACAATATTCAATTCCATATACATACTGCTTTGTTTTTGGTTGCGTCTGTGTTTTTTTTTTTTTTTTTTTTTTTTTTGTTTGTTTGTTTGGTTTTTTTTCTGGTTTGGTTTTTTTTTTTGTTTATTTTGACGTTCTAGATTGTTGTTTTGTTTTTTAAGTTCAACCTTTTCCATACAGATCCTTTTTCTTTCTCAATTTTTCTAGTTTAATTATAATTTCCCATTGCTGCCTATTTCAATAATCAGAACTTCATTTTTGTTAGTGTTTCTACCACTATTATTTGGTTTTTCCAGCCAATTTTATCCCGTAAAGTTTTCTGTTTGCTTGTTTTGGTTTGATTTATAGCATTTTTGTCTTTCCTCTCTACTTGGTGGAGGTGGGGTACTGTGTCTGATCAGGTTAGCAAAGAGCTGCTGACCTCAAGTGAACCACCCCACTTGGCACCCCCAGAAGGTGTTTTTTTTTTTTTTTTTAAGGTTGTATCAAAGTACCCTACTGTACACCTATATTGCTCTGTCTCCCTCTTTCTGTGCCTCTCTTCTTTTTGTCAATATTCCTTTCACCCAACCACTCTCCTTTCTCTATTTTTCTTTTTTTTCATTTTTTTTTTTTTCTTATCACTCGGTCCTCATTTCTTTCATCGCTTTTTTGCTCTTAAACCTTCTCACACTTCTGGTCCTGTAACCCTTAGTCCACAGGCACAAGAACTTAAAGAGCAAGAGGAATTGAAAGGAAAATTAGGGCAAGTAAACAGATAAAAGAAATCACCCATGAGGAAGAATCAGCAGAAAACTCCAGGCAACATGAAGAACCAGTCCAGAACTACCCCGCCAAGGGACCATGAGGTAGCTACTGCAGAGGATTCCACCTATACAGAAATGTTAGGAATGACAGAAAGGGAATTTAGAATACACATGTTGAAAACAATGAAGGAAATGATGGAAACAATGAAGGAAACTGTTAATAAAGTGGAAAATAACCAAAAGGAAATTCAAAAACAGAATCAAATAAGAGATGAACGATATGAAGAATATAAAAAGGATATAGCAGAGCTGAAGGAAATGAAACAGTCAATCAGGGAACTTAAAGATGCAATGGAAAGTATCAGCAACAGGTTAGACCATGCAGAAGAAAGAATTTCAGAGGTAGAAGACAAAGTTTTTGAGATAACTCAGATAGTAAAAGAGGCAGAAAAGAAGAGAGAGAAAGCAGAACGTTCACTGTCAGAATTATGGGACTTTATGAAGCGTTCCAACATACGAGTTATAGGAATTCCAGAAGGGGAAGAAGAATGCCCCAGAGGAATGGAAGCCATACTAGAGAATATTATAAAAGAAAATTTCCCAAATATCACCAAAGATTCTGACACACTGCTTTCAGAGGGATATCGGACCCCAGGTCGCCTCAACTCTAACCGAGCTTCTCCAAGACACATTGTGATGAACCTCTCCAAAGTCAAGAAAAAAGAAAAGACTCTGCAAGCTGCCAGGAGTAAGCGCCAGTTGACCTACAGGGGCAAATCCATCAGAGTGACCTCAGACTTCTCTAATGAAACTTTCCAAGCAAGAAGACAATGGTCATCTACCTTTAATCTACTTAAACAGAACAATTTTCAGCCCAGAATTCTGTACCCTGCTAAGCTAAGCTTCAAAATTGACGGAGAAATCAAATCATTTACGGATATACAAACATTGAGGAAATTCGCCACAACAAGACCAGCTCTACAGGAAATACTTCAACCTGTTATGCACACTGACCACCACAATGGATCAGCAGCAAAGTAAGAACTCAGAAATTAAAGGACAGAACCTAACCTCCACACTGATGCAAAAGATAAAACTAAGCAATGGACTCTCACAAAATAAGACGAATAGAATACTACCACACTTGTCAATTATCTCAATAAATGTTAATGGCTTGAATTCCCCACTGAAGAGACATAGATTGGTTGACTGGATTAAAAAACACAAGCCATCCATTTGCTGTCTGCAAGAAACACACCTGGCTTCAAAAGACAAATTAAAGCTCCGAGTCAAGGGTTGGAAGACAATTTTTCAGGCAAATGGAATTCAGAAGAAAAGAGGAGTTGCAATCTTATTTTCAGACACATGTGGATTTAAAGCAACTAAAGTCAAAAAAGACAAAGATGGTCACTTTATATTGGTCAAGGGAAAAATACAACAAGAAGACATTTCAATTCTAAATATTTATGCACCCAATTTAAATGCTCCCAGATTCTTGAAGCAGACCTTACTCAGTCTGAACAATATGATATCTGATAATACCATCATAACAGGGGACTTTAACACTCCTCTTACAGAGCTGGACAGATCCTCTAAACAGAAATTAAACAAGGATATAAGAGACTTAAATGAGACTCTAGAACAACTGTGCTTGATAGACGCATATAGAACACTCCACCTCAAAGATAAAGAATATACATTCTTCTCATCACCCCATGGAACATTCTCCAAAATTGATCATATCCTGGGACACAAAACAAATATCAACAGATTCAAAAGAATTGAAATTTTACCTTGTATCTTCTCAGACCATAAGGCACTAAAGGTGGAACTCAACTCTAACAAAAATGCTCGACCCCACCCAAAGGCATGGAAATTAAACAATCTTCTATTGAATAACAGATGGGTGAAGGAAGAAATAAAACAGGAAATCATTAACTTCCTTGAGCATAACAACAATGAAGACACAAGCTACCAAAACCTGTGGGATACTGCAAAAGCAGTTTTGAGAGGAAAATTCATCGCTTTAGATGCCTACATTCAAAAAACTGAAAGAGAGCACATCAACAATCTCACAAAAGATCTTATGGAATTGGAAAAAGAAGAACAATCTAAGCCTAAACTCAGTAGAAGAAAAGAAATATCCAAAATCAAATCAGAGATCAATGAAATTGAAAACAAAAGAATCATTCAGAAAATTAATGAAACAAGGAGTTGGTTTTTTGAAAAAATAAATAAAATAGATAAACCATTGGCCACACTAACGAGGAACACAAAAGTAAAATCTCTAGTAACCTCAATCAGAAATGATAAAGGGGAAATAACAACTGATCCCACAGAGATACAAGAGATCATCTCTGAATACTACCAGAAACTCTATGCCCAGAAATTTGACAATGTGAAAGAAATGGATCAATATTTGGAATCACACCCTCTCCCTGGACTCAGCCAGGAAGAAATAGAGCTCCTGAACAGACCAATTTCAAGCACTGAGATCAAAGAAACAATAAAAAAGCTTCCAACCAAAAAATGCCCTGGTCCAGATGGCTTCACTCCAGAATTCTATCAAACCTTCAAGGAAGAGCTTATTCCTGTACTGCAGAAATCATTCCAAAAAATTGAGGAAGAAGGAATCTTCCCCAACACATTCTATGAAGCAAACATCACCCTGATACCAAAACCAGGAAAAGACCCAAACAAAAAGGAGAATTTCAGACCAATCTCACTCATGAACATAGACGCAAAAATTCTCAACAAAATCCTAGCCAATAGATTACAGCTTATCATCAAAAAAGTCATTCATCATGATCAAGTAGGCTTCATCCCAGGGATGCAAGGCTGGTTTAACATACGCAAGTCTATAAACGTTATCCACCATATTAACAGAGGCAAAAATAAAGATCACATGATCCTCTCAATAGATGCAGAAAAAGCATTTGATAAAATCCAGCATCCTTTTCTAATTAGAACACTGAAGAGTATAGGCATAGGTGGCACATTTCTAAAACTGATTGAAGCTATCTATGACAAACCCACAGCCAATATTTTACTGAATGGAGTAAAACTGAAAGCTTTTCCTCTTAGAACTGGAACCAGACAAGGTTGTCCTCTGTCACCTTTACTATTCAACATAGTGCTGGAAGTTCTAGCCAATACAATTAGGCAAGACAAGGAAATAAAGGGAATCCAAATGGGAGCAGAGGAGGTCAAACTCTCCCTCTTTGCTGACGACATGATCTTATAATTAGAGAACCCCAAAGACTCAACCACAAGACTCCTAGAAGTCATCAAAAAATACAGTAATGTTTCAGGATATAAAATCAATGTCCACAAGTCAGTAGCCTTTGTGTACACCAGTAACAGTCAAGATGAGAAGCTAATTAAGGACACAACTCCCTTCACCATAGTTTCAAAGAAAATCAAATACCTAGGAATATACCTAACGAAGGAGGTGAAGGACCTGTATAAAGAAAACTATGAAATCCTCAGAAAGGAAATAGCAGAGGATATTAACAAATGGAAGAACTTACCATGCTCATGGATGGGAAGAATCAACATTGTTAAAATGTCCATACTTCCCAAAGCAATCTACCTATTCAATGCCATTCCTATCAAAATACCAACATCATACTTTCAAGATTTGGAAAAAATGATTCTGCGTTTTGTATGGAACTGGAAAAAACCCCGTATAGCTAAGGCAGTTCTCTGTAATAAAAATAAAGCTGGGGGCATCAGCATACCAGATTTTAGTCTGTACTACAAAGCCATAGTGCTCAAGACAGCATGGTACTGGCACAAAAACAGAGACATAGACACTTGGAATCGAATGGAAAACCAAGAAATGAAACTAACATTTTACAACCACCTAATCTTTGATAAACCAAACAAGAACATACCTTGGGGGAAAGACTCCCTATTCAATAAATGGTGTTGGGAGAACTGGATGTCTACATGTAAAAGACTGAAACTGGACCCACACCTTTCCCCACTCACAAAAATTGATTCAAGATGGATAAAGGACTTAAACTTAAGGCATGAAACAATAAAAACCCTCCAAGAAAGCATAGGAAAAACACTGGAAGATATTGGCCTGGGGAAAGACTTCATGAAGAAGACTGCCATGGCAATTGCAACAACAACAAAAATAAACAAA
Organism: Nycticebus coucang; assembly: GCF_027406575.1. NCBI lineage: Eukaryota > Metazoa > Chordata > Mammalia > Primates > Lorisidae > Nycticebus > Nycticebus coucang. The sequence continues at coordinate 20,765,183 of NC_069799.1, read as the reverse complement.
TGGGACTTCATTAAACTGAAAAGCTTCTGTACTGCTAAGGAGACAATAACCAAAGCAAAGAGACAACCTACACAATGGGAAAGGATATTTGCATATTTTCAATCAGACAAAAGCTTGATAACTAGGATCTATAGAGAACTCAAAGTAATCCACATGAAAAAAGCCAACAATCCCTTATATCAATGGGCAAGAGACATGAATAGAACTTTCTCTAAAGACGACAGACGAATGGCTAACAAACACATGAAAAAATGTTCATCATCTCTATATATTAGAGAAATGCAAATCAAAACAACCCTGAGATATCATCTAACCCCAGTGAGAATGGCCCACATCACAAAATCTCAAAACTGCAGATGCTGGCGTGGATGTGGAGAGAAGGGAACACTTTTACACTGCTGGTGGGACTGCAAACTAGTACAACCTTTCTGGAAGGAAGTATGGAGAATCCTCAAAGCACTCAAGCTAGACCTCCCATTTGATCCTGCAATCCCATTACTGGGCATCTACCCAGAAGGAAAAAAATCCTTTTATCATAAGGACACTTGTACTAGACTGTTTATTGCAGCTCAATTTACAGTCGCCAAAATGTGGAAACAGCCTAAATGCCCACCAACCCAGGAATGGATTAACAAGCTGTGGTATATGTATACCATGGAATACTATTCAGCCATTAAAAAAAATGGAGACTTTACATCCTTCGTATTAACCTGGATGGACGTGGAAGATATTATTCTTAGTAAAGCATCACAAGAATGGAGAAGCATGAATCCTATGTACTCAATTTTGATATGAGGACAATTAATGACAATTATGGTTATGGGGGGGGAAACAGAAAGAGGGAAGGAGGGAGGTGGGTGGGGCCTTGGTGTGTGTCACACTTTATGGGGGCAAGACATGATTGCAAGAGGGACTTTACCTAACAATTGCAATCAGTGTAACCTGGCTTATTGTACCCTCAATGAATCCCCAACAATAAAAAAAAAAAAAAAAAAAAAAAAAAAATCAATGGTCTGCAGAAACAATAGGACGATGTTCTCTGACCATGCTGCGGGCGCTACCCGCTTTGTCCACCCAGAAAAACTACAAGAGGGGTGTCCACACCATGCCCTGAAGAGTCCATGTCTCAGGCGAATGTGGGGCAAGGTCCCTTCAGAAGGGGCCGGGATGTCTCCTTGGCACCCTTGGCCTGCAGCCTCCAGTGTGTCCACTTTGACTTTACACCAACCACTTTTACAGATTCCAGATTTCCAAAAACAACCACGGCAGACAAGACAGACAGACACTTACCATGTAGCGGCCCTTCGGGTCGGGGTCCTCAAGGGGTCTTGGGGGACTTCCTGGCCAATACACCAAATGTTGTGCCCAGATCTTGAAATCCCCCACAAAGACCACCAAGGAGACAAGTCTGATGCAAAAACAAAAGGGTCTTTTATTGCAAGTTCGAACTTGGGTTCACAGGGACTCCGTTGCAATGGATCCGAGCCAGGAGCCCTGAGCTCTGGAGCAGGGGGTTCTTATCGTCCTGTGCAGTGGGTGGGCATGCACAGCTTGAAACAAAGGAGGCGCTTCTGGATTCATTAGGTGCAGGGTCTCTGATTGGTGGGTGGTTGTCTCATGATTTCGGGGAATTGCCTGGGCTTACAAGGGCTTGTCTGGAAAGTGAAATTTACTGAGTGAAATGGCAGGGGGAATGAAACTTAACTCCTAAGATGGTGCTGGTATGGTTCTTTCAGTAGAAGGAGCCTAGGGGTTGGAAACTAGAATGAGCTATAATTATGTCATTGTAGTCTAGTCTGGGCAATAGAGTGAACTCTAGTATATAAAATGAATAAATAAATAATTTAGATAATATAAACTTCATGTGGCTCAGGGCCTGTAGCTCAGCAGCTAGGGCACCAGCCACATACACAGAGCTGGAGGTTCAAATCCAGCCCTGGCCTGCCAGAGAACAATGACAACTACAACCAAAACATAGCCAAGCATTGTGGCAGTACCAGCTACTTGGGAGGATGAGGCAAGAGAATCACTTAAGCACAAGAGTTTGAGGTTGCTGTGAGCTGTGATGCCATGACACTCTACCCAGTCTGACAAAAGAGAAACTCTGTCTCAAAAACAAACAAACAAACAAAAACACTCTTTTAGGCCAGACGCAGTGACTAATGCCTGTAATCCTAGCACTCTGGAGGCCAAGGCAGGTGGATTGCTTGAGCTCTTGAGCTCACGAGTTTGAGACCAGCCTGACAAAAGTAAGACCCCAGTCTCTACTAAAAATAGAAAAACTGAGGCAAGGGGATAGCTTGAGCCCAAGTTGGAGGTTGCTGTAAGTAAAGATGCCACAGTACTCTACCCAGGGCAACAACTTGAGACTCTGTCTCCAAAAATCCCCCAAAATCCACTCATTTAGCTTATAAAAGTGTTTTTATCTACCAAGTTTTGGCTAAAATTTCCCTTAGGGTCAATATTTACCCCTGGATAAAGGACTCCCACAGGAGACCTCTGTCTTGGGTCTCCTCTTCCCTGAAAGAAGCTCTGGCACTCTCCACTCCCTCTGCATGCCTTTCTGTATAACAAAATCTTATTTTATCACTGATCTGTGGCCCATAGGCTCACTTCTAGAATCTCCAAGACCAAAGACCTGCTGAAGAAAGAAATTCTGGTAACACAACTACACAACAGGCATATTTCATTATTCCTCTAAGTCCCATATGACCACAAAGGACAGAACTTGTGTCTTTAATTCATTTCCTTGGCCTAGAGTTTAACGCAGAAAGCAGGAAATCAGAACATTCAGTTTCTTAGAATAGCTAGGGGACAAAGTTGGAGCAGGGAAGAAGTGACCTGTGGGCTAGACTGTTCCCTACAGTTTCTGCCCTAAGTATGGGAAATATGAACTTAGGCAAAACAGAGTTTAGAGGCTTAAAATCAAGAACGTAAGCTTACAGTTGAATCTAGAAAATTTAGAAATATTACAGAGGTGGCAGTTTTACAATACTTGGACACTTGAACTTTAATAACAGGTGTAAAACTAATTTTATCCTAAGGGATACCACAATCACCTGAACAATAAGGCATTGGAGTTATTCTTATTTACACAAAGTTCTTAATCATCCTGGAGATGTGGTTAGCACATAATATCCTGTAAACCATTTCTTAAAATACTTTATCATAAGGCGGCACCGGTGGCTCAGTGGGTAGGGCTCCGGCCCCATATACCGAGGGTGGCGGGTTCAAACCTGGCCCTGGCCAGCTAAAATAGCAGTGACAACTGCAACAAAAATGGCCAGGCATTGTGGCGGGCTCATGTAGTCCCAGCTACTCGGGAGGCTGAGGCAGATAATCACCTAAGCCCAAGAGTTGGAGGTTGCTGTGAGTTGTGATGCCACAGTACTCTATCTAGGGTGACAGAGTGAGACTTTGTCAAAAGAAAAAAGGAAAGAAAAAAGCACTCTATCATAGTTTCCAATACAGTGGGCTTCCCGTGTGTGTTTCTTATTTATTTCCCTCAGACAAACCACAAACACATCTCAGGTTAGCTAAATGAGGCCACAAATAGAGTAAAGAAACAGGGATACAGAAAGGAGCCGCTCACACAATTGTTTTCCCTTGTGAAGCGGGGGAGATGGGGCCTTCCCTATTGTCTAAAAGATCTTCTGGGGTACCAGGAATAGGTAATTGAGGATAGAGAGGAGGATAAATTGGAGAGAAATTTAAGGTGGAGAAACATAGTAACTTTTGTTCTAATTCATATTTATGCGCATCTTTTTTAGGGGAGTTTTTAAGGGTAGCAAACAACACCGATGTTTATTTTTCTTTGAATTTGGTCTTCTTATCAATGTAAATAAGACAATTGCTTAAGATGAGAGCTCTCTAAAATTTTTTTAATTAAGGAGTTTTTTTTTTTTTTTAATTTAAAGAATCCATGTTCTGGCCATTTATAGTTAGAATTTTCTATGGTATATTTGTTCTAAAAGCGACTTAATCCAATGCCTCCTCATAGAAAAGGCTATTTCTAAGATTATCAAAAATGCAATCTCAGCAATAGACAGCTATTAGAATAGACAATGACAAAACTCACTCCTCAGAACTTGATATGTTTGGTATATACAGCATGCTGCTCTCAGACTCCCAGTCTTTCCAGATTGGCCACCTGGAGTGTTCCTGACAAAACACGCCCTCCAGATGTTGGAGTGCGAGGAGAGAATTCCCACTTAGTCACAAAGAAGCTCAAAGACATAAAACAGGATGAGGAGGAAACCTCATAAAAAACAAGGAAGTGATAACAATAACAAAATGAAGAGATTGGGGGTCCTGCAGACTACGGGACAAGCCCCACACACTCAGCTGGGATTCTTCCCTGGGGTCCCTTCCACTGTCACCACCAGGGAGGGACTCGTGGTGCTGCAGCCACACAGCTGCTCAGGGAGATCTCTGGGCCATGGTGCAAGTAACAGGTCCAGGAAGGCTTCAAGCAACAGGGTCCCAACTGCTGCTCCCCTCCACCTTTTGCCAAGAGAGGACCGAGAGCCAAGGGGTGCCAGTGGCAAACTGCAGTATGAAGACTCTAAAACTGAAGTGAAACTGCCTGGCCCCGACACAGCCACTTCTGGCTCCAACCATGATCCTCCTCCTTCTCAGGACACCCAGTCTCCTATACTCACCATTTCCCAGCTTCAGGGATGTCCCGGTGTCCTCCCTACAGATCTCCTAGTACCTGCAGGTCACAGGGTGACAGAGGCTGCTGCAGAGACACTTGGGATCTCCAGGATATGAAACCCCTGAAGAGAAGCCCCGAACTCAGCGTCCAGCACTAGAGACAAATGTCGCTAAATCCCCAGAGCCCCTTCTACTTTCTGGCTGTGCATCTGTTTGGACAGTTCATATTGGAGCATTCCTGATTGGATAGGGCCTCAGGTCCCAGCTCTCTGACCTTGGGTGACAGGAGCCTGAAAGAGGCCAGACTGCTAACAGTTTCTTCACCACAGAACTTTTTTTTTTATCATTATTATTAAGGAAAAGAACCATGACTTTATTTATCTCGATATTCCTCTGTGCTTGCCATAGAGTAATGGTTTATTATTTATTTATTTGTTTGTTTATTTATTTATCTTTTGAGACAGAGTCTCCCTATGTCACCCTCGGTAGAGTGCTGTGGTGTCACTGCTCGCAGCAACCTGAAACTCTTGGGCTTCCAGCAGTTCTCAACCTGTGGGTTGCGACCCATTTGGACCATTAGAAAACACATCCTGCATATAAGATATTTACATTACAATTAATAACAGTAGCAAAATTACAGTTATGAAGTAGCAAGGAAAATAATTTTATGGTTGGGTGTCACCACAACATGAGGAACTGTATTAAAGGGTTACGGTGTTAGGAAGGTTGAGAACCACTGGTAAGCGATTGTCTTACCTCAGCCTCCCAAGTAGCAGGGAGTATGGACGCCCTCCCACAAAGCCCGGCTACTTTGTGTTGTTGTTGTTATCATTGTTTTAGTAGGCCCTGGCCAGTTTTGAACCTAGCATCACCGGTGAATGTGACCCACATCCTAACCACGTACTGAGCCACAGTAACTGTTTAACAAATTTTGATTAAAGGAATGAAACTGTATTTACTGAGTGTTTAGTCTGTGCTAGGCTTGAGCTCCTATTATTAAAACAGGAGTCAGACTCTGCTTTGAAGGCGTTTTCAAGACACATTGTACAGGAATGGACACAATGCTTGCAAGGACAGTGACTGATTCTTATCACATTAAAAAGAAACACTGAGAACAGGACAGTCTCTTGGCGAGCCTAGAGATGTTTTGTGACTTAGAAGCGGTCCCCCAAGTACCTCAGTGTTCCAGAATGAGATAAGATAGGTTGACCATTAGTAAGCATGTGTTAAATATTGATGCTTGGTACTTCTTTATGGGGATTTTAGAGAAGGAACATGTGAGGAAAGAGCGAGTGGCAATCCTTAGGCATGCAGCTGTCACATGTAATTACCTCAACTCTTCACACCTATTGTGTATAGTCTTTGTGTTGTGTATAACTGAGCAGATGCGGAGGGGGCTCAGGGCTACCCTGCGCTTAAGATTAGCCCATCTCAAAAAAAAAAAAAAAAAAAAAGATTAGCCCATCTCTCCCAAGCTTGTACTTCAATCCATGTCATACCTGTTTCCTTCGTGTGGCAACCGCGACCAATGCCTTAGGGATACATCATGATGTCTGGGTAAAAACAGGCACATAAAAAATTTCATAATCTTATAGACAGATGAACAACATTGGGAGTTAAAACAAAGGCTTTAAAGAAGGGTGAAGTTCCCTCTAGTCTTCAGTGAAGGGGTTGGCATTTCAGGAGGCTTCATGCAGGAGGTGGTGGTTAAGCTCCCAAATAACAGGCACCACATATGAGTCTGTGGTATACCTCCTGGGGGAAGGGCTCGGCTACAACATGGACTTTGCATAACAAATACTGTAGCTCTTTTTACACAGGGCTTTGTGCCTTCTCTGAGATACAGCTATGCCTAAGGGATGTTTATATTTAGCCCTGAATGTAAATTATATCCTTTTATCAATTTCAATTACATATACATATATACGTGCTATAATATACACACAAAGTAAATATATGTTTTTCACTCATGGAAACAACATATTAACAATTATATACACTTTTTTACAGTAAAAATTTATATATACAGTGTGGACATAAAGTTCATGCACAATATACTATTTAAACTTAAAACTTCACTATTTCTTTTTTTTTTTGAAATAAAGTCTCACTGTGTTACCCTTAGTAGAGAGCCATGGCGTCACAGCTCACAGCAACCTCAAATTCTTGGGCTTAAGTGATTCTCTTGACTCAGCCTCCCAAGTAGCTTGGACTACAGGTGCCCACCTCAAGGCCCAGCCATTTTTTGGTTGCAGTTGTTTAGCTGATTTGGACCAGGTTCGAACCCAACACCCTTGGTCTATGTGGCTGGTGCTGTAACCATTGTGCAACAGGCTCCAAGCCAAAACTTCACTTTTTCAATTTAAATTAAAACACTTTACTTGTGGTGCCTGAAGAATAGTAGGTAGGCTGCTTGCCACATACATTCAGACATGCCAGTTCGAACCCATCCCTGGCCAGCTAAACAACAATGACAACTGAAATTAAAAAATAGCCATGTGTTGTGGCAGGTGCCTGTAGTCCCAGCCACTTGTGAGGCTAAGGCAAGAGAATCTCTTAAGCCCAAGGTTGGTTGTTGAGGTTGAGTTTGCTGAGGTTGCTGAGGTTGCTGTCACCAAGGCATTCTACTGAGGGTGACATAGTGAGATTCTTGTCTCAAAAAATAAATAAAACGCTTTACTATTTATATTTTACACAAACTTTATGTCCACACTGTATTTAATTAACCAGGTGGAATTGGTGTACATGATCCCAAGTTGGTGGACAACATCCAAGCATCATAATCAGCAGCCAGAGAAACATAGGCTTTCTTCTCTCCATCAGGCCTAATCCAGGTGTTGACCTTGGCCACATCAATGTCATAGAGCTTCTTCACAGCCTGTTGATATAGTGCTTGTTGGTTTGACATCCAAATGAACACAAGTGTGTTGTCTTCCTCTCTCTTCTTCATGGTAGACTCAGTGGTAAGGGAGAACTTTATGATGGTACAGTGGTCAAGCTTGTTTCTCCTGGTGAAGCCCTTCCTGGGCTATGTGAACTGCCTCCAGAGGATCCTCAGAGCCTTCAGCCATCGAAATGTGGGTGATGTCTGAATATCCTTTTTTGTGCAAAATGTGGGTGATGTCTGAATATCCTTCTTGGCCATCCATGCCTTTGCTTTGGCTTTTGATTTGGGGGGAAGGAGCTTCCTTTGCCTTTGGCATCATCTTGTGAAAAGCAACAATTATTTTAAAGTTTGAGGATTTTTTCCTTTGGTTTTTTTTGTTGTTGTTTTTGAGACAGAGTCTCACTGTATCGCCCACAGTAGAGTTCCATGGTATCACAGCTCACAGCAACCTCAAACTCTTGGGCTTAAGCGATTCTCTTACCTCAGCCTCCCAAGCAGCTGGGACTACAGGAGCCTACCACGATGCCCAGCTATTTTTTGTTGTTGCACTTGTTTTTGTTATTTAGCTGGCTCAGGCCTGGTTTGAACCCGCCATCCTCGGTGTTTGTGTCCGGCACCCTAACCACTGACCTATGGGCACCGAATGAGTTTGAAATTCTTTTTAAATTTGTCTGAACTCTGGTCTTTTAAAAAGGAAGACTGGGCTTTGAAACAGGAGGAAGTCCTCTAAGTCAGCCTGTCCAATAGAAACAAAATGAGAGCCATGTGTGTCATTTCAAATTTTCTAGTAGCCACATCAAAGAAAATATAATGAAATAGGTTAAATTGATTGTTATTATTTATCTAACCTAATATGTTTCAAAATATTAATGTTTTCATAACTGATCAATCAATAGAAATATATTAATGAATTACTTTGGTTATGTATCTTTAAAATTGACACTATGTATTGACTATAGAGCACAGCTCTCTATTCAGAACAGCATGTGGACAGTTGCTGCCACATTGAAGTGCAGCTCTGAAGGCTCTGACTCTACCTAACGTCAGAGATGTAACTGGCCTGAACCACACTTTTTTGTTATCAGAATAAGGGAACGTTCTACTCCATACTTTTATCTCTATTCATGTCAAAGGGTGGGAGACACAGAGCCCCAGGTGGGAGCACAGGACAGTGTGCACAAAGGGTCTACCGGTAGACACTCACTTCACGCACTGCTTGGCTGAATCCTATCTATCTTCCAAAAATCATACACTGAACAAAAATTAGTGGGGCTCCAAAAAGGAACCTCAATAGTTTGGTTACATAACTCCCCAAAGGATGAGATAAACACATAAACCGTGTGATTACTGTGACTGGACAAAGGAGGGTGGGTGTGAGATCTATGTTTCTGAGAGGTACCTGAAGTCTGATAAGTACATCCACCACCTGCAGGGATTAGTGACCCCCCACTAATTAATCCAACCTTCCAGGCTTTGAGTCTCCAAATTGAACACAGGTGAGCACAGCACCAGCTCCTCCTCTTCCTCTGGCCTGCACCAAGGAGGCTGCATCTGTGGCTGATCCGGGTAACCAGGGATGTGGAGCCAGGAAAAGTGGCAGGTAAATGCCTGGCTGGCTCTGCACATAGGCAGGACTCAGAACCAGGGTGTGGGCCTGGCACATCCTAGGGCTTCTTCTACTTTAACTTTTTTCTTTTTTTGAGACAGAGTCTGACTTTGCTGCCCTACCATAGACCTATCACAGAGTACCGTGGCATCATAGCAAACAGCAACTTCAGACTCCTGGGCTCAGTGACTCTCTTGACTTAGCCTCCCAAATAGCTGGGATTATAGCCGGCTGTCCAATGCGGGGCTATTTTTGGAGTCAGGTCTCGCTCTAGCTCAGGCTGGTCTTTACTCCTAAGCTCAGAAAGTCTGCCCACTTCGTCTTCCCAGAGTGCTGGGAAGTGTGAGCCACCAGGACCAGCCCCACTTTAACTTCTAGAAGACACACTGGTTTAACTCACAGACTGTTAGGAAAATAAAATGGCTTCATTAAAGTAAGAATGACATTTCTCAGTATCACCTACAGAGACATTCTTGCACAAATATTTTTGGTAATGACACTGTTCACACTTAGGCATTTAGAGTGCTCTTGTCCTAATTGTAATGCCAAGCTGTCTGGTACTCATTTACCTAGTTATCCCACCCAGATCTGGTGACAAACCTGAAAATTTACTATTAAAATGTGCAAGAAACCTTTTTTTTTTTTGAAACTGAGTTTCACTATGTCACCCTCAGTAGAGTTTCTCTGGCATTACAGCTCACAGCAACCTCAAATTCTTTGGCTCAAGCAATTATCTTGCCTCAGCCTCCCAAGTAGCTGGGACTACAGGTGCCTGCCACAATGCCCAGCTATTTTCTTGCTGCAGTTGTCATTGTGCTTTATCTGCCCTGGCTGGGCTCAAACCCACCTGCCTCAGTGCATGCGTCTGGCACTGAGCTGCAGGAAAACATTTTTAATGGAAAAAGATAATGAGAAGTATGTTACATATTTTTATTAAAATACTTTGTTTCTGGCCAGGCGTCTGTAGCTCAGCAGCTAGGGCCCTAGTCACATACACCAGGGCTGGCAGGTTCAAACCTGGCCCAGGCCTACTAAACAACAATGACAACTGCAACCAAAAAAATAGCCTGGTGTTGTTTCGGAGCTTGTGGCTCAAGCAGCTAAGGCAACAGCCACATATACCTGAGCTGGAAAGTTCGAATTCAGCCTGGACCCACCAAACAACAAGAAATGCTGCAACTAAAAATGAGCCAGGCATTGTGGCAGGTACATGTAGTCCCAGCTACTTGGGAGGTGGTGGCAAGAGAATCACTTAAGCCCAGGTGTTGGAGGTTGCTGTGAGCTGTGATGCCACACCACTCTACCCAGGGTGACGGCTTAAGACTCTGTCTCAAAAATAAATAAATAAATAAATAACCTGGTGTTGTGATGAACGTCTTAGTCCCAGCTATTTGGAAGGCTGAGCCAAGAGAATTGCTTAAGCCTAAGAGTTTGAAGTTGCTGTGAGGTGTGATGCCAGGGCTCTCTAGTGGGTGACATAGTGAGACTCTGTCTCAAAAAAAAAAAAATATATATATGTATATATATATTCAAGTTGATTGTGTGTCATCTACACCACAATAAAAATGTAAAAAAAATATGTGCATGTATCTTCCATGTATACAATGTCAATTATTAACATTAAAATTAATTATTCCAACAACCAAAATATTCTGTATTGATTATAACATTTAGGAAGACGTGCTATCAAATAACTAAGAGGTCCAGCCTGTCCTCTTCTGGCTCTCACAAAGAGTTATGCTACCAAACATTTCCACCAGTTATGAAGTAGCCCTGGAATCTAGACTTCTATTCTTTGATTGATTTAATATCAACTTCATCATAGTCACATTCCAAAATAATTACGTTAGTATTACATAGGAGCCGGTACAAAGGTAGCAAAAAAGGCAGGCCATCACTCATTCCCAAAGAAGAGGCTTTTATTCCCTACAACAGCAGCATTAGGAAGGCTGAGAATCACTGCCCTACCGCATAGTAGATATGAGTATTTAATGAATATTTTGGAATGAATAAAGTAAGAATTCCAGCATTGAGGCCTTGCTTTCTTCATGTCCAGAAAGAACAAACAATTTAAACAACAATTCATATGGCAAAACGTAACTATGCTTTATGGATAGTTAAATTTCTACTTCACATAGTGTATCATAATTTGACAACAGGATGAAAAAAATATGGAAAGTAGTTCTATTTTGAGAAAAGCATTCAAACCTCAATGTAGTTTGAAAATGCAAAAAGAAAATCCACATAATAACTTCCTCCTAAATATTTAACTTTCTTTAAATATATTTTTGTAATTTTTTTTTTTTTTAGAGACAGAGTCTCACTTTCCAACTCCTGGGCTTAGGGGATTCTATTGCCTCAGCTGGGACTACAGGCACCTGCCACAACACCCAGCTATTTTTTTTGTTGCAGTTTGGCCAGAGCCAGGTTTAAACCTGCCACCCTCAGTATGTGGGACCCATGCCCTATCCACTGAGCCTAAGGAGCTGCCCATATTTTTGTGAATGTTTTGGTAATGGCTGTGGACAACATAGAGACTCTAATTTTTATATTTTCACATTTTTTCAGAAAATCTGCAATGGTTCCTCTGGTACAGACTTCATTTCAATTTATATTGTAACTAATAAAGATGGGGATTAGGACATATTTCTACATTTTCACTCATATCAATATTTTCCTTGTATTAAGACAATACACCTATTCCTGGCAACACAGGGATTCAAGTGCTTTTCAGTGTTCAATGATCATTCGTTCACAGAAATATTTATGTATAACTTAAGAAGTGACGAGTGTTGTCCTAGGTAATGAAGACACCGTAGTAACAAAAAATGACACATTCCACTACCAATGAATTTACAATCTTGCAGAATAGCTAAACAACTACAGTGAAGTATGGGACATCCTTTAAACAGGGTTACTATACAGAGACATGTAGCCCCAGGTGTAAGGCCAGACTCTTTTGGAACTGTTTCTTCAAACTAAAAACTTACTATGGGGACATTTTATCACAAAAGGAAAAAGGTGTAAGAGAAACACAGGAATGAGTGAGACACAATGGAGATCTATAATAAGTAAGATATGGCAACTGAGTGATGGTTCCATGAAACAGAATTGCTTTTTAACTTCAACAGCTGCTTTTCAATTCCAGGAATTACTTAGAATTCATGAAGGACACAGAAAGAGGGAGCCCAGCAGGCTGTTGCAGGGGCTGCTTCCCAGCCTCAATGACTCACCACTGAGCACTGACAAAGGTGCCTTTTAAAAGGTAGTCCCATCACTGACCCTCACATCCTGACCCCACACAGGTCAGAAGCATCCAGCTCTTGAGGGAGACAGCCAGGAGGGCAGGGGCAAGCAGGGACACAGAGAGTGGGGATGAGGGTGGGTAATGGAAGACAGGGACGAGAAAACAGACAAGTGCAAAATTCTGATCCACCCCTGGAAACTGTTCCCCTGGGTTTCCCCAGTTCCATCTCCCTGGCTGGTTTCTCAGATATTCTTGGCAGGTGACCCCAGAGGGCACAAGAGCTCAGTCTGCACATCATCAGTTCTCAATTGTAACTGTGCCCCATACATCCCAAGATGGCCTTCTGAACGTGCATATATCTCAGGTCCTCTGAAACCAGAAGCCCCAGCTCCCTGAGCAGGACTTCTAACATAGTATAAACCTGTGGAGCTTGTGGGAACAATTAGGTTACTATTATCTAGAGTAAATAAAATTTGATGAATAAAATTATGAAAAATTGCCTTAAGTAAAGTGATCGATTAAAACACCTGTGCCGGGGCGGCGCCTGTGGCTCAGTGAGCAGGGCCCGGCCCCATATACCGAGGATGGCGCGTTCAAACCCGGCCCCAGCAAAACTGCAACAAAAAAATAGCCGGGCGTTCTGGCGGGCGCCTGTAGTCCCCGTTACTCGGGAGGCTGAGGCAGGAGAATCGCCGAAGCCCAGGAGTTGGAGGTTACTGTGAGATGTGTGACGCCACGGCACTCTACCAAGGGCGATAGTGAAAGTCTGTCTCTACAAAAAATAAGAAAAGAAAAAAAACACCTGTGCCTGCTCAGCACCTATAGCTCAGCGCTAGGGTACTAGCCACATACACCAGAGCTGGTGGGTTCAAATCTAGCCCAGCCTGACAAACAACGACAACTCCAACCAAAAAATAGCCAGGCATTGTGGCAGGCGCCTGTAGTCCCAGCTATGTGGGAGGGAGGCTGAGGCAAGAGAATCGCTTCAGCCCAAGAGTTTGAAGTTGCTGTGAGCTGTAATGCCTTGGCACTTTACCAAGTGTGACAAAGTGAGACTCTGTCTCTCAAAAAATAAAATAAAATAAAAAACACCTGTGCCATACGTTATCTGTAGTACTATTTTGTTGACAATCACATAAAATAACCAAACAATTTAAAAATATTTTTTGTAATGAAAATCAGCAAATCCCTATTACTGTTTCCATGGAAATAGTTTCTCAGACTAAAAATTATAGTAACACAAGAAAGCATTGGTTGAAAACAGCAAAAGTTGGGCGGCACCTGTGGCTCAAGGAGTAGGGCGCCGGTCCCATATGCTGGAGGTGGCGGGTTCAAACCCAGCCCCGGCCAAAAACACACACACACACACACAAAAAAAAAGAAAACAGCAAAAGTTTGGAAATAGGTACGTTATTCAGTAAATAGCAAACTGCTTCCCACACCCATAGTTGGTCTTTACAGCATTGCTGCAAATTCAGTCACTGAAACAATTACAAATAATTCCTATGAAATGTATATTTCAAGGCCTTTACAAAATTTAACTCATTTTTTTGTATTAGATAACTTAGAATTTTTCTGTGAAATTAGGATGAGTTAAATTTAAGCTTAGAAACTATAAAGTTACGTAGTTTTATCAGGGGGTGTCTGGGTGTACAATTTAGTGTACTTTAGGGTGCCACCATTTGCACAGGCATCACAGCTGGGGAAACAGGGACAGACTGTTCCCTGTCTCTTTGCCTCCTTAGGGCATCAGTTCATTAGTGTACCAAGTCATGTGACAGTGGTGGCTAATTTGTGAGATCAGAGCCAGGCCAGATCTCTGAGATCTTTGAGACAGAGTGTCAGCATGTCACCCTCAGTAGAGTGGTGTGGTATCGCAGCTCACAGAAACCTCAAACTCTTGGATGTAAGTGATTCTCTTAAGTAGTTGGGACTACAGGAACCTGCCATAATGCCCAGCTATTGTTTTGTTATAGTCGTCGTTTTTAATTATCAGGCCCCGGCTGGGTTTTAACCCTCCAGCCTCAGGGTATGTGGTTGGTGCCCTAGCCTCTGAGCTACAGGTGCCGATCACAGATTTATTTTTTAATATGTGGAAAGGCATCAGCATAGTAGTATGACGTGAGAAAGACAACATTGAAATGAAATATGTTAGGAATTCCTGACAATGAATAGTAAAAACAGAATAATTTAAAAAAATAGCAGGGCCTATGAAACCATTTCATAGTAAATAAACATTGAATACTCATTTCCCAAACAAAGGGGCATCCAACTTCAATGGTGTTTAGATGAAGTAAATTATAGGATAGATGCATTTTGAGGCTCAGCGCCCGTAGCACAGTGTCTACAGCGCCAGCCACATGAACCGAGGCCAGCAGGTTTGAACAATAATGACTACTGGAACAAAAAAATAACGGGGCATTGTGGTGGATGCCTGTACTCCCAGCTACTTGGGAGGCTGAGGCAAGAGAATTACTTAAGCCCAAGAGTTTCAGTTTGCTGTGAGCTGTGATGCCATGGTACTCTACTGAGGGCAACAAAGTGACACCCTGTCTAAAAAAAAAAAAAAAAAGATACATTTTGTGAGATGATCAGATTGAAAAATTGAATGCTGCCTAATCTTGTCTCTTTATATGATCAATTTGTACATGCTTATACACAGTATAAATGGCTAATAAACTATTGAAGAACCATTATGGACTGTCTATCAAGACGTAAAATTTGCACATTCTTGTATCTATGATTCTACATATTAAAAGGCATGTCATAAGAAAACATGAACAAGGCTGGCCATGGTGGTTCATGCCTGTAAGCCCAGCACTCTGGGAGGCCAAGGAGGGTCAATTGCCTAAGCTCAGGAGTTTTAGACAGGCCTGAGCCAGAGTGAGACCCTGTCTCTAAAAATAGCCAGGCATTGTGTCAGGTGCTTGTAGTCCCAGCTACTTGGGAGTATGAGAGAAGATAATCACTTGAGCCCAAGACTTTGAGGTTGCTGTGAGCTATGATGTCATAGCACTCTACTAAGGGTGACAAAGTGAGACTCTGTGAAAGAAAAAAAGAAAGAAGGAAGGAAGGAGGGAAGGAAGGAAGGAAGGAAGGAAGGAAGGAAGGAAGGAAGGAAGGAAGGAAGGAAGGAAGGAAGGAAGGAAGGAAGGAAAGAAAGAAAACATTTGAACCAAAGTGCACACACGGGCATGTTTTTGGTGAATATATAAATAATAGTGAAGAAGAAAAAGAAGGAGGAGGAGGATGAAATGTGCGTCTATGTGGGAAATCAATTTGTCCTTCCTGTGTTTTTAAGATTATCCCTGGCAAAGAAATTCACAGAAATAAAACACACCAGGGAACCCATGAAGATTAAACGAGTAGAAAACCAGGGGAATAAATACCCGCAGAGTCCATTTTTCTTCTGTTTGGTGATGCATCACTTGATTTCTGGGAATCTTCTACAGTACATTTATTCTCTAGTAGCTCTTCCTGAATGAAGAAAAATTTATGTTAAGTGCTGGACTTGTCTCAACTTCCTGTTTCACTTGGGTGATTGGAAGCCATTGGACACTCATGCCTTATATTTTGGAGTGAAGAAGGCATTGAAGTTCTTGCAAACCTTTGCAGGACTTCTCCAACCCTCATGCGATATCCACTTTCCAATCCTGGTAGCATTTCATGGTTTCTGATGTACAGTCAAGATATACTTTCACTTAGGCTTCATTGTTATTCTATCAGCCATATACTGCTTCAGTGCACCCCTATGAATCTGCCCAAGTGATCCTCCAGGTATGAACTCCTGAGTGAGGAACTCTTATGTATACTATGCTCTCTGAATATTTTCATTTACTTCCTTCATGTGTGGTTGGAGAAGGCTGTAGAAACAGAGTGAATGGGAGACACTGAAATTTTAATGTCCAGTGATGGCTTCAACCCTTCAGATGTCTCACCTTTGCCTTTGTTCCCTCAGTCAGTCCCAGGACTTCTTTGGTTGCATATTGCTTTTTTCTGTTATTTGAACCCACCTGTTATGGGACAGGGTCCCCCAAATACTTGAGTGGGAACCTCCATATCTTTTCCTGAGAATTCTTTCACATTTCCTGTGAGTTGAAAGTAGGAAGAAGAAGTCTGCCACTGCATCCATCATTGGAAGATTCCAAGGGAATTTTATGACATGTTTTATTTCAATTATTTTTCCTTTTTAGGACAAGATTCAGGCAATAGGCCCATTAGGTGACTGAAAACCCATGATGTAATAGTCTTATCCACAACTCATTTTAAATGAAACCACAAGAATAAAAATCCAAAGGTGTAAGAATGAAGGGAAACTTTGTCTCTACAAATGATCCACTTGGATTTATCAGCTGAGATTATGGATGCTTAATAATTTCTACAGAACACAGTGGAACTCCCAGGATGACTGAAGTGAGATAGAGAGGGAGTTTCCCCTCCAGCTGGACTTTTTATTGCCTCTAAAATCTGTAGTCACCGTGGATAGCATTGATTCTAATCAATTGAAAGACATATCATTTCATCTAATTATCTCTCACTTTCTAGATGGGTAAGGACATTTTATTTTGTTTTGACATTTTCCCTCCATCTTTATTTTACTATATACGTGCATATTCAATATAATTTAATATTGGTCATTTCCAAGCATTTGAAAATTATAACATCTATGTGTATAGTTTGTAGTACTGTATTTTTCCTCATGTGCAGTGTAAATATCTGTATGAGTAGGTAGTCTGTTTACTTCTGCATCTTAAAATCTGAGCAATGTCTTAAATACTTCTAAGAAAGACTTGAGCCAGGAATCACGTGAGAATGAGTTCAATGCATTTATTTCCATGTCCCTGTGGCTTTGATGGCCTATAAAATACCTCCCCTTATCCGTTTATAGGTCTCCACTGTAATCACTATCTGAAAGTTTTACTTATTTTATTTACTTTTTAAATTTAGTTTATGATGAGTGGTAGAAGGGAAAAATGTCTTCACCACACCTGCTTATAATAAAGAAATCCAGGGCGGCACCTGTGGCTCAGTGGGTAAGGCACCGGCCCCATGTACCGAGGGTGCTGGGTTCAAACCCGGCCCCCGTCAAACTGCAACAAAAAAATAGTCGGGTGTAGTGGTCTGTGCCTATAGTCCCAGCTACTCGGGAGGCCGAGGCAAGAGAATCTCTTAAGCCCAGGAGTTGGAGGTTGCTGTGAGCTGTGTGATGCCATGGCACTCTACTGAGGGTCATAAAGGGAAACTCTGTCTCTACAAAAAAAAAAAAAAGAAATCCAACAAAGCCATGTACATGCTAAATCTGAATGTGTAAGAGTGGGTACTTTTCACTTGAGCTTTAACATAGGTTTGCAAGCTAAAGACACAGATCCTAGGCCAGGCAGGGAGGCTCATACCTGTAATCCTAGCACTTTGGGAGGCTGAGGCAAGTGGTTTCCCTGAGCTTACAGGTTGCTTGAAACCACCCTGAGCCAGAGCAATACTCTGTCTCTAAAAATAGCTGGGTGTTGTGGCAGGTGCCTATAGTCCCAGCTACTTGGGAGGCTGAGGCAAGAGAATCTCTTGAGCCCTAGATTTTAAGGTTGCTGTGGACTATGATGCCACAGCACTTTACTAACAAAGTGAGATTCTGTCTCAAAAATATATATATACAAAAAAGACACAGATTCTTAGTGCCCCTCTGTACAATGCCCAACAGACCGGCCCCCTTTTCAACAGAACTGCTTTACAGAAAAAGGCCCAGATAAACACAATCAATCATATGAAAGAATGAGTAACACACTATTATTATTCCAAAAAAGAACCACATCAAAATATAAAGTAAGGCCTTGGACTCTTCACACGGAGGCTGAAAGGAGTGAGAAAGTTAGGGATACTCAGTGTGTTTCTGTGATAGTGCTTCATTCTGAAATTGGAAATGGGAAATGTCCTTTGAGGAATGGAGAAATGAGCCCCTGCATTTGTATGCTTCCTTTTTACTTTGATACAGCTGAACAGTTTTAGTTGAAAGAATAACCCACAAAAATGAACCAGACATAGATTTGGATTTGGATTCTGAGAATTTCAAAAATGATCATAATAATAATAATAAGCTCAAACCAAAATAATAAGCTCAAAGCACTATTATACCACATAAGATTTGATTCTTATAGGTGAGAAGTGAGAGGAGATGGATTAACACAGTATCAACTGGTGAGGAACTTGCAAGCTCTTTGACAGCCAGGACCTCTCAAATTCTGGACTCTGGAAAAATAAGAATCAACTTTTTTTTTTTTTGAGATGAGGTCTCATTCTGTTTCAGGTTGGTTTTGAACTCAGGAGCTCAGGAAGTCCACCCTCCCTTAGCCTCCCAGAGTGCTACGATTATAGGCATGAGCCACCTCGCCTGGCAAGAATCAACTTTTGTTGACAGCTTCAGCTTCGGATTATTTAGGATAAAATAGGGCTTCTAAGGAGTTAGCTTACATGTCCTTAACTGAACACTCATTTTTGTTTTTTAGACAGACTCTCACTTTGTCACCCTCAGTAGAGTGCCATGGCGTCATAGCTCACAGCAACCCCAAACTCTTGGGGTCAAGGAATCCTCTTGCCTCAGCCTTCTGAGTAGCTGAGATTACAGGTACCCACCACAATACTTAGCTATTTTTAGAGATGAGGTATCACTCTGGTTAATGCTTGTCTCAAATTCCTGAGCTCAGACAATCCACTGGCCTTGGCTTCCCACAATGCTTGGATTACTGACATGAGACAAGCACCCAGTCCTCAAACTGTGGACTCATTTTATCCACAGTATCAAGGCCCACCTCAAATGTGGGAATTCCAGAAAAAAAAAAAAAGAATTATTTCCAAGGACAGCTTCCAAATAGAGGACCACAGAGAATTTTGCTTTTTTGGCTAAAAGAAACAGACAAACAGATAACTTATAAGGGGCATTGGAAGAAAGTGGGTATGTCCATCAATGAGAGGATTTTAGTATCCTTCATTGGAGAACATTCATGAGGGGTTCAGGCTTAGGGACAATGAGGAGGTCAGGAATAAGGAGGAGATACAAGTGAGGTTCACCTGAGTGTGCATGGGACGGTTCCAGGATGAGCCTCCTTGGGAAGTGTTCTGGTGAGTCTCTCACTCACATGATTCCTGCACAGAGTACTGCCTACAAGATGAGCACAGCTTGACTTTGGAAAAGAAACCAAAGGTCTCTGACATTGTACGGAGCAATGACATTGAGGAGGCCTCTGTTTCCTGGGGTAGAATCAACTAAGGAACCACACTGGCCATAGCAAATGGCCCTGATTGCCGCTCCCTGTGCTGCAGCTTCTGTAGTGATATAAAAAAAGCCTGGTGACTTTTGTCATATTATATCTGAGGGCATTTATATAAATACAGCCAAGGTGTGAACACAACAGGCACATTTTCTAGTAATCTGAGAGCAGCTCTTTCAGTTCACCTGAGACAGAGTCTCACTATGTCATCCTTGGTAGAGTGCTGTGGCGTCACAGCTCACAGCAACCTCAAACTCTTGGGCTCAAGCTATTCTCTTGCCTCAGCCTCCCAAGTAGCTCAGTCTACAGGCATCTACCAAAATGCCTGGCTATTTTTGTTGTTTAACAGACCTGGACCAGGTTTGAACCTGCCACCCTCGTGTATGTGGCTGGCTCCATAACCACTGTGCTATGGGCACGGAGCCACAACCCTTACTTTTCAATCATTTTTATCATTGTAAAGAAATTTATTTGAGATCTGAGAATTAAATTTATGTACTTGTCACTGTGTGCTTACAGTGGCAGCACTGTACAAAGAACTTAGCAAGGTTTATTTATTTTTTTATTTTCTTTTATTATTATTATTTTTTTTATTATTTGTAGTTTTTGGCCAGGGCCAGGTTTGAGCCCACCACCTCCAGTATATGGGGCCGGTGCTCTACTCCTTTAAGCCACAGGTGCCACTTATTATTATTTTTGAGTCAGAGACTCACTATGTCACCCTTGGTAGAGTGCTGTGGTGTCACAGCTCACAGCAACCTCAAACTCTTGGGCTTAAGCAATTCTTTTACCTGAGCCTCTCAAGAAGCTGGGACTATAGGCCCCTGCCACAATGACTGGCTATTTTTTTTGGTTGCAGTTGTCATTGTTGTTCAGCAGGCCCAGGCCAGGGTCAAACCCTCCAGCCTGGGTGTTAGGTAATTGCCCAAGTCGCAAAACTTACCTCATCTCCTTGTCCCAAATACCCGCTGGAAATTTGAAACTTATGGCCTGCCCCTAATGGTCAGCCAGAGCAGTAACTCCTTATTGGCTATTCTACCATCCCGTCACCATTCTAAGTCTTCCCTTACTCGATCTTATATAAAGCTGCTCTCTCCCTCTAACACTTTCTCTCTCTCTTCCCCCTCCCCCCTCTTTTCTCTACTCTCTTTTTTCTCTTCTCTCTCTCCCTCACCAATAAAGACTTTTTGTACAAGCCTTAGTGGTCTGTGAGATCTCTGCCAGTCGAGTGCCGCCCTCTCACACAGTATATGTAGTAGGCGCACTACTGAGCTACAAACCCTGATCTAACAAAGGTAACTTTTAAGACAGTCAACATGACTTGCTCCAGCCACATACTGGGATCTGGCTAGTGGACTCACACATGGCTGAAGCCTGAGGAAACTCCTCTCGGGACTTGACTTAATTGGACTTTGAACTTTGGAAAATGGGGAGGAGAGATGTAATCTGTGTACCCGTACCACAGAATGTAATTGCTTCAGCCAAAACTCACTTTAGGAGATTTACAAGAACAAGGTCACCCTATGAAAATTCTTGCAGCCAAGTAATACAGGGAAACAAAACAGAAATCCCTGAATTCCTTTTTTTTTTTTTTTTTTTTTTTTGAGAAAGAGCCTGAAGCTTCTACACTGGGTAGAATGAGGTGGCATCACAACTCACAGCAACCTCCAAGTCCTGGGCTCAAGCAATTCTTCTGCCTCTGCCTCCCAAGTAGCTGGGACTGCAGGCGCCTGCCATAATGACCGGCTATATTTTGGTTGCAGCTGTCATTGTTGTTTTGGCGGTTCTGAGCCTGATTCGAACCCGCCAGCTAAGGTGTATGTGGCTGGCGCCTTAGCAGCTTGAGCCACAGGCACGGAGCCAACCCCTGAAATCCTACACTACAAAGACCCCTTGAAACCTGGTTTGCTCGCATTAATAGCTTAACCCGATGTACCTCTGTTAGCCTGTTCTCTGATGGCCCCCCCACCTTATGTATACTAGTTCACATTATACCCCAAGTGTACATATATGATGGAGAAGGAAGAGAACACCTAAATTTATACTTTAATCCCTACCATACCAGAATAAAAAGAGCCACTATTCTCATTCCCCTCTTAAGATCAGCAGGTACCGCGGGATCTTCAGTACTGGTGCTAGCTCTCTAGCCTTACAAGACAGTAATTTAAAATTCCTCAGCCAACAAGTTGCTTGAGATTTAAGACTGCTAGAAAGTTCCATCTCCCAGGCTCGGCACCCCTAGCACAGTGGTTACGGTGCCAGCCACATACATGGAGCGTTGCAGGCTCAGACCTGTCCAGAACCAGCTAAACAATGACAACTGCATCCAAAAATAGCTGGGTGTTGGGCGGGTACCTGTAGTCCTAGCTACTTGGGAAGCTGAGGCAAGAGAATCAATCGCTTAAGCCCAAGAGTTTCGGGTTACTGTGAGCTCTACCGCCAGGACATTCAACAAATGGCTACACAGTGAAACTGTCTCAAAAAAAAAAAAAAAAAAAAAAAGAAAGAAAAAGAAAGTTCCATCTCCCAATTAGAAAAACAAGTTGATTCCCTAGCTGAAGTCGTTTTGTAAAACGGAAGAGGACTAGATCTCCTCTTCATGAAAGAAGGAGGACTATGTGCAGCTTTGGGAGAAAATTGCTGTTTCTCCGCTAACCAGTCTGGACTCATTACAGAAACTCTTTCTTTAGTCTGTAAAAGTCAAACGAAGGGTGGTGCCTGTGGCTCAAGGAGTAGGGTGCCGGTCCCATATGCCAGAGGTGGAGGTTCAATCCTAGCCCTGGGCAAAAACCAAAAAAAAAAAAAAAAAGGTCTAAACGAAAATTATTATCACCAAGAAGAACCAAAAAAAAATGGTGGAAATCTCTCTTTTCCTGGTTCCCATGGCTCACAACCTTACTACAACCACAGTAGGACCCATTATCCTCCATTCATTTGCTTGCCCCACCTTCTTACATTTTATTGCCTTGAAAACCGGTTTCATTTGCCTGCACATTTACTAGTGGTTAGAACTGTAGTAGTGTGTGGAAAAATTACTAACTGCCCTTATTGTGCAAAAGCCCATTACTATCCTCCAGATTACAGCCCTAATGATCATACTCCTACTCCCTACAATTCTCTTCCTCCTTAGTTTCCCTCAGACCCCACACCTGCCCTTTTAAGGGAAGAATTGTGCTAAGGGCTAATTTTGCTTCTGTAATAACGCTTGCTTACGGGAGGCTGAGGCAGAAGAATAGCGTAAGCCCAGGAGTAGGAGGTTGCTGTGAGCTGTGTGACTCCAGGGCACTCTACCCAGGGCAATAAAGTGAAACTCTGTCTCTACCAAAAAAAAAAATAATAATAATAATAAATAATAATGCTTGCTTAACTTTTTTGCACCCCCTTTGGTTTTATCCTATAAAATCCAGAGCCACAAACAACTCAGAGCTGCTTTCAAAAACCCCACGTTGGGACACTGAGGCAGTTGCTGGCCAGCTCTTCAATAAAGGACTCTTCTATGAATTTGGCTTGTCTGGCTGTGTGGTCTTTGGAGAACTCCTGGGCATAACACTAGCACTCTGAGAGGTGAAGACGTTTGTACTTTTTTTTTTTTTTGTAGTTTTTGGCCGGGGCTGGGTTTAAACTTGCCATATACCTCTGGTATATGAGGCCAGTGTCCTACTTTTTTGAGCCACAGGCGCCTCCCAAATGGGTGTATTTTTTTAAGCTCAGGAGTTTGAAAACATCCTGAACAAAAGGGAGACATTATTTCTAGTAAAACAAAAGACATTACCCAGGCATTTTGATGGGCACCTGTATTTTCTGGTACTGAAAAAGTTGAGAAATGACGATCACAAGAGCACAAGAATTTGTAGTTGCTGTGAGCCATGATGATGCTGAAGAGCCTAAGGAAATTTCATCCAAAAATGTGACTCCTTGATAAAGAATATTTTGAATTAAAGGCCATTTATGATGAAAAACCATTGGAAGTGTGGCACCTGTAGCTCAGTGGGTAGGGAGTGGTCACTGAGGCTGGTGAGTTCAAAACCAGTCCGGGCCAGCTAAAACAGCACTGACAACTGCAACAACAACAAAATAGCTGGGCATGGTGATAGCTGCCTGTAGTCCCAGCTACTTGGGAGGCTGAGGCAGGGGAATCATTTAAGCCCAGCATTTGAGGTTGCTGTGATGCCAAGCACCATACCCAGGGTGACAGCTTGAGACTCTGTCTCAAAAAAAAGCTGTGGAATGTGGCACCCAAACTCAGTTGTTAGTGCACCAGCCACATACTCTGAGGCTGGTGGTTTTGAACCCAGCCTGGGCCTACTAAACAAACAAAAAAGATAGCCGGGCATTGTGGCAGGCACCTGTAAGTCCTAGCTCCAAAGGAGGCTAAGGCAACAGAATTGCTTGCACCCAAGAGTTTGAGGTTGCTGTGAGCTATGATGCCATAACACTCTACTGAGGGTGACAAGGTGAGACTCTTATTTCCAAAAAAAAAAGCATTGGAAGAGGCCTCCCCTTCATCTACTGGACTAACCAGACTGGGAATCAAAGGAGGCTGCTGACTTCTTTCGAACTCCAGAAGGCCTGGACCCAAATCATTTAAAACACAATGCCTGTCTCTCGTGTTAATTTACAAATCAATCTGTCTCCCTCCATCTACACTTGCCCCCCCCTTAGCAACCACTTGGTGCACCTATACTTTCCACATTCTCCACCTCCCTTCTAAAAGGCATCTATTAAACTCTCCCACCATCATTGAGACATTGGGTAATCATTCTTGTGGTTCCTCCTATGGGCATGTTATTTGGAAATAAACCTTTCTCTTATTAATGTACTATAATTGTGAATTGATCTTTAATGCCATGTGCTCAACCCCTAGACAACACCATTACACTTAAAGGGCAGACAGACTCCATTTTGTGCTAAAAAGCCAGACTGACTCCACTTTGCTTCATAACCCGCGGCATTTCCCCTCGTGCATCTTAAGGTCCCTGTACCTGGTCCATCCCCCCATTTCTTTGCCAGTTGCTCTGCGGTTAAGTACAAACCCTTTGACAAGAAATGGTCTAACTTCTGTTAGATATCCTCTTTAACAATTAATCTGCAGGTGCAAGCTATTTCACACCCCCTAAAAATATAATGCTGAAAATAGTTCTGTTTCTGTAAAATTCTGCTTTTTGCTAGAATACCCCTGGCCCAACCCTGGGGGCTGGGAGTTCTTTCTTTCTTTTTTTTTTTTCTTGAGATATAATCTAATTATGTGACCCTCAGTAGGATGCTGTAGCATCACAGCTCACAGCAACCTCAAACTCTTGGGCTTAAGTGATTCTCTTGCCTCAGCCTCCCAAGTAGCTGGGACTACAGGTGCCTGTCACAATGCCCGGCTATTTTGTTGTTGTTGTTGTTGTTGTTGTTGTTGTGATTATTGTTTGACATGCCAGGGCTGGGTTTAATCCCTACAGCCCCAGTGTAGGTGGCCAGCACCTTTGCCGCTGAGCTACAGTTGCTGAGCCTGGGGCCGGGAGCCCACTTGCTGCCAAGGGCAATAAAGGACCATATACCCAATTTGACATCAGTGTCCTGGCATATTTTCTGTAATTCCACTCACATTCTTGGGCACAACTACACTCTGTCTCAAAATAAAAATTAAAAAAAAAAAAAAGAAAAGAAAAAGAAAAAGAAAGAAAGGCTTGGCACCTGTAGTACAATGTTTACGAAGCTGGCCACATACACCCAGGCTGGGGGGTTCAAACCAATCCCAGGCCAATTAAACAACAATGACAACTGCAACAAAATAATAGCCAGGTTATGTGGCAGGTGCCTGTCGTCCCAGCTACCTGGGATGCTGAAGTAAGAGAATTACTTAAGCCCAAGAGTTTGAGATTGCCGTGAGCTGTGACACCATGTCACTTTACTAAGGGAGACATAGTGAGACTCAAAAAAAAAAAAAAAGAAAAAGAAATAATTATTATTTGCATATTTTTAAATGAGTTTGATATAAATGAAAATACAACGTTTTTTCCAAAATCTTTGTTTACTTCTATGTCCTCCATTAGGTGTTTTCTTCTCTTTTTCATCAACCTACATGTTCTTTGTTATACAGTCAGAAAACACTGGCCAACAATTCTGAAAATATCATATTCTGCGTGGGGAAATTATAAAGACCCTGAGCCCTCCAAGAGAAGTTAGAACTTAGAAGATTAACTGAGCAAAGAAACGGCAGCCTAGCTTTAGTATTTCAATTTTTTTTTTTTTTTTTTTTTGAGACAGAGCCTCAAGCTGTCACCCTGAATAGAGTGCTCTGGCATCACAGCTCCCAGCAACCTCGAAGTCCTGGGCTCAAGCAGTTCTCCTGCCTCTGCTACCCAAGTAGCTGGGACTACAGCCACCTGCCACAAGGTTCAGCTACTTTTTGGTTGCAGCCGTCATTGTTGTTTTGGTGGTCCTGGGTTGGATTCGAACCCGCCAGCTCAGGTGTATGTGGATGGCACCTTAGCTGCTTGAGCCACAGGCACTGAGCCTTTAAATTGGTTTTTAATAAAAATAGCTTTACTGGGCGGCACCTGTGCCTCAAGGAGTAGGACACTGGCCCCATATACCGGGGGTGGTGGGTTCAAGCCTGGTCCTGGCCAAAATCGTCATAAAAATAACATAAAATATAGCTTTACTGATGAACAACCAGTCTGTGCAGTTCTTGCAGAAAACAATGTTGAGGAAGAAAACAGTGATTACAACTTGCCTGTTTGAAGGTTAAATGACCCAGGCACATTGGAGTGCACATCACAGCTTGGCAAGGCCTGACAGGCAATCCATCAAGCCTTGGGGCCACAGATCTTCCCGTAAAAGCAAAAGGCTTCAGTTTTTAAGGTGGCTGGAACACAGAAACCCTGGGAGAGAGGTGGGTGTTGCAAAAGTCACTAGAGACAGTGTGCACAACCAATACCCACACAAACAGAGGAAGGAACCCTTAGGCGGAGGTAGGAGGAAGGACTTCTTTCTCTCTCAGCTTCCAAAGCCTGTGTGGCCCCTCAGGGGAACAAGAGGTTTAACCTTCCCTTTGGACTCCTGAAGAGGGAGGCCAACCATGCAGAAGTGGGCACATCATGTTTGCCTTAAGCTTATGTTCCTTGTTTCTCTAGAAGGCAAGGACTAAGTATACTTAACTATCAATTAAGGAGCAGAAGAGAATGGAAAAAAGCCACGTATTCATATAATTGCTAATGTATGATGCAAATAGCACACAGGTTGTTCCTTGCACAGTTCTCCATTAGCTTAATAGACCTCCCAAATAAACTTAGCATGGAGAGGGGCGCCCCTCTCAGTTGTTGGGGTGCTGGCCACATGCACCAAAGCTGGTGGGTTTCTACCCAGCTTGGGACTGCTAAACAAAACAAAGCAAACAAACAAACAAAATAGCCAGGCATTGTGGTGGGCACCTGTAGTCCCAGCTACTTTGGAGGCTGAGGTGAGAGAACCACTGGAGCCCAAGAATTCAAGGTTGCTCTGAGTTATGGGCATGACCCTCTACAGGGGGCGACAGGAAGAAAAAAAATTAGCATTGAGAGAACTCCATAAAAGTTGAGTCTCACCATGGTTGACGGAGATCATTTAGGCCCACCTGTAAATGTGTCTCTCTCTGTCTTGTGTCTTCATTTTCCACATTTGGCCAATTTCACTTTAGCAGGTATCCCACAATCCTGGTGAGAAACTGATCCCCAACAATTCTGCTTCTTCCTAACATTTTAAAAGTTGAGGTTCTTCTCTGTTAGGATCTTAGTTCATAACTAACTAAGTTATGAACTAAGATCCCCTTTTTATTGTCTATACGGTAGAGTAAAAATTTTACTTAGATATTGCAATTTCTTCCTTTTCCTCTAAAAACTGACCAAAATTATCATTCTCTTTTTATATGCATTATTTTCTATTCTGCATATATTTTTTCTATCTTGTGCTTTTCAGAATGAGAAGTTATTCCAAGTCATGAATGAAAGGAAACAGACTCCAGGTTCTGTGTGGGCATCATGGCCTTTATTCACTTGGATTGTAGTGAGCTGAGGTCAAGAAAAAAGTCAACATTTGGGTTAAGGTGGCTGGGAATATAAGGGTTGGGAGGGATTTGTGCACTCCTTTGTGTGTCCCCGTGCTTGGTTATATCACAGAATAAAGTGCTTTGGAGTACCTGTGTTCCTATGTTGTTGTTGTGAAAGACTTGGGGCAGAACCCCCCACTCTGCCCGGAGCTCTGACCACCCCAATCAACCGCAAGAGACGTCGCTTGATGCAAAAACGCAAGAGGATTTTTATTCCAGCATGCTGGGACTTGACTCACAACTCTTTTAGAAGCCGAGAAGTCAAGCCCCGCACAGCAGTTTTTTACAAGCTTATAAAGGCAAAAACTACAAAGTAGGCGGGAATAGCAGACATGCCAGGGGCTCTAATAAAGTAAGAGGGAATAGATACAGCTGGGGCTCTAACCAGATAAGAAGAACTCTGGTTCACTATTCAACTGTTTTAAGACAAGACTAACAGTCAAATATTTGCTTAATAGTAAACATTTGCTGCAGCTCCTGGGGCTATCTCCTGGAACAGTTACCAAAGGTCACATTCCTATGGTAGGGAGTGAGAGGTGGTCACATTCCTATGGTAGGGAGTGAGAAGTGGTCACATTCTCATGGTAATATTTTCTTTCAGTTTTTTTTTTTTTTTCTTGAGACAGAGTCTCACTCTGTTGCCCCCTGTAGAGTGCTGTGAGGTCACAGCTCACAGCAGCCTCTAACTTCTGGGCTTAGGCGATTCTCTTACTTCAGCCTCTGGAGTAGCTGGGATGACAGGTGCCCACCACAATGTTTGGCTATTCTTTTTTGGTGTTCTTGCAGTTTGGCCAGGCTGGTTCGACCCTGCCACCTTTGGTATATGGGGCCAGTACCCTACCCACTGAGCCACAGGCACTGCACCCCCACCCCCCAAGAAAGTGTTTTCTATAAGAGTTTTTAAATTATTAAATATAGTTAGTAAAATGCCTACAAACTAAATAATGTTTCCTGTTATATTTACTTTAATTTTTTTTTTTTTTTTTTGTAGACAGAGTCTCACTTTATGGCCCTCGGTAGAGTGCAGTGGCCTCACACAGCTCACAGCAACCTCCAACTCCTGGGCTTAAGCGATTCTCTTGCCTCAGCCTCCCAAGTAGCTGGGACTACAGGCACCCACCATAACGCCCGGCTATTGATTGGTTGCAGTTTTGCCGGGGCCGGGTTTGAAACCGCTACCCTTGGTATATGGGGCCGGTGCCTTACCGACTGAGCCACAGGCGCTGCCCATGATCTGTTATATTTACTTTATTTATTTATTTATTTTTTTTGTAGAGACAGAGTTTCACTTTATTGCCCTCGGTAGAGTGCCGTGGCATCACACAGCTCACAGCAACCTCCAACTCCTGCGCTTAGGCGATTCTTCTGCCTCAGCCTCCTGAGTAGCTGGGACTACAGGCACCGGCCACAACGCCCGGCTATTTTTTTCTTGCAGTTTGGCTGGGGCTGGTTTTGAACCCGCCACCCTCCGTATATGGGGCCGGCGCCCTGCTCACTGAGCCACAGGCGCCGCCCTGTTATATTTACTTTAAAAAGGCGACTGAATTTGGTTTTTCCGAGTGAAGGCAAGATGATAAAAACTGTGGAAGCATCTTGATTGGTACTATGTGTGATGGGTTTTATTATATAAATATTTCTCTTACGGCAAATGTGTGACATGTCAATCATAATGCTGAAATAAAGAAAATAAAAATGAGTAACATACCACTCACCATACCTTTTCCAGTAAAAAATTTATTCCTGCACATTGCAATGTTGTAAATGTTGAGGTTTGTCTCCAGATCAGAGTATGGCAAGTAAGTGTGTAGCAGACAGATTGGCATTAGAATTAGGAAGAGAACACTCTAAATGTCTCTCCAAGTGTGGACAGTGAAGTTTCCAAAATATTTGTGGGAGATTGTCTTTGTGGGTTATACTAAAAAATATTATTCTTATCTTGATGACATCATTATATTTTCTTAACAGTCTGTGATTTAGAGAAGTGTGTCTTCTAGAAGTTAAAGTAAAACGAGCCCTGGGATAATCAAGGCCCACATGCAGGTGCTAACATCCTGCCCTGGAGCAGGGCCAGTCCAGCCTTTACCTGCCACTTGTCCTGGCTTCACATCCCTGCTTACCCAGCTCAGCCCCAAGGTCCCTTCTCCTTGGTGCAGGCCAGAGGAGGAGGAGAAGAGGCTGGTGCTGTGCTCACCTGTGTTCTGTTTGGAAACTCAAAGCCTGAAAGGTAGGAATAATTAGTGGGGGGTCCCTAATTCCTGGAGTTTGTAGACATACTTATCCGACTCCAGGTACATCTCAGAAACCTAGATCTCACACCCACCCTGTCCAGTCACAGTAATCACGTTGCTTATGCATATGTCCCATCCTTTACAGAGTTATGCAACCAAACTATTGAGGTTCCTTTTTGGAGCCCAACTAATTTTTGTTCTGTGTATGATTTCTGGAAGATAGATAGGCATCCATCAAAGCACAGAGTGAAGTGTAGGTTTACCAGTAGTCCCCTTTTGCACACTGTCCCATGCTCCCACAGGGTGCTCTGTCTCTCCCACCCATGGACCTGAGGCAAGATTCTGATAGGGAGTAGAATGTTCACTT
Source organism: Nycticebus coucang (assembly GCF_027406575.1). Classification (NCBI taxonomy): domain Eukaryota; kingdom Metazoa; phylum Chordata; class Mammalia; order Primates; family Lorisidae; genus Nycticebus; species Nycticebus coucang. The sequence goes on along the minus strand of NC_069799.1, from coordinate 20,734,859 downwards.
ATTCTGACAGCAAAACAGTGTGGTTCAGGACAGTTACATCTCTGAGTTTAGGAGAGTCAAAGCCCTCAGTGTTCCACTTCAATGTGGCAGCAACTGTCCACATGCTGTTCTGAATACAGAGCTTGTACTCTACAGTTAATACGTAGAACGAGGCTTATGCCTATAATCCTAGCACTCTTGGAGGCTGAGGCAGGTGGATAGCTTGAGCACACGGGATCAAGTCTAGCCTATGCAAAAGCGAGACCCCCCTATCTCTACTAAAATTAGAAAAACTGAGGCAAGAGAATTGCTTAAGCTCAGGTTGGAGGCTGCTGTGAACTATGTATGATGCCACAGCACTCTACCCACAGTGACAGTTCCAGACTCTGTCTCAAAAAAAAAAAAAAAGAAAAGGTCTGACGAGGTGGCTCACGCCTATAATTTCACCACTTGGGAGGCTGAGATGGGTGGAGTGCCTGAGCTCACAGGTCCAAGACCAGTCTGAACAAGAGCAAGACACTGTTTCTAAAAAATAGCAGGGCGTTGTGGCGGATGCCTGTATTCCCAGCTACTTGGACGCTGAGGCAAATGGATCGCGTGAGTCCATGAGGTGGAGGGTGCTGTAAGCTATGATGCCATGACACTCTCAATGGTGACAAAGTAAAACTCTGTCTCAAAATGAAAAAAAATACGTAGAATGAAATTTTTTTTATTGAGACAAAGTCTCACTATGTTGCCCCTGGTAGAGTGCCCTGGAGTCACAGCTCACAGCAACCTCCAACTCTTGGGCTAACTGATTCTCTTGCCTCAGCTTCCCAAGTAGGTGGGACTAAAGGCACCCACTACCATGCCTGGCTATTTTTTTGTTGCAGTTGTCACTGTTGTTTTAGCAAGCCCTGCTGGGTTCAAACCTGCCATCCTCAGTGCATGTGGCTGGCGCCATAACCACTGAGCTATGGGCACTGAGCCCATAGAATAAATTTAAAAGATACATAACCAAAGTTATCAGTTATGAAAACAATAATATTTTGGAATATATTGTGTGAAATAAACAGTAACAATCAATTTGACCTATTTCACTATCTTTTCTTTGATGAGGCTACTAGAAAATTTGAAATGAAACACATATTTCTCATTTCATTTCTTTTTCTTTTCTTTCTTTTTTTTTTTGAGACAGAGTCTCAAGTTGTCACCCTGGGTAGAATGCCATGGAATCACAGCTCACAGCAACCTCAGGCTTTTGGGCTTAAGACATTTTCTTGCCTCAGCCTCCCAAGTAGCTGGGACTATAGGCACCCACCACAATACCCATCTAAATTTTCGTTTTATTTCTATTGGACAGGCTGACTTAGAAGACTGCCTCCTCTTTCAAAGCTTAGGCTACTTTCTCAAAAGACCAGAGTTCAGGCAAATAAAAAAAAAACTCAAACTTTAAAATAATTGTTGCTTTTCACATATGGTCCCAAAGGTAAAGAAGGAAGCTCCTGCCCCTCCCAAAATCAAAGCAAAGGCAAAGGCATTGAAGGCCAAGAAGGCAGTGCTAAAAGGCAACCACAGCCACACAAAAAAGGATATTCAGACATCACCCACATTTCAAGGGCTGAGGGCTCTGTGCCTCCTTTGGAGGCAGCCCTTCATATCCCAGGAAGGGCTTCCCCAGGAGAAACAAGCTTGACCACTGTACCATCATCAAGTTCTCCCTGATCACTGAGTCTACCATAATGCCAGGTCCTCTGGCAGTCACAGTTGAGGGAAGATCAGGGCCAGCCCGATTTCGTCCCAGGGGCTGAGCGGGATGGCGAGGGTCAGCGGCTCAAACAGGGAAACACAGAGCCGGGAGTCTGTCGAAGCAGGAACTCAACTTTATTGTAACATGCTGCAATTTTTATAAACTTTGGCTAGGGGGCAAGAGGTGGGAGCAGGAAGGAGGGGGTATGTAAAATGGGGTGACAGGCTTCAAGCCAATAAAATATAACCCCATCACCTGTATCCAGGTAGAAGCCCTTTCAGGTCGGGTCTTGCCGAGTCACTCCTATGCGGAAGTGCACGGACAGCACCAACTCAACTCAGGCTTAGGAAGTTCCTCTAGGCCTCAAGTAGGCCTTGCCCACGCGAGAAGGCCCAACACCATAAAGAAGTGAGAAAAGGACAACACACTTGTGTTCATTTGGATGTAAAACCAACAAGCACTAGATCAACATGCTGTGAAAAAGCTCTATGACATTGATGTGACCAAGGTCAACACCTGGATCAGGCCTGATGGAGAGAAGAAGGCATATGTTCCAGTGGTTCCTGATTATGATGCTTTGAAAATTTCCCACCAGGCTGGGAACCCATAGCACAGTGGTAACAGCTCCAGACACATGAATTGAGGCTGGCAGGTTAGAGCCTGGCCAAGGCCAGGTAAACAACAATGACAACTGCTACAACTAAAAAATAGCTGGGCATTGTGGCAGGCACCTATGGTTCCAGCTACTTGCGAGGCTGAGGTAAGAGAATCACTTAAGCCCAAGAGTTTGAGGTTGCTAAGAGCTGTGGCACCACTGCACTCTACCAAGGCGACACAGTGAAACTCTGGCTCAAAAAAAAAAAGAAAGAAAGAAAAAGAAAATTGTCCACCTAACTGGGATCTTCTAAAGGAATTCCAGCTGGATCTTCTAAAGCAAGTCCAGCTGGCTAATTATAAATATAAGTTGAACATAAAGTTTGTGTGCAGTTTAAAAGGCAAAGTATTTTCATTTAAATTGAAATAGTGAAGTTTTAAGTTTAAATAGTAAACTATTGTAAATTGCACACAAACTTTATGTCCACTCTTGACATAACTTTTCACCATAAAATATTTATATATATACATTTATATATATAAAATTGTCAATATGTTGTTTCCATGAGTGGAAAACATGTATTTACTTTGTGCCTATATTATAAACAGATATCTATATATGTAATTGAAATTAATAAAAAGATATAATTTAGGCAGGGCTCGGTGGCTGACACCTGTAATCCCAGCACTTGGGAGGCTGAGGCAAGTGGATAGCCTGAGCTCACAGATTCAAGACCAGCCTGAGCCAGATTGAGACTTGTCTCTAAAAAAGAGTTGGGCATTTTGGTGGGCACCTGTAGTCCCAGCTGCTTAGGAGGCTAAGGCAAGAGAATCACTGTAGCTCAAGAGCTTGAGTATGCTGTAAGCTATGATGCCATGGCACTCTGCCAAAAGTGACAAAGTGAGACTCTGTCTCAAAAAAAAAAAAAAAATATATATATATATATAATTTTTATTTAGATCTAAATACAAATATCCCTCAGCAGAACTGCATGCCAGAGAAGGCACAAAGCCCTGTGAAAAAAGAGTTAAGAGAGTTTGTAAGGTAAAATCCACATGGTAGCTGAGCCCTTCCGCCAGGAGGTGTACCACATACTCCTAGTTATGCCTGTTAGTTGGGATCTGAAATACCACCTCATGCACGAAGCCTCCTGCAATGCCAACCCCCTGACTGGAGACTAGAGGTAATTTCACCCTTTGAACTGCCATAACCAGACTTTGCTTTAACTCCCAATACCCTTCATGTGTCTATAAGTTCACTGAGTTCTTTATGTTCATGTTTTTACCTAGACATCATGATGTATATTGAAAATGCTTTCAAAGCAGAGTCTACCTCCTATTTAAATAATAGGTGCCCAAGTCTAGCAGAGACTACACACTCAGTAAATAGAGTTTTATTGCTTTAATCGAAATTTGTTAAACAGTTACAGTATGGGAAGCATGGTGGCCCTGGAATATGGAGATGAATAAAGTCATTGTCCCTAAGACAGAGGTGGTGGCTCATGCCTGTAATCCTAGCACTCTGGGAGGCTGAATTCGGTGGACTGCCTGAGGTTACAGGTTCAAGACCACCCTGAGCCAGAGGGAGACCTCCTCTCTTAAAAAAAAAAAAATTAGCCGGGCATTGTTGCAGGCTCCTGTAGTCCCAGCTATTCTGGAGGCTGAGGCAAGAGGATAGCTTGAACCCAAGAGTTGAAGGTTGGTGTGAGCTGAGACACCAGGGCACTCTACTGAGAGTGTCAGAGTGAGACTCTGTCTAAAAAAAAGGTCATGGTCATTGTCGTTAATGAAAAAATTATTAGCATTTCTGGTCTCTTTCAGCCTCCTGTTCGACCGATGACGTTCCTGTCACTCAAGGTCAGAGAGGTGGGGCCTGAGGTCCTATCCAATCAGGGATGCGCCTATATGAACTGTCCAATCTGATGTACAGACAGAAATTAGAAGGCGGCTTCGGGGTTCTAGAGCAGCGCTGGTTTCCTGACCTGGGCACTGAGCGGTTGTTCCACCTTCAGGAGTTCCATCTCCTGGAGATCCTATTCGTCTCAGTAGCAGTCTTTGTAACGCTGTGACCTGCAGGTACTGGGAGATCTTTAGAGAGAACACCAGGACATCTCTGAAGCTGTGAAATGGTAAATACAGGACACTGGGTATCCTGAGAGGGGGGACGGACGTGGTTGGAGCCAGAAGTGGCTGTGGCGGGACCAGGCAATTTCACTTCAGTTTTAGATTCTTAAGGCCGAAATTTGCCACTGGCACCCCTTGGCTCTCGGACCACTCTTGGGCAGGGAGTTGGGACCCTGTTGCTTGAAGCCTTCCTGGACCTGTTACTTGCCCCACAGCCTAGAGCTCTCTCTGAGCAGCTGTGTGGCTGGGCTGCAGCATGGCGTGTCCCTCCCTGGTGGTGACAATGGAAGGGTCCTCAGGGAAGAATCCCAAGAGTGTGTGTGTGTGGGCTTGTTCATGGGGAAAGGGGTAGTCCATGGGGCCTTCAACCCTTTCATTCTTTTGTTAAACTTAGGGCCGGGTGCCCTGGCTCTCCCTGTTGGGGAACCGGAAGTGGCTCGCCTGCCTGCTGCTGGAGTTGATGTGTAAAAACGCTTTTTTATTGGAAAGGCTAGTAATTCCGGAGGACAGCGAGAGTAAGTTTTTAAATGTTGTTTTGTCTATGTAACAAATTTTAATAATTTATATAGGGAAGAATTTCAAAGTATACTAAAAATATACTCGTGATTAACAACATGTAGGCAAGTTAAATAATATATAACAATTAAAAAACCAATCAAAAAATCGTCATCAATAAAACGTCATTAAACTTGCCATTAACTTGTTCTATAGTGCCTCATTACTTCCTTGTTTTATTTTTTCAAGATTATCATCTTTGTTCGCTATTTCTGGTTTGGCCTGTTTGACTTACTGTTCCTATGCTTTAATGTGCATTCTCAGTTCACAAAAAGCTAAGACAGGTTTGTGGGGGTGTCTGTGTCTACCACATTCTCTACTTTCAGTTTTTTCTTTTGTTTTGTTTTTTGCAGTTTTTGGTCAGGGCTGGGTTTGGACCCGCCATCTCCAGTATATGGGACCAACGCCCTACCCCTTTGAGCCACAGGCGCTGCCCTACTTTTATTTATTTTATTTTTATATCTATGAAATTGATTTAAAAAGAAAGTAATTGTTGGGCGGCGCCTGTGGCTCATTCGGTAGGGCGCCAGCCCCATATACGAGGGTGGTGGCTTCAAACCCGGCCCCGGCCAAACTGCAACCAAAAAATAGCGGGGCGTTGTGGCGGGCGCCTGTAGTCCCAGCTACTCGGGAGGCTGAGGCAAGAGAATCGCTTAAGTCCAGGAGTTGGAGGTTGCTGTGAGCTGTGTGATGCCACGGCACTCTACAGAGGGCCATAAAGTGAGACTCTGTCTCTACAAAAAAAAAAAAAAAAGAAAGAAAGTAATTGTTATGGTTAGTTAATTTGACACGCGGGCTGTGCTGATTAATTTTGTTCTTTGAAATCTGTGAAACAGCGGGTACATATGGATGGTATACATCGTATTTTGTAGCATTAAGGAACTTAATATAACGTAAGAATAAGTATAAAGGTTCAGACTTAGGTAATGTTGGGTAATTATGACAATACTTTACTTAGTAGGTATTGGATATTCTGAAAAATCTTGTATTGTTTCGACTATGTCCTTTAGGAGTTTTAACTTGTTTTTAATGAGTTAGAAACTGTTAGATAAATTGAAGGACTATATAGATTTTAAAGTTTTTACATCTGTGATTGTGTTTTAATACTCAATAATGGCTGCTTGATTTTTTAAGTATAGCTTCTCATAACTTGTTTTAATTGACTTTTCAGAGCATTAATGGCTAGAGCAGTTGTATTAAGGACCTTAATGATGGCACAGGGCAATGGACTAATTTTCTGATTGAGTCCAATAGTTATTGTTGGTATGACAAAAATAGCTAAGGTCGTGTATTTAGCAGTGCTACAAAGGTGTAGTTGGCTATTACAATTTTCAGAGAGGTTAATACCTTAAGTTACTTTATTACGGTTGGACTTAAACTTTGTACCCCGGGTAGAAAAGCTCTTAATTTTAGGGAACAAGGCACGCCTGTGTTGTAGATGGGATATATGAAAAACCCTGGGTGCCTCATAATAAGAACTATCTTCGAGGTAGCTTGGTACGTCTATTGATATAAATTACAAAAGTAGTTAAGTTACTTTATGTAAGGAATTATTCTGGTTAGTGTATTGTAATGGGCACCTTTTAAATTGAATATATTTATGACTAGTAGTTTCAGTTTTCAGTTGCATATCTTTTTTTCTTAACAATTTTTTTTTTTAATGATAAGAATCAGAGGGGCGGTGCCCATTGTTCAGTGGGTAGGGCGCTGGCCACTTATTCTGAGGCTGGTGGGTTGGGACCCACCCAGGGCAGCTAAACAACAATGAGAACTGCAACAAAAAAATAGCAGGGTATTGTGGCGGGCACCTGTGGGCCCAGCTACTTGGGAGGCTGAGGCAGGAGAATTGCTTTAGCCCAAGATTCTGAGGTTGCTGTGAGCTGTGATGCTACAGCACTCTACTGAGGGCAACTTAGTGAAACTTTATCTCAAAAAAAAAAAAAAAAAAAGGGAATCTTGAGTATGTGGGCGGGCCCACAGCTCAGTGAGTAGCCACATACCCCGGGGCTGGTGAGTTCAAACCCGCCCAGGCCAGCTAAAATAACCATGACAACTGCAACAACAACAATAATAGCCTGTAGTTCCAGCTGCTTGGAAGGCTGAGGCCAGAGAATTGCTTAAGGCCAAGAGTTGGAGGTTGCTTTGAGCTGCACAGCTTGAGACTGTTGTCTCAAGCAAAAAAAAAAGAAAGAAAGAAAAAAAGAATCTGAGTATGTGATAATCTTGTAGATGAATGGGAAAAGTAATTTCTGATAAGTTCTAGTGGGTGCACATCTCCATTGGGCATGAAGTAAATACCTGTAAATACCTTCTAGTTAAGACAGAAACTATGCATATTTATGGCCTAAAGAAGTCTATACATTTTTATTTCTGAAAATGGGACAAGGATGCCAGGTGTTGGTGGCTCACTCCTATAATCCCAACACTCTGGAAGGCTGAGGTGGGTGGATCATCTAAGCTCATGAATATGAGACCAGCCTGAGCTAGAGCCAGACCCCTGTCTCTAAGTGTAGTTGGCCTTTTGACAGGTGCTTGTAGTCGTATCTACTTGGGAAGCTGAGGTAAGAGAATAACTTGAGCCCAAGAGTCTGAGGTTGGTGTGAGCTATGAAGCCATGGCACTCTGGGGGGTATGGGGGGTAAGTGAGACTCTCTGTCTCTCAAAATAAAATGAAATAAAATAAAAAGGGGACATGGTTTTGGGATGAGCACACAGCCCTGTATAGTCTCAAGGGGAAGATGACTGGGGATTATATCTCTTTAATCGTTTTTTTGTTTGTTTGTTTTTGAGACAGAGCCTCAAGCTGTCGCCCTGGGTAGAGTGCCATAGCATCTCAGCTTACAGCAACTTCTAAATTCTGGTCTTAAGGGATTCTCTTACCTTAGCCTCTCAGATAGGTAGGACTACAGGCAACCGCCTCAATGCCTGGCTATTTTTTGGTTGTAATTGTCATTGTTTTTTCGCAGGCCCAGACTGGATTCAAACCCGTCAGCTCTGGTGTATGTGGCTGGCACCTTAGCTGCTTGAGCTACAGGCACTGAGCCTTTTTTAATATTCGTTAGGCTGAGTGTGGTAACTCACACCTATAATCCTAGTACTCTGGGACTCAAGGTAGGGCTATTGCTTGAGCTCAGGAGTGTTAAACCAGCCTAAATAAGAGGGAGAACGTATCTCTACTAAAAATACAAAAATTAGCTAAGCATTGTAATAGTTATCTATTGTGTCACCTACTGGGGGTGAGTGGCAGGGATGAGGCTGGAGAATTGCTTGAACTCAGGAGTTTCAGTTTGCTATGAGTTAAGACTGGTCCTATGACACTCTAGCCATGGCAATGGAATGGCACTATGTCTGAAAAAAGTTTTTTTTCTAGGCTCGGTGCCTGTAGCTCAGATGGCTAAGGCGCCAGCCTCCTACGTCAGAGCTGGTGGGTTCAAATGTAGCCCAGGCCTGCTGAACAACAATGACGACTACAAACAAAAATAGCCTGGCATTAAAGTGGGTGCCTGTACTCCCAGCTACTTGAAAGGCTAAGGCAAGAGAGTCACTTAAGCCCAGGAGCTGGAGGTTGCTGTGAGCTGTGATGCCATGGCACTGTACCAAGGGCAACAGCTTGAGGCTCTGTCTCAAAAAAAAAAAAAAGTTTATTTTTCTTTAGCATCTTATCCAAAATATGTGAATGAAGTGGTGATGTTAGTGTTTGGTTCAGAAATCCCAGAAACACCACAAATAGTTGTATGTTTTCTGTTTTACATTTTTTTATTCTATAAATGTTTCAAATAAGATTCTGCAGAAATTATAGTCAATAATTTTATCAGAACAACTAAGGATGTCCCCAAATTTCAAAATTTTGTTTTTATATGGACTGTGATAAATAATTTAATTTTTATGTGTTCTACTTTGCCACCCTTAACATAGTTAGATGTAGCTACTCCTTACAATTCTCTTTTTTTTTTTTTTTTTTTGCCACAAAGTCATGTGCCATCGCATTATAGATCACAGCAGTTTTAAATTCTTGGGCTCAAAGGATCCCCTTGCCTCAGCCTTTTGAGTGCTGGGACTACAGGCTCTGTCCACTACATTTGGCTAGTTTGGGAATTTTTAGTAGAGTTGGTGTCTGCCTCTTGCTTGAGGCTGGTCTTGAACTCCTGAGCTCAAGCAGTCTATTTGCCTTGACCTTCCTGAGTGTTAGGATTAGAGGTATGATCCTCTACATCCAGCAGCTACATTTCTTTTCTTTTCTTTTTTTTTTTGTAGTATTTTAATTTAACTTTCTACTGGACAAATTTACATATCTCCCTCACCCTTTCCTTTAAGTTAGTGTGACAATTCTCCATAATAAACTACTTAAAGAGAAGCTTTGGTCAAGAATGGAATGAAATAGCAAAAAAAAAAAAAAAAAAAAATCACTGCTGCTTAAAAAAAACTAATACTTTCTCCAATTTTATACTCAAACAAAACCAAACAATATTTGCTTCATATGTGTTTTCAGTGTTTCCTTGGGGCTGGCTTTCCTCTCCATCCAATGGCAGAGCTGCGGTCAGTGACCTTGGTCATTCTGGATGGCAGAGGCTCACTCAATTTCACATTATCCGGAGGCCCTGGATAGAAGATTCTAAGATCTTGAAATCCCAATTTGTCATGCCTCCATCAGTGCCAGTAGTGCAAAATTTGTGACGGTCTTGCTTGTCCACCTCATAAGTAGACAGTTGAGTGATGCCATTCGGGTGCAGCGTCTCCAGGGCTGTATTGTGGTCCTTGGTCGTGGCCCTCTTGTCCGTGTTGCAGAAACATTCCATGGCAGACATGTTGCGCTGGATGCTCTGTTTTGGAATGTCTAACTTGAACACAAAGGTCAAGCAGCTATGGTCATCGTAGTTAAAGAGCATTGGCCAGCAGCCACATCCCTATTCTCTGAGACAAATGACACACTCAGGAGTGGTAGAAACTCTGTTTTCATAGTTGAGACCAGTACACTTTTTGAAGCATCAGTAACAGACATTGTGCTGTCATGACTGACCCAGGCCAGGCGGCTCCCACTGGCAGAGAAGCTGACCCCATGGACCTAGCCACCTGTGCAACTGCCTCCAAACTCTGACATCAGCTGACCAAAAGGCAACTTGCTGCCTCAGGGTGTGCCTGGCTGGCTTTTCATCCACTTCTTTAATATAGGCAGAAAACACTCTGCATTTGAAGTCACATTGTTGTAACTCATTTGCCACCAGGAAGAAAAACTTGGACCCCACTTCAGGTATGAATCAGATGGTGATTTATTACACCTGCACAGGTGGGCTGCTGCCCCAAAGGGCAAATGGCCCTGAAGAGAAAAGCAGGCTGTCTTTTATACCCTTTTTGTGCTATGTGGCAAATTATGTAAAAATAGGAGCAGAAAGTGGTCGGTTAGCTCAGGTATGGGGTTATAGTCGGGGGGCTATAGTGTGGCAGTTGGCATGGGGATAGCTTGGGATATACAGTAGCCTGGGAACTTTGTGTAGGTAATTTTTTTCATTATTGTTTACCCATTGCTAGGGAGTTTGGGTAAGTTTTCACATTGTTACCTGTTGCTAGGAGTTCTTAGGAATTCAGGGAACTTCCTTGTTCTGTTCTGAAACCTGTTTGAGGAATTAACCCAAGGGGAGCGGGATTGAGACATGCAGGGACTCAGGCTAAGACAGTCAGGAGCTTTTAGGTGTCTTTTTGCTGGGTCAGTTATTACAACATGATCTGCTGTCAGAAAACATTGTTGGGATGCCAATCCAAGCTGAGGATTGACTGTGGAGCGATTCAGCTTTTTAATGTGTTTGCTTACCCACTAGCCATTTTTAGACTCGAAGTAACAAACAGAAATGAGTCGTGCTCCACTTCCCACAGCAAATTTGTTCTCTAAGGGAGACCAATTCACAAAAGTGGCAGCGCGATTAGTTCTTAGGATCACCAGGCTTGGCTTCCAGACACCATCTTTCTGACTCCAGACATAGGGATTGCAGTCTGCCCCACAAGGGACGATGTAGTCGCTTTTGGGAGCCCAGTCAATACCTGTGATATGTCTGTCGTGCTCCTTGAGTTCATGAGCTTTTATCCACTGTTTCCCATTTTTCTTAAAGATATGCACTTTGTGATTATTGGGGCTAAGGGCAATTTGGGTATGATCCTTGTTCCAGGCATGACAGGTGATTGGCTCTAGTAAAAACTAATGCAGTAAGATTATTCTTAGAGTTTTCAAACAATGGATAGCGAGGTTGGGGGAAGGTCGGACGGGATCAGAGTGGAGAATTCGCAGACTCTGGTCAGTAGATGGGAACAGGCTCAGTGGGAGGGGGTGAAGGACCAAGGCTCAGAAGGCTACATTTTGTATTTATTTTATTTTATTTTATTCTATAGACAAAGTCTCACTTTGTCACCCCCCTGGTAGAGTGCTGTGGCATCACAGCTCACAGTAACCTCAAACTCTTGGGCTTAAGCGATTCTCCTGCCTCAGCTGGGACTATAGGCGCCTGCCAAAATGCCTGGCATTTTTCTTTTTTTTTTAGAGACAAGGTCTAGCTCTGGCACAGGCTGGTCTCGAACTCCTGAGCTCAGGACAATCCACCCACCTTGGCCTCCCAGAGTGCTAGGATTACAGGAATGAACCACTGTCACCGGCCTACATTTCTTAAATATATTATGTCATTCAGGAGTTTATAGTATTCCTGAGGATACATTAGTGTCTCTGTTGCTACAAAATAACTCTTAATTATCTCTGGCTTAGGATATGCTTATTCATACACACACAGACACAGACACATACACATGTAGCAGAACCTCTGAACTTTGACCTTTGACCACTCCAGGGACTGTAACAAACTTGTCAACATACAGAGGTGATTAGCATAAGGAACCAGGCCTGCTGTACCTTGTACACATGTGGTGCATGTCTAGTCTATGCAAATCAGGTCAGCTTGGGGAGATGGTCAATGTTGGGAGATGGCCCACTATGGACATTCCAGTGTGTGTTTGCATGTGTATTTTTGTATCTATCTATCTATCCACATACATACATGCTATTTGTGCATGTGTGTGTGTATGCATACACATACACAAATAGTTATATAAAAACATATACACACACAGAGTGCCAAGATCTGCAGGCCTGTCTCCAAGGTCCTGAGTGTGCATCTTCCTCCAGGTCTCTGGATGGGCAGCACCACTCCCAGATTATGGCTGGGAGAAGTTGGAGAAGCCCACAGTCACTTGAGAATTCTCAGTGGGAATTCTCCAATCAGTTACCAAGATCAGTTACTAGTTGCCAAGTAAATGAGGGTCTGCCTTCTCTAAGCGACCCTCCTTAAGAGCATTAGCAAAATTTCACAACTTCATTTGTGGATTCTAAAACTAATGTTTTTTCTAGGGGGAACAGAGCCTCGTTTTGTTACCCTCAGTAGAGGGGCATGGCATTATAGCTCACAGAAATTTCAAACTCTCTGACTGAAATGAATCTCTTGCCTCAGCCTCCTGAGTAACTGGGACTGCAGGCACCAGCTAACACACCTGGCTATTATAAGAGACAGAGTCTCGCTTTTGCTCAGGCCAGTTGTAGTGTTCAGGACTTCCACAAAGACCACACTGCCAAACAATCCAAATTTATAGCAGTCCTTTTAATGAAGAGCCAGCTGGCGACTGCCTCAGTGTCCCAACATGGGGTTTCTGAGAGCAGCCCCAAGTGCTTAAAGAGTCAAGTTTGTAAGGCGTGATTTGCATCCTGGTTGGCACGCAAGCTGTCTAGGTGCATTTGGGCTGGGGGGTGGGGGTGGGGAGTGAGTAGCAAGTAAGCATTGTACAGAAGCAGAATTTTGCATTTTATTAGCCATACATAATACATCTTTGTTTTAATATTTTCCCATACATTTTAGTTTCAGTACTTTTCCTCCATACATCTTTGTCCCAGTATTTTCTCGACCTGGCATTGTTTAAAGGTCAGTCTGGGGACAGTCAGTTTTTTTCCCAGGCCCAGGAGTTAGTCAAGCTAGAAGTCAGTGACTATCCCATCTCTCTTGGGAGTGAACCAGATTACTCCATTTTGTTGAGGGCTTGCAGTCCAGGAATTTGTCAGGAGTTAACTGGTATTTTTCTGCTAAGCCTACACCTAACACAGTCTTGAACTTCTGAGCTCATGTAATCTGCCCAGCTCAGCTTCCTATAGTGCTAGATTAGAGGTGTGAGCCATCGCACCCAGCCTTACTTTCATTATTTTATATAGCTGGATTTAATGTATCTAGTTTTGGGGAGAACCTGTATTATTTCATTTACCATAATGTTAAGATTTATCTTTACTAGAGATGTTAAAAGATTCCCTGATTTTTAGAAGCTGAGTAATACTCTATTATTTTTATATCTTAAATTATATTTCATCATTTATTTTTTGAGATAGGTGTTGATTTCTTTCACCTATTTCCTTATGTGAATAAAGTTGCAATAAATATGTGTGCAAATAGCTCTTAATTTGACCATGTATGTGAGGGTTGTATATCTGTCCTACAGTATGTATTTTATATATATGCAAAATAATAAAAATGAATTACAGCTTTCTAACAAATAAGCTCTTGTCCTGTTATTTTGTACTCTTTATGGCTTTGTGGCCATTTTGACTTAAAGTACATTTTATGAAATAAGACATGTTTTGTCTCAAAAGATATTGTGCCCCAGCTGGGGGTAGGGGCACATATCTATAATGCTAGCAATCTGGGAGGTTGAGATGAGAGGATGTCTTGAGCTCAGGAGTTGGAGACCTGCTCAGGCAAGAGCAACACCTCATCTCTAGTACAAATAGAAAATAAAATTACCTGAATGTCTTTGCAGGCACCTATAGTCCCAACTACCAGAAGGCTGATTCAGGAGGATTGCTTGAACCCAGAAGTTTCAGGTTGCTGTGAGCTAGGCTGATGCCATGGCACTCTAGCCTAGGCAATAGTTTGAGACTCTGTTTCAACGTGTGTGTGTGTGTGTGTGTGTGTCTCTATGTGTACACACATATACCTATCTCCTTATGATAATCTCCCTTGTTGTCACTTGATTAACATTTGAATTAAATATTTTCCTGTTCTGCAATTTTTTATTACATTTTTGTCAATACATGTAAGATGAGTATCATTTAAATAGTATAGAGCTGGATCTTGATTTTTAATTAATTTTTTTTTTTTTTATGTTTTGAGACAGAGTTTCACTATGTTGTCCTTGGTAGAGTGCTGTGGCTTCATAGCTCAAAGCAACCTCAAATGCTTGGGCTTAAGCTGTTCTCTTGCCTCAACCACCCAAGTAGTTGGGAGTACAGGCCCCCACCACAACACTGGCGTTTTTTTGTTTGCAGTTGACATTGTTGTTTGGCAGATGCAGGCTGGGTCGAACCTGCTATCTCTGGTTTGTGTGGCTGGCGCCCTACTGACTGAGCTACAGGCGCCAAATCTGATTTTTTATTTTTTAAATCTCTATCTTTATTTGATCTCTATCATTTCATTATGAAGTTTAGTCCATGATTGTGTAACATAATTTTGTTTTTTTTTTTGAGACTGAGTCTCAACCTGTCACCCTGGGTGGAGTGCTATGATATCATCATAGTACATAGCAACCTTCAACACTTTGGTTCAAGCTATCCTCTTGGCTCAGTTTTTTATTTTTAGTAGAGACAGGGTCTCACTCTTGCTCAAGCTGGTTTCAACTTACGAGCTCAAGTAGTCCACCCACCTCAGCCTCCCAGAGTGCTAGGATTACATGTGTGAGCCACCCTGCCCGGCCTTGTGTTTGTAATTTTTGAAAGAGAAGAACTTACTGTCTATATTTATATAACTTTTGAAAGAGAAGGACTTATTCTTGACATATTTACATTTGTACTTGATTTTGTCATTGATGTCAGCAATTACAGCTTGTTATGTTGTACATGGAGACCCATTATTAAAGGTTTAGTGCTGACTTTCTCTTTTTGTCTTTGAACTCTCAAGCATGATTAAAAGTGTTTTGTGCACTGTCATTATAATAATACAGAATTTCATGTACGGGTACTTAGTTATTTCTCCGAGAGTTATTTATTTGTATGTAATATAGTATTGTTATCTAGCATCATTTCATTGTCAAAGAAATGGGATTTCTTTGACATTTCTTGAGTAGCAGCTTTCAGCATCTATTTATCTTTGATGAACATTTCTTTTTTCTTCATTTGGAAGGACAGTTTTGGTGGATATTATATATGTGCTTTGAAGTTTTTGTTCTTTCAGCACTTTGACTATATCACCAACCCCTTTTTGATGTGGAAGGTTTGTGTTGATTAATCCACTAGCGATCTCACAGGATTATGCTTAGACATAGCACATCTTTTTTCCCTTACTGCTTTCAAGATTCTCTTGTGTGTGACTTTCAAGTGCTTGATCTTCATCTTCTTCTTGTGGGACTCTGTTTCTCCTAGCTAAATTATTGTGAGCTTTTCAATAACTTATGTCTTTTTTTCTTACATTTGAGACTGCTCAGTCATTCTTACTGTATTCAAACACAGACGTTCTTTTTATTTATGCTTTTTGGATACCTTCCTTTTTCTGATTTTAATTAGTTGTCTGTATCATTCCCATTTGATCCATTTAGCATTATTTAGATAAAGTTTTAAGGTAATTTAGACATCTCTATTTTTTATGATTTATTCCAGATTATTTATTTTGTTTGTTTGGGTTATGTCCTCCTAATATTTTGTACATGTTATAATCTTTCATTGATTTCATTCACAAACTTTGACATGTGACTATACCCACCAGCACTCTGACACACACTGTACTAGAAAAGTGAGGACCATTACATTTGGACAGTGTTTTATCTATGGAAGTGTGTGGTTCCTTTTTAGTTGAAACATTTTCCCACATTTCCTCCTAAGAGCTTGTCATCACTTGCTAGACCTGAATCTGTTTTATTGGAGTCTCTCTGCTGCTGTAACAATATTTTCCATTTGGATTCAGCACCCCTGGCTATCTTATAAACTATAGCATCATTGCTTTTAGCCCTCTCACTCATGGGAGTCAGCAAACATTCTTTGGAAATGCCCTCCAAAGCAAGAAGGATTAACACAGGTAGTACTCTTCCCCCACCCCTCCCGAGGGCAAAGGTGGGATTTTGAAGCTTATTTTCATTTAACCATTCTGTATTAGGATGGCATAAACTCTGAGGAGGGTAAACTTTTCTTTTCTGTTCTATTTGGTTCTTCTTGTTACTATTGTTATTGTTTTATTATTTTTTTTTTTTGAGTCAGAGTCTCACTGTGTTACCCTCGGTTGAGTGCTGTGGTATTACAGCTCAAAGCAACCTCAAACTCTGAAGCTTAAGTGATTCTCTGCCCTTAGGCACCCAAGTAGCTGGGACTACAGACGCCTGCCACAAGGCCCAGCTACTTTTTTGTTGTAGTTGTCATTGTTGTTTGGAATGCTCAGGCCAGGTTCGAACCTGCCAGCTCTCGTGTATGTGGCTGGCACCCTATCTGCTGAGCTACAAGCGCCGAGCCTTTATTATTATTATAGACTACTTTTTTTTTTTTGAATTTTACACACACACACACACAGACACACACACACATATATATGCACACACAAATTTATTTATGTATTTATTTGAGACTTGAGTTTCTGTTACTCTGGGTAGAATTTTGTGTTGTCCTAGCTCACAGCATTCTCAGTCTTCTGAGCTCAAAAGATCTTGCCAGACTGCACCTGTGGCTCAGTCGGTAAGGCGCCGGCCCCATATTTCGAGGGTGGCGTGTTCAAACCCGGCCCCGGCCGAACTGCAACCAAAAAAAAGCCGGGTGTTATGGCGGGCACCAGTGGTCCCAACTACTTGGGAGGCTGAGGCAAGAGAATCGCTTAAGCCCGGGAGTTGGAGGTTGCTGTGAGCTGTATGATGCCTGGCACTCTACGGAGGGCCATTAAGTGAGACTCTGTCTCTAAAAAAAAAAGATCTTCTTGCCTCAGCCTCTTGAATTGCTGAGACTTGAGGCATATGCCACCATGTCTGACTAATTCTTCTATTTGTGGTAGAGATGGGGTCTCCATCTTGCTAAGGTTGATCTCAAACACCTGTGCCCAAGTGATCCATTCACCTCAGCCTCCCAGAGTTTAAGGATTAAAAACGTGAGACAATGCCAGCCTCTACTTTAACTCTACAACTTCTGTTTATCTGTTGTGCTGCAAATACTTTCTTTTTTTTGAGACAGTGTCACTTTGTCGTATCTTGGTACAGTGCAGTTGCCTCATAGCTCAGAATAACCTCAATCTTCTGGGCTCAAGATATTCTCTTCCCTTAGCCTACCAAGTAGCTGGGATTACAGGTGCCTGCCCCAACACCAGCTATTTTTAGAGGTCTGCTCTGGCTCACACTGGTCTCGAACCTGTGAGCTCAGGCAGTCCACCCACCTCAGCTTCCCACAGTGCTAGGATTACAGGCATGAGCCAACGTGCCTGGCCTGTGCTGTAAATTCTTACCTGGTTTTGAGAATTCCCCCCAATGCGGTGTATACATGCAACATTTTTTTTACCTTTAAGATAATTAGTGCCTGTGTACTGTATTATGGTCTCTTCCTAATGTTCTTGACATGATTTTGCAGATAAAATGTACTTAATTCTCATTAAAAGGCAGTGGCTAAAATTCTTATTGTTTAAATTTTTTCAGTTATGTCTAATCATTCTATCCTAGACTATTTGCAAGAGCTGGGCACAAATATTTCATTCCCAGAGATGATCCTGAGAAGATATTAAAGCTGTGGCCCCTAGAATTTAAACTTAACAAAAGACTGGGAAAGTGTGTATGAGTGTAAGCCACAGAATGTATGTTACAGTGGACTTGACCAACATGTAACAGGAATCCCTGGCAAAGTCTTCCAGTGTAGTAAATGTTTGACGTCTTCAGACAATTGTCAAATCTAAATAGACATAAGATGATATATACTGTAGAAAAACCTTTTAAGAGTAAAAACTATGGGAAAGCCTGTAACTTCTGCTCACACATTACAGAACATAAGATAACTCATATTGGAGAAAAACAGTACAAATGCAAAGAAAGTATCCAAGTCTTCCAATCTTGCTCAAGCCTATCTAAGCCTAAGAGACTTCATACAGAGAGAAAATTGGCAAGTGTGAAAATTATGGCAAATGTTTACCTACAGATTAAAATATTATAACCATGAAAGTATTGATAGTGAAGGAAAATCTTACAATGATCAGGAATGTGACAAACTTACCAACCAGTACTCATACCATAGTGAACATTAAAGAATCCATTTTGGAGACAAACCTACAAATGTCAAGAATGTGTTAAAGCCTTTAACTTTAGTTCAAGGCTTAGTAACCATCAACTAATTCATTGTGGAGAGAAACTTTACAAATGTGAAGAATGTGACAAAGACTTTAATAGTACTCAAACCTTTCTAGACATCAAAGAATTTGTTCTGGAGGTAAACCCTATGAATTTGAAGAATGTGGCAATGCCTTTAACCAGTACTCAACCCTTTCTAGACATCAAAGAATTCCTTCTAGATAGAAACCATACAAATGTGAAGAATGTGGCAAAGCCCTTAATTGGTATACAAATCTTTCTATACATCAAAAAATTCATTGTGGAAAGAAAACCTAGAAATGTGAAGAATGTGGCAAAGCCTTTAATGTTAGTTAAATCCTTAGTAAATATCAAAGAATTCATTCTGGAGAGAAACCCTACAAATGTGAACAATATGGCAAAGCTATTACACTTAGTTCAAACCTTAGTAAACATCAAAAAATTTATTCTGGAGAGAAACCCTACACGTGTGAAGAATATGGGAAAGCCTTTACCCTGCACTTAATCCTTTCTGTCCATCAAAGAATCCATTGTGGAGAAAACTCTACCGAGTTTGAAAAATGTGGCAAAGCCTTTAATTAGTGTGAACCTTTCTAGACATAAAAAAATTCATTCTGGAGAGAAACCTTGTAAATATGTACAGTGTGGCAAACTCTTCAACTCACGTTCAATCCTCACTGTACATAGAATAAATCATACAGGAGAGAAACCCTCCAAATATGAAGAATGTGGCAGTACCTTTACGTGGTTTATAACATGCTAAGCATAAAAGAATTCATACTGGAGACAAATCCTACAAATGTGAACAGTGTGGAAATGACTTTAACCAGAGCTCTTACTAAACATAAGACCTTACTAAATATAAGAAAAGTCATATTGGAAAAAAATCTTACAAATGTGAATGATGTGGCAAAGGTTTTCACTGGTCCTTATCCTTAGTAAATATAAGAGAAATCATAGTAGACAAAAATGGTAACAATCTGAAGATGTGGCAAATCGTTATGCCAGTAGTCACTGTTTTCTGTACACAATAGAATTCATGTTGAAGAGAAACTCTTGATGTTTACTATGGATTGAACTAATAAATGTGAAGAATTTGGCAAGTGTTTAACTTGTGCTCAAACCATTCTATAAATGAAAAGTTTATAACACAGAAATTCTCTACAAATGTGAACAAAGTGTCAAATCCTATAACCTGTACTCACACTTTTTAGTACATAACAGAATTCATAGAGAAATTCTATATATGTGAAGAGTGTGACAGTATCTTTAAATATCTCACACTATTGTGATCATAATTCATGTGGAAGAACTACTCTACAAATGTCAGTCATGCCTCAAAGCCTTAAAGTTGTGTTTATCCTGTTAAATAGGGTTAAGGAGAGATAATAGGGTAGGAGAACCTTTTTCATAAGAAGAGGAACAAATTGAGCAGAGGGGGCTTCCAAGAAACAAAAGCTGGTATTTCAAGAAGGGTTCCCCAAACTGAACTGATGTTTGCTCTACAAAAAGGAATCTCAGAGGTACAGAGTACACAATGTGGAGATATGGCCGTGGCCACAAAAAGAGCTCTATGGAGCAGGCATACAAGTAAGATGGCAGTAGGCTCAAGGGACCTATTTTTATTAACATAATACATGTATACCAGTTCTATCATACTCTACAATTACAATGACAAATGGTGTTCATTGATTGATTGCAGGGGTAGAAATGGGAGGACTTTCCATTCTGGAAGATTTCCCTCTTTCCAAGAAAAATCATGAATATTTTACCCCCACACCACTTAATATAGAATCGGAAAATCTGTGTAAGGGGAAGCAGTTTACTAACCCCAGGGTCTTCTCCACTTGAAAAGGTAGATGTGTTTTTTTTTCTGGAGTGGCCATCATTTTAATAAACTTTGCCCTTTTGCAAACTTGTATCTACTGTTCTGCTCATTTGTTTCACTGTCTTGGTAGTAGTAACCATTCTTTGGCACCTGGACCAAAAAAAAAACAGGGAGTATATACCTGAAATCTGGTCCCCATATGTGACATTTTCATGCCAAAATCTGAAAGGAAAATACATACCTTCAGTGAGATAAACTAATGGAACAATAGACATTCTGAGTTCATTCTGCCTGCTGCATATTACTTACTACTCCTATATCTCTTTCACTGTCTTCACTTGTAGGTAATGTAGCTCCTAACCAACACTTGCTCCATCTGCTTTTTTCTTCTTCACCTGGACAATCCACTTCATCTCCCTGTTAGAACTAATGTTCAAAAGCTTAAAAGGGGGCCTCAGGCTCCACAAGCAGAATGTTGAACCAGATTTTTCAGATCTTAATAGCCAGAATGGGGATGAGGAGACAGTGAGAAAAAGCCAGGCAGGCCAGCAGCAGGTCTTAAGAGCAGAAGGAAGCTTTTGAAATGTTTGTTACACTAGGGGAAGAAGGTTGTCAGACACTGAGTTCTCCTAGAGGCTTAGGCAAGAAGACACCCAGCCTGTGCCCTTCCCTACTATGACTGTGGGTTCCTGGAGTAAGAAATGGCTTGGGAATGTGCCTTACTAGTAGAGAGATGCACTGGAAGTGACATTGCCCTCTCCTAGAGACAGGATCACATTCACCTATCCCCTGTGAAATCCCTGAACCAGCCCTGACCCTCTGGAACTCTCTCAGTCTCATGGACAAATTCCAGCTTCAGAACAAGCTCAACTGGGAAGTTGTATTTTTCTGTCATGGTAAAGAAACTGATGTTCATATCACTATAGCTACTCCTCAGCTCTCCCTGGAAATTCATGGCCTTTGTTTTCCTCTCTTATATCTCTCTTAACAATGGAAGGTAAAATTAAAGTCCCTGTGCTCCCTGGTTGATTATGTTTTGGTTTATCCCTTTTAGCACTTTCCAACTGTCCTACTCTCTTGTTTGGATGAAGTGCGAACTTTAGGTTAGAGACCTAAAACCTTTGCATCCACAGGCCTCTTTTCTCAGGCCTTTATAATGAAAAGACTTAACTGGGAAGCAATTTTATTTCACAATAGAAAAAACATTAAAGCAAGAAGGATAAAGTAGGGTGTCACCCATAGCTCAGTGGGTAGGGCGCTGGCCACATAACACTGTGGATGGCAGGTTTGGACCTGGCCCTGGCCATCTAAAAAATGACAACAACAAGTAGCTGGAGTTTTGTGGGTGCTTGTAGTCTCTGCTACTTGGGAGGTTGAGGCAAGAAATTGCTTAAGCCCAAGAGTTTGAGGTTGCTTTGAGTGGTGATGCCACGGATTTTACCCAGGGCAACAACTTGAGGCTGTATCTCAATAAAACAAAAACAAAAAAACCCAGAAGGATCCAGTATGTATTCTCTCCATGAGAGAGATTTGAAGAAAGTCATAAATATCAAGTAATGTAGATGGTAAAGAACATTAAAAGGAAAGGGAATAATTTCGTGTAGAAAAAAAAACCTAATATGCCAATATTTGTCCTAAAATAAGTCATGGTTTACGAAGAAAACTTTGTGACAAAGATAGAACTTAGGCCTGTGAAAAATGGCCAATGTAAGGCATAATATTTGGAAAGGCGAATTTATTTTGTATGTGAACAAGTTAGCCTAACTGAAAGGAATCTCTAATTAAAACAACAAAGTGTTCTTTTTGTTATCAGACTTTGTTTAAAACCTCTTCAGATTGCTTGTGTATATGTTGAAACTGATAAAAACAATTAAATCAGTTATTCATTGTCAGTCTGCCACTATGAAGTTAAAATAAATCTACCTATCTATATTTTTTCTGCCTGCCTTAAGCTGTATTTGATTAGTTGTAGGTATTAAGATCAAGATTACGAAACTGATAACACTACTCAAGGTCATTGCTCCTTTGAACACAAAGGAAAGAAGAGAAGGAGAAATCTTAATCCTTTAAAACACCAGACTCTTTTTCTCAATTGCCTTACATTTTAACTCCTTCCACTGTGTCTTTAATTCACTCTTCATTCCTCTTGGCTTTGTGCTCCTAATATTAGATAACAGAACTTGTATGTCTAACTACTGTTACACTTGAACAACTTGTATTTTCTTTCACAAGTGTGGACTCTGGCCACATGGGACCAGTTCTGGTTGTGGAACAAACAGGGGACTCCATGCCCTTCTTGTGCTCCCCCCCACGTATTTTGAGACATAGTGTCACTTTGTAATCCTCAGTGTTATGCTGTGGTTTCATAGCTCACAGCAACTTGAAACTCCTGGGCTCAGTGGTCCTTTTGCTTCAGCCTCTTGAGTAACTAGGACTACAGGTGCCCACCACAGCGCCCAGTTATTTTTTTTTATTTATTTTTATTGTTAAATCATAGCTGTGTACATTAGTGCAATCAAGGGGTACAATGTACGGGTTTCATATACAATCTGAAATATTCTAATCAAACTGTTCAATGTAGCCTTCATGGCATTTTCTTAGTTACTGTATGCAGGCATTTGTAGTCTACATTTAGTAAGTTTCGCCTATACACATTCTAAGATGCATTGTAGATGTAGCCCCACCCATTACTCTCCCTCCACCAAAACCTCCCCCCATCCCCTCACCCTTCCTTTTCCTTAGCCCTTTCCCCATAGTCTTGTGCTATAGTTGGGTTATAGCCTTCATGTGAAAGCTATAATTTAGCTCCAAAGCAGAGCTGAGTACATTGGATACATTTTCTTCCATTCCTGAGATACTTTGCTAAGAAGAATATGTTCCAGCTCCATCCATGTAAACATGAAAGAGGTAAAGTCTCCATCTTTCTTTAAGGCTGCATAATATTCCATGGTATACATGTACCACAATTTACTAGTCCATTAATTGGTCGATGGACACTTGGGCTTCTTCCATGACTTAGCAATTATGAATTGGGCTGCAATAAACATTCTGGTACAAATGTCTTTGTTATATTGTGACTTTTGGTCTTCTGGGTATAAACCTAGTAAAGGAATTTCAGGATCAAAAGCTTTTTCTGCATCAATTGAAATAATCATATCATTCTTATTTTTTAGTTTGTTTATATGTTGAATTAACTTTGTAGATTTATGTATATTGAACCAGCCTTGAGACCCTGGGATAAATCCCACTTGGTCATGCTGTATAATTTTTTTCATGTGTTGTTGGATTCTGTTTGTTAGGAAATTATTGAGTATTTTAGCATCAATATTCATTAGTGATATTGGTCTATAATTTTCTTTTCTTGTTGGGTTTTTCCCTGGTTTGGGGATCAAGGTGATGTTTGCTTCGTAGAATGTGTTGGGTAATTTTCCTTCTTTTTCTATATTTTGGAAGAGGTTTAGTAGTATAGGTACTAGTTCTTCTTTAAAGGTTTGGTAGAATTCTGACGTAAAGCCATGTGGTCCTGGGCTTTTCTTTTTAGGGAGATTTTGTATAGTCGATGCTATTTCAGAACTTGATATAGCCTGTTCAGCATTTCCACTTCGTACGGGCAAAGAATTGGTAGGTGGCGTGCTTCCAGGTATTGGTCAATTTCTTTCAGATTTTTTTTGTGTGTGTTTTTTTTTTTTTTTTAGCCGGGGCAGTTTTTGATCCCGCCACCTCCCACATATGGGACCGGCACCCTACTCCTTGAGCCACAGGAACAGCCCGATTTCTTTCAGATTTTCATATTTCTGAGAATAGAGTTTCTTGTAGTATTCATTAAGGATTTTTTTTAATTTATGAGGGGTCTGTTGTTATTTCATCTTTACCATTTTTGATTGATGAAATTAGAGATTTTACTCTTTTTTTCCTGGTTAGGTTGGCCAAAGGTTTATCTATTTTATTGATCTTTTCAAAAAACAAACTTGTATTTATTGATCTGTTGTATAATTCTTTTGTTTTCAATTTCATTTAATTCTGCTCTGATTTTGGTTATTTCTTTTCTTCTGCTGGGTTTGGGGTTGGAGTGTTCTTTCTTCTCCAGTTGCTTGAGATGTCCCATTAATTTATTAACTTCCTCTCTTTTTGTTTTCTTGAGGAAGGCTTGCAGTGCTACAGATTTCTCTCTTAGGACTGCCTTTGCAGTATCCCAGAGGTTCTGGTAATTCATGTCTTGATTGTTGTTTTGTTCCACAAATTTGGTGATTTCCTTCTTAATATTGTCTATAACCCATCTATCCTTCAGCATAAGGTTGTTTAGCTTCCATGTTTTTGTACGGGTATGCAGGTTCCTGTTGTTATTGAGTTCAACTTTTATTCCATGATGGTCTGAGAAGATGCAAGGAATAATTTCCATTTTGTTAAATTTGCTGAGGTTAGATTTGTGGCCTAGGATGTGGTCGATTTTGGAGTATGTTCCGTGTGCTGATGAGAAGAATGTGTATTCAGTTTTGTTGGGATGAAATATTCTGTAGGATGTCTGTTCAGTCCAGATGTTGAATGGTTGAGTTTATATCTAGTATTTCATTGCTTAGCTTCTTTTTGGAGGATCTATCCAGCACTGCTAAAGGGGTGTTAAAATCTCCAACTACTATGGAAGTGGAGGAAATCAAGTTCCTCATGTCTGTTAGAGTTTCTCTTATAAATTGAGGTGTGTTGTGGTTGGGTGCATAAATATTAATAATAGAGATCTTATCATATTGAGTATCACCTTTAACAAATATGAAGTGTCCAGATTGATCTTTAATTTTTTTTTGGTTTAAAACCTATTGCATCTGTGAAAAAGATTGCAACACCTGCTTTTTTCTGCTTTCCATTTGCCTGGAATATAGATGACCATCCCCTCACCTTGAGTATATATTTGTCTTTTAATGTAAGATGCGATACTTGGATGCAGCAGATATCTGGCTTGAGTTTTTGTATCCAATCCTCCAACTTGTGCCTCTTTAGAGGACAATTTAAACCCTTCACATTAATTGAGAATATTGATAAGCCTTTCGAGAGTCCAGTGGACATTTTTAATCCTTTTGCAACTGTGGAATTTGGAATTTGATTAAAATTTTTCATTGAGTTTACTTTTGTGGTGGAAGATTACGCTGGTCTTTATGGAGGATAGGTCTGAGAATATCCTGGATAACTGGTTTAGTTATGGCAAATTTCTTCAACATGTGAATGTCATTGAAGTATTTAATTTCTCCATCATAAATGAAACTCAGTTTAGCTGGGTACAGGATCCTGGGTTGAAAGTTATTTTGTTTTAGGAGATTAAAAGTCAATGACCTTCCTCTTCTAGCTTGACAGGTTTCAGCAGCAGTGAGAGCTGCAGTTATTCTAATATTCTTCCCCTGGTAATGGTTTTCTTTCGTCTGGCAGCTTTCAGAATTTTCTCCTTCATATTAACTTTAGTGAAATTGATTATGATGTGTCTGGGGTATTCTTATTCGGGTTGAGTCGTGCTGGAGTTCTGAAACTGTCCGCTATCTGAATTTCAGAATCTCTTGTCATGTCTGGAAAGTTCTCCTTCATAATCTCATGGAGAAGAGACTCTGTGCCTTGTAAAGCCACTTCGTCACTTTTAAGAATCCCTATAAAATGAATATTTGTTTTCTTCGAATTATCCCAGAGCTCTCTGAGAGAGTGCTCTGTTTTTGCCCTCCATTTCTCCTCCTCTTTGAGAGTTTGAGAGTGTTCGAAAACTTTGTCTTCAATGTCAGAAATCCTTTCTTTTGCTTGCTCCATTCTGCTACTGAGGGATTCTACTGTGTTTCTCAGATCTTTGAGGGATGCAACTTCTTGTCTCAATGTGTCAAAATCTTTGGTCATTTGGTCTTTGAATTTGTTGAATTCTTGAGATATCTTTTGGGTTACTGCTTGGAGTTCTAATTCAATCTTGTTTGCTACCCAGATTTTGAATTCAATTTCTGACTTCTCAGCTATTTGTTTGTGCATGGGATTTTGTGCTGTGTCTGCCCCCATTGATTTTTGGGGGATTTGATCTACTCTAATTATTCATATTGCCATAGTTTTTCTGTTGATTTCACCTCAGGATTGTTTTTAACTGTTGCCTCTGACCATCCTCAGAATTGGGGAGGTGTCTCTCCAAGATTAGATCCCAGCGGGATCACTCTATAGTTGCATGATCTTTGTAGGGAGTTACCCTGTGTAGTTCCTCTGGAGCTGCTCCAGCTAGGGAGTTCTGGTTGTGGAAGCAGCTCCAGCGTGTGACACACCCAGATCCAGCAACAGGGCGAGAGGTGGTGCGCACTGTTCTGGGAGTGTCTGGCTCCCAGTGACTTTGGCACAGATTGCCCAAGGCTCCAGCAGTCTCTGGCCAGGAGAAGGGCTCTGTGCAGAGGCAGGGAGGGCCCCAGAGGGTACGTGTTTACCAGTATTCCTGTCCAGACAAGTGGGCCAGTGTGGAGGCTGGGAGGACACAAGAGGGAGGAAGGAGTGTTGCACGGCTTCTGCAGTTCCTGGTCCTGGCATGTGGAGGCCTGGTTGGTGCGGGGTCGCGGCACAGATCTTATGGAGGTCTGGGTTGCATCAAGCCCAGGATTCATTGGTTGCTATGAGCTGTGACATCAAGGCACTCTACACAGGGCAAAAGCCCAAGCCTCCATTGTGCTGAAACCATCTTACTCTGCCCCTAAGTGTTAAGGCTGTAAGGCAGCTCAGTCCCTGCCTTTAGGCTGCTCAGTCACTAGGTTACTAGGTCCCACCAGATCCTTTCTCTGGGACCCTGAGGGCGGAGCTTGCTGGGGCAGTTCTCTCACAAAATGGCTCCCTGTATCCCAGCTCAGTGGCTCTGTCTGGGGCCCCAGACAATGCCCAAAGTTCTCAGTACTCCTGCTTAAGCTCTCTCCAGGGCAGTTCAACTGAGTGCCAAGTCCAAAAACACCGAAATAGTTCACAGGTAAGGCCTTTCCCGTTTGCAGTCTCACTGCTGCTTGTACTTATGGTTGCCAACGTGATTAGGTTGATCGAACACAAGAAACCACTTGCCAGTTTCCCACTTTTTTATCCTCCTTTTGGTGTCCAGAAGTTCCTTGCTGACTCCCTGTATCCTCAAAGGTATGGTTATAGGCAGATCCCACTAGCCAGAGATGTCTGGAGTCTTATCTCCCTAGACTCACCATGCCCAGTTGCAGGGAAGCTGTTACTCGGCAGCCATATTTTATTTGTATGCTTGGGGTTGCAGCTCGCCTCAGCATGGTTGATGTGCGTTCTTCAAGCTTCTCTCTTGGTGCACCTCTAATCCACCAGGTTACTTACTAAATTTCTGTCCTTTAACTCTCCTTCTGGATGGGAGCCTCTGCAGAAAGTTGCCTTCAGTCCCTCATCAATTTTTAAAAAATATATTTTAGATATTATTCATTTTGTTAGAAATTCTACTCCATTCATTTAACCCAGGAAGGCAAATGGAAAGTACCCAAGGAGGAAGATGAACTGCGGCAAAGCCTTTGTCATATGATAGTGACTGGCTGCTGCCATAGCAGCCGCTCCTGCCTCAGAGTCCTTGGAACTGCAGCACAGTGACTCACATGTGCCCAGCTATTTTTTTAAAAGATGAGGTCTCACTGTTGCTCAGGCTGTTCTGGAACTCCTGAGCTCACCCACTACAGCCTCACAGAATGCTAGGCGATGGTGGGTTCGAACCCAGCTCTGACCTGCTAAATAACAATAACTACAACCAAAAAAATACATAAAAATAGCTGTGCATTGTCGCGAGGGTCTATAGACCCAGCTACTTGGAATTCTGAGGCAAGAGAATCACTTAAGCTGAGGAGTTTGAGGTTGCTGTGAGCTGTGAGGCCACAGCACTCTAATGAGGGTGACATAGCGAGACTCTGTCTCAAAAAATAAAAAAAAAAAGAAAGGCTCAGCTCCCCTACCTCAGTGGTTAAAGTGCCGGTCACATACATCGGGCAAACAACAATGGCAACTATAACAAAGAAAATAGCCGGGCATTGTGGCAGGCACCTGTAGTCCTAGCACAAGAATTCAAGGTTGCTGTTAGCTGGGATGCCACGGCACTCTACCAACAGTGACATAGTGACACTCCTGTCTCAAAAAAAAAAAAAAAAAGAAAGAAAGAAAGAAAAGAAAAGAAAAGAAAAAAAGAAAGCTCTCATTAGCCACCCCTGAACTGGAGGCAAATGATCTGTCTTAGACCGCTTAACAGACCCCCTGAAAAAGATCCAGGAAAATTCAGGCTGATCCAGACTCCTGTCAGGCTGGATCAATGGGCAGTTCTTTCACTCTGGTCACTGGAAAAAATCAGGACAGACAGGGAGGTCATCTGAGCAAGAGGACTTGATGAGGCAAAGGCTAAAAACCCGGAAATTGAGTGTAGAAAAGGGGTACATGCTTTGTAAAGGATGCCTTCCACTGGAATCTGATTATGTGATTCTCGGTAGGAAAGTGCAAGGCCCAGAGAACTCTGGCCACCTGACATTGGCACAGAATTGTCCACAGGTATTACTTGGTCCATGACAATGGTGCCTTTCTGGACAGCAATAATTTGGTCCTATGTTAGTAGGATGCCTTGTCCAATGGGTAGTCTGTCTTTTCTCTACCCATGGAAAGCTGTAGGCTAAGACTTTCTAACAAATGCTAGGGCTACATATTCAGTGCTTAATACTCTACTTTCCCCTCTGACTAAACAATCTGACTTGTAGTAGGAGTGCCAGGACAGCTGGAGCACAGATTCTTCCTTAAACCTCTTACATGCTGGATTGGAGAAAAAGAGGTGGCTCACTGGTTCCTTTAGATGCCTGATTTCCTCATTTTCTCTTGCTGGGGAGACACTTGTCTAGATTATATACTCAAATTACCTTTTCTCCAGAAAACAATAGCCTTCCAATGAAAGTACAGGAAGAACATGACTAGTAGGTGTCACTCCAGCATCTGGAGGGTGACCTCAAATGGCCAGAACAAATCAACATCCAGGGAAACTCTATCTGGGAAGAGCATACCTCTAGGAAAGCTCAGGACCAACCCAATTGAGGTCCACTTAGAATCGGGTAAACCAACAAATGTATACATTTAAACATGAAGCATAAATAGGCATAGTCCCTTTGATTGACAATTATATGAGATATGGGCCAACAAGGCCCTGCCAATCAACCTTCATATAGCGCTCTTATTCTTTTCGTTGAAAAGCCTGGAATAGATTTGTAAATAAAGTAGTATTGGCATTCATCTGATGGTACCTAACCCGTATATTCTTTTGATTATTGTACCTTTAATGGACAATTAATTTGTGTTGTACTCTGTGTTTCTCTGCCTATATCCCCAGGGGTACATGTTCCATTTTAAGTCCATTTTCTACTTGATGACTGGAAACTTGGACAAAGAAGAGTTTGGTGGAGGAGAAAAGTAGTTGTTGGCTTTCTCTGTCTTCTGTTGTCCCAAATGAAGTTGAGCAGTGGTGGGTTCTGACTAGTTTTCACCAAGAATGTTACTTATCCTATAAAGATAATCATCTCACGTTTTGCAGCAGTGATTTCTTTGTCTTAAATTTTTCTCTTGAGTTTCAAAAGTTTGTGCTGTGAAATAATGAATGCTACAAATACAGATGAAATTCATTCTATTACCCAAATACCAAATGGTAACAACTTTTTTTCTTTTTTTTTGAGACAGAGCCTCACTATGTCACCCTTGGTAGAGTGCTGTGGCATCACAGCTCACAGCAACCTCCAGCTCCTGGGCTTAAGCTATTCTCTTGCCTCAGCCTCCCAAGTAGCTGGGACTACAGGCACCCATCACAATGCCTGGCAATTTTTTATTTTAGCAGGCCTGGGCTGGGTTTGAACACACAAGCACCGGTGCATTGGCCGGTGCCCTACCCACTGAGCTACGGGTGCTGAGCCTGATTTGAGGGTTTTTTAATTTATTTAATTTAATTATTTTATTTAATTTATTTTTTTGAGACAGAGCCTCAAGCTGTTGCCCTGAGTAGAGTGCCGTGGCATCACAGCTCACAGCAACCTCCAACTCCTAGGCTCAAGCGAGTCTCCTGCCTCCACCTCCCAAGTAGCTGGGACTACAGGAGCCCCCCACAACGCCCGGCTATTTTTTTGGTTGCAGCTGTCATTAATGTTTGGTGGGCCTAGGCTGGATTCGAACCCATCAGCTCAGGTGTATGTGGCTGGAGCCTTAGCTGCTTGAGCCACAGGCACAGAGCCCTGAGCTGAGGTTTTATATAAAGAAAATGTAAAGTAAATGAAAATAACAACATGATTTACCATTTTTTTTTTTTTTTGTGGTTTTTGGCCAGGGCTGGGTTTGAACCCGCCACCTCCAGCATATGGGACCAGCACCCTACTCCTTGAGCCACAGGCACCGCCCTCACCATGGTTTCTTTTTTTTTTTTTATTGTTGGGGATTCATTGAGGGTACAATAAGCCAGTTACACTGATTGCAATTGTCAGGCAAAGTCCCTCTTGCAATCATGTCTTGCCCCCATAAAGTGTGACACACACTAAGGCCCCATCCTCCT
Source organism: Nycticebus coucang (assembly GCF_027406575.1). Classification (NCBI taxonomy): domain Eukaryota; kingdom Metazoa; phylum Chordata; class Mammalia; order Primates; family Lorisidae; genus Nycticebus; species Nycticebus coucang. Next base: position 20,704,178 of record NC_069799.1, on the reverse strand, counting down.
CCCTCCATCCCTCTTTGTGCTTCCCCCCCCAATAAACTTAATTGTCATTAATTGTCCTCATATCAAGATTGAGTACATAGGATTCATGCTTCTCCATTCTTGTGATGCTTTACTAAGAATAATGTCTTCCACTTCCATCCAGGTTAATACGAAAGATGTAAAGTCTCATTTTTTTTTTTAATAGCTGAATAGTATTCCATGGTATACATATACCACAGCTTGTTAATCCATTCCTGGGTTGGTGGGCATTTAGGCTGTTTCCACATTTTGGCAATGGTAAATTGAGCTGCAATAAACAGTCTAGTACAAGTGTCCTTATGATAAAAGGATTTTTTTCCTTCTGGGTAGATGCCAAGTAATGGGATTGCAGGATCGAATGGGAGGTCTAGCTTGAGTGCTTTGAGGTTTCTCCATAATTCCTTCCAGAAAGGTTGTACTAGTTTGCAGTCCCACCAGCAGTGTAAAAGTGTTCCCTTCTCTCCACATCCATGCCAGCATCTGCAGTTTTGAGATTTTGTGATGTGGGCCATTCTCACTGGGGTTAGATGATATCTCAGGGTTGTTTTGATTTGCATTTCTCTAACATATAGAGATGATGAACATTTTCTCATGTGTTTGTTAGCCATTCGTCTGTCATCTTTAGAGAAAGTTCTATTCATGTCTCTTGCCCATTGATATAAGGGATTGTTGGCTTTTTTCATGTGGATTAATTTGAGTTCTCTATAGATCCTAGTTATCAAGCTTTTGTCTGATTGAAAATATGCAAATATCCTTTCCCATTGTGTAGGTTGTCTTTTTGCTTTGGTTATTGTGTCCTTAGCTGTACAGAAGCTTTTCAGTTTAATGAAGTCCCATTTGTTTATTTTTGTTGTTGTTGCAATTGCCATGGCAGTCTTCTTCATGAAGTCTTCCCCCAGGCCAATATCTTCCAGTGTTTTTCCTATGCTTTCTTTGAGGATTTTTGTTGTTTCATGTCTTAAATTTAAGTCCTTTATCCATCTTGAATCAATTTTTGTGAGTGGGGAAAGGTGTGGGTCCAGTTTCAGTCTTTTACATGTAGACATCCAATTCTCCCAACACCATTTATTGAATAGGGAGTCTTTCCCCCAAGGTAAGTTCTTGTTTGGTTTATCAAAGATTAGGTGGTTGTAAGATGTTAGTTTCATTTCTTGGTGTTCAATTCGATTCCAAGTGTCTATGTCTCTGTTTTTGTGCAAGTACCATGCTGTCTTGAGCACTATGGCTTTGTAGTACAGACTAAAATCTGGTATGCTTATGCCCCCAGCTTTATTTTTGTTACTAAGAACTGCCTTAGCTATACGGGGTTTTTTCCGGTTCCATACAAAACGCAGAATCATTTTTTCCAAATCTTGAAAGTACAATGTAGGTACTTTGATAGGAATGGCATTGAATAGGTAGATAGCTTTGGGAAGTATAAACATTTTAACAATGTTGATTTTTCCCATCCATGAGCCTGGTATGTTCTTCCATTTGTTAACATCCTCTGCTATTTCCTTTCTGAGGATTTCATAGTTTTCTTTATAGAGGTCCTTCACCTCCTTCGTTAGGTATACTCCTAGGTATTTCATTTTCTTTGAAACTATGGTGAAGGGAGTTGTGTCCTTAATTAGCTTCTCATCTTGATGGTTATTGGTGTATACAAAGGCTACTGACTTGTGGACATTGATTTTATATCCTGAAACATTACTGTATTTCTTGATGACTTCTAGGAGTCTTGTGGTTGAGTCTTTGGGGTTCTCTAAGTGTAAGATCATGTCGTCAGCGCAGAGGGAGAGTTTGACCTCCTCTGCTCCCATTTGGAATCCCTTTATTTCCTTGTCTTGGCTAATAGTATTGGCTAGAACTTCCAGCACTACGTTGAATAGTAAAGGTGACAGAGGACAACCTTGTCTTGTTCCAGTTCTAAGAGGAAAAGCTTTCAGTTTTACTCCATTCAGTAAAATATTGGCTGTGGGTTTGTCATAGATAGCTTCAATCAGTTTTAGAAATGTGCCACCTATGCCTATACTCTTCAGTGTTCTAATTAGAAAAGGATGCTGGATTTTATCAAATGCTTTTTCTGCATCTATTGAGAGGATCATGTGATCTTTATTTTTGCCTCTGTTAATATGGTGGATAACGTTTATAGACTTGCGTATGTTAAACCAGCCTTGCATCCCTGGGATGAAACCTACTTGATCGTGATGAATGACTTTTTTGATGATAAGCTGTAATCTATTGGCTAGGATTTTGTTGAGAATTTTTGCGTCTATGTTCATGAGTGAGATTGGTCTGAAATTCTCCTTTTTGTTTGGGTCTTTTCCTGGTTTTGGTATCAGGGTGATGTTTGCTTCATAGAATGTGTTGGGGAAGACTCCTTCTTCCTCAGTTTTTTGGAATAATTTCTGCAGTACAGGAATAAGCTCTTCCTTGAAGGTTTGATAGAATTCTGGAGTGAAGCCATCTGGACCAGGGCATTTTTTGGTTGGAAGCTTTTTTATTGTTTCTTTGATCTCAGTGCTTGAAATTGGTCTTTTCAGGAGGTCTATTTCATCCTGGATAAGTCTAGGGAGAGGGTGTGATTCCAAATATTGATCCATTTCCTTCACATTGTCAAATTTCTGGGCATAGAGTTTCTGGTAGTATTCAGAGATGATCTCTTGTATCTCTGTGGGATCAGTTGTTATTTCCCCTTTATCGTTTCTGATTGAGGTTATTAGAGATTTTACTTTTCTATTTCTAGTTAGTCTGGCCAATGGTTTATCTATTTTATTTATTTTTTCAAAAAACCAACTCCTTGTTTCATTACTTTTCTGAATGATTCTTTTCTTTTCAATTTCATTGATCTCTGATTTGATTTTGGATATTTCTTTTCTTCTACTGAGTTTAGGCTTAGATTGTTCTTCTTTTTCCAATTCCATAAGATCTCTTGTGAGATTGTTGATGTGCTCTCTTTCTGTTTTTTGAATGTAGGCATCTAAAGCGATGAATTTTCCTCTCAAAACTGCTTTTGCAGTATCCCACAGGTTTTGGTAGCTTGTGTCTTCATTGTTGTTATGCTCAAGGAAGTTAATGATTTCCTGTTTTATTTCTTCCTTCACCCATCTGTTATTCAACAGAAGATTGTTTAGTTTCCATGCCTTTGGGTGGGGTCGAGCATTTTTGTTAGAGTTGAGTTCCACCTTTAGTGCCTTATGGTCTGAAAAGATACAAGGTAAAATTTCAATTCTTTTGATTCCGTTGATATTTGTTTTGTGTCCCAGGATATGATCAATTTTGGAGAATGTTCCATGGGGTGATGAGAAGAATGTATATTCTTTATCTTTGGGGTGGAGTGTTCTATATGCGTCTATCAAGCATAGTTGTTCTAGGGTCTCATTTAAATCTCTTACATCTTTGTTTAATTTCTGTTTAGAGGATCTGTCCAGCTCTGTAAGAGGTGTGTTAAAGTCCCCTTTTATGATGGTATTATCAGATATCATATTGCTCAGACTGAGTAAGGTCTGCTTCAAGAATCTGGGAGCATTTAAATTGGGTGCATAAATATTTAGAATGGAAATGTCTTCTTGCTGTAGTTTTCCCTTGACCAATATAAAGTGACCATCTTTGTCCTTTTTTACTTTAGTTGCTTTAAATCCACATGTATCTGAAAATAAGATTGCAACTCCTCTTTTCTTCTGAATTCCATTTGCCTGAAAAATTGTCTTCCAACCCTTGACTCGGACCTTTAATTTGTCTTTTCAAGCCAGGTGTGTTTCTTGCAGACAACAAATGGATGGCTTGTGTTTTTTAATCCAGTCAGCCAATCTATGTCTCTTCAGTGGGGAATTCAAGCCATTAACATTTATGGAGGTAATTGATAAGTGTGGTAGTATTCTATTCGTCTTATTTTGTGAGAGTCCATTGCTTAGTTTTGTCTTTTGCATCAGTGTGGAGGTTAGGTTCTGTCCTTTGATTTCTGAGTTCTTACTTTGCTGCTGATCCATTGTGGTGGTCAGTGTGCAGAACAGGTTGAAGTATTTCCTGTAGAGCTGGTGTTGTTGTGGCGAATTTCCTCAATGTTTGTATATCCGTAAATGATTTGATTTCTCCGTCAATTTTGAAGCTTAGCTTAGCAGGGTACAGAATTCTGGGCTGAAAATTGTTCTGTTTAAGTAGATTAAAGGTAGATGACCACTGTCTTCTTGCTTGGAAAGTTTCATTAGAGAAGTCTGCGGTAACTGTGATGGATTTGCCCCTGTAGGTCAACTGGCGCTTACTCCTGGCAGCTTGCAGAGTCTTTTCTTTTGTCTTGACTTTGGACAGGTTCATCACAATGTGTCTTGGAGAAGCTCGGTTAGAGTTGAGGCGACTTGGGGTACGATATCCCTCTGAAAGCAGTGTGTAAGACTCTTTGGTGATGTTTGGGAAATTTTCTTTTATAATATTCTCTAGTATGGCTTCCATTCCTCTGGGGCATTCTTCTTCCCCTTCTGGAATTCCTATAACTCGTATGTTGGAATGCTTCATAAAGTCCCATAATTCTGATAGTGAACGTTCTGCTTTCTCTCTCTTCTTTTCTGCCTCTTTTACTGTCTGAGTTATCTCAAGAACTTTGTCTTCTACCTCTGAAATTCTTTCTTCTGCATGGTCTAACCTGTTGCTGATACTTTCCATTGTATCTTTAAGTTCCCTAATTGACTGTTTCAGTTCCTTCAGGTCTGCTACATCCTTTTTATATTCTTCATATCGTTCATCTCTTATTTGATTCTGTTTTTGGATTTCCTTTTGGTTATTTTCCACTTTATTAGCAATTTCCTTCATTGTTTCCATCATTTCTTTAATTGTTTTCAATATGTGTATTCTAAATTCCCTTTCTGTCATTCCTAACATTTCTATACTGGTGGAATCCTCTGCAGTAGCTACCTCATGGTCCCTTGGTGGGGTTGTTCTAGACTGGTTCTTCATGTTGCCTGGAGTTTTCTGCTGATTCTTCCTCATGAGTGATTTCTTTTATCTGTTTCCTTGCCCTAATTTTCCTTTCACTTCCTCTTGCTCTTTAAATTCTTGTGCCTGTGGACTAAGGGTTACAGGACCAGAAGGGTGAGAAGGTTGAAGAGTAAAAAAAGGGGATGAAAGAAAGGAGGACCGAGTGATAAGAAAAAAAGAAAGATAGAGAAAGGAGAGGGGGTGGGTATAAGGAATATTGACAAAAAGAAGAGAGGCACAGAAAGAGGGAGACAGGGCAATATAGGTTTACAGTAGGGTACTTTGACACAACCTTAAGAAGCCCCACCTTCTGGGGGTGCCCAGTTGGGTGGTTCCCTTGAGGTCAGCAGCTCTTTGCTAACCTGATCAGACACAGTACCTCACCTCCACCAAGTAGAGAGGAAAGACAAAAATGCTATAAATCAAGCCAAAAGAAGTAAACAGAAAACTTTACGGGGATACAATTGGGTGAAAAACCAAATGATAGCGGTAGAAACACTAGCAAAAATGAAGTTGAAGTTATTAAAAAAGGCAGCAATGGGAAATTATAATTAAACTAGGAAAATTGAGAAAGAAAAAGGGATCTGTGTGGAAAAGATTGAAATGAAAAAACAAAAGAACATCAGCAACGTCAAAATAAACAAACAAAAAAACAACAAAACAAACAAATAAAAAAGAAAAAAATACACAACCAAAAACAAAGCAGTTTGTATATGTTATTGAATATTGTCTGGGCAACACGTGGTCTTCTGGGGTATGAGATGTTAGTCACAGTTCTGATACGACTGGAGGCTGCTGATTTCTCAAACCCCAGCTGGTAGACACCCTAAATCTCTCTTCAGCCTACTTAAAAGGCACTTTGAACTTGTAAACTTGCTGAGCAGAAGCTTTCCCAGCTTTCTCGCTGGAATCGCTGCTGAAGTGGCTATCCCCTTGCCCAGTGTGCCAAAACCGGTCTCACTCTGCCCCTGAGGGTTAGGGCTGCAAGGCGGCTCAAACCCCACCCTTAGGCTACTTGGTTGCTGGGTTACTAGCTCCCACCCGTTTCTAGCTCTGCGACCCTGAGGGCGGAGCTTGCCAGGGCAGATCACTGACAATGGATCCATGTGACCCATCGCCAAACACTATTAACTCCGTCTGGCTCAGTGGCTCAGACTGGGGCCCTAGACAACGGCCAAAGTTCTCCGCACTCCCGCTCAGGCCTTTCCCAAGGCAGTTCAACTCAGTGCCAAGTCCAAGGACATCAAAACAGTTCACAGGTAAGGCCTTTCTGGTTTGCAGTCTCGCTGCTACTGAACTTACAGTTGTGGGCGGGTTTAGATGGATTGAACACACGCGACCACTTGCCGGTTTTCCACTGTTTTAGTCCTCCTCTTGGGGTCCAGAAGTCTCTCACTGACTCCCTGTATCTTCATAGGAGTGATGATAGGCAGTTCCCACCAGCCAGAGATGCCTGGAGTCCTATCTCCCCAGACTCACGGTGCCCAGATGCAAGGAAGCTGTTACTCGGCTGCCATCTTGCTCCGCCTCTCTCACCATGGTTTCTTAAGACAGAAAAAAATGTAAACATTTCTCCCTAGAAAGTACTATCTAAGGTTAGTGGATAATGGTCCTCCATGCACTGAGAGCAGAAGAGTGAATATCTCCATTATTTTCTGCGTTAAAGAACAAGGTAGATACCATGTATTTACATTGCTGCTTATAATATACAGAAGTGAATGAATAATAAGACCTTCCTTTTTTTTTTTTGCAGTTTTTGACTGCGGCTGGGTTTGAACCCACCACCTCCGGCATATGGGGCTGGTGCCCTACTCTTTGAGCCACAGGCGCCGCCCCATAATTAAACATAATTATAATGTTTCTAATTATAAAGAATGGCATGACGATCAAAAAAAAGCCAAAAGACAGCAATTGTGTTACATGAATATAAAATTTTTCAGTCATCCTAACCCTCAAGGAAACTCAGAGTTCAACTTTCTGATCATGTTGTTCAAATCCTTTTACTAAGACCTCCATTACTCCTGTCACTTTTTAAGTGTGTGTCCAAAATTGTGAAGCTGGTCATTTGGAAAAATGTGAGAAGAAGGTCTTTGACCTTGCAACCAGAGCTGCATCCTCTGCTGAATAGGGTCTGGGAGCCCCCAACTCAAGTCTCATCTGATCCACTGACAGGCTGTGACCTCCTGTCCAGGCATGGGGTATGCCCATGTCATTCCTAGGAGGCGATGTGTGTTTCTTCACCCAGGGCTGGTTCCCCAGGATTAGGTAATGTAGGGGAACAGCACTCAGCAGAGAAGACAAAGGCCACCAGGGTGGCCATGGCCAAGGTCTGCACTTCTGTGCTTATGGACCCCTGCAGTGAGGGGAGCTCAGAGAGCTGCTCCCACATTAGGAGAAAATGTATATGTGTGATTACAACCAGGCTATATCTTGATAAATGGCCTCAGACATAGCATTGAGGGAGGTTACCAGTCTTTTTACAGCACAGCAGGTGATCTTTTGGAAACTGCAATCTAGGACATTTGGAACTGCAATCTGGACCACATGCCATGCCTAGTGTGGGCCCTTCGCGGACCCTACAACAGGCAGCATAAACCTTCTCCTTATCACTGCTGTGTACATTATCAGAGACCTTTGATTTCTTTTCCAAAGTCAGGCTATGCTCATCTTATACACAGTGTGAGTGAGAGATTCACCAGAACTGTTTCCAAGGTTGCTCAGTTGCTCATTCTCAAACCTTCCTATGCACCTTCAGATGAATCTCACTTATCTCTTCTCCCACTGCCTGACCCTGTCATTCTCCGCTAGGCAGATCCAACCCCCCTAGTGCTGTCTGAGTGCAGGCTGCTAAAATCCTCTCACCACTGAGAAATACACTTTTTACCAAAGCCCTGTAAAAATTCTATCTCTGTCTGTTTTGGGGACAAAGAAGCAAAATTCTACCTGCTGCTTTATCTTGGAAGCTACTTATGGAACTGAGAGAAACTGAATGCTCCAGGCTTCCTGCTTTCTGTCTTGAACTTTCCACCCCGTAAATGAATTAAGGAAATGGAGAAGTCCTGTCCTTTGCATTCATCATTGATGCCACATGGCCATGTGAAATTTAGAAGGACAAGGAAAAGCCAACAGAAAAGGATGCCTACATTGTGGTTTTAGAACAATTTTTATAACTTAAAACCTTAAAGTCATGTTTCATAAAGTGGTGGAGTAATTTGCAAAAACGAAATGATTTGGCTATTTAGATTGTTTGGAAAACTGAATCTTTGTTAAAGAATAAGCTTTTTGCCCTCTAATTTATCACTGTAGCCAAGTGAATAATTAACTTTATAATAAAGTGTGATTCTGTTTTTTAAAAAGTGGTCGGGGGGAAGTAAGAAAGATTAAACAGAAAGGAAAATAGCTTTGTGTAAGAAATAATTGTGTGTGGTAAATTTTATCCTGAAACAGAATGACTGCTTATTTTAAAAAAGTAAAAGGTGGGGCAAAAGAGAAGGTTTAGCATGTTTGTAAATGGTCTTTACAGATTGTATACATCTCATAAAAGGAAATTTGTTAAATAATTTGAATGTGATCCAGTTTCCTGTATATTGCTTGTAAAATATTTTGGCCCATGCTTCTATTTGAAATGTTTTTAAAAAGCCTTTGAGGGGCGGCGCCTGTGGCTCAGTCGGTAAGGCGCCGGCCCCACATACCGAGGGTGGCAGGTTCAAACCCGACCCCGGCTGAACTGCAACCAAAAAAAAAAAATAGCCGGGCGTTGTGGCGGGCGCCTGTAGTCCCAGCTACTCGTGAGGCTGAGGCAAGAGAATCGCTTAAGCCCAGAAGTTGGAGGTTGCTATAAGCTGTGTGATGCCATGACACTCTACCGAGGGCCATAAAGTGAGACTATGTCTCTACAAAAAAAAAAAAAAAAAAAAGCCTTTGATATTTGATAAACCAAAATCAAAAGTCTAAATTCGGTCTTTTGAAATACTACAACAAATGAAATTCTTAGAAAGACATATTAGGCTTATTTGGTGTGTTAAAACTGTATAGAAAATATTATCAATTTTGAAATGGTGGTTAATTTTCTGTGGCTTATGTTTGTATATAGACACATGTTCTTTTTAGAGACAGAGTCTCACTTTATCTACCTTGGTAGAGTGCTGTGGCATCACAGCTCACAGAGACCTCCAACTCCTGGGCTTAGGCAATTCTCTTTCCTTAGCCTCTCCAATGGCTGGGATTATAGGTGCCCATCAGAATACCCAGCTATTTTTTTGTTGCATTTTGGCCAGGGCTGGGTTCAAACCCATCACCCTTGGGGTATGGGTCTGGTGCCCTACCCACAGAGCAAAAGGCAGCACCCCACATGTTCTAATATTATAAAATTTTAGTCTGTCTTAGTATATGTTATTGGTAATAATTTTTTGATTCATCTCAGAAAATGTTTTTGGTACCTGGCTAAGTCCAAATTTTATCCTTCAAGGAAAGTAATGGAAAGGTTAAGAAGTTCTGTTGAATACAATTTCTGATAACCTTAGACATTATATGCTATCACACTAAAAGCAGACTTCTAGGACTTTAATTAAAAAGCTAAGACTGAACAGAAATTAATTACATAGTACTAAACTAATTTTTTTATGACTTTTTGTTTAAAACATTTGTGATTCTTCCTGTGTTCTGTTTTCTAGTAGTCCAGAAAACACTTTTCTGTCTTTTGAGCTATTCATAGTGTTCAGCAAAGTATGTACTTAAAAGCAAAATTTGAAACATTTATTTTTCTCTCTCGTTGATTACTCTGGAATTTGTATTTTGTTTGTTTGTTTGTGCATTTTTTTTTTTGAGACATATCATCACTTTGTCACCCTCAGTAGAGTGCTATGGCATCATAGCTCACAGCAACCTCAGACTCTTGGGCTGAAGTGATCCTCTTTCCTTAGCCTCCCAAGTAGCTGGGATTACAGGTGCCCACCACGATGCCCGGCTATTTTTAGCGACGAGGTCTCTCTCTTTCTCAGGCTGGTCTTGAACATGTGAGCTCAGGCAATCCACCCACCTCAGCCTTCCAGAGTTTTAGGATTACAGGCATGAACTATCATGGCCAACATGTTATCTTATTACATGCCTTTTAGCTATTGATACTGTGTACAAGCATATACAAAGTACCAATCATAAAAAGAGACAGGATTAGGCACCATTTGATTTGCAATGTGATCATCTCACAGCATCTATTTGGTAATTTATTTCATCTAAACAGCATTGAAGTTGGATGCCTTTATGTGGAGGAAATGGCTATTCATAGTTTATTTACTGTGAAATAGTTTAATAGATCCTGCTTTTTTTTTTTTTGGAGACACAGTCTCACTTTGTCATCCCTTGGTAGGGTGCTGTGACATCATAGCTCACAGCAACCTCAAAGTCCTGGGTTTAAGCGATTCTCTTGCCTCAGCCTCCCAAGTAGCTGAAACTACGGACACCTGCCACAACACCTGGCTATTTTTAGAGATGGGGTCTTGTTCTGGGCGCAGTCCACCCACTTTGGCCTCCTAAGTTTTGGGATTACAGGTGTGAGCCTCCGTGCCTGGTGCTGCTTTTTTTTTTTTTTTTGCTTCTGTTTTTTCTATCCATCATCAAGAGTTATTAAGTATTTTATTTGAGTGTTGTGTCCCTTACATCATACTACCTTGCTTATGACTTTCCAAATATTCAAGAATAGATCTGTCCTGGGTCTGATCTCACAAATTACCAAAAACTCTCATGTGACTTCGTTGACTGATGAACTGATGCCCTAATGAGGAAAAGAGGCAAGAAATAGTCTGTGTCTGGTGAGTCTCTGTTTGTCCAGCTGTGGTGCCTGTGCAAATGGGGTGATCGTAAAGTATACTGAAGTATACCCCGACACGCCCTGATGAAACTGTAGTGCCCAGGAGTTTCACAAAGACCACACAGCCAGACAAGTCAAATTTACAGCAGAGTCCTTTCATTGAAGATCCGGCTGGCTACCGCCTTAGTGCCTGAACATGGGGTTTCTGAGAGCAGCCACAAGTGCTTAAGGGGTCGTGTTTTTAAAGCAAGGTCTGCATCCCAGTTGGCACTCAAGCTGTCCAGGTGCATTAGGGTGGGGTAGCAAGCAAGCGTTGTACAGAGCAGAATTTTTCAGTTAGCCGTACGTCATACATTTTTGTTTTCAGTACTTTTCCTCCATGTATCTTAGTTTCAGTAATTTCTCTGCCTGATATTGTTTAAAAATCAGTCCGGCGACAGTTGGTACTTTCTGGTCTTTTTCCCAGGGAGCTAGCCAAGCAAGAAACTGGGAATGAACTAGAAGCAAGAAATCAATTAGTATTTTCTCATTAATCTTGGGGGTGAACTAGATTCATTACTTTTTTGAAAGTTTTCAGTCCTGAAACTTGCCAGGAGTTAACTGGCATTTTTCCATTATAGCCCAGGTCTAACAAAAATACTTCACTTAAGCTGAAATTTAAATTATCCTAATTTTACAGAAAGAATTCTAAATTATGTAATATTAAAAAAACTGAGTTAAATTTTGTAAAGGTCTTGAAATACAAATTTTATAGGAAGTTATAGGAATTATTTGTCATTGTGTCAGGGACTAAATTTGCAGCAACTCTGTAAAGACCAACTATGGATGTGGGAAGTAGTCTGTTACTTATGAATAACATATCTACTTGGAAAACTTTGCTGTTTTCAAGCAGTGCCTTCTTATGATAGTAGAATTTTTTAGTCTGAAGGACCATTTCCATGGAAACCATAATAAGGATTTGCTGATTTTCATTACAAAAATATTTGAAAATTGTTTGGTGACTTTATGTGATTGTCAACAAGTTAGTACTGCAGGTAGAGTATGGCACAGGTATTTTAATTGATCTTTTTGCTTAAAATCAATTTTTCGTAATTTTATTCATCAAATTTTATTTACTCTAGATAACAGCAATGTAATAGTTCCCACAAACTCCACAGATTTATACTTTGTTTGGAGGCCTGCTCAGGGAGCTGGGGCTTCTGGTTTTGGAGGAGCTGAGAGATGTGCACATGCAGATGAAGGACATCTTGGGATGTATGGGGCACAGTTACAAGTAGGGACTGGTGGTGAGAAGTCGGAGACCTCTTAGGAGATCTGGCAAGAATTTCTAAGAAACCAGCCAGGGAGATGGAGCTGGGGGAACCCAGGGCAGCAGATCCCAAGGGTGGGTGGGAATGTTGGACTCAGCTACGTTTTTGTCCCTGCCTCCCATTCCTGATTCTTGTGCCTCTCTCGATGTCCCTGCTTTCCCCTGCCCTCCTGGTTGAATTCCTCAAGAGTTGGATGCTTCTGACCTGTGTGGGGTCAGGCTGAAGGTCACTTGGGGAGACCACTTTTAAGAACATTCCATCTGGCAGTGGGCAGTGGTGAGACCTTGATCCTGGGAAGCAGCTCCTACCACAGACTGCTGGGTTCCCTGTCTCTGGGCAGATCATGAAATCTAAATAATTCCTGGAACCTAAAAGCAGATGATGAATTAAAAAAAAATTCTGTTTCATGGAACCACCACTCAGTGAACATATCTTATTATAGATCTTAGTTATGTCTCACTCATTCCTGTCTTTCTCTTACATCTTCCTTTTCTTATAAAATGTCTTTATAGTCAGGTTTTAGTTTGAAGAAAAGGTTCCTGAAACAGTCCTTTCTTATATCTGTGAATACATTTTTCTCTATAGCTACACTCTTTGATAGATGCCCTGTACCACCCTGTAGTTGTTCAGCTATTCTAAAAGATTGTAAAATTTATGGTGGTGGGATGCAATTTTTTTGTTACTAGTGTGTCTTCATCACTTAGTACAGCACTGTCACTTCATAAGTGTTCCATAAATATTGTAATGAAAGAATGATCATTGAACATTGAATCACCACTTGAATCCCTGTGATGCCAGGAATAGGTGTGTTGCTGTAATACGAGGAAAATATTAATATAAATGAAAATTTAGAACTATGCCCCAGTCTCCATCTTTATTGGTTATAATATAAAAAGAAATGAAGTCTGTACCAGTGTGACCATTACAGATTCCACATGTATGTGGACATGTAAAAATGAGAGCCTCTATGTTGTCCACGGCCACTATAGAAAAATTTACAAAAATGTATTTAAAGAAAGTTAAATCATTAGGAAAAAATAATTATGTACATTTTTGTTTTTGTTTTTTTTTTTTTGCATTTTCAAACTACATTGAGGTTTGGATGTTTTTCTCAAAATAGAACTACTTTGTGTTTGTGGTTTTTTTTTTTTTGTCTTGTGCAACATGTCTCTTATAAAATTGTAATATACCATGTCAAGTAGAATTTTTTTTTTTTTTTTTGAGGCAGAGTCTCCCCAGAGTGGGAATTTTTGTATTATAATGAGCTAGGGCTTCATAATATTCATTCTTTTAACCTTGTGTGCACCTGTAGTCCCAGCTACCTGGGAGGCTGAGGTAAGAAAATTGCTTAAGCCCAGGAGTTGAGGTTGCTGTGAGCTGTGATGCCATGGCACTCTACCCAGGGCGACAGAGTGAGACTCTGTCTCAAAAATAAACAAACAAACAAAAAAAAAAACCTTGTGTGCATGCTCAGTGGATTTTCAGCACAATCTGCGCTGGTGTACCACTCATCTTGTCTTTCTCTGGACAATCAGGTAGAGTAAAGCTCTGCAGTTATCTCAGGGCTGTAAGGAGTTTCTGATGTTCATGTGAAAAAACTCAAAAAATTTGCATCTGTGGATACAAAGTTACAAAGTTCTGCTCAGCAATGTGTTCTGACAGCTCTCTGTCTCTACTCTACTTTCTATGAAGCTGTAGTTGCTGGGCTACTGGGGCTGAGATAACACTTTTTCAGTCCTGTCAAGTCCAGACGACTTAGCTGCTTGCTTCAGTCTTTTTTTTTTTTTTTTTTTTTTTTTTTTGTAGAGACAGAGTCTCACTGTACTGCCCTCGGGTAGAGTGCCGTGGCGTCACACGGCTCACAGCAACCTCTAACTCTTGGGCTTACGCGATTCTCTTGCCTCAGCCTCCCGAGTAGCTGGGACTACAGGTGCCCGCCACAACGCCCGGCTATTTTTTGGTTGCAGTTTGGCCGGGGCTGGGCCGAACCCGCCACCCTCGGCATATGGGGCCGGCGCCCTGCTCACTGAGCCACAGGCGCCGCCCGTCTTTTTTTTTTTTTTTTTTTTTGAGACAGAGTCTCACTTTGTTGTCCATAGTAGAGTGCTATGGTGTCCTAGCTCGCAGCAACTTCCAACTCTTGGGCTCACGTGATTCTCTTGCCTCAGCTTCCTGAGTAGCTGGGACTATAGGCATCCACCACAACACCCAGCTATTTTTAGAGACAAGCTCTGGCTCTTACTCAGGCTGGACTTGAACATGTGAACTCAGGTGATTCATTGGCCTCAGCCTCCCCAGAGTGTAGGATTACAGGTGTGAACCAAGGCAACTGGCCCATCTGCTTCAGGTATAACGTCAGCACTGAAAACTCCTTTGGAATATGAGGGAACAAAGACACTTGAGAATCATAACATGTTGGTTATAAAGCCATTTACCCTAACAAGTACGTCAGAATTTGGCCTCTTATAATAACTACTCCTGTGTCCTCCCTGGTTTGGCCATCCATATTTCTCACAGTGATAACCACATCAGCCTCCTGGCTGGGTTTCTACTGGTTTGTCTTTCTAAAGTTACTTTGCTTACTACTTATTGATACCATAATCCCAAGTTTGAAGATGGTGTTCAGCCACGTGTGGTGATTCACACTTGTAAACCCAGCACTCTGGGAGACCAACTAGAGTGTATCGCTTGAGTTCAGGAGTTTGAGACCAGCCTGAGCAAAAGGGACACATCATTTCCATTAAATAAGAAAATTAGCCACAGTCCACACGTGATGGGTCAAGCCTGTAATCCCAGAACTCAGGGAGGCCGAGCCAGGTGTATCACCTCAGGTCAAGAGTTTGAGACCAGCCTGATTGAGAGTGAGATCCCATCTCTGAAAATAGCCAGGCATTGAGGTGGGCATTTGTAGTCCCAGCTATTTGGGAAGTTGAAGCAAGAGAATCGCTTGAGCCCAGAGATATGAAGTTGCTGTGAGTTATGCCACCATGGCACTCTACCAGGGGAACAAAGAGACTGTCTCAAAAAATAAAAAAAAGAAAAAAGAAAATTAGGCATTGTTTTGAGCCTGGGTAAGGGTAAAATAGCTTCTGGAGGCTGTTCTCCTGTGTATGAAGGAGAAAAGGAGTTACGCAGAAACGGGGGAGAAAGGGAGTCAGGTGGAGAGGTTGGGATGTAGGAGTTGGGGAGCGAGCAGGAGAGGAAGGTTC
Source organism: Nycticebus coucang (assembly GCF_027406575.1). NCBI lineage: Eukaryota > Metazoa > Chordata > Mammalia > Primates > Lorisidae > Nycticebus > Nycticebus coucang. The sequence continues at coordinate 20,688,885 of NC_069799.1, read as the reverse complement.
AGGAGGTGGAGAGGTATAAGATGTGGGGACGAGTGATCAGCTGGATCTAAGTCCAAGTCAGAGTTGGAAGGTTGAGGTGGCAGCTGCTCATTGAGAAGGACGATGTAGAAGGTGGTACAGGTTTAGCAGAGAAGGGCATTCCTGAAGGAGAAAAACAGCTTGGAGGTAGCGGAACTCAGACCACTTGCCATTGTGGTTTATAAAATTTTCAAGACCTCTGGGAATGTTTAGATCAAAATTGCCATTTTCAGGCCATTGGTTTCTACTGTCTAATTTATAGTGGGGGTAGGCAGTATAGAAGAGAAATGTTATTCACTCATTTTGTTGTCTCTCTCTTTTTTTTTTTGAAAAAGTCTGACATTGTTGCCCTTGGTAGAGTACCGTGAAGTCATATCTCACAGCAACCTCAAACTCTTGGGCTCAAGAGAATCTCTTGCCTTAGCCTTCCAAGTTCCTGGGACTACAAGCGCCTGCCATAGGCCTGCCTATTTTTAGAGATGGGGTCTTCCTCTTGCTCACCATGGTCTCAAACCTGTGAGCTAGGGCAATTCATATGCCTTAGCTTCCAAGAGTGCTAGGATTACAGGCATGAGCCACCATGCCTGGCCTGATGATGTCTCCTTTTAGACCCAGGGAGCTTAGGTTTTTGAGGAGACAGCCCAGGGGGAAGTCTTGGTGTTGAACTGAAAAGCAACTGCCCATGGCCTATAAAGTGAGGAGGAGGTGTGGGGTGGAGGCTTACCAGTGGAGAGGCAAGGCATCCCTGCATCACTGCATAGCCAAGAGGACAAAGTCCATAGAATCCCAACACTGTACCTCAGGTGTCTCCAAGGGAAGGTGTTGGGGCGGGGGATCAGGACACTGACGCAGGACACTAATCCCAGATCCCAGGGGAAATCACAACCCAGCGCTAGGATTTTTGGAGGAAGGAGAAAACAAAGGACAAACAGGAGAGCCCTTTCCTTCAACTTATTGAGTCCTGAGGAATTAGTGTTCAGTGGTGGTCATTTGGAAAGTCACGACCAGGGTCTGAGGTGGTCCCTGGACTGGTCTCCCTGCCTCATTTCTTGGCTAACACACCATAAAGATGAGAGGTTTAGGGAGAGTCCTGCCAGAGAGAAAGCCAGTCCAAGAATGAAGGATCGGCTCCATTTTCAAGTAGCAGAATGGAGTGTGACCAGAAGTCATCTCAGCTCAAGGAGTTTCAAGGGACTTTTATTAGTCTAGTTAGAATGTGGGAGGGCATCATGAGAGTTGAGGGAAGTCATCTTTTCTGCAGAGTGAAAGATGCTGTGTCCGAGACTGATTTTAGAATTACTGCCTTTGACAGAAGGTGTCATTCTTCATTGAAGGCTTTATCTCTTGTGCCAGGCACCAACAGGGTAGGAGATCCTGATGCTTCCCAGGAACACTGGCCCTAAAGCATTTCTGGAGGGTAGGAAGGGAGTTGCTGTGACCACACAATTTGGTTTTTGGCCTGCTTTCATAATCTACTTGTCTCCCAGATAGCTGCACTTTTGTCAGAGTTATGAGATGTTCTTCCACAGAAACGAGGGTGCCCTTTCTCCTGGGATGGTGGCTATTGAGCAATTCTGTGAGGAGGCTGAGTGTGGGAGGAAGTCTCAGGGATAGTTGAACTTACTTGACACTTAGTGGCCATGTGTGTATTTCAGTAATCAGAGACACTCCCATAATTTTGGACGTTGAAAAGATTTATTTATTTCAGCTTCAATTTTTCATTAACTTTAAAATGCAATATCAATAGAACTTAAAGAATAAGAAAATTTTCCTGAAAATTCAAAACAGAAATAGAGTTCGGAAAAGGAAATTAAATATGTAGTGATGGCTTGGCGCCTGTAACTCTGCACCTAAGACACCAGCCACATACACCTGAGCCGGGAAGTTCGAATCCAGCCCAGGTCTGCCAAACTACAATAACAACTACAACAACAACGACAAAAATAGCCCGGCATTGTGGCAGGCACCTGTAATCCCTGCTACATAGGAGGCTGAGGCAAGAGAATTGCTGAACCCCAAGAGTTTGAGATTGCTGTGAGCTGTGACGTCACAACACTCTAGGGCGACATAGTGAGACTGTCTCAAAAAAAAAAAAGGGGCGGAGCAAGATGGCAGCCACCGTGAGTCTGGGGAGATAGGACTCCAGGCATCTCTGGCTGGTGGGATCTGCCTATCATCACCCCTGAGAGGATACAGGGAGTCAGCGAGAGACTTCTGGACCCCAAGAGGAGGACGAAAACAGTGGAAAACAAGCAAGTGGTCGAGAGTGTTCAATCCATATAAACCCGCCCGCAACTTCCACAGGCATGAGACCTTAAAGAGCAAGAGCAAGTGAAAGGAAAATTAGGGCAAGGAAACAGATAAAAGAAATCACCCATAAGGAAGAATCAGCAGAAAACTCCAGGCAACATGAAGAACCAGTCTAGAACAACCCCGCCAAGGGACCATGAGGTAGCTACTGCAGAGGATTCCACCTATAAAAACATGTTAGGAATGACAGAAAGGGAATTTAGAATACACATGATGAAAACAAAGAAAGAAATGATGGAAACAATGAAGGAAACTGCTAATAAAGTGGAAAATAACCAAAAGGAAATCCAAAAACAGAATCAAATAAGAGATGAACGATATGAAGAATATAAAAAGGATATAGCAGAGCTGAAGGAAATGAAACAGTCAATTAGGGAACTTAAAGATGCAATGGAAAGTATCAGCAACAGGTTAGACCATGCAGAAGAAAGAATTTCAGAGGTAGAAGACAAAGTTTTCGAGATAACTCAGATAGTAAAAGAGGCAGAAAAGAAGAGAGAGAAAGCAGAACGTTCACTATCAGAATTATGGGACTTTATGAAGCGTTCCAACATACGAGTTATAGGAATCCCAGAAGGGGAAGAAGAATGCCCCAGAGGAATGGAAGCCATACTAGAGAATATTCTAAAAGAAAACTTCCCAAATATGACCAAAGATTCTGACACACTGCTTTCAGAGGGATATCGGACTCCAGGTCGCCTCAATTCTAACCAAGCTTCTCCAAGACACATTGTGATGAACCTGTCCAAAGTCAAGACAAAAGAAAAGATTCTGCAAGCTGCCAAGAGTAAGCGCCAGTTGACCTACAGGGGCGAATCCATCACAGTGAATGCAGACTTCTCTAATGAAACTTTCCAAGCAAGAAGACAATGGTCATCTGCCTTTAATCTACTTAAACAGAACAATTTCCAGCCCAGAATTCTGTACACTGCTAAGCTAAGCTTCAAAATTGACGGAGAAATCAAATCATTTACGGATATACAAACATTGAGGAAATTCGCCACAACAAGACCAGCTCTGCAGGAAATACTTAAACCTGTTCTGCACACTGACCACCACAATGGATCAGCAGCAAACTAAGAACTCAGAAATTAAAGGACAGAACCTAACCTCCACACTGATGCAAAAGGTAAAACTAAGGAATGGACTCTCACAAAATAAGATGAATAGAATACTACCACACTTATCAATTATCTCAATAAATGTTAATGGCTTGAATTCCCCACTGAAGAGACATAGATTGGCTGACTGGATTAAAAAACACAAGCTATCCATTTGCTGTTTGCAAGAAACACACCTGGCTTCAAAAGACAAATTAAAGCTCCGAGTCAAGGGTTGGAAGACAATTTTTCAGGCAAATGGAATTCAGAAGAAAAGAGGAGTTGCAATCTTATTTTCAGCTACATGTGGATTTAAAGCAACTAAAGTCAAAAAAGACAAAGATGGTCACTTTATATTGGTCAAGAGAAAAATACAACAAAAAGACATTTCAATTCTGAATATTTATGCACCCAATTTAAATGCTCCCAGATTCTTGAAACAGACCTTACTCAGTCTGAGCAATATGATATCTGATAATACCATAATAACAGGGGACCTAAACACTCCTCTTACAGAGCTGGACAGATCCTCTAAACAGAAATTAAACAAGGATATAAGAGATTTAAATGAGACCCTAGAACAACTATGCTTGATAGACGCATACAGAACACTCTATCACAAAGATAAAGAATATACATTCTTCTCATCACCCCATGGAACATTCTCCAAAATTGATCATATCCTGGGACACAAAACAAATATCAACAGAATCAAAAGAATTGAAATTTTACCTTGTGTCTTCTCAGACCATAAGGCACTAAAGGTGGAATTCAACTCTAACAAAAATGCTCAACCCCACCCAAAGGCATGGAAATTAAACAATCTTCTGTTGAATAACAGATGGTTGCAGGAAGAAATAAAACAGGAAATCATTAACTTCCGTGAGCATAACAACAAGGAAGACACAAGCTACCAAAACCTGTGGGATACTGCAAAAGCAGTTTTGAGAGGAAAATTCATCGCTTTAGATGCCTACATTCAAAAAACAGAAAGAGAGCACATCAACAATCTCTCAAGAGATCTTATGGAATTGGAAAAAGAAGAACAATCTAAGCCTAAACTCAGTAGAAGAAAAGAAATCTCCAAAATCAAATCAGAGATCAATGAAATTGAAAACAAAAGAATCATTCAGAAAATTAATGAGACAAGGAGTTGGTTTTTTGAAAAATAAATAAAATAGATAAACCATTGGCCAGACTAACGAGGAATAGAAAAGCAAAATCTCTAGTAACCTCAATCAGAAATGATAAAGGGGAAATAACAACTGATCCCACAGAGATACAAGAGATCATCTCTGAATACTACCAGAAACTCTATGCCCAGAAATTTGACAATGTGAAAGAAATGGATCAATATTGGGAATCACACCCTCTCCCTGGACTCAGCCAGGAAGAAATAGAGCTCCTGAACAGACCAATTTCAAGAACTAAGATCAGAGAAACAATAAAAAATCTTCCAACCAAAAAATGCCCTGGTCCAGATGGCTTCACTCCAGAATTCTATAAAACCTTCAAGGAAGAGCTTATTCCTATACTGCAGAAATTATTCCAAAAAATTGAGGAAGAAGGAAATGTTCCCCAACACATTCTATGAAGGAAACATCACCCTGATACCAAAACCAGGAAAAGACGCCAACAAAAAGGAGAATTTCAGACCAATCTCACTCATGAATAAAGATGGAAAAATTCTCAACAAAATCCTAGCCAATAGATTACAGCTTATCATCAAAAAAGTCATTCATCATGATCAAGTAGGCTTCATCCCAGGGATGCAAGGCTGGTTTAACATGCGCAAGTCTATAAACGTTATCCACCTTATTAACAGGCAAAAATAAAGATCACATGATCCTCTCAATAGATGCAGAAAAAGCATTTGATAAAATCCAGCATCCTTTCCTAATTAGAACACTGAAGAGTATAGGCATAGGTGGCATATTTCTAAAACTGATTGAAGCTATCTATGACAAACCCACAGCCAATATTTTACTGAATGGAGTAAAACTGAAAGCTTTTCCTCTTAGAACTGGAACCAGAAAAGGTTGTCGTCTGTCACCTTTACTATTCAACATAGTGCTGGAAGTTCTAGCCAATACAATTAGGCAAGACAAGGAAATAAAGGGAATCCAAATGGGAGCAGAGGAGGTCAAACTCTCCCTCTTTGCTGACAACATGATCTTATACTTAGAGAACCCCAAAGACTCAACCACAAGACTCCTAGAACTCATCAAAAAATACAGTAATGTTTCAGGATATAAAATCAATGTCCACAAGTCAGCCTTTGTGTACACCAATAACAGTCAAGATGAGAAGCTAATTAAGGACACAACTCCCTTCACCATAGTCTCAAAGAAAATGAAATACCTAGGAATATACCTAACGAAGGAGGTGAAGGACCTCTATAAAGAAAACTATGAAATCCTCAGAAAGGAAATAGCAGAGGATATTAACAAATGGAAGAACATACCATGCTCATGGATGGGAAGAACCAACATTGTTAAAATGTCTATACTTCCCAAAGCAATCTACCTATTCAATGCCATTCCTATCAAAATACCAACATCGTACTTTCAAGATTTGGAAAAAATGATTCTGCGTTTTGTATGGAACCGAAAAAACCCCGTATAGCTAAGGAAGTTCTCTGTAACAAAAATAAAGCTGGCATCAGCTTTATAAAGGGGGCATCGGCATACCAGATTTTAGTCTGTACTACAAAGCCATAGTGCTGAAGACAGCATGGTACTGGCACAAAAACAGAGACATAGACACTTAGAATCGAATTGAAATCCAAGAAATGAAACTAACATTTTACAACCACCTAATCTTCGATAAACCAAACAAGAACATACCTTGGGGGAAAGACTCCCTATTCAACAAATGGTGTTGGGAGAACTGGTTGTCTACATGTAAAATACTGAAACTGGACCCACACCTTTCCCCACTCACAAAAATTGATTCAAGATGGATAAAGGACTTAAATTTAAGGCATGAAACAATTAAAATCCTCCAAGAAAGCATAGGAAAAACACTGGAAGATATTGGCCTGGGGAAAGACTTCATGAAGAAGACTGCCATGGCAATTGCAACAACAAAAATAAAGAAATAGGACTTCATTAAACTGAAAAGCTTCTGTACAGCTAAGGAGACAATAACCAAAGCAAAAAGACAACCTACACAATGGGAAAGGATATTTGCATATTTTCAATCAGACAAAAGCTTGATAACTAGGATCTATAGAGAACTCAAATTAATCCATATGAAAAAAGCCAACAATCCCATATATCAATGGGCAAGAGACATGAATAGAACTTTCTCTAAAGACGACAGACGAATGGCTAACAAACACATGAAAAATTGTTCATCATGTCTATATATTAGAGAAATGCAAATCAAAACAACCCTGAGATATCATCTAACCCCCGTGAGAATGGCCCACATCACAAAATCTCAAAACTGCAGATGCTGGCGTGGATGTGGAGAGAAGGGAACACTTTTACACTGCTGGTGGGACTGCAAACTAGTACAGCCTTTCCAGAAGGAAGTATGGAGAAACCTCAAAGCACTCAAGCTAGACCTCCCATTTGATCCTGCAATCCCATTACTGGGCATCTACCCAGAAGGAAAAAAATCCTTTTATCATAAGGACACTTGTACTAGACTGTTTATTGCAGCTCAATTTACAATCACCAAAATGTGGAAACAGCCCAAATGCCCACCAACCCAGGAATGGATTAACAAGCTGTGGTATATGTATACCATGGAATACTATTCAGCCATTAAAAAAATGGAGACTTTACATCCTTTGTATTAACCTGGATGGACGTGGAAGACATTATTCTTAGTAATGCATCACAAGAATGGAGAAGCATGAATCCTATGTACTCAATTTTGATATGAGGACAATTAATGACAATTATGGTTATGGGTGGGAACAGAAAGAGGGAAGGAGGGATGGGGTGGGTCTTTGGTGTGTCACACTTTATGGGGGCAAGACATGATTGCAAGAGGGACTTTACCTAACAATTGCAATCAATGTAACCTGGCTTATTGTACCCTCAATGAATCCCCAACAATAAAAAAAAAGAATATATAATAAAAAAATAAAGAAAGAAAGAAAGAAAAGCCATGGATCATCCAAATAAGGAATATAGACAGTTATAATTTTTTGCCTAAGTCCTAGAGCTGGAGGTTCCTGTGAGCTGTGATTCTACAGCACTCTACCAAGGGCGACAAAGTGAGACTATATCTCTAAAAAAAAAAAAAAAAAATAGAGTTATACTATTTGCATTCAATTGAAGTTAACTTGATATGAGTCTGAATAATATTAATAATATTGTTATATCTTTAAGAACTTTTTATAATTTGCATTCTTCAAGGTGTTCAGAAAGAAAATATCTATAGAATTCATCTGAAGTAAACTAAGAAAGCAATCAGACTAATTATTAAGATCAATAAAAAATAAATGAAGGTAACAAGAGAAGAAATGAGGAGAACATATCTAGAGGAAATAAAGTAATAGTAACTTTAACTCATTTATATTTAATGTAATTAACTCATTAATTTAAAATGATTATATGGCTGAATAGACTTACAATAAGTGAGTTTCTACAATATTAGGTCTAGAGAAAACTCCTTATAGCTTTATGGACTCAAGTAGGCTTAAAATAAAAAGACAAAAAATCTGCATGCCAAGCAAATAGTAACTCCAAGTGGATGAAGAAGCTATAATTATATCGAACAATGTACACTTGTGGCCTAAACAGCCAGGAGAAAAATGTAGTAATAATAGAATAGGCCCCTTTACAAAGAATGCTCAATAGCTATTACATATACTCACAAACCTCATTTAGGTATATTACATGTCTTGTATTATATAAACATGTATGTATGAGATCATTGATTCCAAACATAAGAAATAAATCATGCCAAAAACAAAGGAAGAAACAGCTATGTGGTCATTTTTAATTTAAGACCCTAGTTTTTTCACTCTTTTTCAAAATTTCAGATTAATATGAGGGTACAAACAAATAGATCACACGCTGGGCATGGTGGCTCATTCCTATAATCATACGACTCTGGGACGGTGGATAGCTAGAGCTCATGCATTCCAGACCAGCCTGAGCAGAGCAAGATCCTCATCTCTACTAAAAATAGAATAACTGGCGCAAGAGGATCATTGAGCCCAAGAGTTGGAGGTTGCTGTGAGCTAAGACACCACAGCACTCTTCCCAGGTCAAAATCTTGAGACTCTGTCTCAAAAAAAAAAAAAAAAAAAAAAAAAAGAATTAATTAAAAACTTTGGTTTCTGGGCGGCGCCTGTGGCTCAAGGAGTAGGGCGCCGGTCCCATATGCCGGAGGTGGCGGGTTCAGCCCCGGCCAAAAAAATCACAAAAAAAAAAAAAAAAAAAAAAGTTTGGTTTCTGCAACCAAAAAATAGCTGGGCGTTGTAGCGGGCACCTGTAGGCCCAGCTACTTGGGAGGCTGAGGCAAGAGAATCGCTTAAGTCCAGGAGTTGGAGGTTGCTGTGAGCTGTGTGATGCCATGGCACTCTACCGAGGGCCATAAAGTGACACTCTGTCTCTAAAAAAAAAAAAATTTGGTTACAACATTTGTATTTGTTAGGTAAAGTCCCACTTATACTTGTATCCCTCACCCAGGAGGTGTGCCATATACCCTTACATAAGACACCATTTTTAATAATCAATTGAAAGATTAGAAAAAAGATTAATAAGATAACAGACAACTTGAACATTGTGTATTACATACACTTAACAAACATGACAGAACTCTTTAGTCAAAAGTAGCAAAGTAAGGCTGGGCACAGTGTCTCAGGGCTATAATCCTAGCACTCTTGAAGGAGGGGCTGGAGGATTGTTTGAGGCCAGGGGAGTTTGTGAAAAGCCTGAGCAAGAGTGAAATCTCCTCTCTAAAAAATAGTTGGGCGATGTGGCGGACGCCTGGACTCCCAGGTACTTGGGAGGCTGAGGCAAGATATTTGTTTTATCCCAGGCATTTGAGGTTGCTGTGAACTATGATGACACAGCACTCTACCAAGGGCAACAGTGAGACTCTGTCTCAATTAAAAAAAAAAAGAATGGGAGGCGCCTGTGTCTCAATGAGTAGCGTGCTAGCCCCATATACGGAGGGTGGCGAGTTCCAACCCGGCCCCAGCTAAACTGCAACAACCTGAACAACAACAACAAAAATAGCCAGGCATTGTGGCAGGTGCCTGTAGTCCCAGCTACTCGGGAGGCTGAGTCAAAAGAATCCCTTGAGCCCAAGAGTTTGAGGATGCTGTAAGCTGTGACATCATAGCACTCTACCAAGGGTGACAAAGTGAGACTCTGTTAAAAAAAAAAAAAAAATGAAAAAGTGACAAAGGATTGAACTGACATTTTTCTTTTTCTTTTTTTTTTTTTTTTTTTTTTTTTTGTAGAGACAGAGTCTCACTGTACCGCCCTCGGTAGAGTGCCATAACGTCACACGCTCACAGCAACCTCCAACTCCTGGGCTTATGCAATTCTCCTGCCTCAGCCTCCCGAGTAGCTGGGACTACATGCGCCCGCCACAACGCCTGGCTATTTTTTTCTTGCGGTTTGGCCGGGGCTGGGTTTGAACCCACCACCCTCGGCATATGGGGTCGGCGCCCTACTCACTGAGCCACAGGCCCTGCCCTGAACTGACATTTTTCAAAGAAGATATATAAATAGTCATCAAGCATCGAAAAGGGTGCTCAAAATTAGTAACTATTGAAGAAATGCGAAGCAAAATCACAATGAAATATCATACATCATACTCAGAATGAACACTAAAATAAAATTCTCCCACTAAGAACTTTGTTTGTTTTTCTTGGGGGAGGGGAGGGACAGAGTCTCATTATGTTTTGCTAGGTAGTGTTAGGAAGAGTTCTCCAGCGTCACAGCTCCCAGCTCCCAGCACCCTCCAACTCTTGGCTTCAGTGATTCTCTTACCTCAGCCTCCCAAGTAGCTGGGACAATAGGCATCCGCCACAACACCTGGTTATTTGTTTGTTGCTGTTGTCATTGTTGTTTAGCTGGTGGTGTTCAAACCCACCAGCCTTGGTGTGTATGGCCAGCTCCACAACCACTGGGCTATGGGCACCAAACCCCATTGAGAATTCTGAAGTGATTATGTGTGCATCTCCAACTTCTCCCAGTCAAGATCTGGGACTGGTCCTACCCATCCAGAGACCTGTGGGAGAGGCTCACTCATGACAATTGAGACTGGCCTGAAGACTTTGGCACTTTTTTTGTGTGTGTATATATGTTTACATATCTATTTGTGTGTATATGTACATATATACAGATACTAGAACCTCCAATTAACCACCTCCTTACATTGCACATCTCTCCAAGTTCACCTAATGTATACCGACTGGGAATGCACCACAAGTACGTATCAGTACACTAGGCCAAGTTACTTATGCTAACCACCTATGTGTGTTGACAAGATTTTTATGATCTCTTGAGTGGGCAACTTACAAACGTCCACTGTGTTTCTGTGTGTGTGTGTGTATGTGCATAATACAGTCCTAATAAGTATAACCTAAGCAAGAGATAGTTATAAAATAAAGGTTATTTATGACAGGCATGGTGGCCCGTATCTGTTAATCTTAATCGTTTTAGGAGGCCAAGGCAGGTGGATCACCTGAGCTCAGGCATTCAAGAGCAGACTGAGAAAGATCAAGACCCCTTCTTTACCAAAAATAGAAAAACTACCCAGACACTGTGGCAGATGCCTGTAGCCCCACCTAATGGGGAGGCTGAAAAGAGAGGATCACTTGAACCCAAGAATTTGACATTGCTATGATGTACAGTGCCTCTGAACTTAAGCCCAGGATGATAGAGTGAGACACTATCTCAGAAAAGTTTATTAGAGTGATTTTGTAACAAGACAGAATTTAATATATGCCCAGGAACACCGTAACTCACCAATGACATAGCATATGTAAAAAATGCATGGAGTAGATACCTTTAACTATATTAAGGTTGAGAAATTGGGGTTAGGCCCCTTAGCTCAAGTGGCTAAGGCACCAACCACATACACCAGAGCTGGCAGGTTTGAATCCGGCCTGGGCCTGCCAAACAAAAATGACAAGGCACCAACCACATACACCAGAGCTGGCAGGTTTGAATCCGGCCTGGGCCTGCCAAACAAAAATGACAACTACAACCAAAAAAATAGCCAGACATTGTGGCAGGTGCCTTTAGTCCCAGCTACTTGGAAGGCTGAGACAAGAGAATCGCTTAAGCCCAGGAGTTGGAGGTTGCTGTGAGCTGTGATGCCATAGCACTCTATCCAGGGCAAAAGCTTGAGGCTCTGTTTCAAAAAAAAAAAAAAAAGAGAGTTGAGAATTTGGGCTCATCGCTTGTACCTCAGTGGCTACGGTGCCAGCCACATACACCAGAGCTGGTGGGTTTGAATCTAGCCCCTGCCTGCCAAAACAACAATGACAACTATAAACAAAAATAGCCCAGGGATGTGGCAGATACCTGTAGACCCAGCTACATGGGAGGCTGAGGCAAGAAAATCGCTTAAGCCCAAGAGATTGAGGTTGATGTGAGCTATGATGCCATCGCACTCTACTGAGGGCAAAAGCTTGAGACTCTGTCTCAAAAAAATAAAATAAAATAAAGTTGAGAAATTAGGGCATATGCAAATTAAACCATCACAGTTCATGCAAAGAAAATGTTGAAGTTAAATAACAAGCTTTTTCTTACATGCGGGGAAGATTCTTAAGTGCTCTGATAAAATTACTGACTATACTTTTTAAGTATAGTCAGTAACCTTCCTTGAATCAAAAACTATAAAGCAAAAGACATATGCCATCTATTTGAAGTGTCCTGAGATGCCTGACCCAAATACTAGTGTTAATTGCTCACTCTCACATTTTGAACAGGATGCTAAGGCAGCGGTTCTCGACCTGTGGGTCGAGATCCCTTTTTAACAATGAAAATACATCTTGGCCGTAGGAAGGTTGAGAACCACTGTGCTAAAGAAAAAACAAAGTTGTTTTGAGGCACAGTTTCATTCTGTTGCCCAGGTAAAAGTGCCATAGCATCAGCCTAACTCGCAACAACCTCAGATTCCTAAGTTGAAGTAATCCTTCTGCCTCAGCCCCCCAAGCAGCAGGCAACCACCACACAGCCTAGCTATTTGTTTTATTTTTAGTAGTGAAAGGATCTCACTCTTGTTCAGGTTTGTCTTATACTCCTGAACTGAAATGATCATCCCACCTCATCCTCCGAGAGTGCTAGAACTGTAAAAGTGAGCCATCATGCCTGCTTAAAGGAAAAAAAAATTGTTTTTGAGGCAGAAGCTCAAGATGTGGCTCTGGGTAGAGCACTGTGGCATCAAAGTTCATAGCAACTTCCAACGCCTCCGCTTAAGTGATTCTCTTGCCTAAGCCTCCCAAGTAGCTGGGACTACAGGTGCCTGGCACAATGCCTGGCTATTTTTTGGTTGTAGTTGTCACTGTTGTTTGGCAAGCCCAGCTGGATTCGAACCCTCCAGCTGTGGTGTATGTGGCTGGCTCCTTAGCCACTTGAGCTACAGGCACTGAGCCTAAAGAAAAAAAAAATTTTTTTCAAGAGACAGAGTCTCACTTTATCGCTCTTGGTAAAGGGCTGTGATGTCGCAGCTCACAGCAACCTCCAATTCCTGGGCTTAAGCGATTCTGTTGCTTCAGCCTCCCTAGTAACTGGGACTACAGGCATCCACCACGATGCCTGGCTATTTGAAAAATTTTTTAAAATGTTTCAGAGATCCTGAAAAATACACAAATATTTTTGTATTCTGAAAATCAAACAGCTGTCAGAATTTGCAGTCTTGGATAAGCCTAGAGAGTTCTTCCTAGTTCTTTCCTAGCACACTGGAAGGGCAAGGCAGGTGGATTGCTTGAGCTTAACCAGTAGAAGTCCAGTTGGAGTAATAGCAAGACTATATCTCTTAAAAAGAAAAATTAGATGCAGCACCTGTGGCTCAAGCAGCTAAGTTGCCAGCCACATAACCTGAGCTAGCGAGTTCGAGCCCAGCCCAGGCCTGCCAAACAACAATAACGGCTGCAAACAAAACATAGCTGGGCATTGTGACAGGTGCCCTGCAGTCTCAGCTACTTGGGAGGTAGGAGAATCGTTTGAGCCCAGGAGTTGGAGGTTGCTGTGAGCTGTGATGCCACAGCACCTACTCAGGGTGACAGCTTGAGGCTCTGTCTCAAGAAAAAGAAAAGAAAAGCTAGCTGGTCACTGTGGCAGGTACCTGTAGTCCCAGCTGCTTGGGAGGCTGAAGCAAGAGAATTCTTCGAGTCTAAAAGTTTGAGGTTGCTGTGAGCTATGACACCACAAAACTCTGCCCAGATGTTTTCTCTACAGATAAGAGTGATGACTATGGAATCAAGTTTTCTGGGAGACGTCTCCAGACCCTCTGAGAACTCAAATGGCCAAACTTCAGTGTGGACTGACACCCCTAAGTCTCCTTTGTCGCCTCCCTTTGTCATCAGGTCTGGCAGGTAGTGACAGGAAAAGTGGGTCACCCCGATCAGTTCCCTTGTATTGATGTTTGGACGGAACAAGTTAATAATCCCCCAACCTGACCCTGTACTTATTCCGTCCACCTAGGCACCATGGTCCTTGTAACAAAGGCAAGTCTGAGGTGCCGCTCTGTTCCAGCTCCAAAGGGAGCAGAGGACCCATTACTGGGCCCTTCACCCTATCTCCCTCCCACCCAGGTCCCTCAGCCCCGCCTACAACTTCTCCCCCCCCACACCTCAAACAGGCTCCTCTTTCAGGCAGATGGCACCCTCTCCTGACTCCACCACATCTCCACCTATAATTCTTCAGTTGCATCAGGCTCCAGGAGGAAGGGGAGTTGTTATGCCCCCTTTACTTATATACCTATATAACAAGAGACAACAAAACTCTCCATTTTCAGAGAAACCTCAGGCCCTTATTTCCCTTCTAGAATCGGGCTTTTTCACCCATCATCCCACTTGGGATGATTGCCAGCAACTGTTGCAGACACTCTTCACTTCAGAAGAGAGTGACCACATCCTCACTGAGGCCCATGAGGCTGTCCTGGACCCCGGGAGGGATGCACTCCCCGACCAATAGGAACCACTTGCATGTATTTTCCCTTCTAACCGCCCTCACTGGGATCCAAATACTGACCAAGGTAAGTAGTTCCTTGATGCCTATCTCCAGGCTCTTTTAACTGACCTGAAAAGAGCAGCCCGGGAATCTACAAACATAACTAAGGCCCTCAGAGTCCCCTGCTGCCTTTTTAGAGCGGCTGCTCAAGGCATATCTGATTTACACTCTGATAGATGTCAACCCGCCCACAAATAGACAAGCAGTAAACCTGGCTTTTGTCATGCAGTTGACCCCAGATATTAGGAAAAAGCTGCAAAAATTAGAAGGTTTTGAGGGAAAGAATAGAGAGGAACTCATAAGCATAGCACAGAGAGTTTACAATAACCAGGAAACCCCAGAGGAAAAAAGTGGCCAGGAAATTAGGACCAGTGACTGTTGGAGACTTAGGAGCAGTTCTCCAGGCCCGGGATCCCTGGGGCAGTAGAAAGACTGGCCAAAAACCACCTTTAGAAAAAAATCAATGTGCCTACTGTAAGGAGAAAGGACATTGGAAACATGAATGTCCCAAGAGGAGGGGGCAAAGGACAAAACCTGTCCTGTCCCTAGATGAAGACTGAAGAAGCCGTGGCTCCTTACCTCT
This sequence comes from Nycticebus coucang, assembly GCF_027406575.1. Lineage (NCBI taxonomy): Eukaryota > Metazoa > Chordata > Mammalia > Primates > Lorisidae > Nycticebus > Nycticebus coucang. The sequence goes on along the minus strand of NC_069799.1, from coordinate 20,673,712 downwards.
GTCCCCCAGGAGCCTACGGTAACTCTTAAAATTGTTGGCACTTCTGTGAACTTCCTGGTCGATATGGGAACAGATCACTCAATTCTGACGAAACCGCTTGGCCCTCTGTGGGCATCAGCCACCCAAGTGCAGGGGGCTACAGGTCAAACAGCCACATACCTGTGGACCACTGCTCTCACAGTAGACCTTGGAAGTGGGATGGTCACCCACTCCTTCCTGGTAATTTCTGACTACCCACTCCTGGACGTAACCTTTTAAAAAAATTGAAAGCTACCATCCCTTTTGAAAGTACACCTGGATGACTGTCCTTCCAGGAAGGGCCAGCCCACCTCCTGGTAACATGCCCAGTTGCGTGAATGTCTCCCAATTGATGGATGGCGCAGAGGAATGAGTTCTGCAATGAAATAGTCTGAATAACAAGGAGGACCACTTATACTCTCATGGCAAGTGGCAATTTTTATTTTTTCCACCAAAGCTTATATAGGCACATAACTTAATCAGTAAACACATGACTTAAATCTTGGCCCCAGGCCTTTTACTGCCTGGTACTTATGGGCCGACGGATATACCATATTAACTGATAAACATTTTTTTTAAATGAAGTTTTGGTCTAGAACTTATTAATAATGACTCCCCGTAGAGGGGAACTCCAGACAAATTACTGTCAAATGCTCGTCTAACCCAATAACAGGCTTTACTACTAAATCTCCTCTTCATGAAAGAGGGGAGACTTTTGTAACCTTCAGAGAAAAATGCTGTTTTTGTACAAACCTATCTGAAGTCATTAGAAAAACTCCATCTCTGGTTCTTAAATTTTATTTATTTATTTTATTTTTTTATTTTTTTGTAGAGACAGAGTCTCACTTTACTGCCCTCGGTAGAGTGCCGTCACGTCACAAGGCTCACAGCAACCTCCAGCTTTTGGACTTATGTGATTCTCTTGCCTCAGCCTCCCGAGCACCTGGGACTACAGGTTCCTGCCACAATGCCCGGCTTTTTTTTTGGTTGCATTTCGGCCGGGGCTGGGTTTGAACCCACCACCCTCGGTATATGGGGCCGGCGCCCTACTCACTGAGCTACAGGCGCCGCCCATGGTTCCTAAAATTTAAAAAAAACAAGTATTACCACCAGGAAGACAATAAAAACTGATATCAATCTCTATTCTCCTGGTCCCCGTGACTCACAGCCCTACTCACAACTGCAGCCGGGCCACTCATCCTCCTTATCCTCCTTCTGGCAGTAGGACCCTGTACCTTAAATCAAACTACTGCATATGTTAAAAAGCGAATAAGCGCTGTCAAACTGATGATAATTAGAACCAATATGACACTATACCTGCCACTAATTCAATGGTTTGACCCAGTCTCCAAAAAAAAAAAAAAAACAGTGGGGAGTGTTAGGCCTAGTGGGCCTAGGCTGAGGTAGAAAAAATACCAGTTAGATCCTGGCAAATTTCTAGAGTACAAGCTTTCAAAAATGAAGTAAGTCTAATTCACCCCCAAGATAGGTGAGAAAGTACTAATTGATTTCTTGCCTCTAGTTCACTCCCAATTTCTTGCTTGGCTAATTCCCTGGGAAAGGACCAGGAGGTACCAACTATCCCCAGATTTACCTTTAAACAATACCTGGGGGTAAAGTACTGAAATTAAAATGTATAGCTAACTAATGGCAAAATTCTACTTCTGTACAATGCTTGCTTGCTACCCAACCTGGATGCACCTGGGCAGTCTGCGCACCAACCAGAATGCAGACCAAGCCTTAAAAATCTGACCACTTAAGCACTCAGGGCTGCTCTCCAAAACCCGTCATTGAAACAGTGTGGCAGGCACTGGCCGGCTCTTCAATAAAGGACTCCTTTGCAAATTCAGCTTGTCTGGCTGTGTGTTCTCTGGGGAACTACTGAACATAACGTAATATTGGTCTTTTCTAAGCATTTGAAAATTATGATACCAATATAGACAATTTTAACACTAAATATTGTCTTCACATGCAACAGAATACACATGTCAATCAGCTGCTTTATTCTGCATCTTGAAGTCTGGGCAAGGTCTTAAATACTTCTATGAGAGAATTGAGTCAGGAATCCCATGGGAAGGAAACCACTGCATTTTTTCCCTTGTGTCGCATGTCTTTCATGCACTGCTTCATAACACTGTAACAGCACTCAGTTTGTAGGTCCCCAGTGCAATCACCACCTTAGCCTTTCTTACTGAAGTCATGATGACTACTAGAAAGGAAAATTGTCTTCAGTATACCTGCTTATAAAAGACCAATCCAGCAGGGCCACACACACTCTGAATCTGGACGTGTAAGGGAGGGGACTTTTCTCTTCAGCTTCAACATGAATTTGGGGCGGCACCTGTGGCTCAAAGGAACAGGGAGTCCCCCCCCATATACCGGAGGTGGTGAGTTCAAAACAAGCCCTGCCCCCGCCCCAAAAAAGTGAAATTGGGAGGTAAAGACCCAGATATCTTCTGCCTCTGTATGCAATTCACCACTGACCTGCCCCCTTTGCAACAGACCTCAAAGGGTAGGGCACCAGCCCCATATACCGAGGGTGGCTGTTTCAAACCCGGCCCTGGATGAACTGCAACAAAAAAATAGCTAGGCATTAGGGGGGCGCCTGTGATTCCAGCTACTTGGGAGGCTGAGGCAAGAGAATTGCCTAAGCCCAGGAATTGGAGGTTGCTGTGAGCAATGTGATGCCACAGCACTCTACCAACGGTGATAAGGTGAGACTCTGTCTCTACAGAGGCACACACACACAAACACATACACAAAAGACCTGCTTTACAGAAAAAGGCCCAGATAAACACAATCGATTATATGAAGGAATCACTAAGACACTATTCTCATTCCAGTAAGAACCACATCCAAAGGAAGGTGCAGCCTTAGACTCTTCATATGGAGGGTTGAAAGGAGGGTGAGAGTCAGGGATCCCGAATGTATGTGTCTTTGGTAGTCTTTTGTTCTGAGATTGGAAATAGAAAATGGCTTATAGCCATCACGAAGCTTTGAGGAATGCATCAATGATATCCGGAATGAGAACCCTTCCTGTTTACTTTGAAACAACTGAACTGATTCAGTTGAGAAACTAACCCACGAACATCCCCCAGAGATAGACTATGAGCTCTGAGCTTCATGACAAAGGAGTCCTCTAATCTTACTTTTTTTTTTTCTTTTGAGACAGAGTCTCAAAAAGTCTCACACTCTTGGTAAATTGCTGTGGCATCACGGGTCACAACAACCTCAAACTTATGGGCTTAAGAGATTCTCTTGCCTCAGCCTCCCGAGTAGCTTGGGCTAGAGTGCTGCCACAACAACTGCAACAACTGGCTGTTTGCTGTTTTTCTTTCTTTCTTTTTTTTTTTTTTGCAGTTGTCATTACTGTTTAGCTGGCCAGGGCCGGGTTCAAACCCACCACCCTTGGTGTATGTGGCTGGCACCGCAAACACTGTGCTACGGGTGCTGAGCATTCTTTTTCTTTTTCTTTTTTTAGATAGTCTCACCTTGTCACCCTCAATAGAGTGCCATGGAGGAACAGCTCACAGCAACCTCCAGCTTTTGGGCTTAGGCGATTCTCTTGCCTAAGCCTCCTAAATGGCTGGGCAACAGGCGCCCACCACATCGCCTGGCTATTTTTGTTGTTGTTATTGTAGCAGTTTGGCCGGGGATGGGTTCAAACCTGCCACCCTCAGTATATGGAGCCGGTGCCCTACTCACTGAGTCACAGTTTCCGCCCAGCCACTGAGCATTCTAATCTTACTTTTGCACCAGAATTAGAGCTCACTGCACATGATAAAGAGAATTCCAAATATCAAAGCTCAAAGCTAAAAACCGTTCTGCTAGACCAGATAAAATTTGGTTCTTCCATGTGAGAAGTGACAGGAGAAGGATTAACACGGTATTCCCTGGCAAGGGAACTGGGAGATCTTTGACACACAGGACTCTGGAAAATGAAGAATCAATTTTGGGCGACAACTTCAGCTCCTGATTAGAATCTAGGGCTTCTAAGGTGTTCATTTACAGGTGCTCACACAAACACTCGTTTTATTCACAGAATCCGATAGCTCAGATGGGGGAATTCTTGAAAAAAGGAAAATCATTTCCTTGAGCAGCTTCCAAAATAAAGCAGCAGGTAGAATTTTGCTTGTTTGGTGAAAGAAATAGACAAACAGGTAACTTATACAAGACTTAGGCAGCAAATGGGTTTCTCATTGGTGAGAAGATTTTAGCATCCTGCATTCAGAGAACATTGAGGGGTCAACCTTGGGGAGTATAATGGATTAACTGAGGAGAAGAAGAGACAAGAGAGGTTCACCTGGGATCCATGGGAAGGTTCCAGAATGAGCAACCTTGGATTCACTGTTTTGATGAATCTCTCACTCACATGATTCCTACACAGAATACTGTCTACAAGAGGAGCACAGCTCAACTTTGGAAAAGAAACCAATGGTCTGGCAGCGCCTGTGGCTCAAAGGAGTTGAGCTGGTATATGCTGACCCCATATACCAGAGATGGCAGGTTCAAATCCAGCTCCGGCCAAAAACTGCGGGAGAAAAAAAAATGAATGGTCTTGGGAATTAACTGTGTCTCAAGGAGTAGGGCTCCGGCCGCATATGACGGCGATGGCAAGTTTAAATCTGGCCTCGGCCACAAATTGCAAAAAAAAAAGAAATCAATAGTCTCTGACATTGTACAGAGGTGACATAAAGAAGGACTGTGATGTTTGTGGCAGGGGTCCCCTAAGGGCCCACACTGGGTACAGCAAGTGGCCCTGATTACAGTTCCAAATCACCAAGATTGATGTTCCCCAAAAATCACCTGCTGTGTTGCCAAAAGAATGGTGACCTCCCTCAATGCTATGTCTGAACCTGTTTATCAAGACATGGCCTGTGTCAGGTCACAGCAGATATATTTCCTCCTAATCTGGGAGCAGCTCTCTTAGCTCACCAGGAGCCTGTGATCTCTGCAGTGCAGAGCTATGCCATGGCCAGCCAGATGGACTTTGTCTTTTCTGCTGACAGCTGTTCCCCTTCACTGCCGGACCCTAGGGATCCAGCCCTGGGTGGAGAAACACACAGCTCCTCCTAGGAAAGACAAGGGCACGCACCATCCTTGGGCACGCACCATCACTGGGCAGGAGGCCACAGCCTGTCAGTGGATCAGATGAGACTTGAGCTGCAGGATTCCTGACCCTCCTCAGCAGAAGATGCAGGTCTGTGTGCAAGGAGAAAGTCTTCTTCTCATACTTTTCCAGATGATGACCTTCACAATTTTGGACACACGCTAAAAAAAACCAAAAACATAAACAACATCAACAACAAAAAAAAAAAAACAGGACTAGTGGAGGTCTTAGTATAAGAATTTGAACAATATAATCAGAAAGTTGAACTGTTAGTTTTCTTGAGGGCTAAGATGACTGACAAATTTTATAATCGAGTAATACGGCTTATATTTTTGGATGTTTTATGACACTCATGCCATTCTTCACAATTAAAAACATACGAGCATTTTATTATTCATTTGTCTCTGTATATTATAAGCAGCAAATTGAATATATATTGTTATCCTCTTTCTTTGATTCAGAAAATGATGGAGATCTTTGCTTTTATAGTCTCAGTACATGGAGGACTGTAATCCACTAAATTTTGATAGCACTTTCTAGTGAGAAATGTTTAATTTATTTTCTCTTTGGAGAAATCATCTTGCTATTGTCATCTACTTTAGATTTTCTTTGCATAAAATCACAGAAAAGGTATATTAAATGCTTATTGATAATAGGTATTCCCTCTATACTTTTTTTGAGACAGACTCTCACTTTGTCGCCCTCAGTAGAGTGGTATGGCATCTCAGCTCCCAGCAACCTAAACACTTAAGCGATTCACTTGCCTCAGTCTCCCATGTAGCTGGGACAACAGGTGCCTGCCACAATGCTCAGCTACTTTTAGGTTGTAGTTGTCATTGTTCTTTGGCAGGCCTGGGCTGGGTTCAAAACCACCAGCTCCACTGTAGGTGGCTGCAGCCCTAGCTGTTGAGCTATAGGCCTAATCCTTCTTTATACTTTTAATATTGGTTACTAAGAAAAAAATCCTCTGCCTGGTTAATATTATTTGCCCAATTTTCAACTTCTGTTTATTTTGATGGATCTTATTTTATTATACGATGTTAAATCTAATATGCATATTGACCTTTGTGTAACATTTGTTGCATTTTTGTTTTTAGATAGAATCTCACCCTGTCACCCTGGCTAGAGTGCCATGGCATCATGGCTCAACCTAAAATAGTTGACATAGAGCAATCCTCTTTCTTCAGCCTCCTGAGATGGGACTACAGGTGTGCACCACCAACCTTGGGTAGTTTTTCTATTTTTTTGAGACAGAGTCTCACTATGTCACCCTCGGTAGAGTGCCATGCCATCACAGCTCACAGCCAACTCCAACTCTCTTTGGCTTCAGCGATTCTCCTGCCTTAGCATCCCAAGTAGCTTGGACTACAGGCACCCACAACAATACCCAGGTATTTTCTTGTTGCAGTTGCAAATGTTGTTTAGCTGGGCTGGTCGGGGCTCAAACCCACCAGATTCGGTGCATGTAGCTGACACCATAAACACTGTGCTGTGGGCTCCGAGGCTAGTTTTTATTTATTTATTTACTTATTTATTTTTTTTTTTTTGAGACAGAACCTCAACCCTGGGTAGAGAACTGTGCCATCACAGCTCACAGAAACCTTGAATTCCTAGGCTCAAGTGATTCTCCTGCCTCCACCTCCCAAGTAGCTGGGATTACAGGCTCCTGCCATATTGCCCAGCTATTTTTTAGTTGCAGCCATCATTGTTGTTTGGTGGTCCCAGGCTGGATTTGAACCCACCAGCTTAGGTGTATGTGGCTGATGACTTAGCCGCTTGAACCACAGGTGCCCAGCCTAGTTTTTCTGTTTTTCATAGAGACAGGGTCTCACTCTTGCTCTGGGTGGTCTGGAACTCCTGAGCTCAAGAAATCCTCATGCCATAGTCTCCCAAAGAACTGCAATTACAGGTGAGAGCTATCTGCCTGGCCACTTTTGCTGTATTTCATTGGCATTTTACACTGGGATCATGCAATATTTTATCATATACATGTACTAAATTTCCATATTATAGAGCATAAGAAAACATTAATGGTTTTGAGTCTTTTTAATTTTAGGTAATTTTGCATTTTATCCAATAAAATTCATTTTAACTGCATGTGTGAATTGCAAATCGGATTTCTCTTTAATTTTTTCCCAACCTTGAGCTTCCCAAACCCACAGTTCTCATTGTAGTTGTAAGATATCATTTTACTATTCCAGTAAATGAAAACAATTTAATGATGATAAACTAGAAATCAGTTTAAAACCAGAACATGTCTTCAAAGACAAGTGCCTACATGTGCACTAAAATTTTTAGTTTACATATTTCAGTTATGTTGGGACCTGATTTTAACAGTAAAAATTGTTGACCTACAATAGACACTAGTGCTGAGAATTTATGAAATAGGCCTCAGAACTGATCTCAGACTGATATAAATACATGTCAGTTAACCATAGCTAGGAAAATGGTAAATAAAAGAACAATGGAGAATGACATAATTTATTCTTTAAAAAGTGTGTATTTATAAACTCATAGGACATATCCAGAAGAATAAACATTGTTAATAGTTTCTTCTATGAATCATTGGAGGAAAGTAAAGATCGTCCCCTCATGTACATTGATATAACTTGACATTTTTATTGTATCAGGACTCTGCTACATACCTCATTCCTGAATATCACTATGATCACATTCAAAGTACTCCACTTTGAAAGGTATGTACTGAAGCCGGTGCCTAATCTACCCTTCAAGGCAATTTTGTAAGTCTTTAGTTTTTTCTGAATGTCCATCATAGCTGCCATTGTATTACCCTTGACATTCAAAATGTCAGTAAAATATATTTTTAAAAAATTATTTCCTATTTTTAGATCTCTAAGTGTTCTCCATATCTCTTTCCAAAAGGAATGTATTAATTTGCATTCCCACCAGCAGTGCAAAAGTGTTCCCTTTTCTCCACATCCGCGCCAACATCTCTGGTCTTGGGATTTTGTGATATAGGCTAGTCACACTGGCGTTAGATGGTATATCAAAGTAGTTTTGATTTGCATTTCTCTGTTGATTAAAGATGATGAGCATTTTTTCATATGTCTGAAGGCCGCGCACCTGTCTTCTTCAGAGAAGTTTCTCTTCAAATCCCTTGCCCAGCCTGCGATGGGATCCCTTGTTCTATTCTTGCTAATGCGTTTGAGTTCTCTGTGGATTCTGGTTATTAAACCTTTGTCGGAGACATTACCTGAAAATATCTTCTCCCATTCTGAGGGCTGTTTACTGGGCATATACCCAGAAGACCAAAAATCACATCATAACAAAGATATTTGTACCAGAATGTTTATTGCAGCCCAATTCATAATTGCTAAGTCATGGAAGAAGCCCAAGTGCCCATGGATCCACAAATGGATTAATAAATTGTGGTATATGTACACCATGGAATATTATGCAGCCTTAAAGAAAGATGGAGACTTTACCTCTTTCATGTTCACATGGATGGAGCTGGAATATATTCTTCTTAGTAAAGTATCTCAAGAATGGAAGAAAAAGTACCCAATGTTCTCAGCTCTAGTATGAAATTAATTTAGGGTTTTCAAATGAAAGCTATAACCCAGTTACAACCTAAGAATAGGGGGGAGGGAGAAGGGGAGGGAAGGGAGGGGGAGGTGGGTAGAGAGAAGGGGATTGGTGGGATTACACCAGCGGTGCATCTTACAAGGGTGTATGTGAAACTTGGTAAACGGTCTGTGAAGGTAGTGAATTATGCCCCATGAATATATCAATGTACACAGCTATGATTTAATAAAAAAAAATTAATTCCTGTCCAAGTGGTGCCACCAGCTCAGTGAGTAGGGCGCTGGTAACATACACCAAGGCTGGCAATGTCGAACACAGCCCGGGCCAGCTAAAGCAACGACAACTGCAACAACAACAACAGAAAATAGCAGGGCATTGTGGCTGGCACCGATAGTCCCAGCTACTTGGAAAGCTGAGGCAACAGAATCAATTGAGCCCAAAAGTTTGAGGTTGCTATGAGCTGTGGTACCAGGCACTGTACACAGGGCGACAGCTTGAGCCTGTGTCTCAAAAATAATTATCTTACTCCTGGGAGGATGAGGCAGGTGAATTGCCTGAATTTCCAGGTTCAAGACCAGCCTGAGCAACAGCAAGACCCTGCCTTGAAAAACTGCCGGATATTGATGTTGGGTCCATTAGTCCCAGCTACTGGCAATGAATCTCTAGAGTACCCCAAGATATTGAGGTTGCCGTTAGCTGTGAGGTCATAGCACTCTCAGAGGGTGACTTAGTAAGACACTATCTCACAAAAAAAAAGACAAAGAAATTTTCAAAAGTTTAGTCATTGCTTCAAGACAAACTCTGACATTCTCCCAAGAACACACAAAAACACACAATAATAAAAATAAACAAAATGCAGCAAGCTACCAACACAAATCAACAAGACCACAACTGTGAAACACTGATATACCAAGATTATGGAAACTTGCTGAGTAGTGTGTACAGTGTTGCCACTGTAAGCGCAGAGTGACAATTCACAAATGTAACTCTCAGATCTCAAATAAATTTCTTTATAATTAGAAAAAAAATTAAAAATTAAGAAAATCACATTTTGAAGACACACCCTCGCCAACATGGTGGCACCCAGTTGGGGCTGGTTCATCCAATGGTGTTCTGGCTGTGACTGGGGCTGTGCTCTAGCCAGGTAGTATTTAATTGTACTATGTTTGGGGATCTATTTGGAGAGGATTATTCCAGTGTACCAAATAATCAGTATGGACAAGGGAAAAAAATTAACCACTAAAGTTTTGGAGCTGCCTGCTCCTAGAGAATTCACCATTTAAGCAGAATCAGAAATCAGGATGGATCCAGTCATCTTTATTCCCTTCTTCGGACACTTCATTTCACACTTGAATTCAGAGCAGCTTTATTTTTCACTTGGTCCAGAAAAGCTTGGTTTGTTCAAATATAAGGATAATCCTGATGCAAAGTTTTGAGTCATACCTTTGCAGTGACAGCGCTTATTTGCTCAGTTTCTGGTCCTGGACCAGCTGTGTCCACATAACTCACTGATGGCTGTGGGGAGAACACCAGTGATATGAGGAAACATGATGCTCCAATCATGACCTCATCAATCGTCTGTAGCATGGAACCATTATTAAACAGATGGTTTGTAAATAACACAAGAATGGCAATGAGAAGCAGGTGAAGATGCCAGAGTCTTTTAGTCATAAGTTATATCATAAATTACAATTCCTGTAATTAAACCTGTGTGGCATACCACAGGAGATTAAAGTGTTTATTACTAGAAATATTTTATTGCATCTTTACTCTTACTGTACACCTGAGTCATGAAGTGTGTAGTCTGGAGTTCTCCTTGTGAACCGAGGGAAACAAATATCTTGAAACATAGTCCTTAATTGAGTGCTTTAATACTTAGAAAATGGATTTGTAGAATTTTACATATAGAAGACTGTAGCCTCAGGAAAGAACCCAATGTCTTCATACTTGAAATATTGTCATGAAGGTTAATTAGAGAACTAATAAAAATAAAAAATATTGAGGAATCTTCAAATTAACACAGATATATAATTAAATTTTATGTTACTTTTTGTATTTTCCATCATTGCTTTAATGTAAATATCGGCCCAGTAAAGATGACATCACTTTTAAAAGCTTATTTTGAACATATGTTTTATATCAGACCACACAATTTTACAGTGTAGGGTTCAAAACTGATTTTTTACTGTTATCCCAAAATACTCAGCAGATAACCTTGTTCAGGGTAAAACTCTAGTAAATATTTGCTGAATGAATGAGTTTGTCTTCTGTGACTTACTTTTTTTTTTCCTTTTACATATACATGTGTTTATTAGGTTTGCCTTCACAAAATGAAAAAGGCTTAAAATTCAACAACAATAACGATGTTGAAGACAAAGACCAGAAACAAAAAGCTCACAAATAATGAACAAAGATAAATACATTCAAAAAAGAAATCAGATGATTGCTGCATCAAAATATCAAGCATTAATAACAACAATGCCAAGAAAGCAACACTCATATTGTCAAGTAAGAATCTGTCCACTATAGAATGCTTTGACTCTGAGGTTCAGCATAGTCATCAGTTAACCTATAACTATATAATTAAATCATAAATTGACCTATAACCCTATAATTAAATTTTAGATTTAGTTTATTACTTTCAATTATAAAGTTCATTTATATGTGTATGTTTAGGTATATGCATTATATCTAAATCATATATATTATACACAAATTTATTATAAACGTATTTTAATTAGTATCACCTACAGTTTTTTCTAACGACTACCCATTTACCCATTTCCCCTAACCAGATATTAGAAATCAGAATTAGATATTAGACATTTGCTCATGTAAATATAATAATCTCTGCTTGCCCTACAAATCTTATACAGACAGTGAACAGTAAACCTTTAGTAAAAATTGTCTATTCTGGCAATAGTTAAAGTTTCTGTGTTTGACTCTATGAGTTGAAAATTAAATAATATTTTCTGAATGTGTTAATTGATGTTTTGGAGTTATGTATTTCCACTTTTTTTTTATTTTCAAAGAAAGCATTGGGAAAAAATACTTTCTGGCCTCATAGGCTGTGCAAATAGAAGCTTTTTTAGTCAGCTCAGTTTGAAAATACATAGTAATTAAGATGTTGTATCTGTCTTTGAGGTACTGTATGACTAACTTATCTATAATATAGTAATTCACAAAATAATTTCAAAACAATGTGTATAAGGCACATTATAAATTAAAGACATTATCTTTAAGCAAAAAAAAAAAAAGATTGAAAAGTGTTGGTACCATTTCCTATTTGGGTAACAGGTTGACTTTCATCTGTATTTGTAGCATGTTATTCCATAGCACAAAATTGTGAAAGCCGTATCTCATAAATTTGTTAATCAAAGTGGCTATGTCTACTAATGCTTCCTGTTTTAGAGGGTGCAAATATTTTTGGTATTAAGTGAATCTCTACTGCGGTGGTCCTGAGGTTTCCCATGGGGAAACTCTTCCCAGATAGAGAAATTTACCTGGATGTTGATTTCTTCTGGTCATTTGTCCTCATTTTCCAGACACTAGAGTAACACCTACCAGGTGTGTTCATGGAGTACCTTTATGGGAAGGCTATTGTTTTCTAGAGATCCAGTAATTATGAGTATTTAATTTAGACAATAATTCTCTCCCCAAAATTAGACAAGGAAATCAGGCATTGAAAGGAATTGAGGAGTCAAATCTTTTTCTCCAATCTAGCGTATAAGAGGTTGAAGAAAGAATTTGTGTTCCAGCTGTCCTGTCACTCCTGCTACAGAACCAGATTGTTTAGTCAGAGGGCAGAGTGAAGTATTAAGCAATGAATATATAGCCCCAGTATTTACTAGAAAGCTTTGGCCCACAGCTCTCCATAGGTAAAGAGAGGGTAGACTACCCTTTGCACTGGGCATCCCTAGAGACATTGTACCAAATAGTTGGTTGCCCATAAAGACATCATTGTCATGGAACAAGTATTAGCCGTGGACAATGTTGTGTCCATCTCAGGTTGCTAGAATGGGCTGAGATCTGCATTTTCACACTCAGAGCCCCAAGGTCAGATTCCAGTGGCAGGTGGCATCTCTTAACAAGCATGCACCCACTTTCAACCCTCAATTCCCGAGTTTCAGATTCACCTCTGCCTGGGTACCTCTTTTTAGCCTTTACCTCACCAAGTCCTCTTGGTCACATGACTTCCCTGTCTTCCCTTAGTTTTACTACAGACCACAGTTAAAAGAGCTGCCCATTGACCCAGCCTGAAAGAAATCTGGGGTGTCTTCCTGGATCTTTTCAGGGAGTCTGTGAGGAGGTTAAACACAGACCATTTGCCTCCACTTGAGGGGTGGCTAACTAGAGCTTTAAGCCAAAAGCCGATCAAGGCCACAGGTTTATAAAAGAGACACCATTGGTGCAGCAGGGGAATAATCCACTTGAAACACTTTACTTGATTGAGAAAGCCACAACTCAAAAAAGGGCAGCAGGGAGAGCAGGTAGTCCCCAGTTTGTTCCACAACCAGAAATAGTCTGGTGGGCCATTTCTTGTAAAGAAAAAATATGTTGTTCAAGGGTGGCAGCAGTCACACATACATAGTTTGTCATCTTAGCAACAAAAATCCAAGAGGTGTGCGGAATGAATTAGACACAGAGGAAGGAGTGAAAATGTCATGCAGTAAGAAAGAGGCTAGTGTTTTAAAGGATAAAGTTGGCTCCTATTTTTCTTTGCTTCATTTTCAAAGGATTAACTCATAACCTTGAGTAGTGATCTCAAAACCGATAACTAAAAAAATACAGCTTTAGGCAGGCAGAAGAAAATACAGAGCAACAGATTTAACACTATTGTGGCAGACTGATGCTGAATAATTGATGTTTGTCACTTTCAGCAAAAACACAGCAATCTGATGAGGTTTTAAACAACTTCTCAAAACAAAACCAACACTTACTTGGCGGTTTCCTTTTCAGTTAGGTCAACCTGTTCACATACAAAATTTTTCATTAATTTACCTTTAGATATGTTATCCCTTTTCAACATGCTGAAGCCCTATGTTTGTCAGAATATTTTCTTCTTGGGTCAGCACCTGTAGGTCAAGCAGCTAAGGCACCAGCCACACACACCAGACCTGACAGGTTCGAATCCAACCCGGGGCCACCAAACAACTATAACCAAAAAGAAGCTGGATGTTGTGGTGGGCACCTTAGTCCCAGCTACTTGGGAGGCTGATGCAAGAGAAACTCTCAAGTTCAAGAATTTGAGGTTGCTGTGAGCAGTGACGTTAAAGCACTCTACACAGGGCGACAGCTTGAGACTATCTCAAAAAACAAACTATTTTCTTCTTAAATCATCACTTATTTTAGGAGAAATATTGTTATTAGGTTTTGTCCTACACAAAATCATTCCCTTTCCTTTTACTGTTCCTTGCCACCCATGTTTCTTCAAATTCATGAGTTTATTCACATCTCTCTCCTACATACTGGTTCCTGCTTTGCTTTAAGTTTTTTTCCTATTTTGAATGTAAATGCGATCCCAGTTAAGTCTTTTTTTTTTTTTTTTTTTGTAGAGACAGAGTTTCACTTTATTGCCCTTGGTAGAGTGCCGTGGCGTCATACCGCTCACAGAAACCGCCAAATTCTGGGCTTAGGCGATTCTCCTGCCTCAGCCCCCTGAGTAGCTGGGACTACAGGCGCCCGCCACAACGCCCGGCTATTTTTTTTTTTTTGTGGCAGTTTGGCCGGGGCCGGGTTTGAACTCGCCACCCTCGGCATATGGGGCCGGCGCCCTACTCACTGAGCCACAGGTGCCGCCCCACCAGTTAAGTCTTTTCTATGTAAAGGCCTGGGAGGGTGGTTTTACAGGATTTAGGTCTCTAGCTTAAAGTTCAGACTTCATCAAACAATGGGGTAGACCAGCTGGAAAGCACTAAAAAAAAATAAACAAGGCATCATCAGCCAGGGAGCAGAGGGACTTTAGAGTACCCTGTAGGATTGTATTTTACCTTCCATTTTTAAGAAAGATATAAGAGAGGGAAACAGAGGCCCTGAGTATTTGGGAAGAGCAGAGGGGGTGGCTCTAGCGCTATGAACTTCAGTTTGTTTATTGTGACAGAGACAGCTACCCAACAACCAGCCTTTCCACCATCTGAAAGTGGACCTTGTTCTAAAGCTGGAGCGTGTCCACCAAACTAAGAGTTCCAGAGTCAGAGCTGGTTCAAAAATTTCACAGGGTCTGAAAGGTGAGTGTGATCCTCCATCTCCAGGATAGGAAAAGGTCACTTCCAGGGCATCTCTCTAGCAGTGAGGGGATGGTCCCAGCAGATGCTGTTTCCTGAGCCATTCCTGCCTCCAGGAACCCATAGTCATGGTGCGGGAAGAGCTCTGGCATGGTGGTTTCTTGCCTGACCCTAGAGTAACTCTGTTCCTGACAACCTTTTTCCCTAGTGCTAGCAAAAATTTCAAGAGCTTCCCACTGCTCTTAAGGACTGATGCTGGCGTGGCTTTCTCTTGCTGTCTCTTCATCCCATTTCTCCTTATTAAGACCTTAAAAATCTGCTTTAATATTTGGCTTGTGGAGCCAGAGGTCCCTTTGTATGCATTTGAATATTAGGCCCAACTGGGGCATGATGTGCATTGTGGAGATGGAAAAATAAGAAAAAAAAAAAAAAAAGCAAATGGAGCAGTAGTAGGTAGGGAGCTACATTACCTGGAAAGCAAAGAGAGTGAGAGCTGTAAATGTAATAAGTAATGTTCATCAGGCAGCGTGAATTCAGAATGTCTAATGTTTCATTACCTTATCTTGCTGAAAATGTACACTTTCCTTCAAGATTTTGGCCCTAAAATGTCACATATGGGGAACAGATGTCAAGTGTGTGTTCCCTGATTTTTGGTTCCAGGTGACAAAGCATAGTTACTGGTAACAAGACGGTGGAACAAATGAGCAGAACAAGTAGATACAAGTGAGCAAAAGGTCAAAGTTTATTAAAACACAGTGCACTCCAGAGAAGGAAGACATCTACCTTATCAAGTGGAGAACACCCTGGGTTAGTGAGATTTCTCCCCTTCATGGTAATTTTCCAAATCTCCATTAAGTGGTGGGGGGAGTGGGGTAATATATTTACTATTTTTATAGAAAGGGGGAAAAATTCCTGAATGGAGAGTCCTCCCATTTTTATCTCTGGCAAGCAATTCCCAGAAATTTTCATAGTATTTGTAAACTGTGATAAAAGTGGTGAAAATTTTACTGTGTTTATGAAAATGGGTCCGTTGAGGCTACTGTCACCTTACTTGTATGGATGCTGCAAAGACCCCGTTTTGTGGCCTTGGCCATATCTCCACACTGGGGCCTCTCTACCTCTGAGAGTCAGTTTTGTAAAGCAAACATCGGTTCAGTTTTTCAAAGCCTGCCTGAAATGCATTTCTTTCCTGGAAGCCCCCTCAGGTAGCCCCCTTTGTTCCTACTTATTATGGACAAAGGATGCCCTACAATCATCTGCCCCTGTCTCTCCTTAGCCCTACTGAACAGGATAAACACGACTTTAAGACATCATTGACATTTGTAGAGTATTTCTTCAATATGAATTATGATTAGAAAAGTATGAGAAATATTTAAAGACATTGTCATATTCTTCACATATGTAGAATATCTCTATGAATTTTGTTATGTATTGAAATGTGTGAATACTGATTATAAGATTCAATTTTTCTGTCATAAATTTCTTATAGTGAATAGTTTGAGCAGAAGTTAAACACTTGTCACATTCTTCATATTCACAGCCTTTCTGTTCAACATGAATTCTACTGTGTACAGTAAACTATGATTACTGTCATAAAGCTTCCACACACCTTCATATTGTGATTTTTTTCTATAACATGATTTCTCTTATTTTTACAAAGGTCCAAGAATCAGTTAAAACCTTAGTTATTTATTCTCATTTATAAGGTTTCTCTCCAATATGAATTTTCTTATGTGTAGTAAAGTTTGAGCTCTGGTTAAGTGCATCGCCACATCATTCACAGTTGTAGGATTTCTCTTTGGTGTAAATTCTTGTAAGCTTACTAAGTTATGAACAGCAAATAAGGTACTGCCATATTCTTCATATATCTAGAGTTTCCATGTTATCACATTTTTTTTTTATTTTTATATATTTTTTTGTAGAGACAGAGTTTCACTTTATGGCCCTCGGTAGAGTGCCATGGCGTCACACAGCTCACAGCAAACTCCAACTCCTGGGCTTAGGCGATTCTCCTGCCTCAGACTCCTGAGTAGCTGGGACCACAGGCGCCCGCCACAATGCCCGGCTATTTTTTTGTTGCAGTTTGGCCGGGGCCGGGTATGAATCCGCCACCCTCGGTATATGGGGCCGGCGCCCTGCTCACTGAGCCACAGGCGCCGCCCAATACAGGCTGGTTTGACCCAGAGTTAAAGGGTTTGCCACACTATTCGTATTAGTAATGTTTCTCTCCAGAATGAACTTTTTTATGTACAGAAAGGTGTGAGTATTGGTTAAAGGCTTTTCCACATTTGTAGGGTTTCTCTCCAGAATGAATTCTTCTATGTAACAAAAGGATTGAGGAATCCTTAAAGGCTTTTCCACATTCTTCACATTTTTAGGGTTTCTCTCCAGAATGAATTCTTTTACGTACAGAAAGGTTTGAAGAATTGTTAAAGGCTTTGCCACATTCTTGATATTTGTAGGCTTTCTCTCCAGAATGAATTCTTTTATGTACAGAAAAATGTGAGTACTGATTAAAGGCTTTTCCACATTCTTTACATTTGTTGGGTTTCTCTTTAGAATGAATTCTTTTATGTACAGAAAGGTTTGAGGAATTGTTAAATGCTTTGCCACATTCTTCACATTTGTAGGGCTTCTCTCCAGAATGAATTCTTTTATGCACAGAAAGGTTTGAGGAATTTTTAAAGGCTTTTCCACATTCTTGACATTTGTAGGGTTTCTCTCCAGAATGAATTCCTTTATGTACAGAAAGGGTTGAGGAATCATTAAAGGCTTTTCCACATTCTTCACATTTGTAGGGTTTCTCTCCAGAATGAATTCTTTGATGTACAGAAAGGTGTGAGTACTGGTTAAAGGCTTTTCCACATTCTTGACATTTGTAGGGTTTCTTTCCAGAATGAATTCTTTTATGTACAGAAAGGTGTGAGTACTGTTTAAAGGCTTTTCCACATTCTTCACATTTGTAGGGTTTCTCTCCAGAGTGAATTCTTTTATGTACAGAAATGTGTGAGTACTGGTTAAAGGCTTTTCCACATTCTTCACATTTGTAGGGTTTCTCCCCAGAATGAATTCTTTTATGTACAGAAAGGTGTGAGTAACAGTTAAAGGCTTTTTCACATTCTTCACATTTGTAGGGTTTCTCCCTAGAATGAATTCTTTTATGTACAGAAAGGTTTGAAGAATTGTTAAAGGCTTTTCCACATTCTTCACATTTGTAGGGTTTCTCTCCAGAATGAATTCTTTTATGTACAGAAAAATGTGAGTACTGATTAAAGGCTTTTCCACATTCTTTACATTTGTTGGGTTTCTCTTTAGAATGAATTCTTTTATGTACAGAAAGGTTTGAGGAATTGTTAAATGCTTTGCCACATTCTTCACATTTGTAGGGCTTCTCTCCAGAATGAATTCTTTTATGTACAGAAAGATGTGAGTACCGGTTAAAGGCTTTTCCACATTCTTCACATTTGTAGGGTTTCTCTCCAGAATGAATTCTTTTATGTACAGAAAGGTTTGA
Organism: Nycticebus coucang; assembly: GCF_027406575.1. Taxonomy (NCBI): domain Eukaryota; kingdom Metazoa; phylum Chordata; class Mammalia; order Primates; family Lorisidae; genus Nycticebus; species Nycticebus coucang. Next base: position 20,655,300 of record NC_069799.1, on the reverse strand, counting down.
GGAATTTTTAAAGGCTTTTCCACATTCTTGACATTTGTAGGGTTTCTCTCCAGAATGAATTCTTTTATGTACAGAAAGGGCTGAGGAATCATTAAAGGCTTTTCCACATTCTTCACATTTGTAGGGTTTCTCTCCAGAATGAATTCTTTGATGTACAGAAAGGTGTGAGTACTGGTTAAAGGCTTTTCCACATTCTTCACATTTGTAGGGCTTCGCTCCAGAATGAATTCTTTTATGTACAGAAAGGGTTGAGGAATCATTAAAGGCTTTTCCACATTCTTCACATTTGTAGGGTTTCTCTCCAGAATGAATTCTTTTATGTACAGAAAGGTGTGAGTACTGTTTAAAGGCTTTTCCACATTCTTCACATTTGCAGGGTTTCTCTCCAGAGTGAATTCTTTTATGTACAGAAAGGTGTGAGTACTGGTTAAAGGCTTTTCCACATTCTTCACATTTGTAGGGTTTCTCCCCAGAATGAATTCTTTTATGTACAGAAAGGTGTGAGTAATAGTTAAAGGCTTTTCCACATTCTTCACATTTGTAGGGTTTCTCCCTAGAATGAATTCTTTTATGTACAGAAAGTTTTGAGGAATTGTTAAAGGCTTTTCCACATTCTTCACATTTATAGGGTTTCTCTCCAGAATGAATTCTTTTATGTACAGAAAAATGTGAGTACTGATTAAAGGCTTTTCCACATTCTTCACACTTGTAGGGTTTCTCTCCAGAGGGAATTCTTTTATGTAGAGAAAGCTGTGAGTAACAGTTAAAGGCTTTTCCACATTCTTCACATTTGTAGGGTTTCTCCCTAGAATGAATTCTTTTATGTACAGAAAGGATTGAGGAATCATTAAAGGCTTTTCCATATTCCTCACATTTGCAGGGTTTCTCTCCAGAAGGAATTCTTTTATGTACAGAAAAGTGTGAGTACCGGTTAAAGGCTTTTCCACATCCTTCATATTTGTAGGGTTTCACCCCAGAATGAATTCTTTTATGTACAAAAAGGTTTGAATAATTGTTGAAGGCTTTGCCACATTCTTTACATGTGTATGGTTTCTCTACATTATAAATTGTCTTACAGCTAGAATATCTTGAGCTGTGGCTAAGACACTTGTCATAATTCTCACAAGGGGAGATTTTCTCTGCAGTATGAAGTCCCCTGTGCTTAGACAGTCTTGAGCAACATGTAAAGACTTTGCAACGTTCTTTATATTTGGACTGTTTTTCCACAAAATGTTTTATCTTATGTTTACCAAAGTTTGAACATAGATTTAAGGCTTTCCCATATTTTTTACACTCAAATATTATTTCCCCGGTATATATCATCTTATGTCTATTTACATTTGATAATTTTCTGACAACTTTGAAACATTTACTCCATTGGTAGATTTTACCATGCATAGCTGTTAAACATTTGTCTAGTCCATTGTAACATACTTTCTGCTGCTTATACTCACACACCCTATCCCAGTCTTCTATTGAGTTTAAATTTTCAGGGATATCATTTTCATATCTTCTCAGGATTATTTCTCGTAATAACATATTCACGCCTCGCACTTGCGAATTGTTCTGGGTAGAATGATTAAATATAACTGAAAGAAAATGAAAAATACAAAATTATTCCATTGAGTTTCATCACAATTGAGTATACATTACAAAGTTTGTCTGTAAAGTTATGTCCAGGACAGTAATAAGATAGCATAGGATGCATAAATGCCCTAATAATTTCTGAGATACATATAAGTAAGAAATATATACTGCATTTTAGCAATTATAAAAACAAAGTGAGAATTTTTAACCCACCAGATGAACACAATGTGAAGAGGCCTATACAGGCCAGGTGCAGTGGTTTCTGTTTTTAAACATAGCACTCAGGGAGAATGAGAGTGTGGATTGCTTCAACACAGGTATTTGAAAGCAGTCTGAGCCAAAGTGACACCCTGTTTACACCAAAAATCGAAAAAATTAGTGGGCAAGTGGCAGACCCCTGTAGGCCCAGCAACTCATGAAGCTTAGGCAAGAGTATCTCTTGAGCCCAGGAGGTTAAGGTTGCTGTTGACTATAATACCACAGCATTCTATCATTGGTGAAAGACACTCTGTCTCAAAAACATATAACTATATAAAATTAAATAAGATAAAAATTATCATGACAAAATATGGGAAGAAAATTTTGTTCTACTTATACACCACAGAAATTCTCCCATCTGAAAACAGCATTGTCCATATGAAAGTAAACTTTTTCCTCAAAAGAAAAATAGAGACCTACATTAACTCTACTGGCTTTTCAGGGCTTTTCTAAAGATAGGTTATGTCTCCCAAGAGGCAGAGTGCTGAAGGAAATTGTGCAGTTTTGGGTTTTTTGTTGTTGTTATTATTGTTTTTTTCTTTTTCAGTTTTTGGCCAGGGCTTGGTTTGAACCCACTACCTCCAACATATGGGTCCAGCACCTTACTCCTTTGAGCCACAGGCATTGCCCAAGAATGGTGCAGTTTTTATAAAACTGACTTGGGGAGCTAAAATCAAAGTTAAAATATTGTTACAGTACCAGAGAGACTCCAAGACAATAGAGAGATTCAGATCTAGCAAGCAATTACAAGCTCTTAGGAGGAATTGTGGGGAAAATGCTTCAGCTAGAGAATAGACACACAATTCCACAGGCTGAACACTTTCAGAATGTATACTGAACTGCCTCAAGTCTTTAGTATAATTTGTGTCAGAGTCCTGTAAGGTAAAGCCACATCATGGATTTTGTGAAAGGTGCCTTATGTGACTTGGTGCCCATAGCACAGTGGTTATGGTGTCAGCCACAGACACAAAGGGTGGCGAGTTTCAACCCAGCCTGGGCCAGCTAAATGCCAATGACAACTAGAACAAAAAATAGCTGGGCAAAAAATATGGAAACAGCCTAAATTCTCACTAACTGAGGAATGGATTAACAAGCTGTAGTATATGTACACTATGAAATATTATTCAGCCATTAAAAATGATGGAGACTTTACATCCTTTGTATTAACCTGGATGGAAGTGGAACACATTATTCTTAGTAAAGCATTACAAGAATAGAGAAACATGAATTCTATGTACTCAATTTTGATATGAGGAGAATGACAATTAATGACACCGTGGGCGTGGGGGAAAAGAAGAATAGAGAAAAAAGGAGGGAGGGGTGGGTAAAGGAAGAGCAGAGAGAGGGAAGGAGCGAGGGGGTGGAGTCTTGGTGTGGCCACACCTTTTGGGGGCAAGACATGATTGTAAGAGGGTCTTTACTTAACAAATGCAATCAGTGTAACCTGGTTTCTTGTACCTCAATGAATCCCAAACAATAAATTAAAAAAAAAAAAAAATAGCCAGGCACTGTGGTGGGCACCTGTAGTCCCAGCTACCTGGGAGGCGGAGGTGAGAGAATCCCTTAAGCCGGAGAGTTTGAGGTTGCTGTGAGCTGTAATGCCATAACACTGTAGTGAGGGCAACAGCGTGAGACTCTGTCTCAAAAACAACAACAACAACAACAACAAAAAAAAAAACAAAGGTGCCTTTTGTGATTCATCAATCACAAAAGATTAGAACATGTAAAACATAATAGGGTGACATAACCTGAAGAAACATAATAAATAACATAGAATCAACCATAAAAAATAGAGATGTCTAAATTATCTAAGAGTTTTATATTAATGATGGTAAATGGATGAAATGAGAATGATACAAACAACTAAGTAAATCATAAAAATGGAGATATCAACAAAAAAGAAAAGCTTAAAAAAAAAGAGAAATTCTTAACTTGCAGAACATAGGGAAATAGACTGAGAAATTTTCAAAGGAAAAAAATACAGAATATGAAGCTCACCACACCTCAGCTAGGAGAAACACAAAGAGACCCATAAAAAGACACATGAAGATCAAAGATTTGAAAGCCACACAAGAGTATCCTGAAAGCCAGGAAAGGAAACAGATGTGTCATCTCTAAGCACGCTCTTCTGAGATAACTAGTGGATTTTTTGACACACAACTTCCCTGTCAAAAAAGAGTTGGATGGGGTGGTGCCTGTGGCTCAAAGAATTAAGGCACCATCCCCATAAGCTGGAGGTGGCAGGTTCAAGCACAGCACCGGCCAAAAACTTCAACAACAAAACAAAAAGTTGGATGATATAGTCAAAGTGCTGAAAGAACAAAAATTTTAAAACACATGTTCTATATCCAGCAAAACATCCCTTCCAAGATAAAGAGAAAAATAAACATTTATCAAGATAAATGAATGGTGAAAAGTACCAAAGAAGAAATCTCAAAGGAAGCCCCTTTCTTTGAAATTACAAAATTATGCTTGAGAACAATGCTACCTTAGGTAATAATAAGTAAATCTGGAAAAAAAAAAAAAAACCAAGTACATTTAAATAAACTTTTGTATTATTATAATGACAGGGCAGTAAGCACTTTTATTTTATTTATTTATTTTCATGTCTTTTTTTTTTTTCTTGGTAGAGGCTAAGTCTCACTTTATCACCGTTGGTAGAGTGCCCTGGCATCACACAGCTCACAGCAACCTCCAACTCCTGGATTTAGACGATTCTCTGTGCCTCAGCCTCGCAAGTAGCTGGGACTACAGGCACCTGCCAACACGCCCAGCTATATGTTTGTGGCGGTTTGGCCAGGCCTGGGTTTGAACTCACCACCCTTGGTATATGGGGCCAGCGCCCTACCCACTGAACCACAGGTGCCACCCTATTTTTTGATTTTTGAGACTGAATTGTAAGCTGTCATCCTGGGTAGAGCCATGGCATCACAGCTCAGAGCAACCTCAAACTCTTGTGCTTAAGCAAGACTCCTGCCTCAGCTTCCCAAGTAGCTGGGACTACAGGTGCCTGCCACAACACCAGGGTATGTTTTGGTTGTAGTTGTCATTTTTGTTTGGCAGGTGAGGTCTGGATTCAAACCTGCCACCTTCAGTGTATCTGGCTGATGCCCTAGCTGCTGAGCTATAGGTGTCAAGCCCAAAACTTTTTAAATCATGCTTTAAAATTCAAAGACAAAAACATAATCTTAACATTAAACTTTTGTTAATGGTATAAGTGTTCAATGTAACAAGATGAAATTGGTGACATCAGTAAGTTGAAAGAAACGCAGGGCGAAATGGCTCACGTGTATAATCTTAGCACTTGGAATGTCAAGGCAAGGGATATTCTGAGCTCACAGGTTCCACACCAGCCTGAGCCATAGAGAGACCTCATCTCTAAAATACCCGGGCGCTGTGGCAAGCACCTGTAGTCCCAGCTACTAGGGAGTTGAGGCAAGAGAATCGCTCCAGCCCAAGAGTTGTAGGTTGCTGTGAGGTTGACACCAGAGCACTCTAATGAGGGTGAGAAAAGTGATTCTCTATCTCAAAAAACAAAACAAAACAAAAAAACTAGCTAGGCATTGTGGTAGGGACCTGTACTTTCAGCTATTGAAGAGACTGTAGCAAGACGATCTCGTTAATCTGAGAGTTTGAGGTTGCTGTGAGCTATGACAATGCCACAGCACTCTACGTGGGGACACAGAGTGAAACTCTGACAAAAAACAAAAGAAAACAAAACAAAAACCATAGAAAAACAACAACAAAAGGAATATAAACAGTTATAATTTTTGCATTCAATTGAAGTTAGCTTGATACGAGTCTGAATAATAATAATATTGTTAATCTTTAAGAACATTTTATAATTTCCATTCTTCAAGGTGTTCAGAAAGAAAATATCTATAGAATTCATATGAAGTAAACTAAGAAAGCAATCAGACTAATTACAAAAATCAATAAAACAGAAATGAAGGTAGCAAGAGAAGAAATGAGGAGAAAATATGTAGAAGAAACAAAGTAATAGTAACTTTAACTCATTTATATTTAATGTAATTAAATCAATAATCTAAAAATATGATATGGCTGAATAGACTTACAATAAATGAGTTTCTATTATATTAGGTCTAGAGAAAACTCCTTGTAGCTTTATGCACTCAAACAGGCTAAAAGTAAAAAGACAAAAAAATCAGTATGCCAAGCAAATAGTAACTCTAAGTGGGTGAAGTAGCTACAATTATATCGGACAATATACACTTATGGCCTAAACAGCCAAGAGACAAATGTAGTAGTAATAGAATAGGCCTCTTTACAAAGAATCCTCACTATTTATTACATGTATTCACAAACCTCACATTACAAGATATTACATATCTTATACAATATAAGCAAGTACATATAACAGCATTGATTCCAAATATAAGAAATAAATCATGGTAAAGCAAAGGAAGAAACAGCCACATGGTGATTTTTAGTTTTAGACCATAGTTTTTATTTTTTCTCTTTTTTTAAATTTCAGATTAATATGAGGGTACAAACAATTGGATCACCGCTGGGCACGGTGGCTCACACCTATACTCACATTACTCTGGGGGGGTGGATAGCTTGAGCTCATGTGTTTCAGACCAGCCTGAGAAGAGTGAGACCCCCATCTCTACTAAAAATAGAATAACTGGGCTCAGTGCCTGTATCTCAAGTGGCTAAGGCACCAGCCACATACACCTGAGGTGGCGGGTTCAAATGTAGCCCAGCCTGGTCAAATAACAATAATGGCTGCAACCAGAAAATAGCTGGGTATTGTGGCAGGCGCCTGTAGTCCCAGCTACTTGGGAGGCAGAGGCAGGAGAATCACTTGAGCCCAGGAGTTGGAGGTTGCTGTGAGCTGTGATGCCACAGCACTCTACCCAGGACAAACACCTTGAGACTCTGTCTCAAAAAAAAATTTAAAAAATTAGGTTACAGAATTTGCATTTGTTAGGTAAAATCCCACTTATAGTTGTGTCCCTCACCCAGGAGGTGTGCCATATACCTTACAAAATACACCATTTATAATAATCAATTGAAAGATTAGAAAAAAGATTAATAAGATAACAGATAACTTGAACATGGTGTATTACTACACCTAACAAACATGACAGGTCTCTCTAGTTAAAAGTAGCAAAATAAGGCTGGCCACGGTTTCTCAGGGCTATAATCCTAGAATTCTTGAAGGCTGAGGCTGGAGGATTGCTTGAGGCCAGGATAATTTGTGAAGATCCTGAGCAAGAGTGAGACCTCCTCACTAAAAAATAACTGGAAATTGTGGTGGGCACCTGTACTCCCAGCTACCTGGGAGGCTTAGGTAAGATATTTGCTTTATCCCAGGAGTTTGAGGTTGCTGTGAACTATGATGACACTGCACTCTACCAAGGGCAACAGTGAGACTCTGTCTCAATAAAAAAAATGAAAGGGCGGCCACCTCTGTCTCAGTAAGTAGGGCACCAGCTTCATATACCAAGGGTGGCAGGTTCGAACCTGGCCCCAGCCAAATTGAAACAACAACAACAATAACAACAACAACAAATAGCTGGCTGTTGTGGCAGGCACCTGTAGTCCCAGCTACTCGGGAGGCTGAGGCAAGAGAATCACCTAAGTGCAAGAGCTGGAGGTTGCTGTGAGCTGTGACACCAAAGCACTTTACCAAGGGTGAAAAAGTGAGACTCTGTCTCTTAAAAAAAAAAGAAGAAAAAAGTGACAAAGGATTGAAATGACATTTTTCAAAAAGATAGCCAAGTATCATTAGAAAGGGTGCTCAAAATTAGTAACTACTGAAGAAAGGCAAAGCAAAATCACAATGAAATATCATACACCATACTCAGAAGGAACACTAAAATAAAATTCTCCTACTGAGAATTTTGTTTGTTTTATTTGGAGGGGAGACAGAGTAACACTATGTTATGCTAGGTAGAGTACTACAGTGTCACAGCTCACAGCAACCTCCAACTCTTGGGCTTCAGTGATTCTCTTGCCTCAGCCTCCCCCGTAGCTGGGACAACAGGCACCTGCCACAACGCATGTCTATTTTTTTGTTACAGTACTTGTTGTTTAGCTGACCTGGGCTGTGTTCAAACCCGCCAGCCTTGGTGAATGTGGCCAGTGCCACAACCACTGGGCTATGGGTGCCAAGCGACACTGAGAATTCTGAAATGATTATGTGGGCATCTCCAATTTCTCCGAGCCATGATGTGGGGCTGGTCCCACATATCCAGAGACCTGAAGGGAGATATTTACTCATGACAATGTAGATAGGCCTGAAGACCTTGGCACTTTTTTTGTTTGTATTTATGTTTATATATCTATTTGTGTGTATATGTAAATATATACAGACACTAGAATCTGTAAGTGACCACCTCCCTACATTGAACACCTCCCCAAGTTCACCTCATGTACATAGACTGGGCATGCACCACAAGCACTATCAATACACTAGGCCAAGTTACTTATGCTAACCACTTATGTGTGTTGACAAGATTTTTACAATCCCTTGAGTGGTCAACTTGCAGAGGTCTACTGTGTTTCTGTGTATGTGTGGTTGTGTGTGCATAATACAGTCCACATAAGCATTACCTAAGCAAGAGATAGTCATAAAATAAAGGTTATTTATGACAGGCATAGTGGCTCATATCTGCAATCTTAATCACTTTAGGAGGCCAAGGCAGGTGGATCACCTGAGCTCAGTCGTTTGAGAGCAGCTTGAGAAAGATGAAGACCCCTTCTTTACTAAAAATAGAAAAACTACCCAGACACTGTGGCAGTTCAATCTAGTCCTATGTACTGTGGGGGCTGAAAAGAAAGGATCACTTGAACGCAAGAGTTTGATGTTGCTATGATCTACAATTAACTCTGAACTTAACCTCAGGGTGGTAGAGTGAGAAACTGTCTCAGAAAAGTTTTTAAGAGTGATTTTGTAACAAAAGAGAATTTAATATATGCTTGGGAATACCGTAACTTTTAACTATATTAAAGATGAGAAATTGGGGCTTGGTGCCTGTAGTTCAAGTGGCTAAGGTGCAAGCCACATATACCAGAGCTAGCACGTTCGAATCCAGCCCGGGCCTACCAAACAACCATGAGAACTACAACCACAAAATAGCCAGGCATTGTGGCAGGCACCTTTTTGCTCCCAGCTACTTGGGAAGCTGAGACAAAAGAATCGCTTATGGGGCGGCACCTGTGGCTCAGTGAGTAGGGCGCCAGCCCCATATGCCGAGGGTGGCGGGTTCAAACCCAGCCCCGGCCAAACTGCAACCAAAAAATAGCCGGGCGTTGTGGCGGGCGCCTGTAGTCCCAGCTGCTCGGGAGGCTGAGGCAAGAGAATCGCGTAAGCCCAAGGGTTAAGAGGTTGCTGTGAGCCGTGTGACGCCATGGCACTCTACCCGAGGGCGGTACAGTGAGACTCTGTCTCTACAAAAAAAAAAAAAAAAAAAGAATCGCTTATGCTCAGGAGTTGGAGCTTGCTGTGAGCTGTGATGCCACAGCACTCTACTCCGGGTGACAGCTTCAGGCTGTTTCAAAAAAAAAAAAAAAGGTGGAGAGAGTAAAGATGGCGGACAAGTAACAGCTTCCCTACAACTGGGAACAGTGAGTCTGGGTAGACAAGACTCCAGGCATCTCTGGCCGGGGGGATCTGCCTATAATCATCCCTTTGAGGATACAGGGAGCCAGCAAGGGACTTCTGGACCCCAAGAGGAGGACAAAAACAGTGGAGAACTGGCAAGTGTTTGCGTGTGTTCGATCGACCTAATCACGCCAGCAACCGTAAGTACAAGCAGCAGTGAGACTGCAAACCAGAAAGGCCTTACCTGTGAACTGTTTCCATGTTCTTGGACTTGGCACTCAGTTGAACTGCCTTGGGGAGAGCTTGAGCAGGAGTGTGGAGAACTTTGGGGATTGTCCGGGGCCCCAGACTGAGCCACTGAGCTGGGCGCAGGAAGCCATTGTGAAAGAAGTGCCTGGTCAAGCTCCGCCCTCAGTGTCTCAGAGCAAGGATTGGGCAGGTCAAAGTAACCTACTGACTGAGCAGCCTAAAGGCGGGGACTAAGCTGCCTTACAGCCTTAATCCCTAGGGGCAGAGAGAGACGGTTTGGCACACTGGAGCCTTGGGCTATTGCCCTGGGTAGAGTGCCGTGACATCACAACTCATAGCAACCTCAAACTCCTGGGCTTGGTGCCTCCCAGACCTCCATAAGATCTGTACAGCGACCCCTGACCGGTGACCCACACCCACTGTGGCCTCCACATTCCCTGACCAGGAACTGTAGGAGCAACACAACCCTGCGTCCTCCCTCCTGTGTCCTCCCAGCTTCCACACTAGCCCATTCATCTGGACAGGGACTCTGGTAGCTGCGGGCCCTTTGGAGCCCTCCCTGCCTCTGTGAAGAGCTCTTCTCCTGGCCAGAGACTGCTAGAGTGTTGGGTTCTCTGTGCCAAAGTCACTGGGCACCTGGCACTCCCAGAACCGTGTGCACCACCCTCAGCCCTGTTGCTGGAGCCAGTTGTGTCACAAACCGGAGCTACTTCCAAAACCAGAACTCCCTAGCTAGAGCAGCCCCAGAGGAACTACACAGGGTCACTCCATACGAAGATCCAGCAACAAAATAGTGATCCCGCTGGGGTCTAATCTTGGAGAGACACCTCTCCAACTCTGAGGACAGCCAGAGGCAATGGTGAAAAACAATCATGAGGTGAAATCAACAGAAAAACTATGGCAATATGAATAATCAGAGTAGATCAACTCTCCCAAGGATCAATGGGGCAGAAACAGCACAAGACCCCATGCACAAACAAATAGCTGAGATGTCAGAAATTGAATTCAGGATCTGGACAGCAAATAAGATCGAATAAGAATTCCAAAAGTTATCTCAAGAATTCAGAAATTCAAAGACCAAATGACCAAAGATTTCGACACATTGAGACAAGAAGTTGCATCACTCAAAGATCTGAGAAACATAGTAGAATCCCTCAGTAACAGAATGGAGCAAGCAGAAGAAAGGATTTCTGACATTGAAGACAAAGCTATCGAATGCTCCCAAACCCTCAAAGAAGAAGAGAAATGGAGAGCAGAAACAGACCACTCTCTCAGAGAGCTCTCGGATACTTTGAAGAAAACCAATATTCGTCTTATAGGGATTCCCGAAAGTGACGAAGTGGCTTCACAAGGCACAGAGTCTCTTCTCCATGAGATTATGAAGGAGAACTTTCCAGACATGGAAAGAGATTCCAAAATTCAGATAGCAGACTGTTTCAGAACTCCAGCACGACTGAAATCAAATAAGACATCCCCCAGACACATCATAATCAATTTCACTAAAGTTAATATGAAGGATAAAGTTCTGAAAGCTGCCAGACGAAAGAAAACCTTTACCTACAAGGGGAAGAATATTAGAATAACTGCAGATCTCTCTGCTGAAAACTTTCAAGCTAGAAGAGGATGGTCATCAACTTTTAATCTCCTAAAACAAAATAACTTTCAACCCAGGATACTGTACCCAGCTAAACTGACCTTCATTTATGATGGACAAATTAAATACTTCAAAGACATTCACATGTTGAAGAAATTTGCCACAACTAAACCAGCTCTCCAGGACATTCTTAGACCTATCCTCCATAAAGACCAGTGTAATTCTCTACCACAAAAGTAAACCCACCCAAAAATTTTTTGATCAAATTCCAACTTCCACAGTCTCAAAAGGATTAAAAATGTCCACCAGGGTGGCTCAAGGAGTAGGGCGCCGGTCCCATATGCCGGAGGTGGCGGGTTCAAACCCAGCCTCAGCCCAAAACCAGAGAAAAAAAAAACAACTGTCCACCGGTCTCTCGAAAGGCTTATCAGTACTCTCAATTAATGTGAATGGTTTAAATTGTCCTCTAAAGAGGCATAGGTTGGTGGACTGGACACAAAAACTCAAGCCAGATATCTGCTACATCCAAGAATCGCATGTTACATTAAAAGACAGATATAGACTAAAGGTGAAGGTATGGACATCTATATTCCAGGCAAATGGAAAGCAGAAAAAAGCAGGCGTTGCAATCCTGTTTGCAGACACAACAGGCTTTAAACCGACCAAAATAACTAAGGATAAGGATGGACACTTCATATTTGTTAAGGGCAATACTCAAAATGATGAGATCTCAATTATTAATATTTATGCACCCAACCACAATGCACCTCGATTTATAAGAGAAACTCTAACAGACATGAGCAACTCGATTTCCTCCACTTCCATAGTAGTTGGAGATTTTAACACCCCTTTAGCAGTCCTGGATACATCCTCCAAAAAGAAGCTAAGCAAAGAAATTTTAGATTTAAACTCAACCATTCAACATCTGGACTTGACAGACATCTACAGAACATTTCATCCCAACAAAACTGAATACACATTCTTCTCATCAGCAAACGGAACATACTCCAAAGTCGACCACATCCTAGGCCACAAATCTGACCCAAGTAAATTTTAAAAAATAGAAATTATTCCTTGCATCTTCTCAGACCATCATGGAATAAAAGTTGAACTAAATGACAACAGGAACCTGCATACCCATACCAAAACATGAAACCTAAACAACCTTATGCTGAAGGATACATGGGTTATAGACGTGATTAAGAAGAAAATCACCATATTTTTGGAACAAAACAACAATCGAGACATGAATTACGAGAACCTCTGGAATACTGCAAATGCAGTGCTAAGAGGGAAATTTATAGCACTGCAAGCCTTCCTCAAGAAAATGGAAAGACAGGAAGTCAATAACTTAATGGAACATCTCAAGCAACTGGAGAAAGAAGAACACTTCAACCCCAAACACAGCAGAAGAAAAGAAATAACCAGGGCGGCGCCTATGGCTCAGTCGGTAAGGCTCCAGCCCCATATACCAAGGGTGGCGAGTTCAAACCCGGCCATGCAACAAAAAATAGCTGGGCGCTGTGGCGGGCGCCTGTAGTCCCAGCTACTCTGGAGGCTGAGGCAAGAGAATCGCTTAAGCCCAGGAGTTGGAGGTTGCTGTGAGCTGTGTGAGTCCACGGCACTCTACCGAGGGCCATAAAGTGAGACTCTGTTTCTACAAAAAAAAAAGGGTAGCACTTCGTTTAATTCATAAAATCTTGATCGAATTTTCAAAAGCTGGTTTTTTGAAAAGATCAATAAAATACATAAACCTTTGGCCAACCTAACCAGGAAAAAAAGAGTAAAATCTCTAATTTCATAAATCAGAAATGGTAATGATGAAATAACAACAGACCCCTCAGAAATTCAAAAAATCCTTAAAGAATACTACAAGAAACTCTATTCTGACAAATATGAAAATCTGAAAGAAATCGACCAATACCTGGAAGCACGCGACCTACCAGGACTTAGCCAAAACGAAGTGCACATGTTGAATAGGCCTATATCAAGTTCTGAAATAGCATCAACTATACAAAATCTCCCTAAAAAGAAAAGCCCAGGACCAGATGGCTTTACGTCAGAATTCTACCAAACCTTTAAAAAAGAACTAGTACCTATACTACTAAACCTCTTCCAAAATATAGAAAAAGAAGGAATATTACCCAGCACATTCTACGAAGCAAACATCACCTTGATCCCCAAACCAGGGAAAGACCCAACAAGAAAAGAAAATTATAGACCAATATCACTAATGAATATAGATGCTAAAATACTCAATAAGATCCTAACAAACAGAATCCAACAACACATTAAAAAAATTATACCCCATGACCAAGTCGGATTTATCTCAGGGTCTCAAGGCTGGTTCAAAATACGTAAATCTATAATTGTAATTCAACACAGACAAACTTAAAAATAAAGACCATATGATTCTATCAATTGATGCAGAAAAAGCTTTTGATAATATCCAGCATCCCTTCATGATCAGAACACTTAAGAAAATTGGTATAGAAGGAATATTTCTTAAACTAATAGAAGCCATCTACAGCAAACCCACAGCCAATATCGTATTGAATTGAAATCAATTCTACTTAGATCAGGAACCAGGAAAGTTTGCCCATTGTCTCCATTGCTCTTTAACATGGTAATGGAAGTTTTAGCCACTGCAATTAGGGAAGAAAAGGCAATCAAGGGTATCCACATAGGGTCAGAACAGATGAAACTTTCACTCTTCACAGATGATATGATCATATATCTGAAAACACTAGGGATTCTACTACAAAACTTTTAGAAGTGATCAAGGAATACAGCAATGTGTCAGGCTACAAAATCAACACCCATAAATCTGTAGCCTTTATATATACCAACAATAACCAAGCCAAATAAACTTCCAAGGACTCTTTTCCTTTCACAGTAGTGCCAAAGAAGATGAAATATTTGGGAGTATACCTAACAAAGGACGTTAAACATCTCTACAAAGAGAACAATGAAACTCTAAGAAAAGAAATAGCCGAAGATGTTAAAAGATGGAAAAACATACGATGCTCATGGCTGGGAAGAATCAACATTGTTAAAATGTCCATACTGCCCAAAGCAATATATAACTTTAATGCAATTCCTATTAAAGCTCCATTGTCATACTTTAAAGATCTTGAAAAAATAATACTTCATTTTATATGGAATCAGAAAAAACCTCGAATAGCCAAAACATTACTGAACAATAAAAACAAAGCAGGAGGAATCAATCACGCTACCAGACCTGAGACAGTACTATAAATCGATAGTGATCAAAACAGCTTGGTACTGGCACAAAAGCAGAGAAGTAGATGTCTGGAACAGAATAGCTAGAACCAATAGATGGATCCAGCTACTTACCGTTATTTGATCTTTGAAAAGTCCATTAAAAGCATTCAGTGGGGAAAAGATTCCCTATTTAACAATTGGTGCTGGGTAAACTGTCTGGCAACCTGTAGAAGATTGAAACTGGACCCACACCTTTCACCATTAATTAAGATACACTGTCACTGGATAAAAGATTTAAGCTTAAGACATGAAACTATAAAAATACTTAAAGTAAGTGCAGGGAAAACTCTTGAAGGAATCAGCCTGGGTGAATATTTTATGAGGAGGACTCCCCAGGCAATTGAAGCAGTATCAAAAATACACTACTGGGCCCTGATCAAACTAAAATCTTATGCACAGCCAAGAACATAGTGAATAAAGCAAGCGGACAGCCCTCAGAATGGGAGAAAATATTTGCAGGTTATACCTCCGATAAAGGTCTAATAACCAGAATCCATAGAGAACTCAAACATATTAACAAGAAAAGAACATGTGGGGTGGCACCTGTGGCTCAGTCAGTAAGGCGCCGGCCCCATATGCCGAGGGTGGCGGGTTCAAACCCAGCCCCGGCCAAACTGCAACAACAAAAAAAAATAGCCGGGCATTGTGGCGGGTGCCTGTAGTCCCAGCTACTCGGGAGGCTGAGGCAGGAGAATCACCTAAGCCCAGGAGTTGGAGGTTTCTGTGAGCTGTGTGATGCCACGGCACTCTACCGCGGGCAATAAAGTGAAACTCTGTCTCTACAAAAAAAAAAAAAAGAAAAAGAAAAGAAAAGAACATGTGACCGCATCTCAGGGTGGGCAAGGGACTTGAAGAGAAACTTCTCTAAAGAAGACAGATGCAAGATCTACAAACACATGAAAAAAAGCTCATCATCCTTAATCATCAGAGAAATGCAAATCAAAACTACTCTGAGATATCACCTAACCCCAGTAAGAGCAGCCCACATAACAAAATCCCAAAACCAGAAATGTTGGCGTGGATGTGGAGGAAAGGGCACACTTCTACAGTGCTGGTGGGAATGCCCACTAATATGTTCCTTCTGGAAGGATGTTTGGACATTGCTTAGAGAACTACAAATAGACCTGCCATTCGATCCTATAATTCCTTTACTAGGTCTATACCCAGAAGACCAAAAGTCACAATATAACAAAGACATCTGTACCAGAATGTTTATTGCAGCCCAATTCATAATTGCTAAGTCATGGAAGAAGCCCAAATGCCCATGACCCACGAATGGACTAGCAAATTGTGGTACATGTATACCATGGAATACTATGCAACCTTAAAGAAAGATGGAGACTTTACCTCTTTCATGCTTACATGGATGGAGCTGGAAAATATTCTTCTTAGCAAAGTATCTCAGGAATGGAAGAAAATGTATCCAATGTACTCAGCCCTACTATGAAGCTAAATTATAGCTTTCACATGAAGACTATAACCCAATTATAGCACAAGACTATGGGGAAAGGGCCAAGGAAGGGGAAGGGAGGGGGGAGGTTTTGGTGGAGAGAGAGTAATGGGTGGGGCCACATCTATGGTGCATATTGGAATGGGTACAGGCGATTTCACTAATGTACACAGCTATGATTTAACAACAACAAAAAAAATAGGGCAGTGCCTGTGGCTCAGTGAGTAGGGCGCCGGCTCCATATGCCGAGGGTGGTGGGTTCAAACACACCCCAGGCCAAACTGCAACCAAAAAAAAAATAGCCGGGCGTTGTGGTGGGCGCCTGTAGTCCCAGATGCTCGGAAGGCTGAGGCAAGAGAATTGGGTAAGCCCAAGAGTTAGAGGTTGCTGTGAGCCATGTGACCATGGCACTTTACCCGAGGGTGGTACAGTGAGACTCTGTCTCTACAAAAAAAAAAAAAAGTTGAGAAATTGGGCTCAGTGCCTGTAGCCTAGTGGCTAGGGCGCCAGCCACATAAACCA
The DNA here is from genome assembly GCF_027406575.1 of Nycticebus coucang. Lineage (NCBI taxonomy): Eukaryota > Metazoa > Chordata > Mammalia > Primates > Lorisidae > Nycticebus > Nycticebus coucang. The sequence continues at coordinate 20,638,782 of NC_069799.1, read as the reverse complement.
GAGCTGGTGGGTTTGAATCTAGCTTCAGCCTGCCAAACAACAATAACAACTAGAAACAAAAAGTAGCCTGGTATTTTGGTGGGCACATGTAGTCCCAGCTACTTGAGGGTCTAAGGTAAGAAAATCGCTTAAGCCCACGAGATTGAGGTTGCTGTAAGCTATGATGCCACCATACTCTACGAGAGCAACAGCTTGAGACTCTGTCTCAAAAATATAAAATTAAATAAAATAAAGTTGAGAAATTAGAGCATACACAAATTAAACTATTTATCACTGTTCATACAAAGACAATGTTGAAGTTAATTTACATGAGTTTTTTTTATATTTGGGGGAGATTCTTAAGTGTTCTGATAGAATTTAATGACTATGCTTTCTGCAGAATTTTATTTGAAAACTTCATTGAATCAAAAACTATAAAGCAGAAGACATATGCCATCTATTGGAAGTGTCCTGAGATGCCTGACCCAAATACTAATACTAACTGCTCATTCTCACATTTTGAACAGGATGCTAAGGCAGTGGTTCTCAACCTCTGGGTTGAGACCCCTTTTTAATAATGAAAATACACCTCAGCATTAGGAAGGTTTAGAACCACTGTGCTAAAGAAAAAAAAATTGTTTTGAGGCACACTTTCGTTCTGTTGCCCAGGTTAAAGTGCCATAACATCAGCCAACCACAAAAACCTCAAACTCCTAGGTTGAAGTAATCCTCTCTCAGCCCCCCAAGTAGCTGGGACTACAGGCAATCACCACACTTCCTAGCTATTGTTTTTTATTTTTAATAGTGAAAGGATCTCACTCTTGTTCAGGCTTGTCTTATACTCCTGAACTCAAATGATCATTTCACCTCATCCTCAACGAGTGCTAGGATTGTAAAGAAAATATATATATATATATTTTTTGAGACAGAGCCTCCAGCTGTCATCGTGGGTAGCGTGCCATGGCATCACAGCTCATAGCAACCTCCAACTCTTGGGCTTATGTGATTCTCTTACTTCAGCCTCCGAAGTAGCTGGAACTATAGGCACCCACCACAATGCCCTGCTATTTTATGGTTATAGTTGCCATTATTGTTTGGCAGGCCCGGGCTGGATTCAAACCTGCCAGCTTTAGTGTATGTGGCTGGCTCCTTAGCTGTTTAGCTATAGGCACTGAGCCTAATAAAAATTTTTTTTAAAATGTTTCACAGATCCGCAAAAATACACAAATATTCTTATGTTCTGAAAATCAATCAAATAGCAATCAGCTTTTGCAGTCCTGGTTAAGCCATAGAAAGTTCTTTTTTCTCACTGTAAACTAGAAAGAACATCACTGAAAACTAAACTCCTTCTAAACATTTAAAAGAAAAGTCCAGGCAGCTATAATCCTAGCACTCTGGAAGGGCAAGGCAGGTGGATTGTTTGAGCTTAACCAGTAGGAGTCCAGTCCATGCAACAGCAAGACTACGTCTATTAAAAAGAAAAACTAGCCGGTCATTGTAGCAAGCACCTGTTGTTCCAGCTGCTTGGGAAGCTGAAGCAAGAGGATTCCTTGAGCCTGAAAATTTGAGGTTGCTGTGACTATGACACCACGGAACTCGACCCAGGGTGACAAAGTGAGAGTCTGTTTCAAACAAATTTTAAAAAATTAAAAAGACGATTAGGGCCAGGCATGGTCGCTTATACACATAAACCTAGCACCTGAGAGGGCAAGGTGAGAGGATTGCTTGAGTTTGCGAGTTTGAGCAAGTGCAAGACTCTGATTCTACAAAACAACAACAACAAAAAAAAACTGTAAAAATATTAGCCAGGCCTTGTGGAGAAACGTGTACTCCCAGCTACTTCAAAGGCTTAGACTGAAAAATCACTTGAACCAAGATGGTTAAGATTGCTCTGTGCTATGCTGATGCTATGGCACACTGGCCTGATGGCAATACAGTGAGCCTTTGTCTCAATGAGAAAATAAACGTAAGGAATGAAAACAAGAACAGAGGTGCCTTTATATAACAAGAGAAAGAAACCCTGGCTTCCCAGAAATCGTTTCCAATTAAGCAGAGCTTCCCTAATCACGTTACATTGTTTGGTTTCCACCTTCAACTTTGGACCTCTGACCAGTGTTCTCTGCTTTATTCACTCCAACCTACCTGGGTGCTTGACCACCGTCTGCTGAGTTTTCACCTTCCAGGGTTCTTTTCTTTGCTCCAGACAAGTGACAAGCTCTGGCTTAGAGACAGCGAGGCCTGTTTCATTAGAAAAAAAGATAATATGACACTTGGGCTTCACCAGTTAACAATCTAATAGCTTCGTAGAGTAGAGAACACAACATTTTAGAGAACCTTGAAGAATAATCTAAAAATAGAGGTTTCTCACAGAAACTTTAGAATATTGTAAAAGCATTTAAAATGCTCCACTACCCAGTAGTATGGAAATAAAAATTGGTGCTAGAAACTAGCCTTAAAGGTATGGGCAACAATTCTAAGCCTCTACATTTTTGACATTACTATCAATGTAGGGAAGGATATAATGCCAAGATAACATTTGAAATATACTTTTTATACACCAAGAACTTACGTTTTCCTTAGAAATAACAATCTGAAACTAATGCAGTCAAAGAAGAATCTCTACAAAACCCACCTACAGAGAAACAATATGAAATGCTTAGTGTACAGTTAAGAAATGTGTTTGTACATTATCCTCACCAAGGAAGACCAGGTGTCTGTAGGTCTCTAACATGACATCCCGATACAAATTCTGTTGAGCAGGGTCCAGGCAGTCCCACTCATCCATAGAGAATTCTATAGACACATCTCTGAATGTCAACAGTTCCTGAAAAAAAAAAAAAAAAAACAAAACAGTGTTTATCATGACACCATGGGAAGATTTAATTTCGTTTTTACATAGATGAGTGGGTGAGAACTTTTTTGACTTACATGACTGAATGGTATTATGTGATAAGTATAGCAGAGAGATACTCCCTCATGTGTTCTCTAACACTGAGGAAAGAGGATGGGATAACATCCACAAACCCAGTATAGATGCTGTGCTTTTTGGCTTTACAATGCAAAAATCAGGCCACCAATACAGGCATGTGGATTCTTGCACCTACTTACATCATACACTATGACCTGTGCATATTTCTTATGTGAAAATATCATGGTGAGGTAAATGGAAGTCCTAAGATTTTAACATGTGCAAGCATGAACTGGAGATCTTGTCAAATAAGTTTTTTGTGTTTTTTTTTTTTTTTGAGACACAGTCTCCCCGTATCACCCTTGGTATAGTGTAATGGTGTCACAGTTCACACCTCTTGGGCTTCAGAGATTCTCTTGCCTCAGCTTCCCAAGTAGCTGGGACTCCAGGCACCCACCACACTGCCCAGCTATTTTCTTCTTGCAGTTGTCACTGTTGTTAAGCTGGCCTGGGCGGCGCTGAAACAAGCCAGCCTTGGTGCATGTGGCTGGTGAGTCACCCACTGTTCTATGGGTGCCAAGCCTCAAATGCAGTTTTTTATTCTGAAGATATTGGGTGAAGCTTCATTTTTGAATTTTCAACATGCTCAACAGGGATGCCAATATTTCTGTCCCATGATAATATTTTATCACACGTGAGACTGGATTTATCCCAGTTGAATGTTGACCCAGTAAACAACCATTAGAGCCTTTATTTTCCAAACAAGATATAAAAGAGAATCTCAGAAGGTACATATGAGTTGATACTCTCCAGAAAGTATGTAATCATATTCTGGTAAAAACCTCTTAAAAAATTTTTTTTTCAAAGTTGATACAGGCTTGGCACTTGTAGCTCAGCAGCAAGAGCGCCGGCCACACACACCAGAGCTGGTGGGTTCAAATCCAGCCCAGGCCTGCTAAACAACAATGACAATTACAACCAAAAAATAGTCAGGCTTTATGGCAGGCACCTGCAATCCTAGCTACTTGGGAGACTGAGGCAAGAGAATCACTTAAGCCCAAGAGTTTTAGTTTGGTCTCAGTTTTGACACCAAGGCACACTACCCAGGGGGACAGCTTGAGATTCTGTCTCAAATAAAAAAATGCTGACGGTACAGATATCTGCCCTCTCTTCTAATCTCTAATGCTATCTTTAAAAACTCTTCTTTACCATCCTAGAAAGCAAGGCTTTTATAATACTTCTGATTTTGAGAATTTTGAGTTACTTTAGGCCGTTCATGCCATCTTCTGTAAAACTGCACGTGTGTCACCTTATTTTTCACAGCACTGAGGGGGCTTCTGGACTGAAACTGAACAGTACATAGTCCCCTGCTTTGCTAATATCCAATGACCCAACATCATCCACACCAGGTAATATGAGGATCCACTTATTTCCATTTAAAATAAGCACAAGGGAACAGTTACAGAACTACAGAACATATTTTTTTATAAACATAAATTTGTGATGAGAATTCTCCAAGGCATATGGGAATTTGGATGGACAGAATGGAGAGAAGACACTGCTGTATACGGAAGGGAGGAATATTTCTCAGAGACTCTTCACTATTACAGGAGAAGGGCAAAAGAGTATTTGAAACAAGCTCATTAGGCAAGAACATCACACGTAGAGGGGAAAAAGATTTCGAACTTCAAAATGTGAGATATTGCAGGGAAAAAAAAGGTAGTCACAACCTTGTGTTAGAACACATTTAGCTGAAAAGCAACCAGTTCTTTCTCTTTCCCTGCCTGCCCTTGATTTCCTTCTCAGATGAGATTACCTGGATATATATTCCACCTGTATCTTGATAGGATAGCTTTAAAGGCATCATCACAACCTTTTCATGTGCTCCCACCACATTCACAGGCTGAGAAAACTTGAAGCAAAAGAAATATATATGTATATATATATATACATACACACACACACACACACACACACATCTTTACCCTTTCCTGTCTTTATTACAGAATACAATTGGGAACAAGGAGCTTTCACATAAAGAACGAAGTATGACTTTCATATTTCTTGCCCTCAGGTGCCCTCCCCTGCTAGCAATTTCAGCCATGACAATGGAATGTTGGTGGTGCTGTCCTGTCCCCATGAAGCACAAGCACGGAAGGCCCTGTGACCTTTCTTGGGAAAAAAGGCTCAACACAATTTAAAACTCTCATGCTTGACACTGGCCTAACCTTAACATCACATGGGGGTAATAATTAAAACCATGTGGATGACACAATCCAGACTAACAGAAACTGTAAGAAGGTGGAATCACAGATGATGGCATTTCTTCAAACTGGCCATGGAATCCTACCTGGAAGCCTGGGCTGAGAACCACTCAGGTAAGCATCACCTCCCAGACTTTACTAGGCACACAAGGCATTCAGTATTCTGGGCCCCTCTAAGCATGTGATCCTGCAAGAGCAGCAATTACTCTATCTTGAAGCAAATACTCACTTTTTTTTTTTTTTTACAATGGCTATTTATGTCCTTGTTTAAGAATTTCAGGAATAGGTGTTTAGCAATTAACCATAGAACCAAGATTGGAGAACTCCCTGTGAAAAAAAAATGCTGAGCAGTTAACCTCCATTTCTGTCATCGTCCTGCAGACTGCCAGATGGCAAGTAACCTTTGCAACAAGCCAGGGGGGACCTACACATAAAGTTCCTGCACAAAGTTTCCCAAGGTCCTTTCCCCCTTTACCACCTTTTGGTCAGCTGAGGAACATGAGGTGGTCTTTCCAACATTATTCAGCCATCTCCCCATGTTGCTCTTGAATAAACTGAATTTTCTTGCAACAACTCTTGTATGTTGAGTTTGGCTTCGGAAATGATTTGTAAAGCTTGGGTTTGCCTCAAATTTTCCTGATTTTAAGTGGGTGTATGAAGTGGCTTCTTTGACAATTTCACATATTTGCTGGTGTTACTTCTCCCAGACTATAGTAACACTCAGCTGGAGAAAGTAAACACAGGATAGAGTGCCTTCTGCTCAACACTTCTATTTATTTAATTATTTTGAGACAGAGTCTCACTTTGTCACCCTCTGTAGAGTGGATGCCACCATAGCAACCTCCAACTCCTGCACTCAAACTGTCTTCTTGTCTCAGCCTCCTGAGTGGTTGTGACTACAGAGGCCAGAGACAGGGTCTGGCTCTTGCTGAGGTTGGTCTCAAATTCCTGACCTCAAGCAATCTAGCGCCTTCAGCCTGCTACAGTGTGAGCATTACGGGTGCAAGCCACCTCACCGGCCAACAGCATTTATTTATTTATTTATTTATTTTTGCCCAACACTTTTGTAATAACACAAATCCTCTCTTTTTGGGAAAGACCACCCACAACAATTGTGAAACATAGCATTCTATGCCCACCCTTTAAAGTGTCTAGAGCTGACAGAAGGAAGAAATATCTGAATGAAAACCTGAATTAAAAATTGCAAACTGTAAATTTGAGTCTTGGTCACATGTGGATGCAGCTAGGGCCCTGATTACATACATGGGAAGTAGGGAAAAGGAAAAATGGGGAAGTGGAAATTCTTAAGTGTACTCGATGCACATATGTGATCCAGCTTGAGTTTCTAGCCTCATATTCTCTGGATCAGTTGCAAGTCTAATAATATCCATTTTACAAAGAGGTGGCCAAGCCCTACAGAATACTTTGTAAATGTTTTGTGAAATTTTTAAGACACAGACTCAAGCTGTTGCCCTGCATAGAGTACAGTGGCATCATAGCTCATGGCAAAGTGCAACTTGGGCTCAAGCAATCCTCTTGCCTCATTTTTTCTATTTTTAGTAGAAATGGGATCTCATTTTTTTGTTCAGACTAGTCTCAAACTCATGAGCTCAAGCAATCCGCCCACCTCCGCCTCCTGGATTGCTAAAATTGCAGGCGTGAGCCACTACACCCAGCCTGTTTTGTGACATTTTTTTAACAACTATTTTGTAAATAAAGATATAACATAGAGCTATAATTTTGCATTTTCCCTATGTGTTGTGACTGTAGGGGCACTTTTTGTAACACTGTGTATTACAACTGCTCAAAAATCGATATTAAAAAAAGGCAGATGGAACATTGTGGCTTCATTAATTGGGACACCATGCACTTTGGTGTACAATTGTGTTCAGTGACAGGTAGGCTGAGATGAAAAGCGCCCTCTAGAGTAACACTCCATGGGACTCCTTTGGATGGTGTGTAAAAATACTTTATAATTACAAAGAGAATTTTTTCCAACTCCAAAATAACCTTCAAAATGGTAGACAGAAAATGAACTCCCACATTACACAATTAAAACAAAGTGTGATGTTCATCTCAGAGATTGTAAAGATCAACGAAGTCACCATAATTAGTCCTCACTTAAAAGACTTGGCAGCACCATTGGTTATATATAGTTCACCCTAAATTCACCTTACAATTGGAAAGGCCTTTAGTGTTTGTACCTACTATATTCAAAGGACAGAAAAATCTTCCCTTGTCTACATGATGGTAGATGGTTTCAAATAAGGAGCCAGGGGCACAATAATGGGATGTCCTGCACCACAACAGGAACTCTGACAAAGGTCACTATCTCATGGACTATTTATATTTCAAAGCAATGAGTCCTGGGCCCTAGAGAAAGACAGACCTGAATTTGAAAAGGAGGTAAGAAGATTATTTATCTGGTAAAATTATGTACTTATATTTCAAAGGCAGAAAAAAACGCTTACATACAAAATTTTCTAAATTAAAATCTTTAAGAAAAAGGAAGAGAGAAAAATCTTTATTTTTAAATTGGGGTATTAGTCTGGTATTTTGAATTTCCTTTTCCTCTTACGACAGGTCTAGGGCCACTTCCTTGAACTCATGGTCATAATTTCAGGAGACACTGACAGCCACCACAGAGGTAGCATGAAAGAGAGTTTATGGAATGAATATAATCAGAAGACAGGCGCTATCAAGAACCCATGAGAGGGGCAGTGTAGAGTTTGTTCAAGTATTGGTTGAGCCATTGGCCTATAAAAGAAACTAAAAATCTTAGGACCAAGTCTTCAGCAAAAGCAGAGGTCAAGACCAGAGGGTGAGTCATTTAAGACCTTTTTTTTTTTTTTAAAAGACAGAGTCTCACTCTGTTGCCCTTGGTAGAGTGCCGTAGCGTCACAGCTCACAGCAACCTCCAGCTCCTGGGCTTAGGCGATTCTCTTGCCTCAGACTCCCGAGTAGCTGGGACTTCAGGAGCCCGCCACAATGACAGGCTATTTTTTTGTTGCAGTTTGGCCAGGGCCAAATTTGAACCTCCCACCCTTGGTATATGGGGCTGGTGCCCTACTCACTGGGCCACAGTTGCCTCCTTCATTTAAGACCTTTTTTTATAAGAATAGTTGGTACTAACAACATGTATCAACCAGAATCTCAGGGAATGGAATTCCTTGCTGGGTTCCCATAAGGAAAATCACGTAATTGTACTTCTGGCTCTGCAGAAAAAATCTGTTTCACTCCATACTAATACAGTTTTTTAAAAGTTTATCTTCCCACGTGTATGACAGAGACAAGATCAATTCTTGTTGGACATATCCAAGGACATCTACTTAACTGATTCTTCCTTCACTCTCTTTTTCCATTCAGACATTCACCTTATCCTATGTAAACTGTAACTTTTTTTTTTTTTTTTTTGGAGAGACAGTCTCACTGTACCGCCCTGGGTAGAGTGCCGTGGCGTCACACGGCTCACAGCATCCTCTAACTCTTGGGTTAACGCGATTCTCTTGCCTCAGCCTCCCAAGCAGCTGGGACTACAGGCGCCCGCCACAATGCCCGGCTATTTTTTTGTTGCAGTTTGGCTGGGGCTGGGTTTGAATTCGCGACCCTCAGCATATGGGGCCGGCGCCCTACTCACTGAGCCACAGGCGCCGCCAGTAAACTGTAACTTTTCTAAGCTCGGCAAGAATGTACCCATTTTGCCTCAGTACCCATAGCTTCAGTTCTTTTTCCCTCTGTATGCCTTGTCATGTTTAAGTACCACAGTTCCCAAATACCCCTTAACAACAATCAAAGATCCATCTGTAATTTGTGTATTTTTTTCAGGAGTGTCTACAAACTTTGTCTTAACAAATTGGCCTTTGATTTCTATTTTTGCCTCTGTCACTTGTTTGGTGTGCCAGTGCTAGGGATAACTGCCCAGGCTGGGACATAGTTAGGCTTTTTTCTGTTCTATGCAGGCAGATTAAATTATTTATCATTGCTGGGGTGAGCAGCATGGCTGAGGAAGGGCCATGTTGTTGATACAGATTCAAGGTCAGAGGCAGGGAATAACCGAGGAGTCTGCTTGGCACTGGTGTAAGAAACGAGAGAACGCTCGAGGAGTAGAGGAACTGTGGGCTGGAATCCAGAGGGTAGAGCCTTGCCTGGGAGGAGTATGCACACATCACTGTCTAGTGTGCAGGTTCATAAAAGGGTGGGAATCACTAGGAGGCAGCTGAATGGGCAGAAGAAATCTGATCTCAGAGATTATCTCCTCTAAACCCACAGTATCCACTGACCCCAGGAGGAGAAGGGGAATCACTACACAATTTCTAGTGTGAAAGCCTGTGTGCCAGAGAACACACTCTCCCTTCCTATGACAGCTGAAATCTCCCTCCAGCCAGGGCTTCTGTGATGTCTTTCTTTAACAACACTTGTGACAGAAAATGCACACAGTTTGCTGAACAACAACCAATATTTCAATAGGAATTGTACCGGCAAAATTCAATTTGGACACCACCCAGAGTTAATATATATCTCACAAGTTTGGATCTTGGCCCCATCACACTGGTCTCATGTCAGATGACAGGGGCTAGACTGGAGGTCCTTCTATAATTTTGCACAACTCCTTGTGAATCAGGGGCTCTCATAACGCCATCCACAAGTTTAATAATAAGATAAGAGTACTCACAGAAATCAGCAAGCCACATTCCTTACATTCACCAATTTTATATAAAGTAGACCTCTCATAAAAATCTACATGAAGTCTGGGTGCAGTGCCTCATGCCTGTAATCCTACCACTCTGAGAGGTGAGGGTAGGTGGATTGCCTTGAGCTCGCAGGTTCGAGACCAGCCTGAGCAAGAGCGAGACCCTGTCTCTAAAAAACATAACTGGGCCTTGTGGTGAGCACCCGTACTCTGAGCTACTTGGGAATCTTAGGCAAGAAAATCACTAGAGCCCAAGAGTTTGAGGTTGCTGTGAGCTATAACACCATAGAACTCTACCAAGGGTGACAAAGTGAGACTCTATTTAAAAAAAAAAATAATAAAGGCTATATGAAAAGACATGTATAGGGCAAAGGAAAGTGCTGGGAGATGTTGGGGTTTATAATTCATCCTGGGAAGAGGTTGTAATTAAAGAAATTCCACATCCTAGCCAGACCTTATTGCTAAGGCCTGTAATCCTAGCACTATTGGAGGCTAAGGGGAGTGGATTACTTGAACAACAGAATTTAAGACCCGTCAGACCAAGAGTGAGACCCCTTTTCTACTATGAAAACTAGCCAGGTATTGTGGTGGGTGCCATTTAATTGGGAGGCTAATTCAAGAGGATAACTTGTGCCCAAGAGTTTAAGGTTGCTGTGGGCAATGGGGCCACAGTACCTCAGGGCAACAGAATGAGGGTCTATCTCAAAAAATAGAAAAAAACTTCCCCATTCTTTATGTTCTCAAGAACGACTCACTGCAAAAATCAACCCTTCCCATTATTACATGATTATCTTTATTTTACCTATGACAGACCAGGCAAGGACACTGAAAATTCTTATTTTTTTGCTCATAACCTGAGCTGAACCGTTCTCTCTTCAGCAGTCTAAACAAAATACTCTTTCATTAAGTTTCTCTCCTTTTCCCAGCACCTGAAGTTTGGCCAATTCTGACTTTAACATCTAACCACTATATAGGTCCCTACGATGAGCAGGCTGACTTCAAGGAGAAACATTTCCTGACCTAGCAGATGATTTCTCCACTCTCTATTCTGCCCTCATCTCCCACTTTTTTTCAAAACTTGTTTGTTCTTCTCTATGAAAGAAACCCGTTGAGTGTGATGCTTCCAGATCTTATAGTTGGAGCTTTCCCAAGCAATACTTCTTTACAATAAGGAAGAATTTATTTTGTTGGACAATAAGATGTAATTTCAGGCTGGGTGGCCATAGCTCAGTGGTTAGGGCACCAGCCACATGCTCTGGGCCTTTGAAACAACAACAAAAAAATAGCCAGGCATTGTGGCAGGCGCGTATAGTTCCAGCTACTAAAGAGGCTGAATTAAGAGAATCACTTGAGCCCAAGAGTTTGATGTTGCTTTCAGCAATGAGGGCATGGTATTCTTCCAAGGGTGACAAAGTAAGAATCTGTCTGAAAAAAATGTAATTTCAAATTTCTACTATTAAATTATGTCTACAAACAACCCCAGAACTAAACCTTCAGGAAGGGAACCGCATCACCCCACACTGTCATCAACCACATCTGCCTTTGGGTCCCCAGTTGTCCAGGGCTCTTCATCTCCTCTCAGTACAAAGGGCTCCTCCCATGGCTGGTGGGAAGAGGCTGTGACCCTGCAAGGGAGACATCCTAAGTCCTCAATGACCACCGTTTCCAGAACAAAGATTGACATTGACTTAGTCCCTGGACTCAGACCTTTGGCTTAGTCCCCAGACAAGGTTGTTCATTAACTCTTGAACGAGAAAATTTCAAGTGTTTAAAAAACCACCAAAATCCTGCAAACTTAGTGTCGATGTCAATAGTATAGATGAAAATTATAATGCACTTACATTACTTATGTCAGCAAACAGCAAAATTATCTATTTTTGCAGACAATAATGATGTCACTTAACTATTCAGTCCATGAAAATAAATCATTTAGGAACCAATCACCTGAGAACACTTCTGGAAGTTTGCAAGTCCCCATCCATAGTATTTAACATTAAGCTTCACTCTCCAGATGACAGAAAACAGAACAGAGTGTTAACTGTTACAAGTTTTCTACTCTAAGAGAGGAACTGATGTTTTGTGAATATTTATAATTCACCAATTGATCTACCACATTTTCATGTGGAAATGTATTCATTTTTATGAAGCCATAAAGCAATCCACACTTTGTCTTTTTCTTCTTCCTGGTATCATTGCATGCTTAAGCTCTGAGTTATCATTTGAAATCATAATCAAACAATAAGAGATTGCAGAACCTTACAAACTCACTAAGGAAGAAAGCAAAAGTGATTTTCTTTTTATGAATTAATAGGTGACTAACTATTTCATTCCCTTTTCTGAACTCTACTTCTGTCTTGCCTCATCAGGGGAATTTTTTAATTCTTTATGTTCCGTTGATGAACTACATTTTACAATTAATGAAAAATTGAAGCTGAAAAAAAGAAAGAAAACTTTTCAAGGCAAAAACTTCAGGGAGTGTCAATCGTGACTGGAACACAGAGATCACTCACTCATCTTTCAAGGAAGGTCACCCTATACCTTGGGACACGCTTCCACCCTCATTCTCTTCACAGAATTGATCAGTAGCCACTCTCCCAGGACAAACTGCACTGTGCCTTTGAATTCAGCATGAAGTGTGCGTACTGGGTTCCTGGTATTCCTTTTTTTCTTGAGACAGAGTCTCACTCTTTCACTCTGGGCATGGTGTCATGGCATCATAGCTCATGGCAAGCACAAACACCTGGGTTCCAGAGATCCTTTTGCCTAAGTCTTCTGAGTAGCTCACATTACACAGATTTATACTGCAATGCTTGTGTAATTTTTCTATTTTTAGTAGAAAGGGGGTCTTGCTCTCATTCAAGGTGGTCTCAAAATGCAG